>NC_133666.1:18922035-19542035 GCF_037893015.1 Macrotis lagotis
GCCATAGACTGACTTCTATTGATTAGGCACACGGAAAAGAATAATTAGACCCATGAGAGAAATAAAAAAAGAGGAAATAAGCAATTTGGGAAAACTAGATAAAACAGCTGCAGTGCAATGGAGTCAGGCCTGGAGTCAGGAATACCTGAGTTCAAATCTGGTAGCCTCAGACACTAGCTGTGTGACCCTGCTTACCTCAGTCTCCTCATCTGTAAAATGAGCTGGAGAAGGAAATGGCAAATTACTCCCTTATCTTTGTTAAGAAAACTCCAAAAGGGGTAATGAAGAGCCAGATAGGACTGAAGTAACCGAACAAAAACACAACACATCTACTGAATCTGAGAGACTATATGATGTTCCCCACTATTGAGATGAAGAGATGTACATTTTCTCATTTTCTCTTTGGGATCAACCTTGATTGCTAAAATGCTGCAATACTCAGTGGTCCTTAATGTTATTTTGTAAATAGAGTGATGTAATTGGTATCAGGAGGTCCTGAGTTCCAAACCTACTTTCAGACATGTACTGACTAAATCACTGCTCTTTCTCAGTTTCCTCAGCTGTGAAATAGAGATGGGAATAGTATCTACCTCATAGGGCTATTGTGAGGCTGAAATGTGATGATGTGTTGAAAGAACATTTTAAAATGTTCGCCATTATTGTTATTATTGGTCTTTGCATTTGCGCTGTTGTAGTCATTGTGTAGGAAAGGCAACATATCATCATGGATAGAGCAGTCATGAAGCCACGAAGAGCTGGGTTCAATTCTGGTCTCTGATACATAATGACTGGGTGACCCTGACTGAGTCACTAGACCTCTTAGTGTTTCAGATAGTTCCCTAATTCTAGAACTTGTAAAGAACTTGGCTTGTATAGTTAGAGGATATTGATTCATCCAGGAGCTCCAGATATGAAAGAAATCAGAGATCCATCCCATCCCTATTTTTTGGCTATTATATTGTTTTTCTGGTGATCTTTACTTCATTTTGCATCAATTCATAAGAATTTTCCTAGGCTTTTCTGTTTTCTTCATATTCATTGTTTTCTTATGGTATAGAAATTAAATTCTATTAAATTCATGTAGCACAATTTTATTTAGCCATTCTCCAATTGTCTTCACTTGATTTTACTTTGCTCTCTTTCCCATCAACATGTATTATCCAATTTGATTTTAAAAAACAAAGCAATAGAAACCCTTTGCTCATTCTCTGACTCCCTCTACCTCTCTATTAGAAGTGCATGTACCACTTTCTTTAGCAGTTCTCCATTATCCTCACCTCTGACTCTAACAATGTAGAACTATTCCAGAGAAACCTTTTCTGCATGATATCTACTTTTCAAGGTCCAGTTCATACATCCTCTCTACCTCCATACACATTTTATTTTGCTTTCTTGAGAACCAGTCTTTTCGCCCACCTCTGTCCTCCTTTGGTACCTAGGTAATTATTGAGTGTCTGAGCCTAGACTTGAACCCGGATCCTCCTGACTCCAGGGAAAGTGTTCTATCCACTGCATCACTTAGCTGTCCCTCTTTACTATTTCTTACAGTCTCCAACATAGTTCATTGGGAAGAGTGCTGATTCTGGAGGCTGAAATTGTTTCGTATTTTAATATGGAGCATGAGATATTGATCTAAAACTGATCACTGCCACAGTGATTTCCAGTTTTCCCAGTAATTTGTGTTAAATAGCAAATCCTTACTCCATTCCTTGGGTTTGTCAAAACTTTACCACTCAGTTTACTCCTGGATTTTGAGTTTCTAAACTATTCCACTGATCACTTTTCTATTTTTTAACCAATATCAGAAAAATTTCAATAATTACTGTTCTGTAGTTTTGGACTTTTGATACTTCTAGGCCCACTTCTTTTCACTTTTCCCTCCATTATTTTGTTTAAGATTATAACTCTTTTCTGCAGATGAATTTTGTTGCAATTTAAACATAAAATCATTTAGGAAATATTTTAATTTTTATATATTAACATTGTCTAACCATGAGTAATTAATATTTCTCCAATTCTTTAGGGCTGACTTCTTTTCTGTTTTTTTGTTTTTTGGGGTTTTTTTTGTTTTTTGTTTGCAAGGCAATGGGGTTAAGCGACTTGCCCAAGGCCACACAGCCAGGTGTTAAGTGTCTGAGGTAGGATTTGAATTCAGGTCCTCCTGACTCCAGGGCCAGTGTTCTATCCATTGCATTACCTAGCCACCCCCGACTTTATTTCTGAAAAGAATATTTTGTATTTGTTTAAATATAACTGCTGTGATGGGTTGTTAGTTGTTTTAGACATTCCATAGCTATTTTGATTGGAGTTTCTTTTTCTCTTTCTGAATTCTATGAATAATATACATAACTCATTAGCATGAATTTATTTTATATCCTACTTTATATCCTAATTTCAGCTAATTACTAGGCTAGGTTATGGCGTGGATAGAGCACTGACCGTGGGGTCAAGAGGACCTGAGTTCAAATCCGACCTCAGACACTTAATAATTACCTAGCTGTGTGGCCTTGGGCAAGCCGCTTAACCCCATTGCCTTGCAAAAAAAAAAAAAAACAAAACCTAATTACTTATTTGAATTTCTGTGGTTCTATATTTACACCATCATCTACAAATAGTGATAATTTTATTTCCTTTTCATTGATGTTTCCTCAATATTTTGTTCAATTATTGCCATAACTAGAATTTCTGAAACTATACAAGTAATAGTCCTGATAATAGACATATTTACTCTATCTTTCATCTTACTGTAAAGGCTTCTGGCATGTCTCTATTGGAGAAATGATGGGTCTTGGTTTTACACAGATACTATTTGCCACATTAAGGAATGATCCATCTGATATTAAGTTTAAAATTCTCCTACTATTGCATTCCTGCTATAAATCCAACTTAATGGTTTGATCTTTTTAACATACTGTCAGAAATTTTTTTACAACATTTGATTAAAAATTTTTGTGTTTATTTTCATTAATGATATTGATCTATAATTTTCTTTCTCTACTTTGTCTCTCCTTGGTTTAGATATCAAGTGCATATTTATATCAAAGAAAGAATTTGGTAGGATCCCTTTTCCTACTGTTTAGAAATAGTTTAGGTAATAGTTGAATTAACTTTTCTTTGCATGCTTGATAGAAGTCACTTGTTAATCTATTCGCTCTTGGGGATCTTTTTCCCTTGGAGGTCTAGGGTTTCAGCCTGAGCCACTAATCATTTTAAAGGAAATTTAATGCCGGAACCAAAGTTTTAGGAATTAGCAGTTTCCAAAGTACCAAAGGACATGTTTTGGAGCTTGTAGAGCTTCAGAGATGTTCTCCATTAACTAACATCTTACTTCCAGTTGGGAGATGGCCACTAGCTGATGATAGTCTCTCACTGGGAGCTTAGCATTTGCGCTGGGCCTGCCAGCCTGATGGTTTTGTGGTAGGCAGACCATTGCCAATGCAAAATCCATAAACCCAAGAGGAGGATGTAGCCCCTCCACTCTCTTGTCAGTTTTGATTCTATCATGTGAAAATTAGCCATGCCCTTTCATGCTGTCTTGCCATGATTCTCACAGATGTTGACCATGCTTATTATAAATGACCTGTTTCACTTCATTACTTCTTTATCGGGGAAATCAACCTTCCTGTGGCAATTTCAAATATATCTTCAAATTTCATAGACAGATTCTCCTGGTTTGGAGTGCAGCAGTTTATTAGGCTCAGTGTCGTTATTTATGAGTTTACAGAAAACTGAAGACATAACCGTTAAAGCCAGCCATAAAAATAAAGTTAGAGGTGTGAAATGATTGATGGGGCCGATCCCAAGGCAAGGGCTTAACTGTTTAAGTCCCAGGATGGTTAATGAGGGAGGACTCTGACTAGAAGACTTCTTGGTACCTTGGCATTATCCAGTGTAAACGGGTCAAGGAAGGCCTAAACTGGATTCTAAAGCAGAGTGAGAATAGAGTGGAATATGGTTAAGGACCTCCTTGCCTCAAGTATGAAGGAGTGGGATAGAAGAAGCTGACTCCTCCTTGCTTTTCAGTGCAGGATTAAAATCGACAGGCAATGAAAAGGAGTCAGAAGACATCTTGATGTTCTGAGTAACTTCTAATTGGGAGGAAAACTAAAAGCTCAAGTGACTTAGATCCCTACATGGGTCTGTGATTTCATAGTGATAGGTAGTCCTTTCACAGGGACAAATTGTGACTCTTTATTCATACTAGGTGATTTTCATCTATGACTTCTATGAATCCTCAATAGATAATATATCATTTAAATATCTTAAGGACATCAGTGATGTTCTCTGAGGCCATCCATTGTTAACTTTCTCACTATATGACTTTAATTACATTCCATGCTTGTAAGTCTTCGTTGATAGGGCACTTGCTGTATTCTACTTCCATTCACCATGTGCTTTTCTGAATTCCTTATAATTTTGTGTATGTATGTATGTGTGTGTGTTTCTGAAATGATAGTGCCCTATCATTTGTAGCCTGATAGTAGAGAAGATTGATATTAAAAAAGTTGGTCTTTTGTGTCAGCCAACAGCTTGGGCTCATTAAAAGTACAGTATAATTGCCCCTGCAATCTGGTCTAATCACCTTCTCCTCCTCTTCCTTAATTTTCAGTCTAACTTATCATTCAAATTTAGTCTTATTCAAAATGTCCATGAAGATAGGCTAACTCAATGAAGGATTCAACCAAAGCACTTGGATAGATGTGTTTTTCATCCACTTACTTTGTACAATGTGAATGATTAAGCTGATCTCTGCCCCACTAGTGTTAAGTTCACTGAGAAAGTTTTGCATTGTTCCGCAGTTCTCTGCCATTAATATTCTGAGAATTGAAACATTTGGAGAACTTTAATATTGGGAGAAAAAAGGAAAATATTGGAGGAAAGAATCATAAGCTCTGTTATTAGAATGATATCATAGTATATCATACAAACATTGCTCATTTCCTTACAGAAGTTGTGTCTACATATCACCAAAGCTAATTATTTTTGTAAAGAAAACATAAATTATTTTAATTGCTTGGTGTTATGGAAATTGACTAAATCACCTCAGGTTTTTTTTTAATGTTTGTATAGTAATTCCTGATTCTTGAAGCTATTTGTTAATTAGTCATATGTAGGTGGTGTACTAGTTTAAAAATAATCATTAATTGATTTAATAGTGAAGCAAATCCTTTTTTTTGTTGCGAATTGGCTGCCAATCAATCAGCAAGTATTTATTAGACATGTACTGTGCTAAGAACTGGAGCTATGAATATAAAAGTAAAGCAGTATCTGTTCTCAGGAAGCTTACAGTCTGTCTGGGAGGGGATACAACATGTCCACAGATGAGAAAATCTAGGATATATACAAAATAAATACCGAAGATTTGGAGTAAAGGAGGGCACTAACAATCTGAGTCATCAGAGGTCAGTTCTTGAAGTGAGCTTTGAAGGGTGGTAGGCATTCTAATGGGTAGTGCCAAGGGGAGAAAGTTTTCTTCTTCCTGGAGCCTATACAAAGACAAGGAGGTGGAGATGGAGTGATGTTTATATAGCCAGGTGAACTAGTAGACCAATATGACTGGAGCTCATAGTGCATGAAGGGAGCAGTTTGGGATCAAACTGGGAAGATAATGTAAAGCTAGGATTTGAAGGACTTTGAATGCCAAACAAAAGAATTCTTATTTTAACCTAGAGGCAATAAGGAGCTGCTGAAGTTTCTCGAACAGGGGGCCAAATTTTGTCCCCTTCAGCCCATACTCTGTGAATTACTGCTTATCTCTGAACTCCTGAAAGTTAGGAACTATGTCTTCTACAATTCTTTTGAACACTTCCAGAGTACTGGATGGACCCTTAGTAACTAACCTTTAATGGAAATGAATATCACTTCTACTTACTTAGGTTTATGAGAGATACATCAGAGTTTTGTTGACTGTTATATGTTGCCTGACCATCGTTCATAAGGAAAGTAATGGTGAGTGCCTACTATGTGCCAGATGCTCTGCTAAGTCCTTTACAAATAATTATTGATATTCACAACAACCCTGAGAGGTGGGTGTGATTATTATCTCCATCTTATAGTTGAGAAAACTGGGGCAGACAGAGGTGAAGTGATTTACCCAGGAACACATAGGTAGTGAATAGCTGAGACTGGATTTGAACTCAAGGTCCAGTGCTTTATTCACTGTGCCACCTAGCTGCCTCAGATGTATTGCAAAAGGAGCTGGCCAGGCATTATAGTAAGAGTCAGGAATGACAGAATATGTCAAAATGGGAGGATAACCAGCAGGATGTTGCATATATCATTTGTGGAGGATTTCTGGGAAGCCATGGCCAAGAATGAATGGGAATGAGGAAATATGATATGCCTATAGATAGACTCACATCTCCTTGGGGAGGGGGAGCGGGGCGGGGAGGTAATTTCATTTTTTTGTCTTTGTACCTCCTCTTTATAGCACAGAGTATGTACGCAGTCACATGATCACATAAAGTGTTAAATTAAATACTTGGGGACTATTTCATTATTGTAGGAAGTAGACACTTTGGTGCATTAATGGATTTCATTGTGGCAAGGGTAATTAAAGTTAGCCCTTACTTTGCTCCACTGGGATGTCTGCCCCTTAGGAAGGAGGTGGGTATGTCTAGGTTCATGGGAAGAATCCCAACCTAGTCAATCAGGGACCGCCTTGATTACTCTAAATTGTTTTATAAGTCATCCATTGTACTTTCCTCTCAGCACCCCTGTGAAGTAGGCAGTGCAAGGATCATTCTCCCACTTTTACAGATGAAGAAACTGAAACCAATGAATTTGAAGTGAATGATTTGTCTGAGGTTAGAAAGAGCTAGAACCTGAGACTTGGAGCTGGAAAGCACCTTAGAAATCATCTCTCCCAATATTTTGCAGATGGGAAACTGAAGTCCAGAGAGTGATTTGCTCAAGGTCACATAAATAATAGTTAAACCAGGATTTAAAATTAGGCTAATTCGGAATCACAGGGCTCATGTTATTGTTTTGTTTTTAAATCAGCAACAAAATGATTGTCTAGTTCAGAAATACTTTCCTGTGAAGTGTATGAGATATGATACTGCTCTTCATCTGTAAAATGGGGATAATACACAGACTACCTATCCCACAGGGTAATCATTCATGAGGCTCAAATGAGCAGATATACGGAGAAGTCTCCAGAATCCTAAAACCCCTATATAAATGTTGGCTCTTATCTCTGAATTATTATGATTTGATTTCTGGGCATCCAGCTGCAAATGGGAGCTGGCGTGACTGTGTGCTATTTTCCATATCATTAATTAGGGCATGAGAGAGAACACAGCATTATGAAGGTAATGGGATTCCTAGTAATAACACTAATTATTATATTTGGTATCACATCTGTCACTGAAGAGACACAAGGTCCTTTAAAGACACACTCATCTGATTTCTGTTTTCTGTTGGGTAAATTGATTGATCACCGAACGATTTTCTTGCCTTGGTTGGAAGGCATAAGACCCTTTGGCTTACTTGGAATCCAAACACCAGCATAATTTTTTTTAGTCTTAAATATTCTGTTCTAATGAGGTGTCTCCTTTCCCCATGTCAAAAAAATCTGAAGAGTTATAACAACAGAGATAACTTTGTTCTATGATCCTTTGATCATCTCTATCAAGCAAGGCGGAAAACGGGGGTGTGGGGTATCCAAAGATGTCATGATAGTAGTACCGTGCTGAGAGGTATGTTGGAAAGAGCAATGTATCTGGAGTCAGAGGATGTGGAATCCCACTCTTGCTATTTGATACCTATGTGACTGAACAAGTCTCTATACTTTTCTGAACCTCAGTTTCCTCATCTGTAAAATGAAGCAATTGAACTAGCTGACCTCTGAGGTTCCTTCCAGACTTAGATCCAGGATCCTATGTATGACCTTGAGAAATTCACTTTTAACTTCTTGGGACTCAGTTTCCTCCTTTGTCAAAAGTGGGGGTAGGGTTGGGGGGAGCGGAGGTGGACTAGCTAGCCTCTGAGGTCTCTTCTAGCTTTCAATCTAGGAGTCTACGATTTTATGGTTCTCCAGAGCCAAGTCCAGGCCTGGACAGTGAGTGATGGTGCTCACAGTAATGAGGTAGCAGCCCTACTATAGCCTGAAGTCCCTTCTGAATTCTTAAAGAAGGGCTCAGTTCTATGAAGTCTAGTTTTCATATCGACTGTATTTTATTGCAGTCTAATTTGAGAGTGCGCCTGTCCCTTTGGATTTTATTTTGAACGGGGCTGTAATATGAAAAGAAGTTTACAAGACATGAAATTGCAGCTTTGCCAAGGGGACATTCTATTTATTTTCCCAGTAATTCTTGGGTCCTCATAAGCAGAGCTGTCATGGGGATGTTGCTTTTCAAGCCTGTTGTGTGCATGGAGGTATGGTTTTTATTTGCGAATTGGCTCCTTCATTTTGGGGCAGCATATGGGACCCCATAGAACCTGGGTCAATTGTCATTTTTTCCAGGTGATAGATATGTAGTCAAGCAATAGACTGAAAATGCATTCTTCTCGTTTCATCTGCATGACCTTCTTTTAAAATATTTTTATTGAGATCCTTGTTTTTGCATCTCTTTTATTTGTAATGTATTCTTTTCAGCTCTTTTCTGGGGCCATTTTGATAAGGATCTATTTGGATTAAAATTAAATTATTCAGGCTTCACTTTTTTCAACTGTGCAAGCATAGCTGTTGTAAGTGATTTTGAGGGCTTCCATTTCAGTAGGCATACAGCAGAGAGTATCCTGGATTTTATCGGGAGATCGCAAGGCTGGAGTCATCAGATTCATTGGGTGACCTTGGGGACAAGTTGCTCCTAGTCTCTGGGCTTCAGTTTCCTCATTTGTAAAATAATCTAGTTATTTTGAGTAATCCTAAGGTCCCTTCTGGTTCCATTAATTTATAAACTTTGAAATAGTTTTCGAAATTTGGTGCATTTATATATGAATTATATAGTATATAGTAATTATATAGTAATTCATTCGTCCACCAAACATGGCTTGACTGCCTAGTTAGCATGTTTTATAGCTCACAACAGCCCTGTGGAGGTGGGAATTTTAAATATAATAATAAGTAAAATAATAATAATAATAAAGATAATATTTGAATGAATACAAATTTATTAATTATTAATTGGTGCCACAGAGTACCTGGCATGAAATCAGGAAGACCTGAGTTCAAATCTAGCCTCAGACACTTAGCAGCTGTATAAATCTGGGCAAATCACTTGACCCTGTTTACCTTACTTTCCTTATATATAAAATGAGCTAAAGAAGGAAATGACAAACCACTCCAGTATCTTTGCCAAGAAAAATCCCAAATGAGGTCATGGAGAGTTGGGCAAGACTGAAATGACTGAACGACAGCAAAATTGATTAATTTTTTAAGGAGGATTATGGAGAAGTGCCCTAGGATGAACAGGGACAGATTGATTATAATATCTATCATTGGAAGGAACCCTAAATTGATTAGATAATAGGTCCATTAGAGTATTTTATTCTCTCATCTTCATTTGGACAGTTAGGTGATGGAGTGGATAGAGCAGTGACCTTGTAGTCAGGAAGACAGGAATTCGAACCTGACCTCAGACACTTGACTCTTACTAGCTGTGTGACCTTGGGTAAGTCACTTCACCCTGATTGCCTCACATCCAGGGTCATCTCCAGTCATCTTGATTCTTTTCTGGCCACTGGACCCAGATGGCTCTGGAGGAGAAAGTGAGACTGGTGACTTAGCACAGTCCTCTCTCTCAAATTTAGTTCATTTGCTTGTCATGATATCACCTCCCAGATGTCATGGTCTTTTTTGACAATGAAGGGCAAACATCATCATTATGATGATCACCAAGAACAGTAGCAGTTATGATCTAATTCTCATCCTTTTTGATGGAGTTCAGACAGTTGGGGAACAACTGGTTACTTATTCTTTTATGATTAATGTTTTTCAGACTCTGATAAGGTTGGATAAAATCACTGCTTTTTGTAGTAAAATGAAAGAATTCAGATGTAAGTGAATCCACTGCAGGTAACCTGAAAGCATCCTTGATATAAGACCAATTAAATGTCCCTCATCTACTTCCCTTTGCTTTGATTTCTGTGGCCAGAATTCTGTACCTGGAGAGATTTTCTAGGTATTTTAGTGACATCTATTACATCTGGTGATATCTATTAAAATTTGATTTATCTTGAATGTATATGTATGGATATGTATGTTTTAAAGCATATGTATTTAATATATGTATACACTACATATATTTCTGTATCACACACACACACACACACACACACACACACACACACATATATATCTTGTGTGTGTATGGGTATACATAAATTTGCACATACATCACAGTCACAGTTTGCATGCTGTTTCTTCCATTAGACTGGAAGCTCCCTGACTGTTTTGGTCTCTCTTTGTTTCCTTGCTGCTTATCACAGTGCCAGGCTCTAGTAGGTGCTTAATAAATGTTGACTTTAATAATGATAACAGCTATATAGCATCTGCTCTTTGGGCCAAGAAGACCTGGGTTCAAGTCCCAACTTAGACACATAATAATAAGTGATGTTTACATAGGTACTTTCTTATCTCCTTTGAGATTCACTTCAACTCTGAGATAGGTGCTATTATTCTTCTTCCCATTTTACAGATGAGAGTACTTAAGGCCAAGAGAGGTTGAGTGATTTGCCAGAGTCGTATAGCTGGGAAGTATATGAAGCAGGATTTGACTGCATTTTCCTGACTTCTGATCTAGCATTTTATCTTTTAGGTCACCTAACTGTCTCAAGCATCTTACCTGTGTGACCCTGGGCAAGTCACTTGACCTCTGAGTGCTCTAGGCAACTCTTGCCTGAAGAGAAGGGTCAACTTGCATGGGTAGAGGATATTTTGTTTTTTCACTGAGGAGTTCCCCATCCCAATAAAGTCACACGTCCATCCCGTCCCCAGGCCTAATTCTTTCTTCCTCCTTCACCAACCTTGGAATCAGGTAGACTTGGGTTCATGTCTTTCCTTTCTGACACACACTGACTGTGTCGCTCTGGGCAATTCACTTAATCTATTAGTACCCCAGTCAATTTTCCAAGCTGCCAATTAGTATCAATAAAGGGATTCTCCCCCCACCAGCAGCTTCCTCCCCCAAATGAAATTATAGGGATGCTACTTTTTCTTCCCTACCTCCCCCCCCCCCAGTCCCTGCCCCTATACCTAAAAAAAAATTCTCCTTTTTGCAGCTAAGGAAACCACAGCATAGAGAATGATTCTGGTACTAAGTAGCAATGTTAGGCCCCAAACTCACTTCTTTCTCCAGGCCCAGAGTTCTTTCCCTGCACTCCATCCCTTTCTACATCTCTGTTATATGCAAAGTACTGTGTGGGGGAGGTCTGCTGTGAGGGTGCCAAGGGTCCATGTCCTCATGGGAGCTCCCAATTAACTGCAGCATTCAAGGAACCACAAGGCCCCATTCTCCAAACCAAGGAGCAGACTCTATGTTTAATAGCCATGTCATACTGTTAAATTTCATGTTATTGGCTTCAAGTTTTGATCCTTTCCCAAACTCCTTCACCTTAGCTAGTACATTTATAATAAAAAAGGAATGTATTTTATGGCTACTTTGGGTAAATATTGTATGTCTTATTTCATATTGTTTACTAGCTAATGTATTCTGCTTTAGGCTATCTGCAGGCACTAGTGATGGAGACAAGGAAATTCATCTCTTTCAAAGATGGTGTATTTAAATCAGCAGGTGCTGGCATTGCAGGGAGTGTCAGCAGGGATGGGTGAGCTGCTACAGAGACTTATACCAACTAGGTCACTTGGAGTCGCTGGTTTTGAGACAAAGGAGAGTGTTCTAGAATTGCAAACAGCTTACCTCCCATGACTCTGAAAAAATGGTGAAGGAACATGGCGGAAGGGGAGAGGACAAGTGCAATACTATGGGTAGTCTAAGAATGATTCAGAAACATATTGGATAAAGTGGAGTAAATGGTGATCAGACTGGATCTCAACCCCAGAGAAATTAAAGAGAATTTTTGTGCCCAGGTCTAGCTGATATCTAGAGATTAATTGAATTGATCTTCAGTTCTGGGCACTGCCTATTAGGAAAGATACTGAGAAGCTGGAAGGCAATCAGTATGGTCAAAGACCTTGAGTCTATGTCATATAAAGATGAGGTGAAAGAGCTACAAGTACTAAATTTGAAGAAGAGGAAGCTCAGTGGAGACTAAACACTGTCATTGTAGTTTATTTTATTTTATTTTCATGAAGATGAACTTTAGTGAACCTTAAGTGGCCGAAGGACTGTCAGTGAAAGAAAGATTAGGCTTATCAGGCTCAGAAGGCTTAATTTAGAGAAATGGGACAAGAGGCTAATTTAGGCTTGACTTCAGGAAAACTTTCCTAATAATGATAGCTATTCCCAAATGGGGTGAACTGTCTATACAGCTGATGGAATCCCTCCTCATTGCGGGCCTTTGAGCAAAGACTGTATTTATGATGGATGTTCAAGAAGACATTCTCCAAAAGGTAAGGATTGGAGAAGATGTCCATGGAGGGCCCTTCCATCTCTGAGATTCTGTAGTTGTATGATTTTTGAGATGGCTACTACCATAGCAAGAAGGTTGATATGATGGAGTCAGGCTCTAAAAACACTGTAACAGACCACATTGACAAAAATGAAAAAAAAAATGAGGGAGATGTAAGATGTAAAATTGAAAAAATATAAACAAAACATAAAAATTATAAAATGTAAAAATGACAAAAAATGTAAAATTCTGTGCCTGTGTTAAAAAAATAATTAATTTCACATTGACTAGACTTACGCACATGAAAAAAAGATCTGAGGATTTTAGTGAACTATAAGCTCATCCTGAATAAATGGTGTGACATGCTAGGCCAAAAAGTAAATACAATAATAGTCTACATTTTTTTTTAAAAAAGATTTATCTTCCAGGAATGAGTAGTTCCAATATATTTGATGCTGATCAGATAAAGCTGAAGTATTATATCCAGTGCTAGGTGTCATATTTTGGGAAAGATGTCGCCAAACGGGTGGACCGTGCTGGTGAAGAACTCAGATCATTCCATATGAGCGCTGGAGAAAATAATTTGGGATGTTTATCCTGGAGGAAAAAAATAAGACTAAATAGGTGGAATAGGATTTAGAAGTGGAGTGGAGCTTAGTTGTCCAATTCTCTTCAGGCCTGAAGAAATAGATTCAGAAAGGGGAAAGGACTTACCCAAGGTCACACATAGAATCTTAGATCAAGACCTAGAAGGGGTCCTCAGAGATCATCTGGTTCAAGTCCTTCATTTTACAGAGAATGGAAGTGAGGACCAGGGATTTAACCAAGATTTCCTAGGGAGGAAACAGGAGAGGGTAGGATTCATACTTCAATCCTCAGACTCCAAAACTCAGATTCTTTCCATAGCACCATATTACCTTCATGTGGCTTTCATGAGGAAGAGAGATTAGATTTTTCAGCCTGGACCTCAGAAGGCAGAACTGAAGAAGAATTTCTTAACACTTCTAGCTGACTGAAAATGGAATGGATTTTTGTATGAAGTAATGATTTCCTGTCAGTCCAAGTGTTCAAGAATAGGCTGGATGACCACATAGTCACAATGGAGAGAAGACTCCTATATCAGGGAAGTGCTTAGACCACATGGTCTTTCACCTCCCTGTAATTCTTTTTTTTTTTTTTTTTTTTTTTTTTTTTTTTAGGATTTTGCAAGGCAATGAGGTTAAGTGTCTTGCCCAAGGCCACACAGCTAGGTAATTATTAAGTGTCTGAGGCCGGATGTGAACTCAGGTACTCCTGACTCCAGGGTCAGTGCTCTATCCAGTGCACCACCTAGCTACCCCCCCTCCCTGTAACTCTTAAGAGTCTTAGGAAGACTCCATCCATCCAGAATGGTAGAAGGGAAAGAGCTCTTATTGTGGGATCACAAAACCAAAACTAAAATCCTTTTTCTGCCATTAATTAACCAAGTGACCTTTGCTAAATATCTTTCTTTTTTTCTGAGCCTCAGTTTGAGCCTTTGTAAAAAGGTAACAAATATAGTCTTGCTCCCCATCTTACTGGGTTGTTTCAGGGATTAAATGAAATAAAAGCTGTAAAAGAAAACAGATAATAGGATCCTAAACTTAGAACTGGGAGGAACCTCAGCAAACATCTAATCCAATGTTCTCATTTTACACAGGAGGAAACTGAGTCCCAGGAAGAGTAAGTAATTGACCCAAGCAGGTAGTGTCAGAGGCAAAATCTGAATGCGAGCATTATGACTAGACCTGGATGAGAGAGTTGAAGTCATATGTCAGCTTACCCTTGCCTATGGAAAAACTCCAAGCCACCTAAGCACATTGTCCTCATTGGTTTATGAGGGAAGTGACTCGCTATGCTACACTGTCACTGACCAGGGGGCAGTCATTCTCCTGTAAAATGCTGCTCAGCCATGCAGCACCCACCTTATCTTCCCCTCCTCATGATCAGGACTCCTACAATGTGGAGAATAGCAAATTTATAATTACAGTATAGAAAACTACTCCCCAAAGACAGAGGCTGCCGCTCCATTGATTCATGGAATTCATTTTCTTCCTCTCATTCTTTTGGAAAAGATCTCAGCATTATCCCTTTGACAAATCCAGACTTGAACCTGTTATTTAGATTGAGTACTGGCTCTCGTTGCATTATGGGCACCCTGAGTAAGCATCTGGATGGGAATGGCACCGAGCTAATGCAATGAATTGAGGAGCTTGTTCAATTGGAAGTCCATGGTCCCCCAGAATACAAAGCCTGGAGATGATGTTTGGCTAGAAAGTCTCAGCCGGGTGGCTCTGGCTTCCCTGGTGTTCCCATTTATACCTGGGAACCAATTTGGGGAATTGATTATGAAGTGTCATGCCTCATTCGTGGAGAAATCTGGGCAAAGGCTAGATTTTGGAGCTTGAATAGCATTTGGATTTCTTTATATGCCCTTAACGTTTTTTACTCTGATAGAATATAAGCACTCTAAATTGTTTTCCAGCCCAGTTGGATCAATTCGCACCTCCACCAGCAGTGCATTAACATGTATGATTTCCCATAGTCCTCTAATATTTATTATTTTCCTTTGATGTCAACTTTACCAAACTGGTGAGTGTGACACCTCCCATTTTTTCCAGGGTCTTTCAAATATTATTGAGAGTGACCCAGCCATCACATGTGCATCTATTTCTTTCCCCAGCAGATGTGGTTCATCTAAGTAGGGTGACTTGAAATCATCAAGGTCAGTTAAAGACTGACTCTCTTGGGATTATTTTATTTTTCCTGTTCAACCATTTTAGATCTGTGATTTCCAATGCACCATGAAATCTGACACAAACAGGGGCTTTGCAAGCATCTCAGAGCCTTTGCAACTTAGATCCCTACAAGAAAAATTTCGGTACAGAACCATAGTAGGCTGCCAACAACATCACCTATGACCCTGCCATTTGGTGATCAAGGGGAGAGACTTATTTTTTGGAGTTCTAGAGAGAAGGCCAAGAAGTTTCAAAAAGTAACCTGTGTAACTTATCAGCTGTTCCTAACCCTACTGGAGAATTGTTAAAGTTAAGGGATTCTATGTGCACGTAGAGGTAAGAAGGAATGAGAGCCTGAGTTATGAGGGACTTCAACCCAAGTGGTGTCCAGTAGACTAGTTTTTGCTACCAACTTCATCCCACCTTCCAGTCTTACTTGCTACAAGTAAAAGTGAGAAAACACACTTTTTGGACCAATGCCACTAAGAGACAACATACATCATGGAACCTGGGTTCAAATCCTGCTTCTGAGACTTACCACCTCTATGATCTTAGTTCCTTTCTTTGTAAAATGAAAGACTAAATGTCTTGTGAAATCTTATTGGGTTTTTTTTTTTTGGTTTTTGCAAGGCAATGGGGTTAAGTGACTTGCCCAAGGTCATGTAGCTAGGTAATTATTATTAAGTGTCCGAAATCGAATTTGAACTCAGGTCCTCCTGATTCCTGGGCCAGTGCTCTATCCACTGTGCCACCTAGGTGCCCCAGGCCTGTGAAATCTTATATTTACTTTACAAAGATTTTGCATCTTTTTATGTGTGTGTGTGTGTGTGTGTGTGTGTGTGTGTGTGTGTGTGTAAAGGGTCATAGATTTAGATCTGGAAGGGACTGAAGAAACAATCTATTTTACCCCATCATTTTACATATACAGAAACTGAGGCCCAAGTAACTTGCCCAAGGTCACAATAAGATCTTAGATTTAGTATTAGAAGGGACCTCAGAGGCCAGCCAGTCTTATTCCCTCTCTTTACAGAGAAGGAAACTGAGGCCCAAGGAGTGGAAGTGACTTACTCAGGGTCATTCTTAGATTTAGATCCTTTAGACCTTAGCAGTCCTCTATAATTCCATCCATCCCTGTATAAGAATTCCCTCTATACAATCTCCAAACTCTGGTTGTCCAGTCCTTGTCTGAACACATCTAAGTGAAAGCAATACATATTACGTTTTCAGTCAATCCACTCTGTTTTCAGGCAGTGATAGCTGTTGATAAATGTTCAACTCAAATCTGTATCCTAGGACTGTTTACTCATTGTTCTTGTTTGAGTCCCCTGGACTAATCATGGTGAGTGTGATCCCCAAATTATTTGGCAGAACCAATTAGCAGGATTAGGCAGGTGAAGTCTGTATCCAACAATGCAGTGTCTTCCTTTGTGATATTCACCCACCTTGGAAATTCCCTCCCCCACTTTTGTTGATGATTTAGCTGCATGCTATGTCTGGCTAGCTTGTATGGAGAGAGTTGGGGAGGTAGGATACCCAAGATAGCTTGGATGGGGAGGGGATGAAGAGTGGGACACCAAGGCCATCTCCTGGTCCGTGGTATTTAATCACAGATTGCTGAGTAGGAGCCATTTTCTATTCCTCCCAAATTCTTGGGCTCGTGCTCATGATAAAAGGAAATCAATTGTGCCCTTAACTTATTACCTTTTTCTGAACAAGTAGCCGCTCAGCTTCTTAACTTTGACATAGCCCAATTCAAAGCTTCTCAGGGGGCCATGCTGGTCTGGTTTGGGGCCATAGTCCTAATTTGGATCCTGAACCGATGCTAGATGAAATGGGGAAGTCTCCTAGTTCCATTTCCATTGGATCTTGAACTTGGTAAAAACACTTTTCTTGGAGTATCTATGTGAAGAAATAGGAGAGTTGCAAGGGAACATAAAGGTCAGTGATTCCAGTAGTTTTTATCGGGAGGAGTGAAGTTTTGAACTTCTTTTTTAATGTTTTAATGACTATATTCCAATATGATGTTTTAAAAAATAATCCTCTGTATTTTGTATGAATTTAAAAACATTATTCTGAGAAGGACCCTTAGGTTTCCCCAGACTGCCCAAGGGGTCCAGGACACAAAACCTCTGCTTTATTTTAGAGACCAACCTAGTTCTTTTATAACAGAGGAAACTGAATTCCAGAAAGGGATGAGACTTAATAAATCCAAGTCCAGTATACTTATCATGATGAACTGCTATGAAGTTTATGTTTTAACAATACCTCTTCACCATGGAAAGAGAGCTACATTGGAGTCAGGGGTTAAATCTGCTTGCTACATGCTAATTTTTTTCATCCCATTGGGCCTCAGTTTCCCCTTCTGTGTAATGAAGGGATTGGCCTTACAGGTTCCTTCCAGAGGGAGAGCTAGGAACCACTGTATGGCTGTGGGTAAGTCTCTTCTCCTCCCTGGGCCTCAGGGCCTTCCTATGTAAAATGAGGGGGTTAGATTATTTATAAGGTCCCTTCCAGTTTTAAATATATGAACCTAGGTTGCATGACAAGATGGCCACTGCCTTCAACACTGGTGCTTTAACAAGGTAGAAAATGTAAGTTATGGCTTAATTTTGGACTTCTTTCATATTTATCTTTTGACAAGCACTTTCAGGAGTGCCCTACCCCAAAGGAGGATGGGAGTTCCAGGTTGCTAGTGAAGACATTTGTGGGGCAGGTTGTATTTTCAGTAGGACTCAGAACAGCTTGCCTTTTGGTCAGAATGAGCCTGTGCTTACCAGGAAAAATCTAGAATGAATCAAAGGATGACTAAGTTTTGATTATAGAGAGATCTAGTTTCCTTCCTAGGGAGGACAGTCTGTGTAATAAAAAAAAAAAAACTCTGAGAAGTCGGGGCTCAATATAGGGGCCCCAAGTACCTTGGGGCTTCACAAGGTGGGAGAACAGTGTTGACAAAGGACTTTGCCTAGAGTCCACAAGGAGCCACTCACTCTAATAAATATGATTTGGACAAGCATTTTATTAAGCTCTTGCTATATGGTATGCCAGATATGGAGGTCAACTCTGGGGAAACTGAGAAAAGCAAAAGAACACAAAGCTAGTCCCTTCCCTCAAAGAACTTACAAACTAATGAATGAGACCTTTCTTAAATTCATGTGAAAAGAGAGCTATGTTGTATTGTGGTCTGATGTTGTTTGTTTATTTACATCCTTCATCTTTTTTATTTTTATTGTCCTTCATTGTTGAAAAGGACCAATGCCATCAGGACTAGTATGTGAATTGCATTTAAGAGAGGCAGGGCTATGCAAAGTCATCAGCCTCACTCTCTCTTCCAGAGTCATAGGAGTCCAGTGGCAAGACATAGGTTGATGTCCCAGAATACTGAAGGAGACCTTGGGCTTTTTAAGCTAAGGTCTTTCTGAGGTCTCAGTTGGTCTGAGGCAATGCTCATTCAGTGATTAAAGACTAGATAAGAATAGAGGTAAAAAATGGCCTAGTTTTGACTTCACAGATGAATCAATCAGTCTTGGAGAGGAAAACTCTTTGAGTTTCTAGTCAGTACAGAAATAATTTCTATTTTACCTGTGGTCAAGTAGTGAGGAAAGAAATGGGGAAGACTGGTGGGGGTGATTAGGAAACAAATTAGCTTAAGGGAAAGAGCCACTCAGGGAAAGATACCCAAGGCATGATCTGAGAGGTGAAATGGGAGTTCATGTTGGATCAAGACTGAGTGAGTAACCTAATCCAAAGAATGAAAGGATTTTATATCAGTTGGAACAAAGATAGAGGGTAGGCACTGAGTAAAGGAGAACCCACTGGGCAAGGGGTATAATAGCCTACTGTGGGGTGAACAAAGTACTGTATGTGAGATCTTCAGACTTGCTTGTCTGGGCAACCCACTCCTTTCCTTGTACCAGTGGGTTTCATGTCACTATGACACTCATTCACAGACCTGCCATCTAGTCAAACCCAGGCTGCCGCTATAGTGCAACCTAGCCAGATCTGGGAGGAAGGAAGCACACAGTCTCCTTCATACATCATCTACTTCTCTGGGCAAGGGAAACCAAACCAAACCAAATCATGGCAATGTGATTAATGGGGGCCTTCAGAAAATGAACTCCGTCCTCCCTTGGACTCATTGTATTTTTTAGCTCTTGAAAATGATCCACACCCTCCCCCCTTCCTTCAAACCTTAGCTGAGCCAGTACTAAACTGAACTAAGGTCTGGGAAAGAGGCCAAATTCTTCTAACTTTACACTCTAGGGGGAAAGTCAGGTCTTTGCTCAAAGTCTCATCATTCTGCTCTGGCCCAATATGAGCTTGTTCTTTGCTTGGCCACTTCCTACAAGGGCAGTGAGTTAGATTAGAAGCTACTTGAATTATGCTAGGGGATTTTTTTGGATGTATCTCCAGGGAAACGACAAGCCAAAATAGCTGCACATTAATATTGTGTCATCTGACATCAATCTAATGATCTATTTCTTATGGAAAGAATTTGCCATTTTAGTCAAAACTTGAACAACATTTTCCCATGCCAAGTCCCCAGCTAGGGGATGTTATAAATGTTCCATATTATGTTGGAGGCTTACATGAGAAGCAAAATCACTATCAACTTAGATCATTATCCTGTGGATAGGGAAATTGATCATTGTTGGGGCTTTTAGTTCTGCCTGGCATTTCCTCCTCCCTCCCTCAATCCTAGGCCTGGATAAAATGTGCTGGGCTGAAATTTCAGACCACTTTCCTGATTTTCAGAATAGTTTAGAGAAATGTTTTATCAAGCACGCACATCTGTCTTTATGGTCTGCTTTGACTTCTCAAAGGAGTTGTTGGGTGGTAGATAGCTAGTAGTAATCAGAGAGATCAATCTAGTCATTAAAAGTCTGGATCCAGAAAGCGAAAAGGCTCAATAAAAAAATTGATGTGAATTAACTTATAAAATGAAGCCATACAAGGACAGGGGTGAGGACCCCCCCCAATAGACACTGTTCATTCTTCCAGAACCAGTGGTTTATTAAATGTATTGGTAATAAAGAACTGGGAAGGTTAGCTCAAGCTCTGTGCCATTGAATGGTGATTTAACCAGATCTAAGCAAAAAAATATGCTAACTGCAATGGAGGAAGATGAATATAGTATATGTAATAAGAATGAAAATATGTACAGAATAATATATAACCATATAGAATAATAATATTAATAAAAGCTAACATTCATAGGATGCTTACTATGTGACAGGTACTTTGCTGAATATTTTATAATTATCTCCTTTTATCCTCACAACAACCCTGGGAGGTTGGTGCTATTATTAGCATCTCCATTTTACAGATGAACAGACTGAGGTCAGTAGAGGCTCAGTGAGTTGCTCAGAGTCACAAAGCTAGTAGGTATCTGAGATCAAATTTGAACTGGGGTCTTTCTGACTCCAGGTCCAGTGTTTCATCCACTGAGCTACGTAGCTACTTCATCTGATTTCAAGGCCCTAAGATTTTGAGTTGGAAGAGATTTTAGATGTCATCCAAAGTGAGCCGCTTCATTTTAAGAGGAGGAATTGAGGTTGAACATCTTGCCCAAGTTCACACGGATAGTTACTGACTGAACCCGGATTTGAAGTCAGGGCATATGTGCTGCTTCATTATTAAATAAAGGCAAAGAGCAACCCCAATAGTTTGACTTGTTAGATAACTTTGTTGTGTTGTTGTGACTGAAAAAACGGATTTCCCTTCAATTCAACTGGAAATGGGCCTCTCCGAACTTAGCTAATGCTCAGATGACAAAGCATGTGGCCTGACCCCACCCAAAGTGTTGTTCTTGCTGTTCCTAGGTCATAGATGTTGCTGCATCCCCTGCATCCTAATATGCCTTTCAACAAACAATGCCTGTAATGCTTTTCCTGCTTCTTGGAATCCAGAGCTTCTTTGAATACTTCATATCTTTTCACTCTTTCTAAATTACCTCAATTTTCAGTGCTGTCCTTCCAAAAATTATTTTATATTAACTTTGTATTTTTTATGAATTCAGCTATGTATATGTTGTTTACCCTAAGGAAAATGTAAACTCCCTGAGGTCAGGGCATTTTTCCCCTTTCTGTCTCTAGGCCCTAACACCAATTAGGTGCTTGATAAACACTTGTTCAGATGACTTGAATCTTGTTTAAACTTTACAACTGTCAGGATAATTAAGTGCTCTTGTACCCATTTTCCAAATGAGGATAATTAAAGGCTCAGAAAGATAAGATGTTTCACCCTGGTTGAACAGCTGGTAAATTAGATACAGGATTGGAATTCAAATCTTTCTGGGTTCTAAATCTTCATAGGTTCTCGATCCTTTTGGAAGCTTGAAGAAACCTATGAACCCATTTTCAGAATCACATTTGTTGATTACATTCATAATTAAAGAAAATGTTAACTTTCAGTTAGAGGATGTAATATTTTTTTTTCCCATCCAAATTCATGGACTGCCTGAAGTCTCTCTCAGATAAGAAATCCTCCATTCCACTATTCTGCCTCTCTCCCAAATGATAGCTTACATTTATATAGTGGAGCCTGTCCCACTTCGGGATCACTAATTATTAGGAATCTAAGATAATCTTGGGCACCCACATCTGGGCCATGGGGCACATGCATTCCAGAAGAGGTTTCCAGCAAAGCTAGGGAAGTTATCCAATGAGGAGAATGAGGGAAGACAGATCCATCTAAGCTCTGTGCCTTGGCTCCTTCTTTAGCAGAACATAACCCTCAGGTTTGCCTCAGGCAGGGCCTTCCTTGAGGCCAAGCAGCCATTTGCCCAGAGCCAAGTGAAGGAAACCTATGCAGGATTGGTTTTTTTTTTCAAGCCAGATGAGTTCTTTGTGTTTGGGACCAGTGAGAAGACCAACCTGATACCTCTTTTGTCTTCCCTCTCACCAACTCTCATTCCTACCCCAGCACACCACCCCATACTCAATTTCTAAGGCTGCTTTGTATCTCTTTAATATTTGATGTATACTTACATGCATGTACATAGCATGCTCAATGAGTAAAAACAAGGAAAGTATCATTTCGCATGCCAACCTACTTAGGACTATATGAAATATATTGGGTGATTCAGGAGAATTTTCTTGAATTTAATTTATATTTAGAAATATTATCCACCTGTTGTTTATTTGAATAGAATATAAACTCCTCTGAGGACAGGGACAATTTTGTCTTTGTACCCCCAGAACTTCGCACATAGTAAGCATTTCCTAAAAGTTTGTTGACTGACTGGTTGATTTCATTGCCAAAGAAGGAATATAAATTTAGTTCAGAAGCATTTGGACAGTTCATAGAGAGTCTGAAAGCAGGAGATATGGGAGATCTTACCTTCCCAACTATGATTGCCTGAATTCAGTCAGAACTTATTGCATGAGCTTTTTTTTCCCTGTGAGTATTCCTTCAATTAATTTAATGTAATAATAATAGTAGAAGTGGAGGCAGACAAGGAGCAGCCCAGGCTTCAAGTTTTTAATGTTGATTCCCATTCTGCCCACCATCTGCTTTGAAGTGGACACAAGTCATCCAGTATGCCAACCTCTGCTACCCTGTGCCTTTTGACACTTTCTTCCTCCTCTTCTTACATCATATGATACTTGGAAAAGAGGACTAGCTCTAAAATCAGAGAATTTAAATAATATCCCAACTCTGAGGCTTGGGCAAATCCCATCATCTCCAAGGATTGATCTTAGTTTTCTTCTAAAAAACGGGGTTGAACTACATGCCCTTTGTGGTCCTTTTAAGGTCTAGACTTGGGATCCTAGTGTGATTTTGAACAAGTCCCTTCTCTCTGGGTCTCATTTTCCCCATAAATCAAGAGGTGTGATCTAGATGACCTCCAAGCTTCCTGCCAAGTATAGCTAGATGATCCTAACTTTTGATAAGGAGAAGAGAAAGCTTCATTGAGAACCTGGACCTTTGAAAGAAGGGTAAGATTTCTGGACAATATTGGAGAATGTACTTGCTGGGGAGAGGCATAGAGAATAGTTTCAGTAACAGCCCAGAGTTGGATAAGTGTGGAATGTATTTGAAGAATGTCATATTTGTCCAGTTTGGTACATGAAATAGCATGAGTGAGTCTCTCCATCAAGATCTGCTCCCTGAGATGTCTGGCTTAAGACTGTGCTCTCCAAAATCCTTCTCTCTATTGAATTTTTTTGTGCTATGTGAAGTGAGCTCCATTACAGTAAGAACACCGAACAATGCGGTATAGGGGGTAGAAGGTAGGTAATACATACATATATATATATATATATATATATATATATATATACACATTTACATTTATATATTCATATATATATATATATATATATATATATATATATATATATGGATCTGTTGTATTCATAGCTGATGGGATAAATCCCCCCCTCCTGCCAGTAGGAAGTGTACTTTGAAGTGACTGTTCCAAGAGATCCTGAAATAAAAACTCCAAGGAACATTATAGCTGAATTTTAGAAATATCAGATCAAGGAAAAAATATTGCAAGTGACCAGAAAAAAATCTTATTCAAATACTGGGAAGCCATAACCAGGATCATACAGAACTTCTCAGCTGCAACATTAAAAGATCAGAGGTCATGAAATAGGATATTCCAGAAATCAAAGGAGCTAAGACTCCAATCAAGATAGCTTACCTGGTGAAAATAAAGCATTATATATCAAGGGGAAATGATCATTCAATGAAAAAGGATTTCAAGCTTTCATAAGATAATCAGAATCAGAAAAGAATTGATCTCCAATATCAATCCCCAAGAGAAGATAAACAGGTAAAAAGGGAAAAGAAATTATATGGGATTCATTAGAGCAAAACTGTTTATATCCCTACATGGGAAGATGATACTTACAATGCCTAAAAATTTTATCACTATTAGTACAGCTAGAAGAAATATACATAGACAGAATATAAGGTGAATTTGAGCAAATGGCATAAAAGTCATTAAGAGATGAGAAGGAGCAACATACTGGGTGCAGAAGAAAGAAAGCTGTAGAAGGGGGTAAATTATTTCACATGAAGAGGCACAAAAGTCCTATTACAGTGGAGGGGAAGATAGGAGGTTGGGCAATGGACACTGAACCTTACTCTCATTAGTATCAATTCAATGAAGGAAGAATATACACAACCAATTGAGTATAGAAATCTATCTTACTTGGCAGGGAAGTAGGAGGGGAGGAGATTAAGTAAAGGAAATGTGGGGCTAGCAGTAGGGAGAGCAAATCAGGGGAGGTGATGGACAGAAACAAAACACTGTAAAGAGGGAAAGGCTGAAAGGAGAGAGAAGACAAACTAAGGAGAGAGAGTAAGAAAATTAGAATGGAGGGAAATATACTGTTTGTAATCATAACTGTAAATGTGAATGGCATGTAATTCCCCATAAAGTGAAAGTGGATAGCAAAGTGGCTTAAAAACCAGAATCATACAATATGTTGATTACAAAAAAAAAAACAAAACACTTGAAACAGAGAGAGACACACACAGAGTAAAAGTAAGGGACTGGGGAAGAATCTATTATACTGCAGCTGAAGCAAGAAAAAGACAAAGTAAAAGCAATAATAGACCTATTTGAAGGAGATAAAGAAGAAAACTACATTTTTCTAAAAGTTACCATAGACAATGGAGCAATATGGATACTTGACATATATACACCAAATAGTATAGCAACCAAATTCTTCAAGAAGTTAAGTGAATTACAGGAAGAAATAAATAGCAAAATTATACTAGTGAGGCTTCTGAAATATCCCCTCTCAGAACCTGGTAAATCCAACCAAAAATTAAACAAGAAACTGTGGAGGTAAATGGAATATTAGAGAAGTTATATATGGCAGAACTTTGGAGAAAGCTGAATGAAACAGAAATGAATATACTCCTTTTCTCAGCAACACATGGTGCCTACACAAAAATTGAACATATATAAGAGCAATAAAAACCGCAAAATCAAATGTAGCAAGACAGAAATATTGAATGTATTCTTTTTGGATCATAAGGCAATAAAATTACATTCAAGAAAGGGCAGTGGAAAGATAAATTAAAAACTAAATAACCTAATCTTAAATTATAAATGGGTAAAAGAACAAATCAATAATTAAAGATAATAAAAACAAGGAAACAACATATCGAAATTTATGAGATAAAGCCAAAGCAGTACTTAGGGGAAAATTCATTTCTTTAAATTCTTACATCAACAAAATAGAAAAAGAAGACTTCAATGAATTGGGCATAGAATTAAAAAAAATTAGAAAAAGAACAATTTAAAAATTCCAATTGAGTATCTAATTGGGAATGCTTAAAATAAAATATAAGATTAATAAGACTGATAGTAAGAAAACCCCAACAAACTATTAAGATAATAAATAAACCTAGGAGCTGGTTTTATGAAAAAAAGAACAATAAGATAAGCCATTGATTAATTTGATTAAAAAAAGCAAGAAAATCAAATACCCAGTATAAAAAATGAAAAGATGCAAATCAGCACCGATGAAAAAGAAATTAAACCAATCAGGAAATTATATGCTCAATTATATGCCAATAAATCTGATAATTTTTGCAAAATCAATGAATATTTATGAAAATCTAAGTTACCTAGATTAACAGGTCAGGAAATGGAATGCCTAAATAATCTCATTTTAGAAAAAGAAATTGAGCAAGACATTAATGAACTCCCTAAGAAAAAATTCCAGTTGGATAGGTCCACAAGTGAATTCTACCAAACATTTAAAGAACAATTAATTCCTATACTGTATAAACTATTTTATGACTCAAATACAGTGCTGATTCCTAAACCAGGAAGAGCTAAAACAGAAAGAATATTATAGCTAAGTTTCCCTAAGAAATATCAATGAAATCATCTTGAAGAAAATACTAGCAAGTTGAACATGGCAATATATCACAGGGATTCCACATTATGACAAGGTAGAATTTTTACTAGGAATGCTGGTTTCAATATTAGGAAAACTATTACCATAATTGACATATTAGTAACAAAACCAACAGAAATCATATGATTATCTCAACAGATGATGAAAAACGTTTTTGACAAAATACAGCACCCATTCCTATTAAAAACACTTAAGAGCATAGTAATAAATGATAAGCATTAACTGTCTAAAACCATCAGCAAGCATTATTTTCAGGGAGGATTCCCTGGGTTTGAATCTTTGTCTTATTAGAGGTGCTTTAGTAACTGTCTTGCCGCATAATAATTTCAGGTTTGGTCTTCATTAATAATCTAGATTGATAGGTGGGGAACAACTGTCTAGCACTGCCATGGCAACTACAGGGGAACTTGAAATTCAATAAATCCAGGAGCTTTGTAGGGGTGAATTAATTAAATATTTGACCAAATATAGCAGGCTACTTTTTAAGTTTTGGGCCTTGGCAGAAAAAGGGGGCCCCATTCCTGGTCTGTACAATCAAAAAAGCAATATGTCTTGCCTTGACTTGTAGTTTGTTGATTTCTGAGGGTCAGCTGAAAATTTTACAATCATCTCAGGAGTTCATGAAGGTGCCTCCAGCAAACTGTTCTGGATACACCCTTTCTGAGTTGTTTGGCCATGGAAAAGTCACTTAATGTCTCTGAGCCTTAATCTTCGTGATGGGAATTTTAATGCCTGGATTACTATAAGGCTCACAGGATTCTTATAAGACACAATATATTTAAGAGACTTTGCAAACTTTAACCTACCATATTAATGCCATTATATGCTGTAAATTCCCTTTCAGATCTAGCATTCTGGAATTATATTTCTTGTTCTAATGTCACTTTTCAAAGCTGATTGGCAGTGTTCTTTTCTAAGGTTCCTTCCAGATAGGAGATCTGAGGTTCTAAGCATTCTTCTAGTTATTGTATTCTTTGTCTTTGTTCCTGAAAAATACCTTTCAGAACTGACAATTTTACCTCTTTGACCCATGACCCCTCCAACTTGGGTATTTTATTCTATGTTTTGATATCTCAGAACGTTCAGCCATTTTATGTTCTTTGTTCTAAAGGCTCTTTTAAGTTGGATAGTCTATGTTGTAAGGTCCTTTCCAGTTCTAACATTTTGAGTTTGAAATTCTCTTAGATCAGATCTCTTACTCTTGTAAAACGAGGGAGGGGGATTGGTTTATAAGGTCGCTTCCAACTCAACCAACCATTGGGATCTTATGTGGGACCTTTATCTCCCTGAGTCTTGTTTTCTCCTATAAAACAAGAGAGTTGAATGAACTGGTTTCTGGGGTCTTTTCTCATTCTAGATCTGGGATTCTATAATATTCATCCCCTTTTCTGTAACTCCCCTCTTCTCTAGAGGCATAGCTGGCCAATAAGTGAGGCTCAAGGGAAACATGACAATGGCAAGAATCTGGGGGTGGGGAGAGGGGGAAGGACTGTTCCTAGGTTGTCTTTTCCCTTACCTCTGGGATGCTGTCACTTGGAAGGGGGTCCAAAACAAGGAGCATATAATCTGTGCCTTTGGCCTTAATAGAAAATTAGAGACATATATTCTACTCCCCACCCCAGTCTGGTTAATGAGGACTATGTGGGACTGAAGCAAAAATGGCTGATGGTTTCTACCTATAATGGGAAATCTGAGAGCCAAACTTCATTGACTTTATCTGCTTTGAGACAATTCTGTGTCTGTCTGGGTTCGGGGAACAGATAAATTCCTCCTGTTCTCCCATCCTCTCAGTGCTCCATCAAGTTCCTAAAAGATATCTACCAGAATGCCTCCCTTTTCAAACGGTACTTTGTATTTTCAATGGATGTCTTGAGTCAGAGGGCTTTCCTCCTCTTTTTGGATGGATCTATCTTGTTAAAGTTCTGAGAAGTGAATCGAATTATTGCCTTCCCCATGAAAGTTATGTAGGAAGTAGAAATTTAAATTGATTCACAATTCTGGAGCACAACTTGGTCCTGGTGACTCAACTGAAGACACCCACACAAAGACTTCAGCACAGCCCGGCCTACCATCACCACCTCCTTGCCACCCCCTGAGAGTCTAAATGCCACTAATTTACTACCTGGGAGCATACAACCCTGGGTGTATGGGGGTGTTCACATGCCTCAGACCAATCCTCCAGGAGACCAGTGGTCAGTAAATGAAGACTTCTATCTTTCCTGGATCTTTGCAGTCTTCATAATTTAAACAGACGCAATTTGTTGCATCTCTTTCTTGAAACTAATAGGTTATTCTGCATTTCCCTTGTGAAATATTGCCAGTATTTGGGCATTGCTCCAGATAGGTCTTCCTTAAGGCCCAGTTCCCCAGGGGCTCTTGACTGATCACAAATACTGATATGCTTCATCCTGGGGGTTATTCTGTTTTGTCCTAGGAGAGGATCTGAGCTGTAGCTAATGTCTATTATCAGCTAATGTCAGTATTCATTGGAAATGGTTCCCTTGTTAAGAAAAGGGGAAGAGAATTTTTCAGGACAGTAGAACTTCTGAGGGTTTTGGATTTGGGTCAGTTGTAGTTATTGGCTATCAGTGGGGCTAAGAAGGACCTGGTCTCTGTTTTAGCCAGTTCCTTTGCCATGGAGGGCAGGACTAGGAGAGGGTAGTAACAGTGGGTATTTGCTCTTCCTAATCATTAGATTCTGCTATATAAACAGAGTGGAAAGGAGATGAACTGAAAACCTTTATAATATGTTTTCAGAGAGGAAGGGCGGTAGGCCAAAGAGAGTCTTGGATCTAAGGGAAGGACTGGGTTTGACTCTTATTATCTGTGCTACTCATTACTTATGCATACCATAAAACTGACACATTAAAGATGCTTAATAAATGACTAGACAGACTGACTGTTTGCCTGTGAACATGTCATTACCTCTCTGGGCTTCTGGGATTTGGCCGATATGATCTCTACTATCCTTTCCTAAATAGTATGGATTGTTTGCTATCTCCAAATGACTGAAAAGGAAACTGAGTCAGTCTCAGCCAAGTTAATGTGTGAAATTTTAAGTAGCAGAATTCATACTGAGATTCCAGGTCTTTGGATTGTATAACTGGTATACACTCCACTCTACCTCCTGACTTTTCCATCAATTCAACTTTAAGTGTTGCAGTTTGAAGAACTGGTTTTACTTTTTAATTGCCCTCTCTACTTAAATGTCTTTCTTCTCTTATTCATCCTTCCCACGACTTTTAAAATGATTTTCTTAAGTGTAGGTTACTCTCATCCTCAATGAACTTCAGTGACTCCCTATTTCCTTCAAGGTCAAACAGAACCTTCTCTATTTGAAATTTATAATCCTTGGTAAATTACTTTTCCAGGTTGATTTGCTATTCTTCTATGTCCTTTGCCCTATGGGCAACCAGACTTGCTTTCTTGCTACTCCTTACACATAATGTATTACTGGCACAGTGATTGACACATAGTAGGCCCTGAATAAATGTTGAATGTTTTATTGATGGGCAGGGGAAGGAATGACTCCACCTGGCAACCTTGACCATCTACTCTTGGGGGAGGAAGAGAGTAAGAGAAGGAAGTTGGGAAGTAGCCCAGAGCAGTTGTTCCTCCTCAAAAGTGGAAGAGGGTTGCTCAAGGAGAGTTGACCAACATTCTGCTTTTGATAACCCTGCCTCTACTGCCTATCTTTGCCTTCCTCCAGTGCTCTGAGCCTGTCCTATCTTTTTACCATCAGTTTCTTCATTTGATGGGCCACTAGGTGGTGCCATAATGCATAGACTTTGGGGCCTGGCATCAGGAAGACATGAGTTCAAATTCAGCCTCAGATACTGCTTGACCCTGGACAAGTCACTTAACCCAATTTGCCTCAGTATTCTCATATTCTCATGAAAACAAGCTAGAGAAGGAAATGGCAAGCCACCCTTTGTCAAGAAAACCCCAGATGGGATAACAAAGAATTTAAAGTGACTGAAACAACTGAACAAGGGCTTCATCTGATTTTCACAATCACTCTTGAAAGTCATTCATAGGATTACGAGCATCGAGGTTATACAGTAGACAGAGTTCTGAGCCTGGAATCAGGAAGATCTAAATTCAAATCCAGCCTCAGTCACTTTCTTAACCGTGGGACCCTAAGCAAATCATTCTGTCTGCCTCAGATTCTACATGTTAACACTTAATTCACAGGGGCTGTTGTGAAAATAAAATGAGATATCTAAAAACTACTTAACAGACACTTAATAAATGATTTTCCTCTTCATTCTTTCATAAATATAGAACTAGAATATCTGATCCATCTTCCTCATTTTAGAGAGGAAGAAACTGAGGCATGGGGATTCTTAAGCAATTTGCTCAAGAAGTCTTTTAGTGCTAATCTCCCTCTCTACCCTCCTGACATCCTTCCTTCCACCTCCTCCTTTTCATTTTTATGTCCTTCCCTCTTCTCCCTGTTTCCCCTTCTGACTCTTCCCCCACTTCTCTTTTTCATCTTTCTCTTCTCCCCTCTTCTTCCCTCCTCTCCCTGTTTTTTCCATTTCTTTTCTCCCTTCTCTTCTCTGTCTTTCCTTCCTTCTCTCCCTCTCCTCTCCTCCCTTTGCCTCTCTCCTTTCCTTTCTCTTCCTCCTCCTCTTTCTTCTCCTTTTTCATCTCTGTCCCCTCCCTCTTGTCCCCTTTTCTTTCTTCTGCTTCTTTCCCCCCTCCCTTCTTTATATCTCTTTCCCTCCTTTGTGTTCTCCCTCTACCTCTCTCCTTTCCTTTCTCCTCCTCCTCCTCTTTCTTCTCCCACTCCTCCATTTTCTCCTCCTCCATTTTCTCCTCCTCCTCCTTTTTCTTTTCCTCCTCTTTCTTTCTCTCCTTCCCTCCTATAGTGACTCTTCTGGCCTACTGATAGAGCTTTGCAGTTCTGAGTCTTCCCCTTAGGTCCTGCTACCAAGATGGAATACAAAGAGAGGTGGGAGGTGTTCAAAATTTCCTTGCTTCTTATTTCCAGGATAGAGGAGACTTTTTCAGGGACCTATTCACTGTCTTGTCTTCCTTTTGGGAAGGATGGACTGCTATCATCTGCTAATATGGAAGCCCCTGCTCCCTTGCAGATTCTTCTAGTGGGACTCCAATAGAGGAGCAGCTCAGCAACGGGCTGACTGGGTAGTTGTGGCTTAAGGACCAGCCTAGCAATATTCTGAGAGGCTCCATACTGGAAATGTGGGAGCCTGGTTACCATCCTTTATTTCCCCTCGAGGCAATTCATTATGAAGGTGGCTTCCATCACCATCAGTGGCAGATATGTCTAGGCTGACAAAATCACACTTCCTTTGAAGCAGTGAAGCAAGCTGAGTCTCTAAAGACCAAGAGCTTTTGGATGAGCCTGGAGAATTAAGTGACTGCCACAAAGCAGCATGACCATTGTTTCTTTTGATGATCATATCACACGTGAAATCCAATTACTGCCGAGAAGAGCCCTGGAATTCAGAGAGCTGCTGTGCTGGCTGCTGGGACCCAGCAAGGTATTCCAAGGAAAGGTTAATTCATCGGGCACCAACTTTCATCTCTGTGTAGTGTTAATCATAGTGCTGTGCTGTGAGCTTCCTTTATGCCCATATTCTTGGAAGCTCAATTTGCTTTTGTGGGCACTGTCTGATTCTTCTCCTCAGGATTCTGGAAAAAGAGGAAAGGTAGGGGACATAACCCCTATTTGATAGAAGAGAGAGGGAGCGAATTGTCCAAGGACACATGGCTACTTACTGGTACAGTTGGTGTCTTGACTTCTAGGAAGGTGCTCTATCCTTTGGATTACCTTGCCTCTGTTGGAAATTAACTGATGAAAACCAAGAGTAACCATATATTGTCATTGACTTTGAAATCGTTGACAGTATCTTTGGTGGCCACAGGCCTGTGGAACAGATTTGAAGCTGGCGACAAACTGGGGTTGTTCCCATTGCACCATTATTAGATCTGGCTCTATTGGGTTTCTGTCAGGAAGGCAGCAAGGAGTTCTTTTGGCTTGACACTGACAAGGATAAGAAGTTTCCATGAGTCTGCAATGGTCTGAGTGGACCAGGTACTGTTGAGTAGATCCTTACTGGATCCTCCTCTTGCAGACACCTTGTTCCATGTGACTGAGCCTTTCTCTTCCAGTTTTCTCAAACTGTGCCTCCTGCTCCTGATTGGAACCCTAGGCTCTTGTCTAGGAGAGGCATTTTGTAGTTCTGGTATATTCCTGTGCAATTCTACCGGTCTGTGATTTTGTGCCTGAGGAAGTAGTTTTTAATGTCACAGAGTCTAAATTCAAATCCCAGTTCTGCCATATCCCACCTGTGGCAACTTGGATGAGTCACCTGACTTCCAAGGATCTCATTTTCCTCAGTCTACAAAATGGGGGAATTGGGCTACATGACTTCTGAGATCCCTTCCAAGTCTAGGTCTTCGATTTTAAATGTAGAAGAGTTGGAAATATTCCAAGGTGTTGCTCCTGACCTTATCAAGACACTGACTGTTGGAGCTCAGCTGATGCTCTCAAGCACCTCAACACTTCAAATTATGCTTCGAACCAAAATCTAGCATTAATAGGACAATAGATCAAGAGCTGAAAAGGACCACCCTTTGGCCTATTTTATAGAGGAGGAACCTGAGGCCACAGAGTGAAAGGTACTCATTCAGGGTCACACAGCTAACAAGTCAGAGAACCATGCTTTGACTTCAGATCTTCAACTCCAACAATATTTTCACTCTAACTCTTCCTTGATCCTCTCTTTCCAAGAATTGTACCACTTAAGATCACCCTCTATTGAGACTATTCCATCCCACGATAGAACCTATTAAAGACTTAGTTTATTGTAGCCCGATACTATTGATTTGTTTTAATTCTTAATTGCTATACTTCATTTTCGCATTACCTTTAGTTTGGAATATATCCCAGCCCCTTACCCTGTGCAGAAAATCCATCCATGGCAACAACAGCAACAGCTACAACAACGATGACCAAAACAAAAAACCAAGAAAAAGAACAATAAAGCAATTCAGCAAAGCAAATCAATATATAAGTCATATCTGGTTCTATAGATATTGTTTCACACACATAATTCCTCACCTCTGCAAAGAGGGACTCTCATTTCTATTTTTGTTTCATTTATTTTTATTGACTTTTTTTTGAAAAGTAGCATCATCTTTATTTTAGAAACTCTTCCTCACCATTCCCATACTCAACCAGTCATTCTTTGTGATAAAGAAGAAAAAAGCAAAGGAAAAACAAGGGCTTCAGCACAACTTGAAGGAATTTAGACCCTGTTTTCATTATTGGATGTGCCACATAGTGCCTGTGGGACCTTAGGAAATCCCTTTCATCTTTCTGAAAAATAAGGGTTTGGAATAGATGATATCTAAGGATTTTTTTAAAAAGTGCTAAATCTATGATAAGATAAATCTATGAAAACTAGCTAACACTTCAGTAAATCAAGTGAAATTGTATATGCACTGTCTTATATTATGTACCCTTGTGTTGACAATGCATACAATGGGGTACATATTTTCATCTCTATATTGGGGATAAATTTGACCATTATAGGTAATTAATAACTGCATGAAACATGAATGTTTTCCCAACTTGCTCTATCTTTTCCCCTGAATCCTCTCTGTCCTTAACACTGAGGATAATACTAAGCAATAGTTCTTGTCAAACAATAAGCATTTATTACCACAAATATGCTAGTTGATTGTTGTTGAAACTGAGAATCCATAAAACCTATTTGGAGAGGACTTTGGAACTGACTAAGGGGCTAAAAGGTCCCTACGTCTTTAACCAGAGATGCGACTAGTAACTTTCTATTGTAACCTAAGGATGTCATTGATAAGAAGAAAGTCCTCAATGCATCAAAATATTTATTGAAGTACTTCGGTAATATCGAAGAATTAGAAACAAAGTAGATGTCCATTGATTGAGGAATGTCTAAACAAAATCTGGCCCATGAATGTAATAGGAATATTCTATAAGAAATGATATACATGTTCAGTGAATTTAGATGAGCATGGACAGACCTATATGAACTGATGCAGAGAGAAAGTAGCGGAGCCAAAAAACCAATAAACACAAAGAATACAACAATGGAAATATCACATCAATAAATCAAAGTAAATGTGCTAAAATATGAGGAACAAACATGACCCCCAAAAAGAGATTTGTGAAGACACTCCCACTTAGGTAAGTTACGAGAGTCATCTTGCATGGCCCAGTCATTTTTAAATGTTCAGTGTAAGCATTTATTCCTCAGAAATCAGTAAAATCTACAAATCAGGGTTCAATTTATTATTTTGTTAGTTGTTTAGACTTAAAGGTTTAAAAATACAAATTAGACTTAAAATGTCTTATTTCACACAAAGATGAAAAAACCCACAAGTATGGCATATTACATATAGTTTCAGACTTTTTGATATATTGATCATATTTACTTTGATCTTTTCCTTTTATTTTAATTTTTTTTTTTGTTATAAAGAATGGTTCTGTAGGAGTACGTATGGGGAGGAGTACTGGGAGACATTTTGATGATATAAAAAAAAAGACCAAAAAAGCAATAAAATTTATTTTACAAAAACAGGCCACAGGCCTTTAAAAACAACTAGACTTATTCCCCAATTGACAAATGGTCAAAGGATATGGAAAGGCAATTTACAGATGAGGAGATCAAAGCAATCCATAGCCATATGAAAAATCGCTCTAAATCATTAATTATTAAAAAAAATACAAATTAAAGCTTCCTCTAAGGTACCACCTCACACCTTTCAGACTGGCCAATGTGACTAGAAAGGATAATGATCATTGTTGAAAGGGTTGTGGGAAATCAAGGACACTGTTACACTGTTGGTGGAGCTGTGAATTCATCCAACTTTTCTGGAGAGAAATTTGGAACTACACCCAAAGGGCAACAAAAATGAGCATACCCTTTGATCCAGCAATACCACTACTGGGTCTATACCCTGAAGAGATTATGAAAAAGGGTAAAAACATCACTTGTACAAAAATATTCATAGCGGCCCTGTTTGTGGTGGCAAAGAATTGGAAATCAAGTAAATATCCTATAATTGGGGAATGGCTTAGCAAACTGTGGTATGTGTATGTCATGAAACACTATTGTTCTATTAGAAACCAGGAGAGATGGGAATTCAGGGAAGCCTGGAGGGATTTGCATGAACTAATGCTGAGTGAGATGAGCAGAACCAGAAAAACACTGCACACCCTAATAGCAACATGAGGGTGATGTTCAACTTTGATGGACTTCCTTGTTCCATCAGTGCAACAATCAGGGACAGTTTGGGGCTGTCTGCAATGGAGAATACCGTCTGTATGCAGATAAAGAGCCATGGAGTTTGAACAAAGTTCAAGGACCATTCCCTTTAATTTAGAAGAAAACCAGATATCTTATTGTCGATTCTTGTTATCTCTTAGACTTTTTGTCTCTTCCTTAAGGATATGATTTCTCTCTCATCACACTCAATTTGGATCAAGGTACAACATGGAAACAAAGTGTAGACCAGCAAATTGATTTCTGGGGTGGGGTGGGGGGAGGGAAGTAAGATTGGGGGAAAAATTGTAAAACTCAAATAAAATCTTTAATAAAAGTAACAACTAGGCTTGCACCCTTGCCTTATATGATTCAAGGGTTCCACCTCAAGTCCAGTCCTTTCATTTTACCAGTAGAGGAACTGAGGTACAGAGAGGTTAAGTGATTTGCCCAGGATCACACAACTAGTATATGTGTGAAGTGGAATTTGAATTCAAATCTTCCCTGAACTCCAGTCCTGTGCTTTGTTGACAGCTTCTCACTTAGTAGGGAAGATGAATGAATGTAAAAATGCAATGGAGACTAGTGTTATTATAGCCTTAACTTCTGAAGCATAGGACACAGATTCTATGCATCCATGACTGGCATCCTTTGGAAACACATAACAGATGCTAATAATAAATAAAATACATTTCAATATTGCATTAAGATTTACAAACCAATTTCATCTCAATAGCCCCTGTGAAGTACTTACTACAAGCACTAGTGTGCTCACTTTCCAGATGGAGACTTTAAGGTTCAGAGGTGTTTACATGACTTGCCCACAGCTGGTCAGTGTTAGAATCTGACTCAGAGCACATTTCATGTCCAATTCAATTCAATTCAACAACCATTTCTCAACCATCTATGATGTGCCAGGTGAGGCAGCCTAGAATAGAGGATAGTAAGCCAGCACTGGAATCAGGAAGGCGCACTTTAGAGTTCCACCTCTGATAAATATATACATATACATACATACATACATATATATATATATATATATATATATATATATATATATACATATATATATTTGTGCATATATTGGCCCATTAGCAGTGTGGCCTGAAGGTTGATTTAGGTACTGTGGGGCCAGAAATGCAAAACTAAAACACTTTCTGTCTTCAAGGTTTTTTATGTTCTAATGAAGAGGGGTGGGAGGAAGTGGGGAGGGGGAAGATGGCAAATGTAGATGGCTAAGTAACTACAAAGTACCCTCTCTGAACTTCAGTTAGGAAGTCATTGCTGGGGATGGCACTAATATTGGGGATGTTGGGAAGGATCTCTTGTAGGAAGTGGCATTTGAGCTGATCCTTGAAGGGAAGTAGGGATTTCAAGAGGAGGTGAGGTGGCAGTGAAAGGTTCAAGGGAATGATGGTAAGAAATGCTGAAAATATAATACCAAGTACTATAGTTTGACTAAAATGGAGAGTGATAATCAGAGAGAGCCAGATTGGAAAGGATGACAATATCAAATCATACTGCCTTTCTAATAAATGTTGAATGAATTGATTTAAGGGAAATATTCCCATGGGACCATTCTCATACCGGCTCAAGCAGAGGACATGTCAAGGTGGAAATCTGAGAGCATATCCTCATCTCATTTTGCAAGACAGTGAGATGGGAGAAACATTGCCAGAGGAAACATTCCATTAGAATTCCCAGTGCTTAATCTTCTCAATTTAGTTGAGTCCTGAAGGATTTGTATGGGATTCTTGGCTACCATTAGGATAAATAATATGATTTGCAGGTAGCAGGTTTACTTATTACGTTTTGTTAATGAATGGCTAATCAATTCTAGCAAACACTATGATTAGTTCTGAAATTATAACTGAAAAGTGTGTCAGTGTGGAATTTCAAAATCAAATGCATAGATTATTCATTTTTGAATTGATGAAAGACTTTACTTGTTTCCAGCATGTAAAGTAAACCATTTGACTCAAATTGGAATATGATTTTCCCTTAATCCAAGTGGTCCAGTCCAACCAGAAAAGGCCTGTATTAGATTATACTTATATAATTAGATTGGATTTTCAGTTCTTATTTTGTATGGAATCCAGGTAGCTAGTTACACACCATGTTTATAGTTGATGATTCTTATATAATTCTTAGACTTGGCATGATGCTGACTTTGTTCTCTGCCCCCATAACTGACCAGGCCAGAAGGCAGACCTGCCACTGGCTTTGCATTTGACGAGGCAGCATTGAAGAGCAGTTAGACCATGCTTTTGCTTGTGGATAGTAGAGTTGAGCAGAATGGAAAACGGGCAACTGCAGACAGTGGACAGGCAGACATGGAGTATATCTGATAGCAGGAAAAGTAGAGTAGGAACCTGGGAAACTGATAAGTAAATTTGGGCTATGCTGACAGATTTATGAGTGAACTTGAACCTGCAACCTCCTACCACTAAGGTTCTATAATAAAAGGTATCTATTTCTCCAAGTTGCCTCAGCATTCAGAGTTTGGAATTTGTTTGAAACATAATGCTCCTCTCCTTTAAATAAAAACTTACAGTGTTTGTATTAAACTTACAATTGACTCAAGTCAGCAGGACTTGCCGTACATTTGTATTTGCCTTACAATAGATTTTTATTTGCTTTACACAGCATTTTTAAATACTTGTAATATCAAGATCCTGGGGGCACAACAGAAGGAAGGTTTTTAGTCCCGACTCAGTCATTGCCTGACTTTGTGACCCTGGGCAAAGCTCTTCTCATCTTTGGATATCATTTCTTTCTCCTTGGTAAAATCACTGGGCAAGGGATGGACTAGACTGGCAATGTGATTTGGTGAAATGTATACTTGGATTTATACTCAAAGCACCTAAGTTCAAATCTTGGTTCTGTCATTACCAATGTGACCTTGGGCAAATGCCTCACTTGTGTGGGTCTCAGTTTCCTCCTCTGTAATATGAAAGAAGTTGGACTGAATGGCATTGATAAAGTCAGGAAGACTAGTCTACTAAGGTGATGATGTTTGTGCTTCGTTTTCAAAGCCCATGGCATCATATGATTTGGATTTGAGTGAGGGAGGTTGTGCTAGTCACCAGTCTCATTTTCTCCTCCAGAATCATCTGGGTCCAGTGGTGAGATATGAATCAGGATGACTAGAGATGACCCTGCGTGAGAGGCAATCAGGGTTAAGTGACTTGCCCAAAGTCACTCAGCTTAGTAAGTATGAAATGATTGAGGTTATATTTGAACTCAGATCCTCCTGACTCCAGGGCATAGTGGCTAGAGTCTACTAAGGTAGAGAGATGTTGAAATCATGACTCTAATCCCCAGCCCCCATGCCATTACTGAGTACTGGAGAAGTGTCAAAGCAAAGAGATTTAACCTCATTGATCATCCAGACTCTTATTTTCTGATAAGAACACATAAGGTCCCATTGAATGAGGACATGATTCATCCTCTTAATATTCCCCTACAAAGTTGTGGACCTATGTCCTCTGGATAGCCTTACCAACCCCTCAAAACTTTTTGGAAGTTATTTTTATAACTTGCTTTTTGGTTTTTATCTTCCACCTCCTGCCTTCACCCTATGAAAATGCTGAAAACCTGTTAGCTCTTCTTCTTTCCTGTGCTTTTGTGTGGGAAGTAAATTGGTTATCAGTGGGGGATTTTCCACAAGGAAGTAGGTCACCTCACCTGAGAGGCAGCAGTTCAGTCAAAGCGTAAAAAATCCTTTCACTGATTGAATTGAAAAAAAAATGCCCACCTGAAGTCAAATATTTCCATGCAAATGGGGGTAATAAGCAAAAAGTTATTAGAGCCAAGAATAAATACCCAAAGTCTGGTATTTATCATTGTTTCCCTTTCATTTCTGAACTGACAAATGATAATTACTTTGGCAATTAAAATAATTAGAAAAATGTGAAGGCACAAAAGGAGAAGCCTTTTAGACAAGCAATTTAAATGCAGGAGAGAGCAGTGTGTGGTTGCAGCTTCATATCCAGAGAAGGCTGATTACCAGGTGCTCTGGAGTGGGGGTGATGATTGACAGCTCACCTGTGATCTGAGTTCTGTGGGGAGACCAGGACAATACTTGGTTCTCTCAATACTGGAGGTAGGTCTGGTTTGAAGAAAAACCTTAGGGTCCTGGGATTTCATTTAGCTGCCTCAGGCACAGAAAAATGTGTTGTAGACCTCAATTACTGTTAAATGGGCAATTAATGTGTTAAAAATAATATTTTGTGTTTAGTATTTAAGGATAAAAATACATACATAAATACATACATATATATTATATCATGGGACTTGGAATACTACCTTACATTATGTGAGCTCTAGGGAACAATATGACTGAGATTCTAAAGAAAGACAGGCAGGGATTTTGACTATGGTATTTCTTGTTGAGCTAAACCTTGGGTTGCCTTCCATTAGGGTTCTGTGGAGGATCTTTAAATATATGCTCTCTGATTTTAATATTTTGGGGCACTAATCCTGTGTGATTTCCAAAAGCATGATATTCAGGTTTTCTTGTCATTAATTTTAACTGAAAGACCTATGGATAGTCTTTAGATTTTTTTTAATCCTTTATATATCCTACCTTCAAGCTTAATCTTCTTGTTTTGTGGAACTCTCATGCATTTTTTCAATCTTGTCTGTTTACTTTAATATTCCTTCTACCTCTTCACTTTTGCATTATATATCTTTTCTTTTTCAGAGAGAATCCAATATTTTGGAGTTTGTCTCTATCATTTGTCCTCAAACCTTCTTTGACTTGATAAGAGCTGAAGATTTCTCCTTCAAGAACTCGATTTTCCATACTTACTTTTTGGCATTTTAACTTCATTGATGTTTTGATCCATTATGAACATACTTGGAGTTGCTCCGTTGTATCTAGGGCCCTTCGTACCTTTATTTTCCTTGTGAGATTTTGACTTTATTTCTTTGGATGGATAGTACTTGTCCAACTGAAATGGCTCTAAATATTTTCTTATTTCTCCTCAATCACTTTGTTTTTCTTAATCAGTCTCTCCACTGATCTTCCTATTGTGTTCTTTCTGTAAACACGTTTCCAGTTACTTTCAAAGGAAACAAAGTTGACAAAATATTGACCTTGCTATAAAAGATCTAAAGGGAAAAGCCTATTCTCTTACTTATGAAAAGCAGAAATTTGCCTCTGCATGCTTCTACCTATTGCTCCTAAATTTTGCCACCTGGGACCAAACAACAAACCCAACCACTAGTCCTTATTACTTCTCAAAACGTTGAAGACAGTTTCATGTCTCTCCTAAAGTGTGTCAAATACAAAATCTCCATTTTTCAATTGATCCCTATATGGCATATGTTTGAGGTCCTTCATTATTGTGGATATTTTCTGGGGGCTTTTCAGTTTATCAAAATCCCTCTTATAATATAATAGTCTCATAATACTCTTACATGTGGTATGAACAGAGCAGAATATGGTTGAACTTAACTCCTTCTATGTCAATATTCTGTGTTTCTTAATACATCTAAAGAATCACATTAATTTTTTGGTTGTCATATCTCACCAATACCCTCTCTCCAGATCTTTTTCCATATGAAATAGTGTTTAACCCTCCCATCTACTATCCACACATGTTTCTTTTTAAAATTCATTTTAATTTGATATTCAGGTCCTCATTTTCTCCCTCCTCCCATTGAAAAAGATATATAAACATAAAACTGAGCAAAACAAATGCCTATGTTGGTCATAGTTAAAAACATGAGTCAGTATACTCTTTTAATAGTTCTCTATATGAAAGTGCACAGCATGTTTCATCATGAATTCCTTGAATTTATGACTGTTATGGTGTCGATCAGATTTTTCTAATCATTTTAGTTGTTTTTATTTACGGTATTTTTGTTATTGTATAATGATTTTTTCTGCTTCAACCTAGTTTACTTTGAATCAGTTCATATAAATCTTCCCTTATTTATATGAAGCCATACCCTTTATCATTTCTTACAGCACAATAGTATTGATCACATTCATATACCATAACTTGTTCAGTCATTCCCCAGCTGAGAGAGCATATCCTTAGTTTCAAGTTCTTTGCCACTTCAAAAAATCACTATAAATATTTTTGTATATATAGATCCTTTTTCAGGGAAGCTAGGTAGTGTAGTGGATAGAGCACTGGCCCTGGAGTCAGGAGAACCTGAGTTCAAATCCGGCCTCAGACATAGGCTGTGTAACCATGGGTAAGTCATTCTTAACCCCAATGTCTTAAATGACTAAAAAGAAACTTAGATCCCTTTTCTCTTTGCTCTCTTTACCACCTCATATATATAAAGCCCTGTAAAGTACAAGACTATGTTTCTACATAATAAATTTCAACTGATTAGATTCTTATCTGATCCTTGTAAGGACCCTGGGAGATAGGTGGTGTTATTATACACATTTTATAATTAAGAACACCTACAGAGGTGACATGACTTGCTCAATGTTACAAAGAAATCATAGACTCAGCAAAAAGGACCTCAGAAGTCATTTAGTCCAACTGCCTAATTTTACAGAAAATTGAGGCCCAAATAGGGGAGGGGACACGTAGGATACTAGATCTAGAACTGGAAGAGACCTCAGAGGTCATAGATCCAATCCCCTCATTTCATAGTAGAGAAATCTGAGGTCTAAGATAAGAAGGAACTTGCCCAAGATCATAATGCTTTATTTGATTATGTGCACAGGAATTAAAGAAACTGTCTGGTTATGTCATCCCCTTCCCCTTCACCCCAACACTTTTCACTGTAATATCAGAGCTGGATTATTCTGATCATGATTATTCTTAACTCTTAATAATTTTTGAGGTTCATCGAAGTACACAAGCATTTATTAAATTCTTATGGGCCAGTTACAGGGGCTACAAGATAGACAAAAATAATTCTTGTCTTCAATGATCTCACCATCTGATGGAGGATACATCATGCAAACAACTAATCATAAGCAAGCTACAAACAGGATTCAGCTCTATGATAGAAAATAAGGCAAAAGATAAATGGGGAAAGCTCAAAGAGAAGACACTGGTGCTAAGGGGAACTGGGAGAGGCTTCTTGTAGATGGTAGAATTTTAGTGGAAACTTGAACAAAGCCAGGAAAGTCAGAAGGTAAATACAAAAAGCAAGAGAATTCTAGGCTTAAGCGATAACTAGGGAGCCTGGAAATGGAATGCCTTGTGCAAGGAGCCTGGGGTTAATGGATGACAGAGCATGTGGAGGCAAGGAAAGTATAAGAAGATTGGAAAGGTAGGAAGGGCCAGGTTGTGAAGGGATTTGAAAACTAACCAGGATTTTATATTTGATCTTGGAGAGGGTAGTAAGCCACTGGAATTGATTGAATAAGGGGATAACATGGTCTGCTATGCATTTTAGGAAGATAATTTCATAGTTGAGTGGAAGATGGACTGCAGTGAGGAGAGACTTGAGGCAGGGAGATCAAGCAGCTGTCTACTGCAGTTGTCTAGTATGCAGTGATGAAGGTTTGCACCAAAGCTGGGGTTGAGGAAGGATGAAATATTGTGAAGGTAGAATCAACAAGACTTAGCAATCATTGGGATATTGTGTGTGTGTGTGTGTGTGTGTGTGTGTGTGTGTGTGTGTGTGTGTGTAATTGAGGATGACAGTTAGATTATGAGCCTGGGGGATTGGGAGGATGGTGAGCAGATGGTTTGGATGACATTCCTGGTTAGAGTGTGGGACCCAGAGGAAAATCCAGCAAAGGAGACTGACAAATGAATGGTCAGTTATGTGGAATGAGAGAGCAGTGTCATGGAACCATAGAAAGAATCATGGGAAATAATGGTAAACAGTATAAAGTATTTGGAAGTCTACCTGTCGAGACAAAGCCAGGAACTATATAAACACAATTTTAAAACACTTCAAACAAATAAATCCAGATTTAAACAATTGGAAAAATACCAGTTGCTCATGAGTAGACTGAGCCAATATTATAAAAATGACAAATGTGTCTAAACTGATGTACTTATTAATTGCTATACCAATGAAAGTACCAAAAATTATTTGATAGGACTTCTGGCAAAGTTGGCAGAGAGAAGACAGGCACAGTGTTAAGTGCTCCTGATTCCCCTCAAAAGTAACATGAAAGAAATCTCTTAACAGAAATTTTATCAACAAAACCCAGAAAGAGAAGCTAGGAGAACACCTACCAACAAGGTTCATCTCAGGGGACTGTGGCTGAACCAGGAACAGAGACGAGAGGGTCAGTGCAGGGACAGCAGCTGGGGGAAGCCAGAGGACCAGCATTAGCCACAGAAGCTTTGGTGTGTGGTGGGTGTGAGGGCCACCTTTAGCAGTGGAATCTTTTTCCAGGGGGAGAGGAGCAACTGGAGGGTGAGTTCCAGCACAGAGTGTTTCAGAGCATGCCTGGAAAATGACCAGCTGGGCTGGACTTGAGCCCATACTTTAAGCAGAGTCATCTACCCAGAACAAATGGTAAGCAACCCCCATGCCCTCAGGCTCAGGTGTGGGGAACACCTGAGTTCACTCAACTGAAAAGAAGATTAACTGTCTCCCTCAAGGCCCAGCTCATCATTCAAGGTCAACTCAGACCCTGCTGCTGAGGGCCTCAAACACTCCAGAGAAAGCGACCAATGCCCCCTAATGGCTGGCCCTTGGAATTACTAAGTCAAGTGAACAAAGCCTCTAGGATCTTCAAAAGCAAACCCCTGAGACCCAGCCTCCCCCCAACACAAGATCGTAAGTAGATAAAGAAAGGCCAGTGAAAGGGGGGGGGGCATGGAGAAATACTTAGAAGAAATAGATTCTAACCCAGAGAGATCTAGCATTTCTTAGGAGAATATGAATTGGTCTCCTGCCCAGAAAGACTTCCTTGAATAAATCAGGAAGAAGTTTAAAAATCATTGGAAAAAACTGGGAAAAGAAACTCAAGAGAAAATTAACATGTTGATACAAGAAAACAAATCGTTGGAAAATACAATTGGACAAATACAAAAAGAGAATAATTCTCTCAAATCCTCAATTGGGAAAATTCAAAAAGAAAATGATTCTCTCAAAACTACACTTGAGAAAATGGAAAACTCCTTCAAAAATAGAATCGACAAACTAGAAAAGGAGTTGCAAAAGGTAACTGAAGAAAATTCTTCATTTAAAAAAATGAATAGAATTGGTGAAAACTAATGACTTTATGAGACATCAAGTCTGTTAAACAAAACCAAAAGATGAAAAATTATAAAGACATGTAAAATACCTCATCAGCAAAACCACTGACCTCAAGAATAGATCAAGAAGGTACAACTTGAGAATTGAAGGCCTTCCTTAAAACATTGAAGAGAAAAAAAAAAGACCAGACTTAATATTACAGGATTTAGTGATGGAAAATTTCCCTGATATCATGGAACCAGAGGGCAAAATACTTATTGAAAGAATACATATATCCCTCCTGGAAAGAGATCCTAAAATGAAAACCAAGGAATGTTGTGGCCAAATTCCAGAACTATCAGACAAAAAGAGAAAATCCTGCAAGCAGTCAAAAAAGAAACACTTTAAATGCCAAGGACCCACAGTAAGGGACCTGACTGTATCAACATTAAGGGATCAAAAGGCCTGGAATGAGATATTCTGAAGAGCAAGGGAGCTTGGAATGCAGCCAAGAATCCACTATCAGACAAAGATGAGCCTTCTCTTTTAGGGGAAAAGATGGACATTTAACGAAGTGGGAGACTTCCAACATTCCCTGATGAAAAGGCTAGAGCTAAACAGAAAATCTGGACATCAAATTGGAGGCTCAAGAGACACATGAAAAGGTAAATAAAAGGGGATAAAGAAAAAAACTACTATCCAATAAGATGAAAATGGCAATATCCTCACTTGGGGGAAAGGTTCTCATAACTCTTGAGAATTGTAACTCTGTTAGAGAGAATATACTTAGCCAGAAGTGATGGTAACTCATGACATATCCATGAGACTGTTATGCAATAAGATGAAACTGGCTAAATCCCTACCTGGGAGAAAGACTCTAATAACTCTTGAGATTTATAACTCTATTAGAGAGAAAATACTTATCCAGAAGTGATGGACACTCATAACTTTTCTGTGACTCAGATAGGATGATTTAAAAGCAATAACTCTTTAGAAAGGGGGACATTAAGGAGATGGGAGGATGATGGACAAGATTGAATGGAGTAAATCTCATTACATTAAGAGGTATGAACGACCTATTGTAATAGAAAGGAAGAAGGGAGGAGGAAAGAACCACCTGAAACTTCATCTCATCAGATTTGGCTTAAGGTTAACTTACACACACTCAATTAAGGTAAGAAACTTATCTTAACTTTCAAGTATTAAAAGGGTAAAAGCGGAGAAGGGATGAGGAGGGGGAGATAAAGAGGAACTAACAGAAGGAAGGGAAGGAAGAAGGGGAAATGGGAAAGGGAAAGAAATGGGGGGGGTTGATATAGGAGGGTAAACATACTGAAGATGGCGGTATTCAGAAACAAAACCCTGGGGTATATGGATAAAGGGAAAAGGGGGAAAAATACAAACATAGGGAAGATAACATGGAGGGCAATAAAGAGTAATTATAACTTTAAATGTGAATGTGATGAACTCTCCCTTAAAATGTAAGCAAATAGCAGAGTGGAGTAAAAACTAGAATCCTACAATATGCTGCTAACAAGAAACTCATTTGAAGCATAGAGACACATATAGCGTGAAGATAAAAGGTAGGAACAAAATGTATTTTGCTTCAGCTGAAGCGAAAAAAGCAGGGGTAGCAATCCGTATTTCAAACAAAGCAGCTGCAAATAGATAGCATTAAAAGAGATGAAGAAGGGAACTATATCCTCCTAAAAGCTACCATAGACCATAAAGTGATTTCAATACTGAATATGTATGTACCCAATTGGATAGCATCCAGATTCTTAGAGGAGAAGGTGAAAGAACTACTGGAAGATAGACAGCAAAACTTTACTAGTGGGAGACCTCAACCTCTTGCTATCAGATTTAGATAAATATAATCATAAAATAAAAAAGAAGGAAATTAAGGTGGTAAACAGAATGTTAGAAAACTTTGATAAGATCAACTTATGGAGGAAATTGAATGGGGATAGAGAGGAATATACTTTTTTCTCTGCAATACAAGGAACTTATAACAATTGACCATGTACTAGGGCATAAAAACCTAATGATCAATTGCAGAAAGGCAGAAATAATGAACACATCTTTCTCAGATCATAATGCAATAAAAATCATATGGAATATTGGACCATGGAGATACAGACTCAGAACTAATTGAGAACTAAATAACCCCATTTGAAGAATGAGTAGATCAGGCTACAAATTATAGAAAAAATTATTTCATCCTAGATAATTACAATAAATGAACAATATACCAAAAACTATGGGATACAATCAAGGCGACTGTCAGGGGATATATTATATCTTTAAATGCTTACATGAACAAATTAGAGAAAGAAGAAATCAATGAACTAAATATGCAACTAAAAAAATTAGAGAAAGAACTAATTAAAAGCCCCATTTAAATACCAAATTATAAATTCTAAAAATTAAAGGAGAAATTAATAAAATTGAAAGCAAGAAAACCATTGAACTCATAAATAAAACCAAGAACTGGTTTTATCAAAAAAAACTAATAAAACTGATAAACCTCTGGTCAATTTGATTTAAAAAGGAATGATGAAAACCAAATTGCTAGTATCATAAATGAAAAAGGTGAACTGAATATCAATGAGGAGGAAATTAAAATAATAATTTGGAATTACCTTGCCCAACTCTATACCAATAAATTTGACAATCGAAGTCAAATGGATGAACATTCACAAAAATATAAGTTACCCATATTAAACGAAGAGGAAATTAAAACCTAAATAACCCTATCTCAGAAAAAGAAATTCAACAAGCCATTATTGAAGTCCCTAAGAAAAAATCTCCAAGGCCAGATGGATTCACAAGTGAATTCTATCAAACATTTAAGGAACAATTGGTTCCAGTTCTATATAAACTCTTTGGACAAATAGGTGAAGATGGAACTTTGCCTAGCGCTTTCTATGACATCAATATGGTGCTCCTACCTAAAACAGGAAGAGTTAAAACAGAGAAAGAAAATTATAGACCTATCTCCATGATAAAGATAGAAGCAAAAATCTTAAACAAAATCTTGGCAAAATGTTTACAACAAGTTGTCACTGGGATAATACATTATGATCAAGTAGGATTTATCCCAGGAATGCAGGGTTGGGTCAATATTAGGAAAACTGTTAGGTTTTGTGTTGATATAATTGAGTATACTATCAGAAATTATATGATCATATCAATAGATGCTGAAAAAGCTTTTGACAAAATACAACACCCATTCCTATCAAAAATACTGTACAGTGTGGGAATAAATGGACTGTTTCATAGACTAATAAGCAGTATCTATCTGAAACCATCAACAAGCATTATATTCAATGAGGAGAGGCAAGAGGCATTCCCAATAAGATCAGAGGTAAAACAAGGATACCCATTATCACCACTTCTATTCAATATCATATTAGAAAGATTAGCTTCTGCAATAAGAGAAGAAACAGAAATTGAAGGAATTAGCATTAGGATGAAAGAGATGAAACTCTTACTCTTTGCAGATAACATGATGGTGTACCTAGAGAATCCCAAAAAAATTATCTAACATGTACTAGAAATAATTAGCAACTTTAGCAAAGTTGTAGGATATAAAATAAATTCTCATAAATCATCAACATTTCTATATATGACTAGAAAGATACAACAGAAAAAGCTAGAAAGAGAAAATCCCATTCAAAGTAACCTCAGACAATATAAAATACCTGGGAGTCTACCTGTCAAGGCAGACTCAGAAACTTTTTGAAACAATTGCAAAACACTTTTCACACAAATAAAATCAGATTTAAATAACTGGGCAAAAATCAACTGCTCATGGATACGTCTAGCTAATATAATAAGAATGACAATTCTACCAAGACTAAACTACTTGGTTAGTGCCCTACCAATCAGAAGTCCAAAAAAATGACTTAAATGAGTTAGATAAAATTGTAAATTTATTCATATGGAGAAATAAAAAGTCAAGAATTTCCAAGGATTCAATAAAAAAAGTGCAAAAGAAGGTGGCTTAGCCTTATCAGATCTAAAATTATATTATGAAACATTAGTCATCAACACTGTCGGTATTGGCTAAGAAATAGAGTGGTGGACCAGTGGAATAGACTAGGTGCAATAGCAGGAAATGTATATAATATTCTGCTGTTTGATAAATCCAAAGAGTCCAGCTATTGGAATAAAACCTCTTGGGAAAATTAGAAGTTACTATGGAAGAAACTGGGATTAATCCAACACCTCACACCCTATTCCAAGATAAGATCAAAATGGATACAGGATTTAGACATAAAAAACAATATTATAAGCAAACAAGTAAATAAAGGAGTAGTATACCTGTCAGATCTACAGAAAGAAAGGAAAGCAGTTTATGATCAGGGAAGAGATAGAGAAGATCATTAAAAACAAACTAGATAATTTCAATTACATTACATTAAAAAGCTTTTACACAGACAAAACCATTGTAAAAAACATCAAAAGGAATGTAGTAAATTGAGAAACAATTTTTACAACTATTTTTTTTCTGACAAAGGACTCATTTCTAAAATATACAGAGAACTGAGTCAAATTTACAAAAACACAAACCATGCCCCAATTGACAAATGGTCAAAGGATATGCACAGAAAATTTACAGCTGAGGAAATCAGTGGTCCATAGTCATATGACAAATTGCTCTAAATCATTACTTATTAGAAAAATGCAAATTAAAGCATCTCTGAGATACCACCTCAATACTCTCAGACTGGCCAATATGAACAGAATGGCAATGATCAATGTTGGAAGGAATATGGGAAGTATTGGACACTAATATATTGTTGGTGGAGTTGTGAATACATACAACCTTTCTGGAGAGAAATTTGGAATTATGCCCAAAGGGCAGCAAAAATGCACATACCCTTTGATTCAGCAATATTACTACTGGGTATATAACCTGAAGAGATTATGAAAAAGGGTAAAAACATCACTTGTAAAAAATATTCATAGGAGCCCTATTTGTGGTGGCAAAGAATTGGAAATTAGGAGAATGTCCTTCAATTGCGGAATGCCTTAGCAAACTATGGTGTATGTATGTATGTCATGGAATGCTATTGTTCTATTAGAAACCAGGAGGGATGGGAATTTAGGGAAGCCTGGAAGGTTTTGTATGAACTGATTCTGAGGGAGATGAGCAGAACCAGAAAAATATTATACACCGTAACAGCAACATGGGGGTGATGATCAATCTTGATGGACTCACTCATTCCATCAGTGCAACAATCAGGGACAATTTTGGGCTATCTGTGATGGAGAGTACCATCTGTATCCAGAAAAAGACCTGTGGAGTTTGAACAAAGACAAAGACTATTACCTTCAATTTAGAAACAAAACCTTTACCTTATTATGTAATTTTGATATCTCTTATACTTTATTTTTCTTCCTTATGGATATAATTTCTCTCTCATCACATTCAACTTATATCAATGTATACCATGGAAGCAATATAAAGACCAACAGATTGCCTTTTGTGGGGGGTGGGGGCAGGGAAGCAAGAATGGGGGAAAATTGTAAAACTTAAAGTGAATAAAATCTTTCTTGAAAAAAAATTGATAGAGCTAAGGAAAATAACAAAATTTATCTGTAAGAACAAATGGAAAAGATTATCAAGGGAATTAATGAAATGAAAAACAAAAGGAAGGTAGCCTAGCAAAACTAGATCTAAAACTATATTATAAAGTAGTAGATCTGGTACCTGCTAAGAAATAGAGAGGTGGGTTAGTGGAATAAATTATGCATACAAAACATAGTAGTAAATGACCACAGTAACCTAGTGTGGGACCCTGTCTCTTAGGATAAGAACTCAATATTTGTCAAAAAAGTGCTGTGGGAAAACTGGAAACCAATAGGATACAAACTAAGTGTACTCCTACATCTCGCACATTGTGGCAATATAAGGTTAAAATGGGTGCATGATTTAGCTATAGAGAGTGACACCATAAACAATTTAGAAGAGCAAGGACTAGTCTAACTGTCACATCTATGGAGAAGCGAGAAATACATGACCTAACAAGAGATATTGAGCATTATAAATGTGAAACAGATTGTTTTAATTGCAATAAATTAAAAAAAAACTTTTATACAAACAAAATCAAAGCAACCATGATTAGAAGGTAAGCAAAGGGCTGGGAAACAATCTTTATAGCAAGTGTTTGATAAAAGCCTCATTTTTCAAATATTTAGAGAACTGTTCAAATTTATAAGAATACATGGCCATCCGTGTGGCCTTGGGCAAGCCACTTAACCCCATTTGCCTTGCAAAAACCTAAAACAAAACAAAACAAAACAAAAAAAAGAATACATGGCCATTACCCAATTGCTCAGTAGTCAAAGGATTTGAACATGCTGTTTTCAGATAAAGAAATCAAAGCTAAGTGCTCTAAATCACTTTTGATTGGAGAGATACAAATTAAAACAACTCTTAAGCACACCTTGTACCTATAAGTTTGGTTAATATGAAAAATAAGGAAAATGATTGATATTGGAGAGAATGTATGAAAACAGGGACACTAATACACTGCTGGTGGAGTTGTTAACTGATCCAACCATTCTGCAGATCAATTTGAAACTATGCCCAAAGAGCTGTAAAACTCTGTATACCCTTTGATCCAGAAATACAACTATTAGGTCTCTATTCCAAATATATCATAAAAGAGGGGAAAGGACCTACATGGGCAAAAATATTTATAGTATTTTTATGATGCCAGAATATTGTAAATTAAAGGGATGCCCATAAATTGGGGAATGACTAAACAAACTGGTAAAGGAATGTAATGCAATACTATTTTGCAATAAGAAATGATAAATAGATTTCAGAAAAAAACATGGAACTTGTATGAGCTGATGCAAAGTGAAGTGAGCAGAACCAGGGAAACATTTTACACAATATCAGCAACATTGTGCGATGATCAACTATGAATAATTCAGCTCTTCTCGACAATGCAATGATCAAAGACTAGTACAAAGGACTCACAAAGGGAAATGCTATCCACATATAGATAAAAGAACTGATGGATTCTGAATGCTGATAGACTTTTTTTCCACTTTATTCTTTTTAGTGGTTTTCCCTTTTGATCTGTTACTTCTTTGTGACTGTGACTGTGACTGTGACTAATATAGAAATATTTTACATGATAGCACATGTATAGCTCATATCAAATTGCCTATTATTTTTGGAAGAGGGGAGAGGAGAAAGAGAGGGAGAAAAATTTGGAACTCCAAATCTTGTAAAAAGGAATGCTAAAAATTGTCTTGACATGTAATCAGGGGAAAAAAACTATTAAAAATAAATGAATAAACAGATCTTCACTAGCTAATAACCTGCTTCCTCACTATGCAGGCGATATTCAGGGCCAACATAACTGACTACTGTTTATAGCTCTGCAGTGGAGAAGCCCTGGGGGCTCTAGAATGCAGACCAGGCAGGCTGTAAACAATCTCCCAGGGAGCCCAGCTGTGGCATTCAGCTGCCAACACTACTGGGAAGCCTGCAGGCTGCTGCTGTGTGGCATGAACCAGCCCTGGGGCCTTACCAGTGTTAGAGATTCTGGTAGATTCTTTTCTGCCCTTGTCAGTAGGAGTGGATGTTGTTTCTTAGACTTCGAAGAGCCCTGTCCCATTCAGTGACCGGTGACTGGTCCAGCCCTGCCCATGTCTAAGTCTCTTTCCCTCTGGATTAACCTTTAGACAGAGGGCTAGCTGTGAGGGTTTTCAGGTTCTATGACCCTAAAAGAATTGGATCTTTCTTCCTTATGTTAGTTTGTAGGATGCAGGGAAGAAACCTAAGAAATTATTCACCTATATAGCATTTTCAGATTAGCTTAGGTGCTAGATGAACAAAGCATTTATTTAACATGCTATATAGATAGGATAGAGCCATTCCTTGAAGTCAAGAAATCCTGGGTTCAAGTCCCACCTATGATATGTAACTTATCTGTATGACATAGTAAATTCCTTAGCCTCTCTGTGCCCCAGACAATTATTTAAAATAAATACAAAGCAAATTATTTCATCATTTCTTTGAAGGTCAGTAATATAGGAAATTAGATCTCAAATATTGAAACTGATTGTGGACACTTGATAAGGGATCCTTGATGAAGTAGTCAGGGAGGGGGGTAGAACTCAGGAGGTTGCCCCACGAAGGAAAACAGGTTTGAGTAACTGCTGGGTGATGACCAAAATGGCATTTACCCTAACAAATGGGAGCAAAGGCAGACAAAGTCTTTTCACCGTATGGTTTTATTCTCTTTAGGTAATGTATAAGTCCTCTCTGATCATCTACTCACTTGAATGATTGAGCAGCAGAAAGAAATGGACTAGGACAGAAAACTCTTCTCAAGAAAGTATTATAATATCAGTTAGGAGGCAACAAACACCTAGCAAGCAAATTGACTGTTGATATTTACTATCCAGATATAAAAACTCATTTTATCTCTCCATTCTTGACTTTTCCCTTTTATTTCTTATTCTCTTTTTCATTTTATTTCTTATTTCTTTTCTCTTTCTCATCCTCCTCCTCATTATCTTTTGCTTTCCCTTTGCTATCTTTTCTCTCCTTTCTATTTTCCCTTTGGTCCTGCCCTTCTTTCTTCTCCTGACTGGCAATCATATTGCTAATGATGCTATGTGGGGCTATCACTGAACAGATAAGTAAGGCTACATAATCTGCCATCATCTGTTCATTGATAAACTTTTACAGGTTGATGCTAGGCAACAAATTGAAAAAAAGATCATTTAGGTATTGCTAAGCAATTTGCCTATAGCCACTTTCTCCATGTAGTTTCTGATGTTAATAACTTTAAACATTTATTTCCCTTAAATCCTTTGCTATTGTTTTCTCCTTTTCCTCCTTTTTTTCATTTGCATACAGAGGTGGTTTTCAATATTCATCCATTTGCAAGTTTAAGAGTTTCAGATTTTTCTACCACCTTCCCTTTACTCCCCCCTTTTCCCATGATAGTGAACCATATGATAAAAGTTGTACATATATAATGGTGTTTAACATATTTCCATATTAGTCATGTTGTGAAAGAGGAATAGAACTAAGGGGAAAAATTCATGAGAAAGGAAGAAAAAACAACAAAAAAGGAAATTTTAAAAAATGAACATAGTTTGATTTGCTCTGCATTCAGATTCTGTATTATTTTTTTGATTCCTTTTCTGGATATGGATGTCATTTTTCATAACAGTTCCCTCAGGGATGTCTTTGATCTCTGAACTGTTGAGAGGAGCTGTGTCCATCATAGTTATTCATCTCACAACTATTAATGCATTCAAAGTTCTCCTGTTTGTGCTTATTTCACTCAGCACCAGTTCACACAAATATTTCTATACTTGTCCAATCACTTATGATTTTCTATAGAACAACAGTATTCCATCACATTCATACACCATAACTTGTTCATTCATTCTCCAATTGATGAATCTTTCCTCAATTTCCAATTTTTGATTACTATAAAACAGCTACTACAAAGAATTTTATAAATGTTGGTTTGTACATGTAACACCGCTTTTATAATTTTTTTGGAATATAGACTTGGTAGAGTTTTACTAGATGAAAAAGTATACACAGTTTGATTGCCCTTTGGGCATAATTCCAAATTGCTTTTCATAAAGGTTGAATCAGTTCACAACTCCACCAACAGTGCATTAGTATTCTAGTTTTCCCATATCCTCTCCAATACTGATCATTTTTCATTTTTTGTCATCTTAGTCAATCTGACAGGTACGGGGTGGCATCTCAGAGTTGTTTTAATTTGCATTTCTCTAATCAGTAATGATTTAGGGAAGGTGGAGCCACGATGGTGGCAGAAGAGCCTCTCTTAGGTGCTCTCTCCAAAGTATTTCAAAATCTTTAAAATAATGACTCTAACTAAATTTTTGAGACAAAACCCACAGAAAGATCTAGTGAGGCAATTCTCCAGCCCAAGGTAACCTGGAAAATAGTAGGAAGACTCTATTCCACTGGGTTAGAAGAGCAGCAGCTGGCAGGAATGAAGGGGCTTCAGCCTTCTGGAAATAGCCCCAGGGCACCTGGCAGCAGAAGAAGTTTCCTGACCTGCCACCGCAGGGAGCACCAAGCACAACTTAGAAGATCAACAGGTAGACCTCTGCCAGAGTGTGTGTGAAGCCAAGGCTGGCTTGGCCCTCTTCAGTGCAGCCATGGCCCTTAGCACATCCCAAATCGCAGGAAATGGAAGTAGGCCTGTGGAGCCACCCAGAAGGACTGCCCTGCAGCTGCACCCTGAGTGCTCAGTCCACCAAAGGTAAGGGAGCAGAGAGAGATCTCTGATGTCTGTCCTCTGTCCCTGGGACAGGACTCTGGGGTTTTGACTACATGTCGACACTAATTTCAGTTTGGGGCCCCAGAAGGCTTGTGGTCATTCAACAGACCAAGAGAGCAGTCAGAGCTCCTTGTGGGGATGTCACAATAATACTCAAAAGCTCAGGAAGCACCCCAAAAATCAGGCACAGGCTGGGGAAATGAGTAAACAGAAAAAAAAGGAACCTGAACATATGCAATTACTTTGGTCCCATGGAGGACCAAAATACTCAATCTGAAGATGAGAAAGTCAAAGATTCTGTCTCAAGAGATTCCAAGAAATATAGAAGTTGGGCTCAGGTGATGACAGATCTCAGAAAAAGATTTTGAAAATCAAACAAGGCAGGTAGAAGAAAAATTGGGAAAAGAAATGAGAGAGATGCAGGAAAAACATGAAAATGAAGTCAGCAGCCTAGTCAAGGAGATCCAAAAAATGATGAAGAAAACATGTTAAACAGCTTAGGTCAAATGTATAAAACAATTCAAAAAGTTATTGAGAAGAATGCTTTAAAAAGCAGAATTGGCCAGATGGAAAAGGAGATAGAAAACTCTCTGAGGAAAACAAATCCTTCAGATGTAGAATGGAACTAAAGGAACTTGATGACTTTGAGAGAAATCAAGACACAATAGTTCGACATCAAAGAAATGAAAAACTAGAAATTGTGAAATATCTCACTGAAGAAACAACTGATCTGGAAAACAGATCCAGGAAAGGTAATTTTAAAATTATTGGGATACCTGAAAGTCACGATCAGGAAAAGAGCCTTGACCTCACTTTTAAAGAATTTCTACAGGAAAACTGGCCTGATATCCTAGAAGCAGAGGGCAAAATAGAAATTGAGAGAATCCACTGATCTCCCCTCAAAAGTTATCCAAAAAAACAACCCCAGGAATATTATAGCCATGTTTCAGAACTCCCAAGTCTAAGAGAAAATGTTACAATCAGCCATAAGGACACAATTCTGATATCATGTAGCTACAGTCAGGATTACTGAGGACTTAGCTGCATCTATATAAAGGGCCCATAGGGCTTAGAATATAATATTATGGAAGGCAAAAGAGCTTGGAATGCAACCGAGAATCAACTACCCAGCAAAACTGAACATCCTCTTCCAGGGAAAAAGATGGACTTTCAATGAAACAGGGAATTTCAAATGTTCCTGTTGAAACAACCAGAGCTGAACAGAAGGTTTAATCTTCAAGTACAGGCCTCAGGTGAAGCATAGAGAGAGTGGATGAGAAGGGTAAATTCTGAGGGACTTAATGATAAACTGAGTGTATTCCTGCATGGGAAAATGATACCGATAATACTCATATGAACCTTCTCATTTAATAGAGCAGGTAAAAGTAGCTTTTGTAGATGAGGCATGGGTGAGACCTGAATTTGAAGATATAATATGTTGTAAATATGGGGTCAATGGTGAAAGGGAAATATACTGGAAATAAGAGAAAGGAGAGGGAGAATAGGATGAGACATCTCATGTAAAATATATTTCATATAGCTCTTGCAATTGTATGGAAGGGGGGAAGGCAAGGAGAAATGAAGGAAACTTCATTCTCATTGGAAATGGCTCAGAGAGAAAACAGCATACACACTCAATAGAGTATAGACATCTAGAAGAAAAAGGAGAAAAGGGGGGACTGGGGGAGGGGAGCAGGGGATGTGGGTGATAGAGGAGAGGGTAGATCATAGGAGAGGATAGTCAAATGCAAGACATTTTGTTTTTTACTTTTTGCAAGGTGGTAGGATTGGGTGGTCTGTGCGGGACTACGGGGCTGGGTGGTTGTTGGGTCTCTGGGTGGGATGTAGTTTTGGGGCCTCTCGGCCACAGGGATGGCGCTCTGTCTGCTGTTGCCAATTGGCTGCCCCACATCACATTTTTGAAGACGGACAGAGTGAAAGTACAGAGAAAATATAGATGGTAGTGATGAGGAATGGATGGAGGGAATTACGATCATCAGCAGCAACTGTGGAAAAATATGGAAGTAACTTCTTTGATGTACTTATGATAAAGAATGTGATCCACCTGGGACAGAGCTGGTGCTATCAGAACACAGACTGAAATATTTTTTTTTACTTTTTCTTTCTCTTTATTTTTCATGAGGTTTTTTGTTGGGGAGGGAGTATTATGTTTGCTATTAAACAAGTATATTTTAGTAATGTGTAAATAAATTAAAGAAAATTTAAAAAACAAAATAAAATAATTTCAGATAAAATGGCAAAATGATTTGGAACTTTTTTTTACAACTATAGATATCTTTAATTTCTTCATCTAAAAACTTCTTATTCATAATCCTTTGCTGTTTTTAATTGAAAAAATGATTTGTATTCTTATCAATTTGACTCAGTTCTCTATATATTTGAGAAATGTGTCCTTATTCAGAAAGACTAGTTATGAAAATTGTTTCCCAGTTTTCTGCTTTCGTACTAATCTTGGCTGCATTAGTATTTTAATGCAAAATTCTGACAGACTATTTCTTTTTTCCTAATTGGCCTGTGGCATCACCCTTTATGTCTAAATTATGTATCCATTTCAACCTTGTTTTGTTACAGAGTGTGAGATGTAATTCTATGCCAAGTTTTTGCCCTTCTAGTTTCCAGTTTCCCCAAATAATGAGTTTTTATCTCAGAAATTAGTTTTTGATTTTATCAAACAGTAGATTACTATAGTCACTTGTTACTGTTTCTTTTATTCCTTATCTGTTCCACTGATCCACTTCTGTTTTTCTTTGCCAGTACCAGTCAGTTTTGATGACTGCCATTTTACAATATAGTTTTAGATTTGACATAGCTATACCACCTTCCATTGCATTTTTCATTAATTCTGTAGATATTCTTTACATTTTATAGCTCCACCTGAATTTTGTTACTATTTTTCTAGCTCTGTAAAATGGTTTTTTGGCAGTTTGATTGCGATGGTGCTGGATAAGTAATTTATTTTAGGTAGAATTGTCATTTCTATTATATTAGTAGACCTAACCATGAGCAATTGACATTTTTCCAATTGTATTTGTAGAAAATGTTTTTTAATAATTGTGTTCATATAGTTTCTGGATTTGTCTTTGGAGGTAGATTCCCAGGTATTTTATGTTGTCTAAGGTTAATTAAACGGAATTTCTTTTTCTATCTCTTGCTGTTGGGATTTGTTGGCCATGTAGAGGATACCAACGATTAATATGGTTTATTTTATATACTGAAAACTTTGCTAAGTTACTAATTGTTTCAAATAGTTTTTAGTTGATTTTATAGGGTTCTCTAGGTATACCCTCATATCACCTGCAAAGAGTGAGAGTTTTGTTTCCTCATGTATTCTAATTCCTTCAGTTTCTTTTTTCTCTTCTTATTGCTAAAGCTAACATTTATAATATAGTATTGAATTATAGTGTTGATAAAGGGCACCTTTATTTCACCCCTGAACTTAATGGAAATGATGCCAATTTATCCCCATTACTTTTAATGCTTGCTGATGGTTTTAGATAGTAACTGCTTATCATTTTCAGGAAAACTCCATTTATTCTTATGTTCCCTGATGTTTTTAATAGAAATGGTTGTTGCATTTCGACCAAAGCTTTTTCAGCATCTATTGAGATAATCATATGCTTCCTGTTAATTTTGTTATTGATATGGTTGATTATGCTTATTTTTTTCCTAATATTGAACCATCCCTGTATACCTGGCATAAATGCTACCTGATCATGGTGGATTATCCTAGTAATTCTTTGTTGCAATCTCTTTGCTAAAATTTTATTTAAAACTTTTGCATCAATATTCGTTAGGGAGATTGGTCTGAATTTTTTTTGTCTATTTTGACTCTTCATGGTTTAGGTATCAATTCCATGTTGATGTCATAAAAGAAATTTAATAGAACTCTTATATTTTCCAATAGTTTATATAGTATTAAAATTCATTGTTCTTTAAATATTTGGTAGAAATCACTCGTAAATAAATTCATCTGACCCTGGAATTTTTTTTTAGGGAATTTATTGATGGTTTCTTCAATTTTTTTATTGGGGTTATTTAAATATTTTATTTCCTCTTCTGTTAATCTGGATAGTTTATATTTTTGTAAAATTTCTTCTATTTCACTTATGTTGTCAGACTTGTTGGCATACAGAGGGCAAAATAGCTCCTAATTATTAATTTCCTCCTTATTGGTGGTGAGTTCATCCTTTTCATTTTTGATACTGGTAATTTGATTTTCTGCTTTCTTTTTTTAAAAAATAAGATTAAACAAAAGTTTATCAATTTTGCTTTTTATCATAAAACCAATTCTTAGTTTTATTTATTAATTCAATAACTTTCTTTTAATTTCGGGAATTTCTCCTTTGATTTTCAGAATTTCTAATTTATCATTTAATTTGGACTTTTTTATTTGATTTTTTCCTAGCCTTTTTAGTTGTATGCCAAATTAATTGATCTCCTTTTTCTCTATTTTCTTCATATAAGCATTTAGAGATATAAAATTTCCCTTAAAAACTGCTTTGACTGCATCTCACAAGTTTTGGCATAATGTCTCATCATTGTCATTGTCTTGGATGAAATTGTTGATTATTTCTGTGATTTACTGTATGATCAACTCATTCTTGAAAATTAGATTATTTAATTTCCAATTGATTTTTATTTTATCTTTTTATGGCCTTTTATTACATATAATTTTTATTGCATCATGATCTGTTAAGGATGGTTTTAATGTTTCTATTTTTTAGCATTTGATTGTGCAGTTTTATGTCCAAATACATGGTCAATTTTAGTGTAGGTACATTGTACCTCAGAGAAGAAGATTCTTTCTATACCCATTCCATTTTCTCCAGAGGTCTATCATATCTAACTTTTCTAAAATTCTATTCATCTTCTTAAATTCCTTCTTGTTTATTTTGTGGTTAGATTTATCTAATTCTGAGACAGGGAGGTAGAGGTCACCCACTAGTCTAGTTTTGCTAACTATGTCTCCCTGTTACTCATTTAGTTTCTCTTCTAAGAATTTGGATGCTATACTATTTGGTGCTTATATGCTTAATATTAATATTATTTCATTACCTATGATGCCTTCTAAGAAGATGTAGCCTCCTTCCTTATCCCTCTTAATTAGATTTATTTTTGCTTTTGCTTTGTCCGAAGTCAGGATTGCTAACCTTGCTTTTGTTAATTCAACTAAAGCATAATATATTCTACTCTAGCCTTTTACCTTCACCCTGTGTATAGCTTTTATTTCAATGTGTTTCCTGTAGACAACATGTAGAATTCTGGTTTTTAATCTGCTTTTGTTTTATGGGAGAGTTCATCTCATTCACATTTACAGTTATGATTTCTCTGCATTTCCTCCATCTTATCTTCTCTCTGTACTTTTCTCTTTTCTTTTGTCTTATCCTTCTTCACCAATTTTTTTGCTTCTGACTGCTGCCTCTAGATCAGGCCTCTCTTCTATCAATCCTCTTCTCTTTCCTTCTTCCTTTTCCATTTCATATTATCTTTACCTTAAATTTTACTTTGCCTCTAGCTTTTATGACCTTCCCCTTCTCCCTCATTTCTTCTTACCACCTCTCCCTACTTCCCTGTAGTGTAAGATAAATTTCTAAGTCCAATTGGGAATGGATGTTATTTCCTCTTTGAGTCTAGACATTGAGAGTAAAATTTAATTTAGGGCTCACACCCTCCCTTCTTCCCCTCTTCTCTAAAAGTTCCTTTGTGCTTTTTCATGTGCTGTTTTCTATTTTCTAATGACTTGCCTTCTTCAAGTATAATGCTCCTTTTCTTGTCTTAATTGTTTTATACCTGTCTTGTAGCTGCAACCTCTCCAAGGTATATGCCTTTCATCTCTCCTGGTAGACATGCATTTCTCAAGGGTTCATTGATTGATTGATTTATAGGTATCATTACTTCATAATCAATTCATCCCCACAGTTTCTGTCCAAGTACACTCCCCCAACTATTCCATTAGAAATACAGTTCTCAAAAGCCATAAATATCATCAAATTATTATTTTTTGGTTTTTTGCAAGGCAAATGGGGTTAAGTGGCTTGCCCAAGGCCACACAGCTAGGTAATTATTAAGTGTCTGAGACCAGATTTGAACCCAGGTATTCCTGACTCCAAGGCTGGTGCTTTATCCACTATGCCACCTAGCTGCCCCAATATCATCAAATTATAATCAATTTTTTTCTATACCCTTTTTTTTCCAAGTATACTCCCTCCAACTATCCCTATGGAAATTCAACCCTTATGAGCTAAATTATCATGTAAAGCAAAATCACTTTATGATCCCTTCATACTCATAACCTCTAAAAACTCTCTCCAACTGTCCCTAGAGAAATCCAATCCTCATGAATGGAAGTATATGTGAATCAAAATCATTTCATGAATCATTTATACTGACAGCCTTTAAGTACACTTTTTCCAACTCTCCCAAAAGAAATACAACCTTCATGAGCTAAATTATCACAATTTTCATGACCAGTTAGTGTCTATATTCTCTGTCTAATTATGCTTCTTTTAATTATCCTAAGAGAAATATAATTCTCAAGTTATAAATATTGTCTTCCTGTGTGGGGATGTACACAGTTTAATATTATTGATCAACATTTACACCACTTTTTTATTTACTTTTTTAGGCATCTCTTGAATCTTGTATTTGAAGATCAAATTTTCTATTCAGTTCTGATTTTCTTATCAGGTAAGTTTGAAAGTCATCTCTTTCATTCCCGTTAAATTATAGACCTGACTAAGGACCTGCTAGACTGGGCACATTGTTAGAATGCCAGAAGTATTGCTTGCCTAAAAGACTATTTTATGGATCACTTACCCAGGACAAGCACTCACAGGGGGTCAGAAGAAGCGATACTGGGATACCTTGAAGGTCTCTCTTAAGATCTTTAGAATTGATTGTGCAGCATGAGAGACACTGGTACAGGACCGCCCAGCATGGCATGCCCTCATCAGAGAGGGAGCTGCACTCTGAGCAAGGCAGAATTGAAGTGGCTCAAAGGAAACATGACATATATAACTTTAGGGTGCCTACCTCAGGGGTTCACATGGACTATTTTGTGCCCAAACTGTGATAGAGCATTCTGAGCTCGTATTGGTCTGATCAGCCACAGTTGGCACACTGTAATTTGTCAACAACATAGTGATGTAATTTTGGTCATCTTCTGAGAGAATACTAAAATCTCTTACAAATATTATATTGCTAATTGCAATTATCTTTTTCCTTTGTGAATTTAGGTGGTATACCATTTAATAATTTTTTTGGATCAGCTAGATGGCATAGTAGATATAGTATACTACCTGGAGTCAGGAAGACATGAGTTCATATCCAGTCTCAGATACTTCCTATCTGTGTGACTCTGGGCAAGTCATTTAACCCTATTTGCCTCAGTTTCCTCATCTGTAAAATCTGTTGAAGAAGTAAATAGTAACCACCCTAGTATCTCTGCCAAGAAAACCCCAAATAGGATTATGAAAAGTCAGATGTTATTGAAAAATGACTGAATTCAAGAAACAATCTTTTGCTTTGTTCCCTCATTTTCCCTTCATTTCTAGTCTATTCTGGGTTTAATTATGATCGTATTCATACTTTTTTTTTATTTTCTTACTTATTATTTAGCTTTACTGACACAAGGGGTATACTTCTAGATCTGGAGTCAGGATGACCTGAATTTGAATTCAGACACGAGACACTTTCTACTTGCGTGGTGAGTAAGTCTCTTAACCTCTTTGCTCTGTTTCCTGATCTGCAAAATTGTGATTATACCTCCTAAAACTGATATAAAGATCAAATGAGAGACTTTATGTAAAATTCTTTGTAAAACTTAAAAGCAATAAATTTCACTATTTCCTTCAGGAAATGTACAAAATTTCAGTTATCTCTTCTGTTCAATATCTTTGTTATTGTATTTGCAGCTCTTTTCTCAATTTTCATTTTTTCTCATATTTCTCATTCTTAGAAATATCAATTCCTGAAAGAAAACAATGTTGAACTGAAGTCTTGTTAAAGGATGGGAATTACTCTGTGCCCAAACTAAGTGAGAGTTTAACCCTGCCCTGTATCCTTACTGTGATCATTCTTAACTCTTTTTTGTTGTTCAGTCATTTTTGTTGTGTGCAATTCTTCATAACCTTATTTGGGGTTTTCCTGACAAAGATAGTGAACTGCTTTGCCATTTCCTTCTTCAGCTCATTTTACAGATGAGGAAACTGAGGCTAATGGTGTTAAGTAACTTGCCCAGGATCACACCATAAGTGTCTGACACCAGATTTGAACTCTGGTCTTCCTGACTCCAGACCTGGTGCTTTGTACTTTGTGATGCCCCTTAACTGCCTCTTAACCCTTAAAGTCAGGTTATTTTATTTCTGATCCTAAGTCCATCTCCTTCTCTCTCCTTCCCTCCCCAATTACAGTACTGAGTATATATTGAAGACTGAAATCAAATCCTCTCACTCTTCAGAGGTTTCTGATCTTGCTGCTTGTTCCCTTTAAGACAAAATTCATTACAGAGTCCCTCTTTCTCACAATAGGTATATACCTCTTCTCCTGTAAAAATGTTCTTTAGGGCCACCCTTTTAATTTGCAGGGAAAGAACTCATTTCTACTCCTCCATTATTCATCCCCCATTTTAGGCAGATAGTACAGAGTCTGGAATCACATACAGAACATATGACTCTGAGACATGTCTTGACATTTATCTTCCTCAGTTTCTTGAACTGTAAAATGTAACAATAGTACCTACCTTGAAGGACTGTTATAAAGATCACGTGAGATGATATTTGTATAATTCTTAACATTGTGCCTGGCAAGATTTAAAAATATTTATATTTATTTCTTTCCCCCTCTACCATTCTTACTTCTTTGCCTCCATTTCCTTGTTTCTGTTTAACAATCCTCCTCTGGTTGAGATTAAAGAAATGTATGACCCTTTCACTGTTCATCTGTTGACTGAGTAAAGGCACATTACCAACTACCTTCTGTCTTAACTCTTCTCTATTTTTTCATCTTCCTAAAGGGAAGTTTTATTTTTAATGAATTATATTATAATTCATATATGATATATGATATATATTTATATTATACCATATATCTTGTATTTATTATGTATATTTATATGATAAATAATACATTTATTATAAATTTATTCACTTATAATGTACTTTAGTAAATGGAACATGAATTTGATTTATTCTCTTCTTTTCCTAATTCTTCAAATTCCTCTTAAATATTGAACTCCATTAAATTCTTTTTTGTACTCTCCTGCCCTTATCTTTTGCCATTCATTTCAGTCTCATTAAAATAGCTTTGGAATATGAAATAATTATTTTATTTCTTAATCTAATCTTATTTACTTATTTATTTACTTGCACTTGATACTTATTTGCCTTTTACTTTTTAAGGGGGATGTTTGTAAGTTACGTATTCTTTGAACCTCTTTTATTTAAAAAAAATTAAGTTATTTTCAATAATGTCTCAAAGAACATTGGTATTTCATTTCTTTCCCCCCTCCCAATTGATTAGGCTGAGCTTTGCATCGTCTGGTTCATAGGAAGCATAATAAGTGTTGACCAACAATGATTAACAGAAATAGACATGTCATTATGTGAAAAACAAAAGCCATGAGCTTCTGTTTGTTCCAAGTCTCATCAAAGAAATAAGAGATTGTGATTCATTGGGAATGCAAATATAAGCAAGGGAAGGGCAATCTGGAAAAAGAGAAAATCCAAAGCAGTACAGTGAAATGAAAGTATGCTCCCCATAAATGCAAAATATATTGATCTCAAAGACAGATGACTTTTAGAGACAATTGAAAGATCATAGGTATCCCAGAAGCAAAATAAACTGAACACCATCACCTTCTAATCTAGGAGATGTATAAACCAAGTTATCTCTGTAGATCCTGTCTCCAAGGTCTGTTGCTTTGGTTTGTTTAGAATTCATGTGGTCTCTTAACATTAAAGCCTTTTCCTTTCCTTTTGCCACATTTTCTTCTGGTTCCAGATTTATTATTTTATCTCTGAGTCAGTACTTCTTTGGGGAGATTCTCCATGTTACAAGTATTTTCTCTCATGCTGTTTATGTTAATGTTGTACTGAGAGCTTTGACTTCTGACCTCATTTAATTCTTAATATCTTCTTTTAAAATTTTTATTTCCCTTTTATGCCATCTTGGAGTTTCTCACTATTCCGCAGTCTCTCTGAAGTCAACAGAATTCTTTTTCATTAGGGAATTTTGGTTTAATTTTCCTTCCTAGAATGATAATTGTTCATTGCATTGTGAATTCTTTTTATGCATTTTTTCATTTTCCTTTGTCTTTATTAGATTTGCTCTTGCTTTATGTGCTTATAATCTAATGGTTTACCTTGAACTTTGTCTCTTGATCCTTTGTCTTTTCTCTTACTGTCAATTAAGATGTAATTTTTTTCCCTATCTCGGTTCATAGACCTCTCCTGAAATCTATCCACAGACTCCAAGTTAAGAGCCCTTTGTCTACTCTCTTATTCAGTGAGGTCTGTGTCACTACCTTTGGGAGACAGAAAGGGACCTCCCCAACCTGAATCTGAAGCACAAACCTGCAAAGTCACTGGTGATCACCCGGTCTGGTACAGTTTGTTTGGGGTATAGGAACACTGGGTTGGGAGAACTCTGAGAATTTGAGTTCTTTGAAATTTAGTGAGGTTTTTATCTTGGGTGACATCTTGATCTTATCTTGTGAACTCAGATTTGGTGTCTCTAGACCTGGCACATAATTTCCCTCCCTTTTTTGTTAGGGAAGGGAGAAGGTCATGTGTCTTTCAGGCTAAAGCCGCAATATTCCACCTATCCTTCCTTAGAACCACTCAAAATCTGTTCTCCTAAAATCTTGAATATATTTCAGACTATGTTTATATCCTTCTTTTCTGTCAATGGATATATAAATATTTTAGTAAATAAGTTGGAAACTTAGTTTCCTGAAAGGTTATTATAACTTGCGCTCGGGGAACTAGTTCTAACCTGGTTTGGTGAGAATCAGTTCCAGAAAAGAATTGCTTTATGTTACTTTTTCCTTACATTTATGCTCAAAGAGCTCTCTATTTAGCTTAGAGTAAACTTCAACAGACATCTGGATAATTGGTTTTCCATATCACTTTTGTCTCGTGACTCAATAAGAGACTCTTCATCCATTACTTCTTTCTGTCTAGGTAGTCTGTAGTATACTTTGACAATGAAGTGGATTCTGTTTCTACTTCTATAATTATTCCTCCACCATCCTTGCCCCCTCTGGCTGCTAGATTTCCTCACATAAGGATATCTTCTTAAAATATTCTGCTTTCCTGTTCTCCGCTTATATAGCCTGGTTTTCATTTTTGAATGAAGTTTATCCTTCCTGAGCCATATTCCACTCTCCAGTAACTGGTTTTCCTTTACCATTGTTGTAATGCTGTATTGATGCAGTCAAATTTGCTTCCAACTGTTTGCCTCCCTCCTTTCTGTTTTTTTTTTTTGTTGTTGTATTATTCATGCTTTGTGTATGTGTGTACAGGAATTTGGGGCTAGGTGCTTTTGATAAGTGCCTCCACCCTTAGCTTTTATCCATGAAGCATCCTACATTGTCGCTTATTCTCCGTGATGATGTCCAAGTTGGTAGGGCTATGGTAGAGGATTCAAAACTAAAGACATAGTCCCTCCAATGAAGGATTTTACAATCTCCTAGAGAAATATAAAACATCCCGGCAAACAAATATGACAAAGGAAAAAAAAACTGTCGGTACTTTTAGAGAATTTCAGTATTATAGGATAATAGATGTAGAACAAGGATGATTAGTTTATTTCAGCTCTCCTCATTCTATAGATAAAGAAACTGAGGCACAGTGAGATGAAGTAAGTTACCTAGGCTCACACAGATAAAAAATCCCTTAGGCCAGACTTAATACCAGGTCTTCCTAACTCTAAGTTCAATACCCAATCCACTAAGTGGAAGAGAGAATTAGAGAAGACTTCATGAAGGAGACGGTACCTGGTTTGGACTTTGAAGCGAGATATTAATAATAACTAACACATATGTAGCGTTTTAAAGTTTGCAATGTGAAATAGATAATCATTTGATCCTCAAAGCAATTTCATGAAGTAGGTGTTATATTTTTAAAATAAATTTTTATTTATATCTTGTTTTTAATATCACCTCAGCTTGCTCCAATATTACTTTCCCTCTCAGAGAGCCATCCCATTAGAACAAGTAGTATTTTTAAAGACAAAAATAGACAAAAGAAAAATTAACATATGAATACCTTGAAAAAGTTTGAAAATAGGCATAATGGGCAATATTTGTAGAGCTTCCACTTCTTCAAACAACTGGAATAGGATTGTATTTTCATATTTCTCCTTTCTGTTATTTTGAAGGATTCACTTGATTGTCTGTGTGTGTGTGTGTGTGTGTGTGTGTGTGTGTGTGTGTGTGTGTGTGGGTTTGTATATGGAGGTGTATGGATTTTTTCCATTCACACTGTTGTAGTCATTAAGCATATAGTATTTATAGTTTTTCTTTGTTTATTCTGTATCAATTCATATATTTCTATTTTTATCATATTCATAAAGTATAATAGCTTGAGTATTTCATTACATTCATTCATCACAAATTGCTCATTTGATCTCCAAAGGGCACCCACTTTGTTTTCAATTCTTTTCTATCACAGAAGGGGCTGCTATAAATAAATAGTTTGGTATATGTAAGAACTTCCTTCTTAGTAATGACCTCCTTGGGGTATAAACCTCATTAATAGAATCTTTGAGTCAAAAGATATCTAAAACCAAAATCAAAGGGTCAAAGTGAACATTTTAGTCATTTTATTCACATTTTTCTAGATTGATTTTAAAAATACCTTTTCTTATTCACAGTTCCTCCAACAGTGTGCTAGTGTGCTTGTCTTACTACTCCTCTAACATTGACTATCTCCATCTTTTGACATCTTTGTCACTTTGCAGGAAGTGGTTAAAACTTTGGGGATATTTTCATTTGCATTTTTCTAATTGGTGATCTGGAACATTTTTTCTTGTAGTTGTTGTTTCCTTGCAATGCTTCCTTTGAGAACTGTTCATATCCTTTGACTAATCTGTGGGGGAATGGTTTTGGAATATATTCATATATTTACTGGTGAATAGTTTGTTGTGTTCTCATTGCATATGAAGCTTGTTTTGGCTTTAGAAACATGCTTTTCTATTTTTTTGAGAAAGATCATCCTATATCTATATTATGAAGGATTTTTAGAATGAATGAGTATTTTTGCCAAAGACTTTTTATTGTGATAATCATGTGGTTTGGGATTTTAAAAATATATTTGATTGATTGTGTTAATTGTTTTCCTAATATTTTAACTCTCCTTACATCCCTGTTATAAATCCAACTTGGTCATACTGAATGATTTTTTTGATTAATCACTGCTGTGTGAAAGGATTTAAAAAAGATTGAATCAATGTATTCATTAATGATATTGGTCTATAGTGCTCTTTATATACTTTTATTATTTCTGTTTTAAGTATTAGTATTAAATTTGTCCTATAAAAGGAGTCTAGTTAAGTGTTTTTTATTTTAGAAATTATTTGTGTTGTACTGGTAGTAATTGTTCTTTAAAAGTTTAACAGAATTCTTCTGTGAATCCATCAGGACCAAGATATCCCTCCCCTCACCCCCCCCCCCACCATTTTTACAGCTAACTTTTTTCCTTTTTTTCTGAGTTTGGGTTATTCAAGATCACTTTTTGGTCTTCTGTTAGTCTGGATATTTTATATTTTTGAAAATATTTCTCTACTTAATTGTGCATTGGGTTTAGATAATTTCATTGATTTCTTCCCATTCTTTTGTGATTTCACCTTGATTATTTGCTACTTCATGAAGTTGATTTTCTACCCTCTTCTTTTTAGTCATATAAAGGTTTATCAATTTTTATTAATCATTTCAAAGAACCAGCTTTTCATTTTATTTATCATTTCTAGAGTGGTTTTTGGCTTCTAGTTTGTCTGTTTCTCCTCTAATTTTAATAACCTTTCTTTTGCATTTATTTATTGAATTGTTAAGTTTTAAAAATATATATTCATTTCAATATATTTTTTCCCATTTTGCTAATTTATGTTTGTAAGAGAGATGAATTTTCTCTGTATAACTACTTTAGCTGTGCCCCAGCAATGCTGGAGTGTTGTTTCGTCATTATAATTTCCTCTCATATAATTACTAATTTTTCTCTGATTTAATTTTTCACTCATTATCTAGGATTATGTTGTTTAGTCCCCATTTGAATATGTGTCTTTTGTTTGTGGTCCTTAGATTGATAACTATTTTCATTATGTTATGATTACTATTTGCCAGTGATAAATTATCATTTATCATTAAAATTTCTGCTTTTTTACATATGTTTGCAAAATCTCTATGTCCCAATGCTTAATTAATTTTGTAAAATTTTGTTAAGTTTTATAAATATGCATATTTTTGCAACCTCAAATAATGTTTTCAAGCTCTATTTTCTCCAGAGGTTTATTCAGTTCTATATTTTCCTTATCTTTCAGTTAGACTTATGCAAAACCCTGAGAAGGACATTGAATTCTCCTGCCCCTATTGTGTTATGTCTCTGTATTCTTGTAGCTCAGTTAATGTTTCTTTATGAGTTTAAATGCTAAGATATTGAGAACATGTAGGTTTAATATTGATATTGGTTTATTGTCTACGGTTCATTTTAGGTATAATGTAGTTTTTGTCTTTATTCTTTTTGGTTTCAAATGTTTTTACTTTGTCTGATCTTCAAAGGCCTTACTAACTTAGCCCCCCCCCTCCCCCGCCCCATACTCACCAATCTTCTTATACTCTCTCATGAATTCTCCAATCCAGTGGCACTGGCCTCCTTGCTGTTCCATAAACAAGACATTCCATCTCTCAACTTTGGGCAGTTTCTCTGGCTGTCCCTCATGTCTGGAATGCGCTCCTTCCTCATTTCTACCTTCTGGCTTTCTCAGCTTCCTTTGAAGCTCAACTAAAAACTACATTCTTTTTTTTGGCAAGGCAATAGGCTTAAATGACTAGGCCAAGGTCACACAGCTAGCTAATTCTTAAGTTTCTGATGTCTGATTTGAACTCAGGTCCTCCTGACTCCAGGGCTGGTGCTCTATACACTGTGCCACCTAGCTGCCTCCAGTCCTACCTTCTTATAGTAAAATTCCTCTTAATTCTAGTATCTTACTTCTATTAGCTTCTGATTACCCTGTAAATGACTTGTTGGTACATATTTGTTTGTCCTCTCATTAGTTTTTGAGCTTCTTGAGGGGAGGGATTGTCTTTTGTCTTTATTTGTATCCTGGGAAACTAAGTGGTGCAGTAATGGAGCAACCACCATGAAGTCAGGAGGACCTGAGTTCAAATGTGACCTCAGGCACTTAATATCTCTGTGATCTTGGACAAGTCACTTGATACTGATTGCCTCTCATCCAGGGTCATCTCCAGTCATTCTGATTCCTATCTGGCCACTGGATCCAGATGACTCTGAAGGACAAAGTGAGATTGGTGATTTAGCACAGCCCCTTCTCACTCAAATCCAATTCATTTGCTTGTCATGGCTTCACCTCACTGATATCATGGTCTTCTTTGAGAGTGAAGGACAAAAAACTAACTTAAAAAACCCATCATCCCAAGCATTTACCAGAGTTTCTGGCACATAATAAGGGATGAATAAAGTTAATTGACTGTCTGATTTATCAATCAGATTGCAACTCTTGCTCTTTTGGATTCACTTGATGCATAGTAAATTTTTACCAGTAATTTTACTCTGTATATATCCTTGTCTTTTAAAATATTTCTTATAAGCGATAGACTGTATTTTTGAAAATCCGTTCTATCACTATTTTTAAAAAAAAAATTATTAGAATCTTTAAGCCATTTACATTTAAAGTTTGAGATTTAGGTTTATATTTATTTCAGTTTGTTTTTTTTAGGTTTTTTCCCCCAAGACAAACGGGGTTAAGTGGCTTCCCCAAGGCCACACAGCTAGGTAATTATTAAGTGTCTGAACTGGATTTGAACCCAGGTACTCCTGACTCCAGGGCCAGTGCTTTATCCACTGCGCCACCTAGCTGCCCCTCAGTTTGTTTTTAACAGTTTTTTTTCATTAGAATTTCTTTCCTCTTGTATAAAGACAATAATAATGGCTCTTCAGTTGTTTTAGTTTAACTACTTTAAGGCAACTCTATTCCAACTGACTCTCTTTCCCTCAGCCTCTTGTTTGTTAACCATTTCTCTAGTTTGAGAATTTTGTGCATTGCTTCCTTTTAACTAATTATGTATTTTCCACTCTTTTATCCCCCTCAGTTAAATATTCGAGTAAGATTTTCCCTTCCTCTTCTTCCATTCAACTTGTTTTGTTAGTTTCTAAAATGTTATTTTCTAAAAGGGAGTTCTTATCCTCACTCCCTTTCATTTATCTTCATTTTCTTTCCTAGACTTTTATTCTTTGTTTCATAACCTTTATAATTATTTCGTGCATCCTTAGACTATGAATTCCTCATGAAATTAAAGTTTCCAAGATGCCAATTTGAAGTTTCCTCTTTTAAAGAGTTTCTATGTTATTGCCTTGAAAATCTTGCCTCTCTTTCCTTTTTTTTAAACTGATGAACACTCATTCTTATGTAGTTAAGTATTTAGTTACTTATGTAGGTATACCCTTGTTTGTAGAGTTCATCGCAATCCTTTGCCCACCTAATGGACATTTCTCCCCATTTGACCTGAACTCAGTTCCATGGATCTATACCCTCTCACTTTTCTGGGTGTCAGTTACTCTCACAAACTCTGACTCTGTTTCCCCTATGATAGGCCAAGTGTTTTCCTGTTAAATATCAAATTGTGATATTTACCTCACCATTGTAAGGTCCCAATCTTCCTTTACAGAATATTTCTTTTCTCCCATGGTACATCTTCCCACAACTGAAACAAGATTTTCTCCTTTCTCCCTTTTTTCATTTTCTTTCAAATGAAGACTCCTTTCTTCTGAAAGATTATAGGAGTTATTTTCCCTTCATTGTTAACCTTTGAGTTAAGATATATTAAATGTTCCTTCTATCTTTTTCCTCCCCTCTCTTTTTTACGTACCCTCCCATTTTGCAATTTAGTCCTAAAAGAAGATTGATTCACCGGTAGGTAGAAAGTTGTGAGGTTCAGTCTGAGATGTTTTAGGCCTTTTTCATCACCATTTTGCTCTTGTCACCTTCTGTACATTTGTAAAGAAATCCCTGAATGAACTATAATTATTTTGTTTTTGTGGCTCTTGATTACTATTTTTGTTTTCTCTTCTTATAGTTCTTCTTGTATGTCTAGGACATTTGATAGGCAAATAATTTCTTTAGGTTTCAATTTGTTTTTAGGAATGTTTTGCACAGTTTATAAAGAAATGTATGTTCATCTTTTTTAATTATTAGGCTCAGATTTGTAGAGCAGGTGGTAGCCTGAGTTGGTGGAGACAACTGAAATTACTAAATCTCTTTTGTATAATTCCTGTTTTAGAGAGGTGTGAGGAATCATGAGGATTGGAGAAAATGTATAATCCTCCATTTTGTTGGCCACATGACCTCACATTGAAGGTATTATTATCCCCAATTTTTAGATAAGGCACTGAGGCTGGAGTGACTTGCCCAGTGTCACATAGCTAATAAGTGTTTGAAGCTAGATTTGAATTCAAGTCTTTATGCAGCTAAGTTCAGTACTCTATCCACTTTTCCAGGATGTTGACAGTCATATGAGAAGGGCATTCATTACAGCAATAGAGATAGACAATATGAATTTGTAAAGATTTCTGAGCCAGGATGAAATTGAAAAAGCTAGCAATCTCATTTGTGTAGAGTACCCAGTCTGTAGGTAGAGGATGGTATGAGATGAAGCTAAGAAAGTTAAGGTTTATAGTTTCAGAGTTGGAGAGGCCCTGTCTCAGATGATCTGGTCCATCCCCCTAATTTTAAAGAGGAGACATCTAAATGATGCTCCTTTTTGGAGGGCCTTGATTGATAAGGGAAGGAATTTGTATTTTTTTTCCTACAGTGAATAGTTAGTAGGGCTTAAAGACAAATTCTTTTCATCTTTATTCGTCTTAGAATCATAATTTTATAGCTAGAAAGGGACATTTAGTTCCATTGCCTACTTTTTCAAGTGAGGAAACTGAGGTCTAGAGAGGGTAAGTAACTTATTCAATGTCATCTTGGTGGGTGGCAATTGAAGACTGAGGATTGAACCTAAGGCTTGTTCCAGTTCAGTCAGCTGTCTTTTTGTTCAGAATTGATTCCCAGCAGCCTAAGAGGAGGCTGCTGACTGTAGTAGGAAGTTAACATGATGGCCAATGTACACTAAGAGACGTGCCTGGGCTATGGATAGAGCCTCTGTTTGGTTGGCCTGGCCCCACTTCTATTAAATGACAACCCTCAGGGAGTCATCATCACTCTACTACTGTGGCTCATCTTCCCTTTCCTCCAATTGACCCCTGTCATTCATCTGCTGCAGATGTAGGCCCTGGAAGGAATTCAAAGGCAAGATGGCAAAGGCCCCCATCCCACAGTCACCCAGGCCCCTGCCTGAAACAGCAGTCACTTCAAACAAACGTACTTTAATGCTATTTACATTTTAAAACCAGCTGATTAACACTGGTAATTTGACTTTAAATATGCCTCGTTACAGATGATTTGGTCATGATCCCTGGCAATGTCCCTCCTGCTGCATAGTTCGGCATGTACTTTAATAGACCATTGGCTCCTAAAAAGCCCAGAGCTCTAAGCTAGGCCAGACAAGAAAGAAAATTCTCCTGTAGACTGAGCCTCCTGTCCCTACCTGATAATTTAGGAAGAGTTCAGAGACCTGTCTTGAAGCAGCCAGCCCACAGCACTTTAGAAGACACATGCCAATGGACATTGATAGAGATGGAATAAAATCTTTTAAAACTTAGATGAAATTTTAAAAGATATACAGCATCCAAATAGGAAAGAGGAACACAAGCCCTTCACTGTTATTCTTTAATGAGATTTTTAGATATAACTTGCTTTAGTTAATGCTCCAATTGCCTCTTTGCATTTGGTCAACTGAACCTCATATCTGAAAGGCACTGTCTCTTTCCCACCTGGAATTCCAGAGGGCTGAACCAATTTGAAGAGGTTCTCAGAAGTCCTTATCATTTCTAGCCTGGGCCACTGCGCAAAACTGAAGATGTTTTTTCTTTGAAAATCAGACTTGTTGTTTTCTTCGTATAGAGAACCAAGAAGGCCCTCCACAAATGCTGATCTGCACCTCCCTAGAACATTGAGGGACGAGGTCACAAAAATTCATGAGTAACAGAAAGAGGACCTGAATCTAGACCTTCTAACTCTGGCATTAACTCTAGTTGGGTTTTTTTCCTGCCATATTGCCTTTCAAGGTTTACTTATGCCCTAAAACATCTGTGATTCTTTGCATCTTCTTCTCGCTTTCACACAGTTTCACAGTCTTTTTGGAAGTGAAAGGGCTCCCCGTAGGAGTGAGAGATTTTTCAATGTAACTTTGTTTCATGGGTTGCCATGAAACAAACCCAAGAGTAATTCACCTATTGGCCAATTTCCAAACAAGCTTCTTGTTACTTATGTGGGTTACTCCTTGGGAGCAGCTTGTCTTTGATATGAATTCTAGCCAGTGACTCTCCAACATGGTAGAGCCTATTGGAGTTCACTGATAAAACCTTTAGGAACCCAGAGTTAGGGTCATCTCTATAGCACAGTGTAAACATCAAAAGAGAACTTTCAAAAGACGCATGCATGCTCATGTGTATGTATGTGTATATGTGTGTGTATGTTTAACTAGACCTATGTTTCACTGGCTTAAGAACTCCCTTTAAAAGTCCACATAGGCATCTGCTCTATAACCAATAGTCTTAGATAATTAATTGCCTGGGAAACAGCTCGATGGAATAGTGGTTAGATCATTGACCCAGAAGTCAGGAGGACCTGAATTCAAATATTATCTCAGATACTTACTAGCTACTATGTGACACTGAACAAGTCATGAAAAAACTGCAATTACCTCAAAAACAAAGATAATTAGTTGCTGGGGTATAGTGACATAGTGACTTGACCAGGTCTCTACATTGAATGTGTATCAGAAACAAGAGTTCAACTCAGAGAGATTTCATGCTCCAAGTAAACTTGGAAGCCATTCAATCCAACCTTCTCATAAGGAAGCAGAATTGTAGAAGTTGAGTGCCTTGCCTGGGGGTCACACTGGTAGGAAGTATGGAAGGCTGGGATTCAGCTCCAAGTCTTTTGGACTTGGAGGTGTGCTTTCAATTCACTACTTCCACCATGCTGTCTCTCTCTTCTTCAGGTAGTCTTTTATATTTTTGGTATGTTTATCTGCATCTCTGTCTTATCTTCCTTGCTAGCCCTTGAAACACATGAGGACAGAAGTTGTATCTTTTTCATCTTGTCATCCTCCCTTCTGCCTGCCCCTAGCAAAACGCTTCCCACATAGGCAGAAATGAATTGAATTCACTCTCAGTAGAAGCTTCACTGGCTCCCACTCTCATACTTCCCTGGGCCTTGCTCCTTTTGGGTCTTTTCCTCAGAGACCCAGATAGCCACAAAAGCAAGGTCTTTGTTAGGGATGGAGCCCAGATGCCCAACAAATCTCATGATCTTTGTGAAAATCAGAAAGTCATCCAATTAATTTGATCATAGAACATTTCCCACCTGGTCAAAAACCTAATACTGCTCAACCTCCATGAGAAAACAAACAGAATCGGGGTTTTGGCTTAGAGAGAAAAACAGTCTATCTCTCCTTATAGCAAAGTAGCAGGCATATTTTTACTGTCTTCATGTGGGAGCTGGCAAGGCAATAACAAAGCGTATGCCCATAATAAGTTTAGGTTTAGTAAATTGCACCAAATGTCTCCCTGTTTACATTTGTACAGACTCATTTTCAAATGTATTCTGTTCATTCCCTGATGAAATAAACAAACAGCTCTGGAACTAAGGGTTATCTGCTCCCCACTGGAACACTCTTTCATAGGGAGAAGGCTGGGTAGCTAGGGTTCTTGTTTCTCATGAGCAGGTACAATGACATTTCTAATCTCAGTTCCTGCTAATTAATCCGCCTGGATCAGGCTTTCTGAGATAAGACAAAGACCTCCCCAATTCATGCCATAAGAGCTCCAAGGGCCTTTGGAGACTATGTAGTACCACTGCCTTCATTTTTTTCCAGAGGAAGAAATTGACACCCCAGAGAGGGTGACTTTCCCACAGGCATCCAGCTAATTTGAAATCCAAGCCTTGGTCCAGTTCAAAACGTTCTAGAATCAGAGCACTTGACTCACATCTTACCTCTGATGCTTATGGCCTATGTGTGACCTCAGACAAGTCACCCCCCTTTCCTGGGTCTCAGTTTCCTCCTCTATAAAATGGGATGGGAATTGGGACTAAGTGGCCTCTGAGTTCTCTTCTTACTCTAATTGAGAACTGCCCCCACCCCAGTTTGATGTTCTTTGCTATTTGTCATCCTCTTTTCTAACTGGTCTCTTAGTACCTTCCTTTAAACATAGCCGGGGATGCTGGGAAGGCCCTGTGTTGCTGGATGAGAGTTTGCACAGGTTTGCGATTGGGTTTTTCCACCAAGCTGAATTGAGCTAAGGAGACAGGTGAAGACAGAGCACAGGCCTAATAGGGGAGGGTTGGAGGTCGACAAGTACAGAAACATCTTCCCATTTCCTAATAAATTCCACTTGAATGAAACTATTTAATTAAAAGAAGGGAAGTATCCGAGTTAATAGTTTAACTGCATCAGCATGAAGCTTGATAAAATTATTGCCTTTATTAAAAAATCAAGAAAAGCAAAATCAGAGAGCATCTTTGCATGTCCTTGGCGCTGTGCATTCTCTCTGGGTCCTGTGGGGCTATGCTCAGGGAGGGGGTGATTTAGAGCCCCCTGGACTGAAGACAGTGCTTTGCTAGGCTGTGTCCCATTAAACAAGATACAGTCAGCAATTTCCCCAGATATCAACCTATCAACCATGAATTCTTCCTTATCTCCCGCCTTACCAAGCACTAGCATAAATAAGTGGCTTCTGTGAATGCATTTTCCTTTTTCATCCTAGGCTATTTTCACAACTGTATTAAGTGCACGCATGCCTTCACACATACCCATTATTTACAAGGACAGTGTGGGGGATCAGAGCTGGCAATGAACTGGGAGCCATAAGAGTCGGGTTCAAATGAGGCCATGTGATAGAGTAGAATGAACATTTTAGGGTGAGAGTGAAAGATCTAGGTTCAGTTCATTAATTATACAAAACTAAGGAGTGTACTCATCAGAAATGCACTAAAAAAACCCTGTCCTCAAGGAGATTATATTCTATTGGAATGCTTTATTTTCAAAAATTTGTCCAAGATCAATTGAGAAAAGAGAGAAGGCTTAGCAATTGGGTTGCTGCAAGAACTGGGAAGGTTTCCTAGGGCAGATAGCACACACTTGACTTGAGAGAACTATTCCCAGAACAGGCTGAGAGATGACTTTGAAAGTTTTATATCACTTTTGGTCAATCAGTCAACATTTCTTATGCCTCTCTTGCTATGTGGTGGACACTGTGACCAGGTGTGAGGTATACAGAGACAAACATAAAGCAAACCCTGCTCTCAGGGAGCTTCCCTTCCATCTGGGGAAACGATATTTACACATGTAAAGTACTTGGTTGGGGGACGATAGGGAAGGATTGAGAAGACTTCATGTAATTTGTCTTTGAGCTGAACTTTGAAAAGACCTAGGAATCCTAAGAGATGGGTATAAAGAGCATGAGGAGTGGCCTATAAAAATGAATGGAGGCAAGAAGGGTGTCATTTCTTATAAAAGCAAGAAAGCCAATTTGACTGGATTACCAAGTGTGGAAAGAGGAACAATGGGTAATCATCCTGAAGGCATGTTTAAAGGGGCTTTAAGTGCTAAATGCAGAATTTTGTATTTGGGGTGCTTGGGAGCTATTAGGGTTTAGTGAGCAGGGGAGTGACATGGAAACTCCATAGGCCTTAGCAGGTGGTGCTTTCTGCTACCATTCTCTTGTAGTCAAATTCAGTGCTAGTCACTTTGATGATGATGTTTGTGCTTCATTCTCAAAGAAGACTGACATCAGGGAAGTGATGCCATGACAAGCACTTGACTTAGGTTTGAATGAGGGAGGACTGTGCTAAGTCACCAGCCTCCCTTTCTCCTTTGAAGCCATCTGGAACCATTGCCAGATATGGATCAGGATGGCTGAAGATGGCCCTAGATGCAAGGCAGAGTTAAGTGACTTGCCCAAGGTCACACAGCTAGTAAGTGGCAAGGGTCTAAGACTGCATTCAAACTCCTGTCCTCCTGACTTCAAGGTCAGTGCTCTATCCACTGTACCATATAACTGCCCACTAATTGCATTAATTGGATAAAGAATGAAAGCAAGAAGAATACAAGCTTCTGGACTAGTATTATGCTGGTGTGTTAAGCTTTGATGGGTGATTTCTATATTTTGGAAAGGAAGCCTCCTGAAAAGTATCTATTCAGTGTTTTTTTCTGTGCTGAGCATTGGCATCATTAGTTTATGCTGTGCTAAGGATTGGTAGAAGTAGTTCCTTATTGGGGAGTGCCCTATGTCCTTGTATATGCATAATATCTCTGCAACTACCAAGCATTTTCCCAAGTGCTTGAGATCAGACCTGTGATTTCATTAGAATAGATACTCCCAGGTGAGTAAAGTCCCTCTACCAGTATAGGTTGCCACCTTCTTGTAATTTATCATCTTAGAGAATTGCCTTTAGCAGTGGTGGCAAATTTGTTGAAACAGGGGTCACTAAAACTTCCAGAAGCATCCTTGTGGGCTATACTTTGACTCAGAAAATCACATATTAATGGTATCTTTTCTCTATTGTATTTTAAAATTTATTTTGTTAAACATTCCCTAATGACATTTATATCTGATCCAGTGCCACTCTGAAATGGCACACAGAGTTAGCTTTGAGTTTGATAGGTCTACCCTAAAATACCAAGAAGCTAAGTTATTTACCCAGGGTCACGCAGTCAGTATGTGTTAGGGTTGGGGTCAAGTGAACCAGGTCTTCTTGGTTTTGAGGCTGCTTCTCAAGGAGGATACTTATACAGATTGAAAATGAGATACAATTATCCCTTCCACAATATCATGTAAAGTCCTTTTTGGCCCCCTCTTCCTACCAGAGAAGAAGTCTGATTTTTTTCTTTTCCTTTTATGGGGTGCTTACAGAACCTTATTGCAAAATTTAGGTTCAATATTGGATCAGAGACTTTGGGAAGTCTGACTGCCACAAAACTCCCTCAAATTCCCATTTACTTTCATATGCTGACCCACAATATATTGAAACCACAATGTGGAAGGGATGATTGTACTCCTTCCCAAGGAGCTCACACTCTAAGGTGGTGAGGGATAGGCAATGATATTAGGAGAGAATAAGGCCTAGGTGAGACCTCACTTAACTTTTGAGATCTCACTAATCTACAGCACTGTGACTTTAGAAAATTTGGTTCATTCACTGATTGTTTCTCAGGATGGGGTGGTGGTGGTGGTGGTGTTTATATTACCCTGAAGAAGGTGTCTTAGACACCAGCCACACAAATCAGATGAGTCACTATGTTAGTGATAGGAAATAATTTTCATCGTTCATTTCCTTATTTTTTTTTCCAAGGGACAAAGACTGTGTCAGAGGCTGTAGGACCCAGAAAACAGTGGCCTCTCTGCAACACAAATTAGACCTTGTGTTTATAACTAATCTCTGATATGATTAACTTGGGCAAGTGAGGCTGCCAAATCAGGGACCCAAGGTAATTTCTCTTGTCAAACTTCCCAATTATGTATAAACAAAAGATGAAAGAATGGGTTATATGAGCTAATTAACTTTTGGGGCTTCTCTGATGAGCCAGGAAAACTAATGGAAGTGCCACAAAGAATGTTCTCTTGGGGTATTGGGCTTGAGATCATGAAACCCAGCGATGACAAACTGTGAAACCCTTGGTATGTATGGTAATAGAAGTCAGTGATACCTTAAAGAAACAGTATCTACTCAGACATGATAAATAAATACAATCAAAAACAGTTAGGCAAGGATGAGGAAGAGAGATTCATTTATTGAATCAACTTCCCTTTCTTTCAACTGAAGTAGGGACTTGGAATTAGAAGAAGTCAAGTACCAGCTCCGATACCTCCTGAGTGACCCTGAGCTAGCCAATTTCTTTCTCCAAATGTCAATTTCCTCGGCTTGAAAAATAAGAATACTAATCCCTGATATTCTGAGAAAAAAGCAATAGAGAATTGGGAATTGCTATTATAATAATTATTACATTTTAAGACCATTTTTTGGATTTACCTAAAGGTCAAACAAATTGGCAGCACTGCCAGCTTTGGAAAATCACAGAATTTGGAGTCAGGAGATTTCTGGCTCTAACCACGACTTCCTGTGTGACCTTGGAAAGTCTCTCGATCTCTCTCAGCCTCCATCTCCTCACCTAGCAAAAAGGAATATTAATACTTCTATTACCCACTTTAAAGGGTTGGAAAATACTTTTGAGAACTTAAAGTGCTGAAGAATTGCAAGTTATTATAATTTTTATTAGCTTAGCTGACAGGCAGCATTCAATTGGTAGGAATTGCAAGACAGCTTCTCATATTTTATCTTAAAAATTCAATTCAGCTCACAGAGTGTATGTTTGGGAGATTGTAGGCTTCAAAGATAAGATACGATTATGACACACTGTGAGAGAAGGTGCAACAGCAAGAAGCATGAATGAATTAACAGAAAATCTCCAAAGCCAGACCCTACCAGGTTTGAGGACAGCAAAATGATTCATTATAAGAAGCTATAAACAAAAGGACGCAGATATCTTTTAACACAAGGATTCGCTTGTCCCTCTAGGGGAAAGGGGAGACATAATTTCTCTGTAGAAGGTCATGTGGAATTCAACTCGGCATATGCCTAAAAAAACAGAGGCTGATATCTTTGACAATTGCATTATTGCATCTTACCTAGCAATGTCCAGGCTATACGATTCAGTAGCAAGAGACATGGGTGGTGGGTAAGGCAGAGAATGAGCTCCCAAATACTCCTGTTATGGTCAGAAGCTTGACAGGCAAATTGTTCTATTGGGACCTTAGGAAGTCTATATTGTTTAGAATAGTTGTATGGATGTTGTCTTCCTCATGAGAGTATAAGCTCCTTGAGAACAGGGGCCATCTCTTACCTTTCTATGTATCCTTACTCTTAGTATGGTAACTACCATATTGTCAGCACGACATAAATGCTTTTTGATTTGACTTGGAGGCTTACAAAGATCGACTTGTCATTAGTGGCTGTCATGAATGACGTTGGGGAAATAAGCTAATATAAAAGAAAATGGGTTTCCAGTGGAATGCTTATTTTCTTCCTCTCAGTGAAAGCTGGGTCCTTGAAAATGACAGTGAAATGAGGACTAGGGACAGTTATTTCAAGAATCAGACAAAATGTTGGTAGGCAACATGTAGCTCAGGCAAGGGAGAGACCTGAGTATTTCCTTTTTGCTTTTAGTGGTCATTTAGACATATTTTCCTGAGAAGGTCAAACAAGATAAGAAAGTGAAAATGGACAATGTTCTACCATGCTCCTATATCTGGAATGCCTTCTTTTATGATGATTTTGGAACAGGGCTAACTATCATGAAAAGAGTACTTTTTTTGAAAGCTCAGAATTCTCCACATTGTCAATGTGGAGAAACATGCATTTTTTAACATAATAATATGCAGATAAGCAGCATAGTTCAGTGGATACAGAGCCAGCTCAAGTTAGAATGAACTAGATTCTGGCCCTTCCTTTGGCACATATGGACTCTACAACCCTGGGCAGGTCATTTTACCTCTCAGTGTAGATCATGAAGGCAACCTTGTGATAGGTTGTAAAATTCCCTGACTGAATCAGATTAAAATATGATTGGGAAATGTTGAACAAATTGAGTAAACTTATGATATAATATTGTTCAGTCAGTTTCTGTTGTATTCAACTCTTTGTGACCCTGTAGTCTTCTGTCCATGGAATTTTCTTGGGTAAGATATTGGAGTTGTTTGCCATGAGGGAGGACTGTGCTAAGTCACCAGCCTCATTTTTCTCCTTTGAATCCATCTGGGTCCAGTGCCAGATATGGAACAGGATGACTGAAGGTGGCCCTAGATGCAAGGTAGAGTTAAGTGACTTGCCCAAGGTCACACGCGTTATACAGCTAGAAAGTTTCTGCGGCTGGATTTCAACTCAGGTCTTTCTAATTCCAAGTCCAGTGCTCTATCCATTGAACCACCTAGCTGCTTCATATTAAAAGAGATAATGTTAAGATGTGGTTTTCTAGATCAATATATTGGGTGGTACAGTGGGGGATAGAGTGCTGGGGCCTGTAGACAGGAGAACCTGAGCTGAAATCTGGTCTCCACACTTTTTGACTGTGTGACCCTGGATACGTCACTTCATCCTATTTGCTTCAGTTTCCTCATCTGTCAAATGAACTGGAGAAGGAGATGGCAAACCACTCCAGGATCTTTGCAAAGAAAATGCTGAATGAGGTCATGAAGAGTCAAAGATGACTGAACAATAATAAGAGCAGGTCAATATGAGGCCAGCAGGGATCCATCTCTATTTGAGTTGGATACTAGGCCCTAAGAAGGAAGCAGGCACTCATCTATTTTGGAATAGTGACATGTTTCACCGAGATTTTCCTGTGCCAACGAAATCCCAGACCTGGTCCCAGAAACCCCAGAAGAATAGAACATTATGGACATTTGAGATATTCTACAAATGTATATGATTCTCTTCTTCAATTCTCCTGTTCAAAGATATAGAAAAAGGCATCTACTAAGCTGGGTAGATCCTTTATGGCCAAGAATAATACATGATGAGGAGGGAATGGGGTCGTAATCTATACTAGTGAAGAGAATACTCATGTTGATGAGTTCTCAGATCAATTGAAATAAGTATAATACAGCACAGTGAGAGAGTAATAATCCTTGTGACTAATGCTAATTATATCCAATTAGAGTTTAGTTTCAAGAATTAAAATTCAAGAAATTATTCTTATTATTAATGTTGACATTTAATTGCATTGAATACTAACACCCCATCACATTTTATCTTCCAAGCAAACAATATTTTTGGTAAATTTGCATGTGACTAAGTTTAATTCTTTAGTTAGAATTATGCCCCTCCCCTGCTCCAAGATTCTGTCACAGACTTGGAGAACAGACTTCTTCCTCTTATTAACAATGACTAATGGAGACTGCATTCCTTTCCCTGGCCAATATGGGATGTCATCTTTTTCCTGGACAATTGGAAATTATTTCCCTTCTATGGAAGTGTTAGAAAATTATAGAAACAGAATTTTAGAGAATAAAGTCAGTGGAGGCATCACTGGATTGATATTTAATGAATATTCCATAATAAGAATTACAGATATTTCATAGGAATCTAGTCTCTCTCCCTGAGATAGGAAGGACAGAAGGATGAGTGACCTAAAGAACCTAGGTCTCAAACACACATGAGATTTAAATCCTAGGATCTGTCCACAGTTCCTACTGTAGTAAAGCTAGAGTGTCTGGGATCATCTCATCTGATTTCCCTAAACCTCAGATTTTGGGTTTGTCTCACCAGACAACTTGCCTGGCCACCAAATCACTTGACCCTTTTTGCCTTAGTTTCCTCATCTGTGAAATGAGCTGAAGAAGGAAATGGCAAATCACTATCTTTGCCAAGAAAACCCCAATGGGATCACAGAGTTGGACGTGACTCAAATGACTAACAACAAAGGCACTAATAGTGTTTTTCCCCTCCTTGCCAGGAGGAGTAAGACACTTCAGATGGGGCAACCAGGACCAGATTATAAATGGAGCAGGGTCCCATGATAGTCAGAGTGGGTTTCCCTCATGAGTTGTCCCTGCTCTTCCATTCGGGCTGTGTGACCCTGGACAATCCATTTGTTTTAAAATAAATGCTATCAAAATGAACTGAAAGGGACAAAAAAAACCCTACAAACAGCAAAAAAGAGCGTTTTTCATCATTTTGTGTTTTGCTTTGTTTTTTAAAGCTATATTGGAAAAAAGGAGCAAGACAGAATGTGACTGCTGTTTCAGGAAGATGCTGAGCTTCTCAACTCTTTTCCATCTGTTTTCTTTACCAAAGAGAATGATCTTTACGGTGGAACAAATAAATCAAAGATTCATAGTAGCAAATTGATTTTCAAAATAAGAAGGGAGATATTAGAGCTTCTAGATGTCCTCTGTGAGTTCAAGTACCTAAGATGAGAAAAGTTATCCTAGCACACTGAAAGAACTGACAGATAAAATTGCTGGGCTATCATTAGTGGACTTAGAAAGATTGAAGAGAATGGGGAAAGGGCTACCTGAAAAAGTGAAACAAAGGTCTGGGTTTTCAAAAGATAATAAAAAAGGAAAGGTGCAAATGATAGACTGGGAACTTTAATCTGGATTCCTGGAAAAAAATCTAGAAATAAATGTTTTTTAAAGGAATGTTTTGTTTCATTAATTCACACATTTCTGCAAAGATATTGTATTTTGCTTTTCTTCTGTCAAATTTTCTTCTATTTCTATATTCTTTAATTCCAAATATGTCACTCTTTTTCAGAGATTCTTTGATTTTAATGAAATCTCTATCGTGAAGGCTAATTGACTACCCTTTCCTTAATAACTCTGTTTTAATGATGCTAATTTCAAACCTACTACCTTTTTGTTTTTGTATTTTTGTAATGGAATGGGGTTAAGTCTCATGATCCCTTTAAAATCTATATAATTCTTCCTTTCCTTGGGAATTTTTGGTGCATTTTCTTACATTTTATGATATCTATTTTTATGTTACAGACTTTTAAAAATGTTTACTCATCTTCTGTTTTTCAGTCTCACCATTGAAAGCTTGACATGTCTATCCATTCCCTTGTATTTTTTTGTCTCTGAACCAGATTAATATATTAAAGGCAGTTTGTCAACAGCTCCCTTCTTTATTCTTAGACCCTATTCTTTATCTCCAGTGCCCTTTCTCCCACACAGATCCTTGAGAGTAGGTATCCTCAGGACCCTTGAATTGTGAGATATGATGGTCTGGATGGTTTTCTTTTCAGAATAAAATTTATATGAAAAAGATAGACTTTCACTAGGTTGCTAGTCTCTTTTCCCATGGACCCAGAAGCCCATTCCCTTGATGCCAATTTATGCTACTTCATCTTTTACCCCCCCTTGGGGGCAACTGGGTGACACAGTAGATAGAGCACTGGCCTAGTCAGGAGGACAGAAGTTCAGATATTAGCATTAGACTTGTCACTTAACCTTGATTGTCTCATATCAAGGATCATCTCCAGTTGTCCTGATCCATATCTGGCCACTAGATCCAACTGACTCTGGAGGAGAAAGCAAGACTGATAGTTTAGCACAGCACCCCCCCACACTCTAATCTAATTCATGTGCTTGTCATGACATCACCTTCCTGATGTCATGATCTTCTTTGAGTATGAAGGACAAACATCTTCTACCTCCTACTTATGTACTTTCCTTTTTGAGGTAGGACAAATTCAATACTTTATACCATTTAAGGATATGGAGTAAAGGGAAGAGTCAGACTGAGTTACTTTTGGGAGGCACTGAACAGAGCCCTTATGGTTTATCCAGTGCAAGACTTCAAGGTACCTAGAAGACATGGTAGACTAAGGATTGGGAAAGTGAGTGGAAATTTTAAGTATTTTAGGTTCCTAAAGTTAATTTCAGGAGACATTTACCTTTTTTAGTGTTTCTGTCTTATCCTGTGTATTTAGCTTTAATTACCCTCAATTTGATACACATTTTCTTCTTTTGAATTTTAAACTGGACAGGTAGATAGAAGACCACTCCATCATTTTGTTCTTTGCATGACTAGAGAATGTCTATTGCTGTGGATAGAAAGAAAAGATGTGGGCTAGAAAATAGTACAGAAGGTGACTTTAGAGCTGGTTGACTGACTAAAACCAAAGGGTAGTTAATAATGATTCAATGTCAACTTGGAAGGAGGAGGTCTCTAGGTGAGTGCCGCAGGGATTTGTGCTTACTTAACATTTTTAATCAATCACTTGGATGAAGACATAGATGGCACTGTTATTGAATTTACATCTGGAAGGGATAATTAATGTGCTACATGACAGAATAAAGATCCAAAAAAATGTCAGATTAGAAAGGCAGAGCAAATCTAATAGGAAATTGAATAGGAATAAATGTATGTTTCTGTATTTGGGTTAAACAATCAACTTTATATCAACAAGATATAGGAGACACAGCTTGCTGATAGTTCATATGAAAAATATGAATTTGAGTCAATGGTATTGTCATGCAACTAACATTGACCCCCTGGCCCCATCTATTCTGTGCTGTAGATTTACTATTAAGCAGAACAATGAAAAGAAATTCTTGTGAGACAGATTTCGACTTTATGTGGAAATCCTTCATGACAGAGCTACCCCAAAATGCAATGGCCTGCCTTAAGAGGTGATAAGTTCTCCTTTACTAAAGATTTTCAGGCCTGGACTAGATGACTACTAACTTAATATGTTATTCTGGGACGTTCTTGTTGATAAACAAATTAGACTTGATAAATGACTGAGTTGCTTCCGACTCTCAAGATTGGATTACAATATGAGTTTGCATACCTGGGGATCCTGGGCCATCACTCATTCATCTTGACTTCTGTCTTGCCACTAGTCTTTGTTAACTATGGAGGACAGTGAGACTCATGACTTTGCACAGCTCTACCTCACTTGAATCCAATTCACATGAAGTCAAGACATCACCTTCATTATTTTGTTGGTCCTCTTCAAAAATGAAGGAGAAACAATATTTTGGGCCAGCTCTGGATGCAGCATGATACAGAAGAAAAAAGATTTGAAGTCAAGGGATCTGGATTTAAATCTGCCTTTTCTTTACTCCCTATGTGACTCTAGCATGGCAAATTACTTTATCTCTCTGGATCTCAATTCCTCAACTCTAAGCTAGAATGGGTTATATTAGATAGCTTTTGAGGCCCCTGCCAACTCTAAATCTGAAAGATCTTATAATCACTGAGTCCCAGCAGAGACCACACCTTAGACTTCTTCTATCCTTCATTCCCCAGAGTTCCTGGTACAATACAAGGCATATATTGTTTTTAAGTCAAAGCTATGATTTTGTTGGCACAGAGGATGCCCCATGAAGAAATGCCCTCTACCAGTGCAACTAGGCATCTTTTCTTTTTTTTAGGTTTTTGCAAGGCAAACAGGGTTAAGTGGCTTGCCCATGGCCACACAGCTAGGTAATTATTAAGTGTCTGAGACCGGATTTAAACCCAGGTACTCCTGACTCTAGGGCCGGTGCTTTATCCACTACGCCACCTAGCTGCCCCAGCATCTTTTCTACAGCTTCTAATTTTAGGGAATTGCTTATGGCATGAGGGGCTGGGTCTTTTTTCCTTAGTAATTCAGTCAAGTCCATGAACATATATAAACACTATATGCCAAATACTGTGTTAGCCTTTGTAATGAAGATATAAGCCAAAAGAGTCCCTGTACTTGATGAGCTTATATTCTAACAGTACATAAAAGGTAACTGAAAATGGGTAGAGTAAATGAGAATGGAGTATTATAGAGTAAGTCCAGGAAGTCAGGATTACAGCCTAAAGAGGAATGAAGATCTAGCTGGCCTGGACGTCCTCCTCAACATGGAGGTTCTTGGAGAAACCGTCAATCAAAGGGAGAGGCCATTGGTGAGGGAGGGGAAGGTATTTTCAATTAAATTTGTAATTTGCACTGTAAAACCAGCCTGGCATAGTGAATAATTATGGTTTCAGAGTAAGGAAGATAGGTTCAGGTCCCAATTATGACCCATCCTGGTTGTGTGATCTTGGGAAAATCATTTAATCTTTTTAATTCCCTCAGGCAATATTCTAAGACTTCCTAAGATCAGGAATTTTCATATATCAATGATCTCATAGCTTCAGTCCTTTACCTGTGAAAACATTAACTTACATGGCACTCCTAAATGTGAAATCTTTGCTTAGTGATCTACAAATTTACATATTATGAAAGAATTGAACCACGTCAATAATGATATATGCAAAAGGAAGCCAGGAGACAAAATAAATTTTCTATTGAATATAAAGATGATTTAGAGTTTCTCCTTGGAGATACTAACAAAATTATTGGTAGAAGTAGTTTCATTATGTTCCCAAAAATACTTTGTAAGAATCTTGGCCATTTCAACTGGCAGTATTCATAATAGGTATAAGTAAAAAATTATGAGACTATATAATCTTAGGTCTAGAGATAGAATGTACCTTAGAAGTCACCTCATCCCTTTAGAGATGAAGAAACTAAGACCCAGAGAAGGTAGCTGTCTTGTTTTAAGATCACACAGTGTCAAGATGAGATTCAAATTCATTTGACTACAAATTTAGCATACTTTCTTCTGTATTACCACAAAAAAAGATAGATCATTTATCCAAATCTGTTGTTGAAGATGAAATAGAGGAAAAAAATTATGAAGAATAAATTACCCAAGCACATTCTCATATACTTTGATACTTGATTACTTTTCATGTAAAGGTAGGTTCAAGAGAGAATGGCAAAAAGTCTCTTTTTCTTTTTGGATTTTTTTTAGGTTTTTGCAAGGCAAATGGGGTTAAGTGGCTTGCCAAAGGCCACACAGCTAGGCAATTATTAAGTGTCTGAGACCGGATCTGAAACCAGGTACTCCTGACTCCAAGGCCGGTACTCTATCCACTACGCCACCTAGCTGCCCGAAAAGTCTCTTTTTCTTTTAAAGATTTTACTTATTTTTAGTTTTACAATTTTCCCCTTGATCTTACCTCCCTCCCCCACCCCCCCACAGAAGGCAATTTGTCAGTCTTTACATTGTTTCCATGGTATATATTGATCCAAATTGAATGTGATGAGAGAAATCATATCCTTATGGAAGGAACATGAAGTATCAGAGATAGCAAGATCACACAATAAGATATCAGTTTTGTTTCTAAATTAAAGGTAATAGTCCTTGCTCTTTGTTCAAACTCCATAGATCTTTCTCTGGATATGGATAGTATTCTCCATTGCAGAGATCACCAAATTGTCCCTGATTGTTTCACTGATGGAATGAGTGAGTCCATCAAGGTTGATCATTGCTCCCATGTTGCTGTTAGGGTGTACAGTGTATTTCCAGTTCTGCTCCTCTTACTCAGGATCAGTTCATGCAAATCCCTCCAGGCTTCCTTGAATTCCTATCGCTCCTGGTTTCTAATAGAACAATAGTGTTCCATGATATACACATACAACAGTTTGTTAAGACATTCCCCAATTGAAGGACATTTACTTGATTTCCAATTCTTTGCCACCACAAACAGGGATGCTATGAATATTTTTTGTACAAGTGATGTTTTTACCCTTTTTCATCATCTCTTCAGGGTATAGACCCAGTAGTGGTATTGCTGGATCAAAGGGTATGCACATTTTTGTTACCCTTTGGGTGTACTTCCAAATTTCTCTCCAGAAAGGTTGGATGAGCTCACAGCTCCACCAACAATGTAATAGTGCCCCAAATTTCCCACAACCCTTCCAACACTGTTCATTATCCTTTCTGGTCATATTGGCCAGTGTGAAAGGTGTGAATTGGTACCTCAGAGAATCTCTAATTTACATTTCTCTAATAAGTAATGATTTGGCACAATTTTTCATATGATTATGGATTGCTTTGATCTCCTCATCTGTAATGCCTTTGCATATCCTTTGACCATTTCTCAATTGTGGAATGGCTTTCTTTAAAAAAATTGACTCAGTTCTCTGTATATTTTAGAAATGAGTCCTTTATCAGAAACATTAGTTGTAAAAATTGTTTCCCAGTTTACTGCATTTCTTTTGATTTTGGTTACAGTGGTTTTATCTGGGCAAAAGCCTTTTAATTTAATGTAATCGAAATCATCTAGTTTGTTTTTAGTAATATTCTCCATCTCTTCCTTAGTCATAAACTGCTCCCCTTTGCATAGATCTGACAGGTAAACTAGTCCTTGATCTTCTAATTTGCTTATAGTATTGTTTTTTGTCTAAATACTGTATCCATTTGTTTCTTATCTTGCTATAGGGTGTGAAGTGTCGGTCTAATCTAAGTTTCTTCCATACTAACTTTCAATTTTCCCAGCAGATTTTATCGAAGAGAGAGTTTTTATGCTAATAGATGGACTGTGGGTTTATCAAACAAAAGATTACTATAAACATTTCCTGCTATTGCACCTAGTCTATTCCACTGGTCCACCACTCTATTTCTTAGCCAATACCAGACAGTTTTGATGACTTATGCTTTATAATATAACTTTAGATCAGGTCGGTCTAAGCCACCTTCTTTTGCATTTTTTTAATTAAATCCCTGGGAATTTATGACTTTATATTTCTTATATGAATTTACTTACTTTTTTCCTAACTCATTAAAGTAATTTTTTTGGAATTTTGATTGGTAGGGCACTAAACAGATAGTTTGGTTTTTGGAGAATTGTCATTTTTGTTATATTAGCTCTATCTATCCATGAGCAGTTGGTGTTTGCCCAGTTATTTAAAACTGAGAGAAATGTTTTATAATTGTTTTCAAAATGTTTCTGAGTCTGCCTTGGCAAATAGACTCCCAGGTATTTTATATTGTCTGAGGTTACTTTGAATGAGTTTTTTTTTTCCTTTCTAGCTCTTCCTGCTGTTTCTTGCTAGTCAAGAAAAGTTGAGGATTTATTAGGGTTTATTTTATATCCTGCAAATTTGCTAAAATTGCTAATTGTTTCTAGTAGTTTTTTGGATGATATCTTGGGATTCTCATGTCATCTGCAAAGAGTGAGAGTTTTTTCTCTTCCTTCCCAATTCTAATTCCTTCAAATTACTTTTTCTTCTCTAATTGCTGAAGCTAACATTTCTAATACAATATTGAATAGTAGTGGCAATAATGGGCATCCTTGTTTCACCCCTGATCTTATTGTGAGTGCATCTAGCCTCTCCCCATTGAATATAATGCTTGTTGATGGTTTCAGATAGATATTGCTTATTACTCTAAGGAGCAGTCCATTTATTCCTACATTCTCTAGTATTTTTAGAAGGAATAGGTGCTGTATTTTGTCAAAAGGTTTTTCAGTACTTATTGATATGATCATATAATTTCTGATAGGTTTGTTGTTGACATTATTAATTACACTAACAGTTTTCCTATTATTGAATCAGCCCTGCATTCCTGGAATGAATCCTACTTTGTCAAAATGTATATCCTAGTGATAACCTGTTGTAATCATTTTGCTAACATTTTATTTAAGATTTTGGCATCTATATTCATCAGGGAGATAGGGCTATAATTTTCTTTGTCTGTTTTAACTCTTTCTAGTTTAGTTATCAGCACCACATTGGTTTCATAGAAAGAGTTAGGCAGAGTTCCATCTTCCCCTATTTTTCCAAAGTGTTTATATCGAATTGGAAGCAATTGTTCCTTAAATGTTTGATAGAATTCACTTGTGAATCCATCTGACCTTGGAGATTTTTTCTTAGGGAGTTCAATGATGGCTTGTTGAATTTCTTTATCTGAGATAGGGTTGTTTAGGTATCTAATCTCCTCTTCATTTAACCTGGGCAACTTATATTTTTGTAAATATTCACTCATTTCTCTTAGATTTTCAAATTTATTGGCATAGAATTGGACAAAATAATCCTGAATTATTGTTTTAATTTCCTCCTCATTGGTGGTAAGTTCACCTTTTTCATTTATGATGCTAGCAACTTGGTTTTCTTCTTTCTTTTTTTAATCAAATTGACCAGAGGTTTATCAATTTTATTGTTTTTTTCATAAAACCAACTCTTGGTTTTATTTATTAATTCAATAGTTATATTGCTTTTGATTTTATTAATTTCTCCTTTAATTTTTAATTTAGTATTTAATTGGGGATTTTTAATTTGTTCTTTCTCTAATTTTTTATTTGCATATTTAGTTCATTTATTTCCTCTTTCTCTAATTTATTCATGTAAGCATTTGAAGATATAATGTATCTCCTGACAGCTGCTTTGAGTGAATCCCATAGGTTTTGGTATGTTGTTTCATTATTGTCATTATCTAGGTTAAAATAATTAATTCTTCAATAATTTGCATTGCGATGTGAAAAAGATGTCTTCACTATTTCTACCTTTCTGCAGTTGAACATTAAGTTTTTATGCCCTAGTACATGGTAAATTTTTGTATAAGTTCCATGTACTGCAGAGAAAAAGGTATACTCCTCTCTATCCCCATTCAATTTCCTCCATAAGTCTACCATATCTAGTTTTTCTAACAATCTATTTACCTGCTTAACTTCTTTCTTGTTTATTTTATGATTTGATTTATCTAGATCTGAGAGCGGGAGGTTGAGGTCTCCCACTAGTAGAGTTTTGCTGTCTATGTCTTCCTGTAGTTCTTTCAGCTTCTATTTTAAGAATTTGTATGCTATCCCATTGGTTGCATATATATTCAGTATTGAAATCACTTTATTGTCTGTGTTACCTTTTAGGAGTGTATAGTTTCCTTCCTGATCTCTTTTAATGCAATCTGTTTTTGCAGCTGCTTTGTCTTAGATAGGATTGTTACCCTTGCTTTTTTCACTTCAGCTGAAGCAAAATATATTTTGCTCCAACCTTTTACCTTTACTCTGTATGTATCTCTCTGCTTCAAATGAGTTTCTTGTAAGCAGCATATTGTAGGATTCTTGTTTTTAATCCAGTCTGCTCTTCGCTTATACTTTAAGGGAGAGTTCATCCCATTCATATTCAAAGTTATAATTACTAACTCTTTATTGCCCTCCATGCTATCTTCCCTCTGCTTTGTATTTTCCCCCTTTTTCCCCCTTTATACATTTTCCCCAGTATTTTGTTTCTGAATACCACTTCCTTCAGTGTGTTTGCCCTCCTATATCTACCCCTCCCCTTTCTTTCTCCATTCCCTTTTCCCCTTCCCTTCTTTCTGTAAGTTCCCCTTTTTTCTCCCCCTCCCCATTTCCCTTTTTAATACTTGAAAAGTAAGCTATTTTTAATTTAAATGAGTGTGTGTGTGTGTGTTTGTGTAAATTAACTTTAAGCCAAGCCTGATGAGAGGAATATTCAGGTGTTTTTCATCTCCTCCCTTCTTCCCCTCTATTACCATAGGTGTTTTGTACCTCTTTAATGTAATGAGACTTGCCCCATTCAATCCCCTCCCTCCTCCCATCTCCTTCCTGTCTCCCTTTTTAAGGAGGAGGTGTTTCTAAATCATTCTATCTGAGTTATATAAAATTCTGAGTATCCATCACTTCTAGCTAAGTATAGTCTATCTAATACAATTACAATTCTTGAGAGTAATTAGAGTCTTTTTCCCAAGTAGGGTTATAGCCATTTTCATCCCATTGGATAGCAGTCTCATGAATAAGTCATGAGTGTCCATCACTTCTGGCTAGTTCTATTCTCTCTGTTAGAGTTACAGTTCTCAAGAGTTATGAGAATCTTTTTCCCATGCTGGGATATAGCCAGTTTCATCTTATTGGATAGCATTTTTTTCTTTACCTCCTTTTTTACCTTTTCTTGTGTCTCTTGAACCTCCTGTTTGATGTCCAAATTTTCTATTTGGCTCTTGTCTTTTCTTCAGGAATTTTTGGAATTCCTCCATTTTGTTAAATGTCCATTTTTTCCCCTGAAAAAGAAGGCTCAGCTTTGCAGGATATTGTATTCTTGGCTACATTCCAAGCTCCTTTGCTTTTCAGAATATCTCTTTCCAGGTTCTTTGATCCCTTAATGATGCTGTGACCAGGTCCTACGTAATCCTTACTGTTGCTCCTTTGTATTTAAATTGTTTCTTTCTGGCTACTTGCAGGTTTTTCTCTTTTATCTGATAGTTCTGGAATTTGGCCACAACATTCCTTGGTGTTTTCATTTTTGGATCTCTTTCTGGAAGGAATCAATGTATTCTTTCAATAACTACTTTACCTTCTGGTTCCATGATATCCGGGCAATTTTGTATCACTAGATCCTGTAATGTTAAGTCCAGGTTTTTTTTTTTAATCTTCAATGTTTTCAGGACGTCCAATAATTCTCAGGTTGCCCCTCCTTGATCTATTCTCAAGGTCAGTGGTATTCCTGATGAGGTATTCTACATTTTCTTCTATTTTTCTACTTTTTCGTTTTGTTTAACAGGCTCTTGCTGTCTCATGAAGTCATTTGTTTCTTCAGATTCTATTCTTTTTTTTAGAGAGGAATTTTCTTCATTTACCTTTTGCAACTTCTTTTGCATTTGGTCAATTCTATTTTTTTAAGAGCTTTCCATTTTTCCAACTGAGGTTTTAAGAGAATTATTCTCATTTTGTGTTTGTCCAATTGAGGATCTGAAAGAATTATTCTCATTTTGTATTTGTGCAATTGATGATTTGAGAGAGTTATTCTCATTTTGTTTTTGTCCAAATGTATTTTCCAGTGATTTGTTTTCTTGTTGAAATGTGTTAATCTTTTCTTGGTTTTCTTTACCCAAATTTTCCAATTGATTTTTAAACTCCTTCCTTATTTCTTCAAGGAAGTCTTTCTGTGCTGAAGACCAGATCATATTCTCCTCAGAGGTTCTAGGTCTCTTTGAGTTAGGGCCTTTTCCTTCCAAGAATTTTTCTATGGATCCACCATTCTGCTGATCTTTCTTCATTTTGCTAAGATATTGAGTTGGGGAGGGGCTGGTTCACAGAGGTTTGGTGTTGAGATCCCTAGAGGCTTTACTCACTGAGTGCAATATCTCTAGCTGGCCAGTAGAAGGTGCTAGAGGATTTGATCCCTGAGTGTAATTTCTCCACCTGGACAGTAGGGGTTGCTGGTTGCTTTCTCTGGAGTGTCTGTGACCTTCATTGCGGCCTTCTCCCTTGGCCTGGAGGGAGTGATTGAAGCTGTTAAATACTTTTGTCTTCAATCAATGGTGGGCTTTATCCTGGGATGAGATCGTCCCTCTTCCTATTGTCTGCTGAGCTGTTTCTTCTGCTCACACACCTGTGCCTGGGGCAGAAGGCCTGTAACTGTGTTTGCTCTGGGAAGAGGCTTCAGCCAAAATGGATACATTGACTTCCTGACCAGAGGAGCCCAGAGATAATGTCTGCAACTTTACCACACTGAAACTCTTCCCCCAGACCGGCTCCCGAGGGTCAGCGCCAACACCATTGCCTCTGCTCCCTAGTTGACCCAAGCCCCTATGGTCAACCAGGCTCTAACCCTACTGATCAAGCAGTTCTGGCTCTCAGGCCCTCAGGCTCCCAGGCTCCCAGGCTCCAACTCTGCTGCTAATCAGGCTGATCTGGGGCCGGATCGGCCCTCTGTGCCTGCTCTCACCCAGGACCATGGAAAACATATCCTGAGGTAGATGTTCTTTCTCCTGGCTTTTCTTTCTGGGTTTTTTGGAGTAGATTCCTGTTAAGAGGTTTGTTTCATACCATAGATGGGGAAAGATCAGAAGACTTTAGAACTCTGCCTGTCTTCTCTCCACCATCTTGTCCAGAAATCAGCAGAAAGTCTCTTATCTCAGTCTCAAGAAACAAGATACCCAAGAGTTGCAGTCTGTGAAAACCCCATTTTTATGTATCACAAATACCTCCAGAAAAGAGTTGGAAAATACTTAATATAGAGATCATGAAACATTCCCCAAATGAAATTTACAATATATTTTATAATCAAACATTTATTTAACACTTATTAAGTGTCTAGTTTGGGGAATCAAAGACAAAAAATAATGGATTAATCTATTCTCTCAATGAGTTTACCTTGTATCAAAGAAGAAAACATATATACTGTTATATAGAGGCAATGAAATGTGGTAGGGAGTGAGGGTGCTAGCATTTGGAAATGATTAAGAAAAGCTTTGTGGAGAAAGAGGTGCTTGAGCTGAGCCTTGCAGAAAGGAACTTTATGAAGCAAAGATAGGAGGGAGTTCATTTAAAGTGTGGAGAATGACCAATACCATACAGGAAATGGAAAGACACGTGCAACATGGGGGGAGGTCAGCTTGACTGGATTGGAAAATATGGGAATGAGAGCAATATATAAGGGGCCTGGAAAATAAATTGAAAGCAGGATATAAAGGGGTTCAGATAAGAAACAGGATCTATTTGTTCCTGGAGGTGAAAGGGAACCCTTGGAATAGGGAATTGACTAGGTCTGATTTGTGTTTAAAGAAAACAATTTAGCTGTATGAAGAATGGATTGGGGAGTATAGAGAGTAGAAAGGTAGAAAGGTAAAAAAAGGTAGAAAAAGACTGGTTACTTAGTTGGAAAGCTCTATCAGGGATCAGGTATATGTGGTCAGAATATTGACTAGATAAAAGTCAAATTTATATCATAGAAGAAATGACAAAGCAAAGAAAGTATGCCAAATAATTGTGTCTTAGAACTAACCTATTTAAAACAGCACTTGATGCCAGCAAATTGGAAATAATAGTTCAATCAGGTGATAGCTAAGGTTCTTTCCATCTTGGAATCTCATATCCTGACAGTCAAAACTGGCAGGAGGACAAAAAGACAGAAAACAAAACTGATTTATTATCTTTTTTGAAACAATCTATTTTTCATCATATTATCCATGACAGGGGAATCACAACATTTGCCCTCTTGACACTTATTCCCCACTGTGCTATAAGAGGAAGTTGAAATAACATTTAAGAAGATAAGTCAGAAAGAATGGTTAGATTATATTGACTAACACATAGGAACACCAAACAGGCCATGAAACAACATGGAAAGTATTGAAGGATCATTTTACAAGACACCTTGCAAAGAAGAAAAGAAAAAGATTGCAAAAAAACATAATGGACAGTTATCACTACTTAAAAAAATATTGACAGTAGAGTACTGGGGCAGATAGCTGGTGTAGTGTATAGAGCATTGGCCCTGGAGTCAGGAGGACCTGAGTTCAAATGTGGCCTCAGACACTTAATAATAACCTACTCTGTGACTTGGGCAGTCACTTCACCCCATTGCCTTGAAAAAAAGAGAGGAAAGAGAGTAGAGCAACTACTAACAGAGTCTGCTTTTTGGATCTTTGCAAAACCTTTGATGAGAATGATATGCCCATTGAAGTTATCCTTGATTTAAAATATGATCAGGGAACAGGCAGTTTTCACAAACTTTTTTTTTAATCACAGATCACATCTTTATAATCAAACAGTTGATTGAAAAGCACAGAAATGTCAGGATCCTGCTACATTTGCCATTTAATTCTTAACAAAACACATTTGATTTAGTGAAACAATGTGGTCATGGAAGACTTTCGTATAGTAAACATATGATGAGATATATAAGCTTCCTTAATGAATGCAACCACAGAGATAACAGTGTTCATTAGGTTGACTCCTAATACTGTGTCTAAATCCTGGGAGACAGAATCTGACTAAAGATTTGTTACAGAAGATATCCCATACCTTGCTCAAATAGAAGGGGAATTCCTTATGTGTTCATGTTTTAAGATAATATTATGCTGATTGCATCAAGTCCTAGAACATTTCTAGATCTCCTTGATGATCATATTCTTGTTTATTCCAAAGAGATGATAGTAATAAAAAAGAAAGGAATTGAAGGGCCAGGTTTCTGCTGAATTATATTGATCAAGCACAGATCTAAAATAAGAAAATATACTGGGTAGGGGAGAAATAGGCAATTTGAAAACAGACAAGGAAGAGATTACATTTTTTTCTGGCTATTTGTAGAATTATTAGAACTTCTACGATTCATTATATAGTTCTTTTTTTTTTAGTTTCTTTTTTTTTTGCAAGCCAAATGGGGTTAGGTGGCTTGCCCAAGGCCACACAGCTAGGTAATTATTAAGCGTCTGAGACCAGATTTGAACCCAGGTACTCCTGACTCCAAGGCTGGTGCTTTATCCACTACACCACCTAGTCACCCCCATTATATAGTTCTTTAAGAATTTCAAATCACTTTTATATATTATCTCATTTTATCAGACTAAGCAACCATATAGGAAACACGACATGAATGAAAATGTTTGTCTCTGTCTCTTTTTCTTTCTCTTTCTTTCTCACTGACTCTCTCTCTCTCTCTCTCTCTCTCTCTCTCTCTCTCTCTCTCTCTCTCTCCTCTCTCACTTCCCCCTCTGTGTGTGTGTGTGTGTGTTTGTCTCTCTATCTCTCTTTGCCTCCCTGCCTCTCTCTCTCCTTTTATGTCCGTGTGTTTGAGGCATTGCAAATAGACAATAAACCAAGCCCAATACATGAAAAAAAACATTTGCTGATCTCCTACTTTATGCCAGCAACTGTGATAGATATAAGAGATACAAAAACAAAACATGAAACCAGCCCCTGCCCTCAATAACCTCATTTTTTTTAGGTATTTGCAAGGCAAATGGGGTTAAGTGGCTTGCCCAAGGCCACACAGCTAGGTAATTATTAAGTGTCTGAGACCAGATTTGAACCCAAGTACTCTTGACTCCAAGGTCGGTGCTTTATCCACTACGCCACCTAGCCGCCCCCTCAATAACCTTATTTTGACTGAAGAAAATAACCTGTTCAAAATTGTAAGAGGAAACTGTCAACTGGATTGAAATTGAGAAACTGGGCAGTAATTTTGATGATCCCAAGTTTTAGCCTGATAGCACATCTTTTCAGTAAAAATGTTTTCCTAATGATATTTTTATTGCTCATTTATTTTAGTTGCATCTGACTCTTCATGACTTTTGGGTTGTCTTGGGAAAGATACTGAAGCATTTTGTCATTTCCTTCTCCAGTTCATTTTACATATGAGGAAACTGAGACAAACAGGGTGAAGTCATTTGCTCAGGGATGAACAGCTAGTAAGTTTCTGAGGTCATATTTGAACTCAGGAAGATGATTCTTCCTAACTCCAGATTTGGCATTCTATCCATTCCGATGTCGCCTAGCTACCCTCAATCATGGTATAAGGTTGCAAATCTTGGAAAGCTATAATATTGAAAGAATGAAAATTATAGTTAACTCAAAGGGCAATGGAGAAGGCACATGGTAGGAGTGTATCTATATATAGGCAGTGGCACATTTCTAGTCATGACCTTTGTGCAGAAAAGGAAATGGATTGGTCATGTAGAAAGGAGTAATAGATGGAGAACTGAAAGACCATACTAGGATGCCGCAAACTATAAAAATAGACCTCAGGGCAGCTAGGTCGCGCAGTGGATAGAGCATTGACCCTGGAGTCAGGAGTACCTGAGTTCACATTCAGCCTCAGACACTTAAATGATTACCTAGCTGTGTGGCCTTGGGCAAGCCACTTAACCTCATTTGCCTTGCAAAAATCTAAAACAATATAGACCTAGAAGGAATCCTCCAGCATCTTGAGTAGATGGTCTGTGGAAGAGTAATGGAGAAATATGGATATCATTCGCACAGGTTGAAAAGGAATTGATGGGTTAGTACCTCTGTTGAAATCCACTGATAAGTGCATGGATCTGTGGCAGTACTGGCACTTGAGAGGAGTGCCAGATAATTTGAGAATAGACATGGGAGAGATGCTGTTTTCTTGGCTGTTCATAGAATAGTTGCAATTTCTGTGATTTGTTCCTCAGACTCAGCATGGTAATGATGTTCCCAATTTAGATGTGGAGTCAAATATAATCTCTATTTGTTTGTGGATTTGAAAATACTTTCAATGTATTGATAATTAAGAATTCATTCATTGGTATATATGAGGGACAGTATAAAAGAGTAAAGTACATATCTCTTGTCCTCAGTGCTATTCCCATTTAACTGGTGGCATGAACTAACTTACCATGGTACTCAAACTTCGAGGTGATAAACTTGTTTCATGAGTCCTAAACTAAATCATGATAATAATAAAATAAATAGTTATTTGCTCATTTAATAATTTCTTTAAAGTAATTAATAACAATTAAGACTATGAAACCAAGCCATTTTTTAAAGTTGCCTTGAAAGGGGTGACCTGGCCCTGGAGTCAGGAAGACCTGAGTTCAAATGTAGCCTCAGACACTTAATGATTGCCTAGCTGTGTGACCTTGGACAAGTCACTTAACCCCACTGCCTTAAATAAATAAAAGAAAAAGAATAAAGTTACCTTGATTTTGAAAGGGAACCCTACTTATGAATTCTTAGGAACCTATTGGTACTTTCATGTAAGGGGAAAAACGCTAGGTAAAACATCTGACACTGATCTGGGCCCTTCCATTAAGTAGCTGTGGGCCCTTGAGAAAGTTACTCTCCACCTCTTGAATCTCATTTTGCCTATGTCAAATTTGGAAGTTCACAAGAAGATCTATAAGGGCCCTTTTCCAATGCCATGCCTTTAGAAACCTTCATCCTGGGGCAGCTGGGTGGCGCAGTAAAATAGAGCACCAGCCCTGGGGTCAGGAGTACCTGAGTTCAAATCTGGTCTCAGACACTTAATAATGACCTAGCTGTGTGGCCTTGGGCAAACCACTTAAGCCCATTGCCTTGCAAAAAACCTACAAAAAGAGCCCTTCATCCTGAGGAAAGGATGGGAGAAGGGAGTGAACCTGTGTACCTGAAATTTCATGGCCATGCCAGTTGGCACTACAAAGCTCATAAGATCTTAGATTGAGAACTGAGAAAAATCTCAATGATCATCTAGTTCAACTTCTTCTACAGATAAGACAGTTGAGACCCCTCACAGTCGAGTGCCTTTGCCCAAATTCACGTATCACAGTCATTGTCAGCCCTAAGATTTAAACCCTGCTCTCTGTTATCAAATCCAGGTGATTGTTGCTGCTGTTGAGTCACTTCATGTCCAACTCTTTGTGATCCCATTTGAGGGTTTCTTGGTATGGAGCAGTTTTGCTATTTTCTGGCAACTGAGGTAAACAGGGTTAAATGACTTGCCCCTGGTCACAGGGATAGTGTCTGAGCCCAGATCTGAATCCAGGTCTTCCTGATTACAGGCTTAATGCTCTAGCCACTGTGTTACCCAACTGCCCCCACCAAATTCTATTAAACTACATTGCCTCACATGAATGCTCTGGGATTTTGTAGTTTACTTTCAGCCTTTCTCAAAGTCTCTGCAGCCTAGTTTTTGGTTTGTGAATGCATGGGAGAGGATGTTTATGAGGCAGAACTACTACTGTTCTGTTGTTTAGGAGTAAGGAATGAGAAAGGCCAAAGATTTTTCATGACAGAAGCAATCAAGGGAATTTTTCTTGGGAGAGGTTCAGTAAGACTTAACCCTGAATTCTATCTCTGACCTTTTCTATGTGACCCTGGGACAGACTCTCCCCATACCTGATCTTCTATTTCTTCTTCTGGTTCCTTCTAGCTCTAATTCTAGGATGCTACTATGATCCTATGATTGACAGAATGAAACCCAGATGTATCTTGGGATTTTGGCCCCCCTTTCTCTTGCCTAAGCTGGGAATGGGAGGAACATTTCTTCATAGCACCAAGCGGCCATAACCATAGGTTAATATCTATGGTTGTTTTCATGTTTATTTCTTTCCCTTTGATTCCTGTAATTGATTTTATTTCACCATGGTTGCCTAGAGTTTGACTGTGAAAATATGATCCTTGTCGCCTAGACTAGGCTGCGGATGCATCTGGGTGTCGATGTGGAACTAATAAAAGTAGCCAGTCTTCCAGTTGTCATCAATCTTCAAAAGCATTGGCTTTTCTGGCCTTCTGAATTTACTTCTCATCTAAGCTTTGAGAAGCATTTGAAACAGGAGAGGGATTTCACTGTAAGACAAATAGAGCAGATCTCCCAGTTGTTCCAGAAGTTATATTCTTCTCTTTCAATCCCAAATGTTCCCATGTCTTAGCCATAAATCCATTGCCTTCAGAGGTAGAAAGTCCTGGCCTTGAATAAGGACATAGGAGACCTTGAAATCAGAAGTCCTAGGTTCAAATCCAAATTCCTATCTGTGTGACCTTGAGCAAGTCATTTTACTTCTCTGGGTCTCAGTTTCTTAATCTGTAAAATGGGGATAATCTTGCAACTGTCTCTTTCACTGGACTGTTATAAGGCCATGACTGGTGCTTATTATGAGACCATGAATACAAAATGCTTGTTACCCAAAAGGTGTTAGAGAAACAAACTTTTTTTTTCAAATATAAGGCTTCCGCAGAACACAATTCCTGTGTGATAAAAGATCATTGATTGTCCTTATGTTAGGGGATTTGACCTGTATACATACATACACACACTTTTGTAAACAGCAGGAAAATAAAAGTCTCAAATGGACTATGAGCATTATGTGTTGTATTTCTGTCTAAGTTAACCACAAGAGGGAGCTGGTCACTTTCCTAGAAGCTTAGCTTCCCTGTTGTTTTTTGTTTTTTTGTTTTTTGTTTTTTTTTAATTTCCTATCCTCTTTCTTCAACAGACTTTCTCCAGGTCAATCAGTGCAGATATAATTCTCATGTACTCTTCTATATTTAGCTAATTGTTTGATTATTTAATTTAAATAGGAAATGGTCTTCCTCGCTTTGTAAAGGTGGAGGACTATGGGAGTGGAACACTACAGATAATATCAGGCTGTTTTTGGATATATTGGTAAGTTTTGCTGCCTGCTTTCCCTTTTCCCCTCCACCTCTTTGTTATACGGATTGGATGTAGAGTGGTTTGAGGGTTAGGGTGGCTACATTGGGAAATAAAGGTGTTATAAAAAGAAAAGGTATCAGTTAAAATGTATTTTCAGAATAAATGGGAGGTGCCAGGAATAGAAACAACTTCAGATCTTTCTGATGAAACTAGACTGTTATATTCATGTAAAAGTTTGACAAGACCTTGGCTCTTATTGGGTATGTGCGGCAGCTCAGGACCTCCTGTATTTTCTCTATATTGCGTCCAGATAATACTAGAGCCATATGGGGCCATTTTTCACAAGGAATGCTGTGGCCTGGGAGTGGACTTGGAGGTGCCTAGTGGAAATGTTTAGGCATCTATTCTGTTCAAGTTGCATGAATGATGAGAAAATGCCACAGCTACTGAGCAGCACAAGACTTAATGTGGAGTCTAAGACTGGGGACTCATTTGTCTTCTAGCTTCCAAGTCAGAAATCAGTTCCTTTGGACAGCTCCAATTTAATAAAGGCTCTCCCTTTAACAAAAGCTCTCCCTCTTGGTATTCAGCACTCCCTTGCTTCTAAGCTCCCTAGTCCTAGTGCTGCTAGCAACTCTCTCTCTCTCTCTCTCTCTCTCTCTCTCTCTCTCTCTCTCTCTCTCTCTCTGTGTGTGTGTGTGTGTGTGTGTGTGTGTGTGTGTTACCTTGGGTGAGTCACTTCACTTCTGTGAGACTCAGTTTCTTCCTAGGTAAAATGGGAAATGATACCTCAACTGTCTGCCTCATGGGATTTTTGTGAGAATTATACTAGATAGCAGATGCAAAAAAAAGAGCTTGATTTGGACTGTGAGTCAACTGCCAACTAGTTTCTAATTCTGGTCATGCAGGACTCTTTGTGATTATCAGGCTCTTGGTTTCCATGTAGAGGTGGCCATGTGCCTGGGGAGATAGTGGGAACAAGGCGCTAGTGCTATTTTCTCATCAAGTCCCTATTCATATCAACCCATGGGGACACTAAGCTTCTGGAGAGCCCAGTAGAGCATATTGCTGGCATAGGAAGATTTTAGACAGCGGGGTATCTCCAGTGAGGACAGGGTCATTGAATGAAGACACGCAGGTTGAAACAAGCAGAATCAGATCATGGACTAATGGGGAGCCTGACCTTCCCAGAGGAAAGAGTGTGGCCAAAGGAAAGGAAGGAATTGCCTCTCCTAGTCTTTGAGAAAGTCATAGAAAGCCTGGATTCTGATGTTACCACATCAAACTAGCTGGAGAGGGCTGTTCTCAATTCCATTCTTTTCCTTGCTTGGAACATGGACCCCCAAGATAGAAAGCCATTGTTTTTAGGGCTGCCTCTGACTTCTCCCTTATCACAGATTCTGCTCGCCCAATGTCACATGTGCAATCACACACTTAACCAGAATGAACAAAAGATAATTCTTGGCTCTAGTCATGCAATTGAAAGACTTAGCCCTCTTGAAAGAAGTAGATTGACCCAAATGTTTTCTGAATGACTTAAGGACCTGGGTTCTAGTATCGCATCTAACAAGTTATTTCATACTAGACAAACCATTTTTTCTTTATGAATTTAAATTTTCTCATATGTCAAATGGGATTTAAAGAATCCTAGAGGCAGATTCTGGGTGTGTAACTTTTATTTTTTAGAAAACAAATTCTATGAGGAAGGAGGCAGAGGCAAGCAGCTCCCCATATCTGATGGGTACAGCAAATTCTTAATTAAAACAATATCAATGCATTCCTTTGATGGGGATTGAATATATTCATCTGTTTATGTGGTGGATACCACATAAATGGTCTCCTGTGTATGTTTGGAATAAGATATTGAGTGGTTTTAGGGGGAATGAAAGGAATGAAGGTATGGGATGGAGTAGGGGAGGCAGGAAAAGAATAAGATCATTAATGGAATGTGAATCATCTTGGGTGTTCTGGAGGGTTTGAATAGGGTGTTGGGGGAACTTAGGGGAACAATTGAAGCTGATGCCTAAAATCATGGTGTGACAAATCCATTCCAGTACAGTGGACTTGTCAGTTTTGTCATTTCTAGGGATTCTGCAGAACCAGTCATTTTCTCCTTTCCTGTAGTTCAGGGGAGACAAGTAGAGGCCTTTCTTAGATCTTTCTCAGATGATATCACCTGTTTTTTAGAATGCAGCCCCTCAACTCCAACTGAGTAGGTCCTAGAGGGCTTATCTGTAATGGCAAACTTGGATTTTTAAAGGAGGACAGACTGTTTCTGGATAACTACTAGCTGTTTGAAAGAGAATATAGGGGAATCTCTCTCTCTCTCTCTCTCTCTCTCTCTCTCTCTCTCTCTCTCTCTGTGTGTGTGTGTGTGTGTGTGTGTGTGTGTGTGTGTGTGTGTATACAAAAATAGGATACTATTGCAACTTGATTATCGTTCAAAATATCAGACCCTTCCTGGACTGCCTATAATTAGGACATCTGAGACCACTGGGCCTGGGAGCAGAAGGTCAATATTGTAAGAAGTTGAGGATTAAATGATCCACTTTAAGAATATCTCACAGGGCACCCTGCCCCTAATAATCAGTAGGTCCTTAATACCAGTAGGATCAAATAAAATCTCCTCGGTTAGACATTTGGAGTTCTTCAAAATCTTGTTCCAACCTACCTTTTCTACTTCATTACATTCCAGATCTGTTCACATGCTCACAGGTCCAACTAAACAGGGATGGCTATCTGGATTTTTTTTTGGAACTGTTCCTCACACATAATACTCCATCTTTAGACTTGATATCTTTCCATTGTGTGATCCCTTTACTTGGAATGCTTTCCCTCCATCTTAGAAAAATAAGTTTCCTTCAAAGGTCAGTTCAAGTGACACCTTCTACATGAGACCTTGTTGAGACCCCAACTACTAGTCTCCCTACTCCTGCCAAATTATCTTGTTTTCAATTTACATATCTTATGGAATTGATATTCATTTACTCCCCACCCCTGATAGAATTTCAGTAACTTGAAGGTAGGGACTGTTTTATTTTTATTTTTATTCTTGATGCTGCATCTATAGCACCTATTGATATACTTAGAACATGGGAAGTACTTGATAAAATTGATTTATCTATTGACAGATCAACTGAAAATTATTCTATGATTGAATAATAGACCTTAGAGGCAAGAATAGACCTATGACCCAAGGGACACTGGGATGCAGAGGCATGTGGACAGTCAAACTAGGCAATAGCCCATTCAGCTAGGAGTCCTATTGCTGGAGAAGACTCTATTAGTTCTGCATTTTGAGAGTATGGGATAGTTCCTTTTGCCTGTATGGAAGCTAAGGCTATCTATTCATATGATACTTTAGATCTTGGGCCTAGGTTAAAAAACTGTAATATCAGAGTTGACTGAGAGAGGTCAAGTCAAAAATCTTCATTCTATAGAGAACAACCATTTGGGACCTATCCAGAACTCAGGTCATTATCATAGAGAGATCAGGAGAAAATATAAGGTCACCTTGGCCATACTCTTGCTAGTCACTTAGCACCCTTTTCCAGCCTTCTTTCCATCTAAGGAACTATAATTTACTTCTATTCATACTGGAAAGGGTATCCCAACCATCTCCCATATGATTTATAAGTCAAGTCAGCAAGTGTTTATAAAGTACATTAGTGATTCCCCCCTCCAAAAAAAATCCAGACACCCATCCCTTTCTATCATTCCCCTATACGTGTTATATCTGGAACACAGAGTTTGGCACATTGTTGTTTTTGTTCAGTCAATCAATTGTGTTTAACAGTTTGAGATGGCATGGAACATAACACCCCAATGCCATCCATGAGGTTTTCTTGGCAAAGATACTAGAGTGGTTTGCTATTCCCTTTTCCATTTTGGTATATAATAGGTGCCAAATAAATGCTTTGAGTCAGTTAAGTAAATAGATCTCAGGTCAGAAAGACCTAAGTTAAAATCTCCTAGATAGATGAACCTTGGCAAGTCATTAGCGCTTTTCTGCCTCCTTATTCTCAACTATGAAATGGAGATAATAATAGGAGCTAACTCTCAAGACTTTTGTCAGTATAAAATGAACGAGTATTGATAAAACCACTTAACACAATGCCTAGCTCTTAGTAGGCATTTGCTTCTCATTTATTCATGAACTCATGCCTTGAGGGAAGACAGGCTGGATTCAGGGGGGAAGAACAAATCAGCTCCCTATGCCATCAAAGCCATTGGAGGGGAGAGAACAGGTTAGTCAAGATCAGGTTCTAGGTTCAAGCCTTATGCTGAATGTGGAGAAATTAAGGAGGTTTTACCCTTGTATATAGACTCTGACTGAAGAAGTTACTGAGGCAACCTTAAGGCTACTGTTCCACGATGCTCTTGCAAAAGCAGCAGTGAAGGAACAGGAGGATAAACAATAAAGATTGGCTACAAATTGAATTGGGCAAGAAGGACTAAGCTCTTGGCTGAAAAACAGCAGCAGGTACAAGAAAAAATGGCCAAAGAAAGAAAAGTAGATGAAACTCAGATGTGATGAGGGTGGTTAAATGGAAGAGCCTGAGAGATGAGAAGTCCATGGAGCCTCGGAATGTCTGGAATGTGTATAAATGAGTGCTCAAGATGTTAAATGTTAAGAAATGCATCAAGGAAGAGGCAAACAGCTCACCCCACCCTGGGCTCCTCAAACCCATTTAGGGTTGGGTAAAGAGCAGGGGAAGAGAAAGAAAAAAGGGACTATGGTTTGTTTTGACTCTAGTCTATTCTGAGTTGAAAGGTCAAGCCAACTGCATTGGTCAATTCCTTGGTTATTGAAAAAGTCATCATTTTCCTTTGACACTGGCAATCAAGGCATGTGACATGGTGCCAGCAAGGTCTGACGCCTTGGTAGGTTTACAACAGTACAGTATGATTATTGTAGGAGAGAAGTCGTCATTTGCTGTGTTTGTAGTAGGTTATAAAGGGTGGTGGGTGGGAAGGAGTGAAAGAGGGAGATAGAGACAGAGATAAGGACAGAGACAAATTGACAGAGAGAGGCAGAGAGACAGAGACAAGAACAGAGAGGACAGTCAGAGAGACAGACGGAGAGAGATTGAAAGACATAGAGTGAGACTGACAGTCAGAGATAGAGAGGCAGAGACAAAGAGAGTCAAGAACAGAGGAGATAGACATAGAAGCGGTCTCATAGACAAAGAGATCAAGAAAAATGGAGACTGAGATAGAGAACAGAAGGTCATGATCACTGACTCTATCTTGAGTGAGAAGGTGTGACAGATGTGAAAGCTAAAGATTTATGACCCAAGAATGTAAAGGGGAATCCTACCAGGATCTGGACCAATGAATGTAGAGCCTTTATTAAATGCTCAACTTTCTATCAGGCACAGTAAAAAGACTTTTAAAATTTCATTTTTTATTCTTTTTTTTTCTTTTTTGGGAGGGGGATACAAATCCAAAAGCAGGCCAAGCCCCTCCCTTGAAGAAAGCTGCCTTCTAATAAGCACAGCCAACCTCCACCAGAGCATGCAGGTGGGGAGGGGTGGGTGGGCTTGGAGATTTTGAGAGATTTTAAGTGGCCCAGCAATCACATAGCATGGCCTTTCTCAAAGGAGTGATAGTATTGATTTCATTCCTGTATCCAAAGCATATAGGAGAAAGTTGGTGTGGGCACAGACTGAGTAGAAGCTCGGGTGGTAAGGAGATGCTCAGGGTGGCCAGTCAAATTAGATGAAAAGGATTGTCTGGGGGCTGGAACCAGGGTGCTCTCATGGGTTATGTACTCAGCAGCATGATGAGAGTGACCTTTCTGAGTGGCAAACCTGGAATGCTCTTTTCCCTGAGAACTTTTGAGTTCTGATCCTCTGCATTGGAGCAGCACTGAGGAGAGAACTCTGACAGATGGAGATATCATACTGGTCCCACTCTGAGCTACCAATAGTCTTTGAATAGAAACTCAGAGTCCTTGATGAAAAATCAGTGGACCCCATGCCTGGGTGTTAAGAGGATATGGGAGGAGGTAGAAGTTGGGGAGGATATCTAGATCACAGAGGTTTTGGAGTTGGAAAGGACCTTAGAGACCATCAAGTATGATATTCTTAAGTTTATAGGTGAAGAAATCGATGCCAGAAAGCTGAAATGGTTTGTCTCCAAATGGAATTCAGGTCCTCTGACTCATAATCCGGGGTTCCTTCCTCTACAGTGACTTCCTGCCTTAGAATAATCCTGGTGCCATCTGCCCCATGGGGGTGTTGTGAGGGCCCAATGAGCTCCTGGGTGTATGTATGTATGCTTTGTTAACTGTGAAGGGCTTGGCATTTATAAGCCATTCTTATTCTCAGCAGCCTATGACCTGTTTAATAGCATTGTTTTGTTTTATCTTTTGAGGGTAGTGAATTGGTCTTGTCAGAGAAATGTCTTTCTTTTGGAGTAAAGAAAGCAATTTGCATCAACACTAATATGAAAGAAAACCTCTATGTTCCAAGTACTCCAAGTGGCTTGCGTCAACACATTAAGTGCAAATATATTCAGAATTATGGTAATGCAATCCATAATTGTACCCATGAGCTTCAATATTACCTTAAATAGTAATATCACCAATATGTAAGTAATGCTGTGATCTTCAGTGTAGTTGGGCAAGGAAGGGATGAAATAAGGACAGATTGTAAGCCATAATTCCATGTAAGAGTTGAAGTCAGTCTCCTAATATTAGTTAGATGCATTTTTCTTGTTTAATTTTCTCTTTGCCCCTTGAGCAGTTACTGGATGTTCCACTAGAGATAAATATCATGAACTATACTGTGAGTGTCGTAGCTATGGAGATGTAACAGCCAGAATATAAATTAGAGAGAGAAGAAATTGTTTAACTCAAGCTTAGGGGCCTCTCTCTCCCCTAGAATCACACAATCTCTCTTTGTTTTTTCACTTGAGCTTTCCTCAGGAAGTGAAGCAAGGTGGTAGGGGGGAGAATTTCTCTGTTCTCACTCCCCATAACCACTTAGAAATCACACAGGGCTGCCTTAAGTTTGGAGCAAAATATAATTATGTGTCCAACCAAAGGTTCAGAGCATGGGTCAGAGACTCGCATTCTTTACAGTGGACCTTTCTCTCACAAAAGATGGCATCAGGTAGAATGTGGATAGAGTTGCTGTAGAAATACATGGCAGCCATACCAGATCTCAAACTGTATTATCAAAACAATCTAGTACTGACTAAAGTGGATCAGTGGAAGTGATTAAGTGCTATATCCATATATATACCTCTCTCTCTCCCTCTCTCTCTCTCTCTCTCTCTCTCTCTCTCTCTCTATATATATATATATATATATGCACACTAAAATACCATAATTATGTTATAGTAAGTGACTATAGTAATCTAGTATATGATAAACCCAAAGATCCAAATTTTAGGAACAAAAACTCATTACTTGACAAAAACTGCTGGGAAAACTGGACAACAGTATGGTAGAAACTAAGTACAAATAACTATCTCACACCCTATCCCCAAGATAAGGTCCAAATGTGTACATGATTTACAAATAAATAGTGACAACATAAGCAAATTACAAGAGCATGGAATAGTTTGTCTGATAAAGGTCTCATTTCTCAAATATGTAGAGAGAACTGCTGCAAATTTCTAAAAATACAAGTCATCTCCCAACTGATAAATGGTCAAAGGATATGAACAGGCAGTTTTCAGATGATGAAATCAAGGCTATCTATAGGAATATGAAAAAGTGTTCTAAGTCACTATTGATAAAAATGCAAATTAAACCACCTCATACCTATCAGAGTGGTTGATATTACCAAAAAATGGAAAATATTGAATATTGGAGGGGATGCCTGATTTTTTGCATATTCTATAAAGAATTATGGGATCATCAGCATTTTGTGGTTTCTGCACTTCCTATGGAGCAAAATAAAATCTGTACTGTACTTAATATCCTTATTGTTATCTTAAGTGCTTATATTAGAAGTCGGAACCATGTTGGTCATCCTGAAGGAAATCCAGTCATAAGCAATGTCATGAGTATATTAGAATTTCTTGGACTAAGTGCAGATGGATCACTGAGTCCGGTAAGTAGATTTTCCTGATGTTGCTGCAGAAAACACTGACTTGAGAGTCACGAGACATGATCTTGTGCCAGTTTGCTCATTCATAGCTCAACTCCCTGGCAAAAATTCAGACTTTTGTTTAATATTAATTAATTTATTTTTTCAACTATATGCAATGGTAGTTTTCAAGAATCATTTTTTCAAGGTTTTGAGTTTTACATTTTCTCCCCTCCCCCTTTCTCCTCCCTCCTTCCCTTGATAGAACACAATCTGATCGAAATTTTACATATAGGATATACATGTATAACCATGCCAGACATTGATCCATATTAATCATTTTGGAAAGAAGAATCAAATCCAAATGGAAAAAATGGAGAGTAAAAAAGACATAATACGTAAGACAACTTTTAAAAATTTGAAGATAGTAAGCTTTGGTCTGCATTGAAACTCCATAATTCTTTCTCTGGATATGAATGATATTTTCTATCACAAGTCTTTTACAATTGTCTTTGATTGTTGTGCTGCTGAAACAAACAAGTTCATCATAGCTGATCATCACCCATTGTTGCTGTTAGTATATATAAGGAATTCTCCTTGTTCTTCTGGGTTTTGCTCACGTCACTCAGCATCAGTTCATGCAAGTCTTTTCAGGCTTTTCTGGTCTCATCTCTCATGATTCTGGACTCAGTATTTTTATCCTTACAGTATCTTTACTCCCCACTCAGTCCAATTCTATTCCACTCTGAGCAGAGTTAATCAAGAATTTCCTAAAGGTCTAAATGCCAGCAATGATGCTGAGTAGTGGAGATGCAAAGACAAAAGGAAAATGGTCTCTTATCCTTCCACCAGGGATATATGACCTATATTATAGAGTTGTGCCATGTGAAGGGAGCTTTCATCTAGTCAGTTGTAAGGATTGGAAACTGAGCAGTTGAACAGCAGATTGGCATTCCTTTTCTAGTAACAGTAATGATAGTGATATAATGGTTGTCCCCCAAGCAAGAGGTGGTGATACCTATGGCAGTAGGATAGATGGCAAAGTGCTTTTGCGGGCTAGATCTGGGTGTCCTGTGAGATAGTTGGCTGGGAGAAGACATAGTCTGAGGCTAGCCTGATAGCAAGTACTGAGGTGAGAAGGGACTCACTCTCCAATCCACTATGGCTCAGGTCAGGGTGAGTCCCAAAGTTGAATGGATTGACTTCCTTCCTACCCCCCTCACTGGATTTAGATGAAAGAAGGAATAGGCAGGATTCCAGAAGACCAGATCCACAGGGTTTTCCACCTCTTTGAGGAGAAACTCAGGCTAAGTCAGTCTCTCTCTCTCTCTCTCTCTCTCTCTCTCTCTCTCTCTCTCTCTCTCTCTCTGTCTCTTTCTCAGTTTCTTGCTCATTGTGCTTAGCATGGAATGGGAATGGACATTCTAATTCTGCTGTCCAAAGGTATTTCCTATTGTTTTTAACTCACGTCATATCTTCTTCTCTTAGGCAATCGGGTTTTGTTAAGATAAATCTGATGTATAATGCCTTTTCTCTGAGACGTGGAGCTTTGAGAGAGCTGTGCAAAATACCTACTGTGCTCTAGTACAAACAACTAGCCTTCCATCTTGCCAATCCCATGGTCCCATACTGTTATTTGCAACTGCGATATCAATCCAGTCATGTTAGTAAGCCAAAGAAAAGAAATTGGTTTGATCCTAGCAGTAGCATGATCTGGCTCTGCAATCCAGGGCATGATGCTACACCTCATTGAGCCTCAGTTTTCTTATCTGTAATAAGAGAAAAATAATCTTTGCTACTGTTTGCCTTGAAAAATCATGAGAAAGGTTATTTGTAAGCCTAAAAATGCTCTAGAAGGAGAAACTCTAGAAGGCCACGCAGAAAACTGTGTAGAATCATAGAGTCCTCTAATTTGGAGGATTTAGGATCTTACAAGCCATGAAAACAGATCTGATTTTTCTTCTGCAATGTTGAGTTCATATGTTGACTACTGTCACTGGTTTTTGTATGTGTGATTATTTTCAGGTACCCAGTTATGTGCATCATTTGCTTTAAGGCTAGAGCTTCTTATAAATAATGAATCATCTCCATTGATTTAGTCTATTGAAACGGTTAGAGCTTTTTGTAGGTGATAGGGTCAGAACCCAGGCTCGAAATCAAAGAACTCTTAGGTTACAGTTTCAGCTTTGATGTTCTCTCTCCCACTGCCCTTGATCTTTCATAGTAATAGAATGTCAGAACTGGAAGGGACTTTAGAGAAAATCTAGTCTACTATGCTCATTTGACAAAGGAGGAAGCTGAGCATGAGAAGGTGATGGGGACAGAGCTCGATCAAAATCATCTAGCCTAGTTGAGGCAAAGCTGGGACTCAGATAACCTTATACACTATTTGACCCTTCCATATTGTCATCAACAAGATGAATGCAATTTTTGCAATAGTGTCTCAGCAGTCCACAGATTCCCCTTATATTCTGACTCAAATCATCTACATTATGTACATAATGTTATGATCTCATGTGCCTCCCCTCAAAGAGAGCCTAATAGATAAAATCCAGATTTATACCAATTGATTAATGGAGTGACTTTTCAAAAGAATTCTTTTGTTTTATAGGTGATTTAAAAATAGATTTCATTAAATGGAAAAAAAAATCCCAAAGTTCACAGTTTAATTTTTAAAATGTACATGGAAAAGCAACAGATTTATTACGTGAAGTGAGGCAAATCTGTACTCTTTATTCACAAATTCAAACCAGTCACTGGGAAAAAAAAACAAGGGAAACCAGAGCATATCAGAGCTGGAAGGGACAGGATCTAATAATTGAAGGTGATACTGGTGATTCCAATGTGTGCCTAGAAAAGAAGCCACTCTGTAGCATTCCTAGTTTGTGGGACAGAATTGCACAGGTCCCTCAATTTGTAAGGTACTTCAGAGGCTATCTATTCCAACCTGGTTGGACATAATCAACAGGTGATAATTGACTATTTGCTTGAAAAATTCCAGAGCAAGGGAGCTTATTATTTCTCTCAAGGTGGCCCATTCCACACCTAATTAATTTAGGAAGACTGTTTAAATGAAGCAGAAATCTGTCTCAGCAACTTCCACCCATTTTTCCTAGTTTCCTTCATTTCAACTTTGGAAAATGGTTTTTGAGAGATTTTCTATTTCTATCTCTATTACATACTGAGTGAGTATCAATCCTACTCTGAAGTCTTGTGGGTAGAGGATAGTCACTATTTTCTTAATCAGTCATTATATTATTATATGGTTCTAATTGTTAGGAATTTCTTCCTTATATTGATATATCTACAATTACTATGTCTTTTGAGGCAATCTACAGAATAAAATCCCTTTAAAAAAACAAAGATAAGGATTTTATTTTTCCTCCAACTACATGTAAAAGCAATTTTAAACATATTTTAAAGAATTTTTGAGTTCTGAATTCCATCCCTTCATCTCTCCCTCTTATCCCCCTCCTATTCAGAAGGCAAGCAATTTGAAAGAGGTCATACATATAGAGTCATGCATATAGACTTTGTTTTTTAACATAGTAGTCATACAGCTTTTGAGGTAGTAGCATGTCATAATGGAAAGAGCACTGGTCTGGAATCAAAAGATCTGGGTTCAAGTTCTGATTCTAGCAATGCAAGTCAATTTCCTTTCCCTGGGCCTCAATTTCCTTATCTGTAAAATGAGACAATAGGACTATCTGGTTTCTGAGGGTCCTTCTGTCTTTCTATAGTTGTATGATTCTACTTGAAGATAGTTATCATGTTTCCCACTTTTCCAGTCTCCATTCCAGGCTTCCTTTTCTTCAGGCTAAATACCCCCAGTTTCTTCAAATGGGACTCAAATGACTTGTTCTTCAGGCTTTTCATCATTCTGGTTGCCCTTTGTTGGACCCTCTCCAGGTGTGCCATGTCCTTCCTATAATGAGCCTCTCTGATTGAATACAATTGTCCAGATGTTGTCTAATCAGGTCAGCGGATAGAGAAATGATGATCCCCTTCATTCTTGACAATGGACTCTTTTGTTCTGTGTGGCATAATCTGTCTGAGCCTCAAACCTGGGTAAAATGTATTAAAGTGGATATAAGAGCATAACTTATGAGCCAAGAAGCAATAAAGGCTGAAAATAGAAATCACTTCCCATCTGTCTAAATCAATTGATGACAGATTTATAATGGGTCACCAAAGGGAAAAAGCATCTTTAGGGGAGTATCTCTACCCTTGGCAAATTATGCCATGGATTCATATCTCATATCTTGATGCTCATTTGAGAAACTGAATCCTGGACTGGATTATATGCGACAGTAAAAAATTTGCTATAGACTCAGAGGACTTCATCTCAAATCTCACTTCAAATGCTTACTACCTATGTGAGCATGATTGAGTCACTTCCTTGGTCTGGCTCCTGATTTCTTCATATTAAAAAAGACCATTGGAGATCCCTGTTACCTTGCTAGACCCCTAGGCTTAACCTCTATAATAAGGATGGGAAACCTTGTTTCTTCCAAGGATATTTTCTGCCATTGGATATTTATAACCCCATTTGTGAGCTTTATTTGATCAAACAATTAATTCACCCTGAAAAAGCCACTAGATTTATTGAATTTTGAGTCCTGCTTGTATTTCCCTTGAATCAAGATTCCCTGCCCTTGATCTATAAAATGACGGATTTGTACTAAATGGGTTCTCAGATCCCTTACAGTTCTAGATTTAAGATCCTGTGTATGATCTTGGGTAAGTCACTTCCTCTCCCAGAGACATTTTTCTCCTCCATAAAATGAAGAGGTTGGACTAGGTTGGTCTCTCTCTCTCTCTCTCTCTCTCTCTCTCTCTCTCTCTCTCTCACTAAGTCTCTTTTAACTTTAGTGGTATGATCCTATGACTTTGGACTTGACCCAAGTGTCATGATACCTATTTTCAAAAAAAAAATAAATAAATCCAGTTCCTTGGTTCTGTTTAGGGCATAATTGGCTTTAGGAAGATGGCACAAAGTAGCCATCAGTTGTGTGGCAGGGATGCAAGCATTGCTAGCATCAATAATTCTCTCTACTTCATCATTCTGCCACTGGGAAGCTTCCACTGCTATGCTTCCCACAAATTATTTCTCTTCTCAGATTAGGCATTATCTCACACTTAATTTCATAGGGGAGGTAGGTGGGAAGAAATTATCTTCTTTCCCCCGAATGGTAGTCTGTCTGTGGGACTACCATAACTAGAATCTACTCAGGTATTTAGGGAGAAAATAATTCGAGTCTCAGAAACAAGGAAATAGACTTCACAACTTTTAGTTGGGACTTCATGAGATATTAAAAATAAGCCCCTAAAAATCTTGGTCCTTATTTGCTCACACCACCATCACCTTGCCCCTGGACTGTCGCTATATAGCCTGCTGGTGGATCAACCTGTATCAAGTCTCTCCTTGTTCCAGTCCAATCTCCATTCATCCATCAAACTGATCCCCCTTAAGTACCATGTCACTCCACCTTTATATTCAAATAACTCCAATGGCTCCCGATTATCTCTAGTATAAACTGTTAAATCCTCTGTTTGACTTTTCAAGTTCTTCACAACTTGACCCCTTTCTAGTCTTCTTATACCTCACATTTTCTATCCATGCTATGACCCAGGCATATTGGGTCTGTTTCTCATACACAACATTCTTTCTCCTGACTACCTGCTTTTTCTCTGGCTATCCCCCTGCCCCCCACCCCACCCGATGGCTGCAATGTTCTCCCTCCTCATCTCTCATTCCTTGACTACTTTGATTTCTGTTAAGGTTCAGTTCAAACATGACCTCCTGTAGCATGTCTTTTCCTGACATCTCTTCCCTGCTGCTGGTATCCTCCGTCTGAGATTAATTTGGATGTGCTGTCCACATATTGGATGTACATAAATTTTCAATTCTCTCACATTAAAATTGCACTCTGTTTTGCCTTCTTTTGTATCCCCCAGCATTTAATACAGTATCTGGAATATAGCAAGTGTTTGTTGATTGGTAATTAATGGAAAGGTACATTCTTGTTTCAGAGGTCCCCATGTGAGTGGACCAACTTTTTCTGGTTGGCATGAAGACTTGTTCATCAGGAGCTGCTTTGTTCTTCCTTGTTAATGATTAGTTCTCCTAAAGAGATAAATTATTCTATGCAATTTCAAATTTATCTATCTAGCCAGATGGGGAAAATGTCCCTCATTAGGAAATATTAAGAGAGAATGCAGGAAAGGTGTCAGAGTGGATAGAGTGCTGTACCTGAAGTCAGGAAGACTCAACTTCATGATGTTTATATCTAGCCTGAGATAATTATAATCTCTGTGATCTTGGGCAAGGACTTCACCCTATTTCCACACCTATAAAATGATCTGGATAAGCAACTGACAAACCACTCCAGTGTCTTTGTTAAGACAACCCCCAAAAGGGGATCATGAAAATTTGGACACGACTGAAAAATGACTCAACAACAAAAAAGAATAATATCAGCCACAATACAATGGCATGACTCATTAGAAAGTTGCTGCTGTGTGGATGATTGTCATGAGTTTGAATCATAATGTGAATCATAAGCAAGCTTTTTCAGGAAAGCAGGGGCAGCAAATGACTGACATCAGAAGAACACATGAGAGGGTAGTCTTGCCCTAAGATGCTGACGTAAGTAAATGGTTTCTCCAAAGCCACTGAGATCTTTGATCAGGGTCCAGAAGCAGAAGAAGCATGTGTTTAGCTAAGATGTTATTGGGCCCCAGTGTGTCCCAGGAGCCAAATGCTGAACACTATTAGGCAGAGGATTGTGCTCAAGGCAGAAAGCAATCCTTCCCCAACTACAAAGCCATGATGAAACTCAATGTAGATTGCAGGATACAAGACAAGTCAGAGAAGGTTCCAGCCAGGGTCACTACAATGACCCTTATATGAAGTCAGAGTTTAAAAGAATAAAAGACTCCAAAGACCAAGAAGATATATGGCCAAAGTCTGTGAAGTCCCAGAAAATGAAAACTAGTTTGAGAGAACTAACTTACAATGCATATACCTAGTGAGGGTGCTAGAATTTATTACTTTAAAATTTGATCAAGATTCCGGTAAAACAGCAAAGTGAGATGCCACCCCTGCCCAACGCACCAAATTCTATAAGTAAAAACACCTCTGAGTCATAAAACTCAGCAATGACAAGAAGATAAACGAAGAACCTACAACAAAGAAATTATTTTAGAAAAAATAACTGAAGACTAACTTGGCAGACCAATGTTCCAGGTATTCCCAAGACTTCTGACTTCTCTTACTCCCACAGCCAGCAACTGGCTAGGATCAGCCTAATGACTCATATGTAAGCAATTTCTGGCACCTGACCTTTGGAGTATTGTCTCTTGCAGGTTCCCCTGGAAGGATCCTGTTCTCAGGATAGGTAGAAGTCCTGTCATCCTGAGTGTTCCCTCTCCGGGCTCTCTATCCTTCAGCTACCCTGAGGCAGCCTTAGAACCCTCAAGGTGGCTTAATCCCTTCGAAATTTCCAACCCTACTACTAGAACAAATTGAGACCTATGGCCCAACTAAGAAGAAAAGCATATATGTTTCTATCTGGGAGTAATTGTTAAGGAGTATGGTCAAGAAAGGGGGAGGGGGAGACCATGAACTTAGTGTTGATTAAAAAAAAATATGGACTTCACACCTGAAAAAAAAACAGGTGGTCAGAAGGAGAAAGAGAATAGAGAGAAAGGACTAGGTGGAGAGTAAATACTTCTTGGAGCTATCCCTCTTGGCAATGGTATAAATGCACGACTGTTCAAAATGTGGCTCTCAAGCCATATGCCACCCCAGTGTAATTTTATGCAATCCCCTGTGAGTTTACTAAATGCTTTAGTAAATGAATCTGAGCTACCACAGAGCTCTCATTAAAAGGACAAATTAAAATATATTGTCCGTTGTTTCAATAAAAAAAACTTTGAAAGTAAAGTTGGACAGCCCTGGCTAAAGAACTCTCCTCTGTCCCATTCATGAACTGTCCTACCAGGGGGCAATCTTAAAAACTTTGGTTGTAGAGAACATGACAAAGGGCAAAAATCTGAAAGTAGGAGACTAGGCTACTCAGCCTCCCTAATTTTTACAGGATTAACAGGTCACCCTGACCTTCTCAAGGAAATAGATCTTATCTAACCCTGGTGGTCTGAGTAAATAGAGAACAGTGCACAGAGATCAGGAAGGAACACAATGTCACTAGACCTTGTGAAGGGAAAGGCGTTGTGGTGCACAGATTTTCACCAAGGACACCACAGGAGAAAACATCAAAGTGACTGATGAAGACAGACAATAGCTGACTAAGGAGGAAAAATGAGCAAGTATTAGATGAAAATACCCATTTTTGTGGATCAACACTTTACAATAAGGAAGCTGGATCCAAATGCCCAGAGAAAAGTGGAAATATAATAGCTAATAGTAATAATAGTTAACATGCACATCATGTTGACTATGGGCCAGACACTGTGCTAAGCAGAATTATTATCACAATCAGTCCTTGTATCCTTGTTTTACAGATTTTACTGAGGTAAGCAGAGGTTAAGTGACTTGCCTAGGCTTACAGAGCTAGAAAGTATCTGAGGTCAAATTTGACCTCAGTTCCAAGAGTCCTCTAAAATGACAATGTAACAACTTCGAGAATCTCTAGAATCTTAGAGAAGGGCAAAGAAATAATTAAGTGAAAATAGCCAAGAAATAAGCATAGTAATTGCAGTTTTTAATGTTATCTTTATATTCTCTGAAGTTAGGAATTTTCCTGGTTCTCATATGCTTATTGTTTGACTGAAATCAACAAGTTTAGACAGAGACTAGTGAATTTAGAGCAACAGACAGATATTCTCCATTAAGAGGTGGTTCTCTGGTCTTTCCGCTAAGATGATACTGAAGGCGAAGGAGGAAGTGGTTGTTCCCCCAAGACAGAAATCGAGTCCAAGGTCTTGAAGGCCAAGAAGGTGGTGTTGAAGGGTATCCATAGCCACAGAAAGAAGAAGATCTGAACATCCTTCACCTTCCTGTGACCCAAGACAACATCACTATGCCAACATTTGGTTTCCTTTAAACACTGAGTCTGCTATGAAGGTGATTGAGGACAATAGCAACCTAGTCATCTTTGTGAACATCAAAGCCAACAAACATCATATCAAGCCAGCAGCAAAGAAGTTATATAATATAGATGTGATCAAGGTCAACACACTTATTCAGCCTGACAAACAGAGGAAGGTCTATGTCTGACTTGCTCCAGACAATGATGCTTTAGATATTGCCAACAAGATTGGAATAATCTAAATTGTGTCCAACTGTACCACTCCACCTATAATAGAAGTTTTCAAGTAAATAAAATCTCTGAAAAAGAACAACAGAATTGGAATGTAAAAATGTCGAAGGAAGACAGTGAAATTAAATCTCCCCTAAATTCAATAAAATTGGAAGAATACATAAAAGCTTTAAAAAAAGAATAATTGAACTTAGGATGTGAAGAGAACCTATTTTCTTTCAGAGAAAAATCAGACAGAACAATCTGAGCATCATATTGCTAGAAATCATGTATAAAAATCTCTCAGAAATATTGGAGGCAGATGGAAAAGTTCAGATACACAGAACCCACAGGACATGAATAGAAAGAAATCTCAAGTTCAGGTCATCAAGAAACATCATAGTCAAATTTCAGAACAGCAACAACAATAGAAAAAATTTTAATTAAATTCCAGAGAGAGTCAAAGGGAAAGCTGAAACATAATATTTCGGAATGAGGAGAGAAGTTGACTGATACCCCAATATAATGGTCCTGTTCTCCTCCAAAGTCTAAATGACTAATATAATGTTTAGCAAAATGGAAAAATTATAATAATTCTTTTAAAAGTACCCAGAAATGAACATTTTAAAAATGACAAAACATCTGCAAGTTAAATACTTTCAAACAGTAATGAAAGACTTAAAAATGGGGCGGCTAGGTGGCGTAGTGGATAAAGCACCGGCCTTGGAGTCAGGAGTACCTGGGTTCAAATCCGGTCTCAGACACTTAATAATTACCTAGCTGTGTGGCCTTGGGCAAGTCACTTAACCCCATTTGCCTTGCAAAAAAAAAACATAAAAAAAAGACTAATAAATGAAATGTTTATTTTCATTTGTTTAGGGACATGAAAGCACAGGGACATATGCTTAGTGATGGGGGAGAATCTTGGCTTTAATTTTCTAAAAAAACAAAAAAACAGCATATGCAATGAGTGATGGTAAGAAGACAGTATCAGTTTACTAAACAATTGAAGAAATTACAAGTATAAGGGGGAAAATAAAGAGGATAGAAGAAGGGGACTAATATTTCAGGGGGAAAATGTGATTCCTTCATTCATCAAAATTATAGGTGGTAGGATAATACTGAGAAATGTCTCTGAGATAGGAAGGAGTTGAATGAGGTTGTGGACAATGCGTAAATGATGAGGATTTGATAAGTGAAGTAGACAATAGGCTCTTTTATATTTAATTTTATTTTTCTAGTTACTTGCAAAGGTAGCTTTCAACCTTCACCTATTTGCAAGTTTATGAGTTCCACATTTTCAACCATCCTCTCCCCCACCCCCCCCACCCCTGTCCCATGGCAGTGAACAATCTAGAAAAATTATACATGTACGTTCATGTTTAACAAATTTCCATATTAGATTGTGAAAGAGGAATTAGAAATAAATGAAAAGAAATGAGAAAGAAAGAATATCCCATTTACATTTACATTTATGATTACTAACTCTGATTTCCCTCCATGCTCTTTCCCCATTTATGCATTTTGCATTCCTTTGCTCTTATCCCTCCTCTTCAATGTTTTCCTTCTGATTGCTATCTCTCAATCAGCCCTTCTTTCCAATACCCCCTTTCCCTTTCCTTCTTTTCCCTTTTACTTTTCTTTTTAACTTTTACTTTAATTTTACCTTTACTTTTACTTTTGCCCTCCTTTTTATCAGTCTCGTTATCCACTTTCTTTCCTCTTCCTCTCTCCCATTTCCCTGTAGGATAGGATAATTTTTTTTAACTCAATTGAGAATGTATGTTATTCCCTCTTTGGGCCAAATCTGTTGAGAGGATTTTACTCCAATAGTAGCAAGTAAAGCAAAACCACTTCATGATCCATTTATACCAACACTCTATAAGTACACTCTCTTCAACTATCACTTTTGTGATCAATCTAATGCCCATACTCTCTTTAAGTATGCTTCTTTTAACCATCTTAAGAGAAACACAATTCTCAAGAGCTAAAAGTATTGTCTTCCCTTGTCAGTATATATACAGTTTAATGTTCTTGACTAAGATTTTTCTCCCTTTTCATTTACCTTTTTATGGATCTCTTGAGTCTTGTATTTGAAGATCAAATTTTTTATTCGGTTCTGATCTTTTTTATCTGATAATTCTGTAATTCCTCTATTCCCTTGAAAGTCCATCTTTTACCTTGAAAGAATATGTGGAATTTTGCAGGTTGGTTGATTCTTGATTGTAATACAAGGTCCTTTGTCCCCCAGAATATTATATTCCAGACCCTCTGATCCTTTATTGTTGAAACTAATAAGTCCCACATAATCCTGACCATGGTTCTCTGGTATTTAAATTGCTTCCTTTTGGTTGCTTGCAGTATTGTTTTTCCTTTTGATGAGAATTCTAAAATTCGGCTACAATATTTCTTGGAGTTTTTATTCTGGGATATCTTTCTGGAGGTTGTTGGTGTATTCTTTCAAGGACTATTTTGTCTTCTTGATCTAGGATATTAGGAAAATTTTTCATGATAATTTCGTAAAAGATATTTTCCAGGCTCTTTTTTATTGAGGCTTTCTGGGAGACCAAGGATTCATAAATTATTTCTCTTGACTCTCTTTTTTCAGATTGATCATTTTTCCTAAGTAGCACTTTACATTTTTCTTCTCTACTTTTTCAGCCTTTTGGTTTTGTTTGATGAAATCTTGGTGTCTCAGAGTCAGTTTCCATTTGTCCAATTCTAATTTTTAGGATTTTATTTTCTTCAGTTAGCTTTTGTGTTTCCTTTTCCAGTCGGTTAATTTTACTTTTTTTTTTAGATTTTTTTTTGCAAGACAGTGGGGTTAAGTGGCTTGATCAAGGACACACAACTAAGTAATTATTAAGTGTCTAAGGCCAGATTTGAAGTCAGATACTCCTGACTCCAAGGCCAGTGCTCTATCCACTGTGCCACCTAGCCTCTCTGGTTAATTTTACTTTTAAAAAACTTGTTTTCCAGGTGGCTAGGTGGCGTAGTGGATAAAGCACCGGCCTTGGAGTCAGGAGTACCTGGGTTCAAATCCGGTGTCAGACACTTAATAATTACCTAGCTGTGTGGCCTTGGGCAAGTCACTTAGCCCCATTTGCCTTGCAAAAATCTAAAAAAAAAACTTGTTTTCCTTTTTCAGTTATTTAATTTTACTTTTTGATAAGCTAATTCATTTTTCTAGTTGGCCATTTTTACTTTTAAAGGAGTTGATTTCTTCAGTCAACTTTTCATAATTCTCCTGCATGGTTCTCATTTCTTTTTTACATTTTTCTCTTTTCTCTCTTCTTCAGTTTTTAAAATGCTTTTTTTTTGTTTTTCCAAAGCAATGGGGTTAAGTGACTTGCCCAAGGTCATAGAGCTAAGTAAGTGTTAAGTATCTGAGGTTGGATTTGAACTCAGTTTCTCCTGCCTTCAGGGCTGGTGCTCTCTCCACTATACCACCTAGCTGGTCCCTTAAAATACCTTTTTGAGCTCTTGCAGTTCTTTTTTGACTTGAAGTCAATTCATAAACTTCTTTGAGGCTTTACAGGTAGGCATTTTGTCACTGCTTTTCTCTTCTGAGATGGAATTTTTTTTTGCTCATTTTGTCAGTTGAGTTCTGCTATTGGGGCACAGAGAGTATATTTCTAAGCTTTTTGTGCTGCTACTGGTGTCTGGTCCCTGGCTAGTTGCTTGCCTATATAGCAGTTTGTTCATTCCTTTAGGGTAGCCTTGGCTTTCTGCTTGCCAAAGTGTTGTCTATGCAGAGGTTTATTCCCTCCTTTATACCAAGGTTCTTCCTATAGAATGTTTTTTTCCCTGAATTATGGTAACCAAACCCAGTCCCGTCTTGACCTTTGTTTTCTGAGATCAAATCTGAGACCCTTACTGTTGGCTTGCTGCAACACTGGTTTGTTGAGCCTTGACCTGAGCTGCACTGTGGCTAAGAACCTCCCAGCTTTCCAGCTCTCTAGTTTAACCTGGTCCATACCTACCTTTTGCTCAGAAGATACAGACCTTTACTGAACTTCCTCCATGGTATCCTGAGTTGAGAACTTATTTCACTCTCTTTTTGTGGGATCTATAGCTTTAAGTCTGTGTAGAGGTTTCATTTAAAGTTGTTTCATTAAAAGTTCCAGGAGATTTCTAGTTATGAGCCACCATCTTGGTTTGACAATGGGATTTCAATGTCACTATCTCACTTTGGAATTGAGGAAACCTGGGGAAGCTATCAAAGTGAGAACTGAATATGTTCACTTGAAAGGGAATGATCTGGCAGCAACATGAAGCTACATCATAGATGCAGGAGGGCAAAAGATAAGAGAAACATCCTAGGGGTATTGAGGCACTTCAGAGATCAGCTTCTACAAAAGAGAATTGTGCACCTCTGCACTACCTTCCACTTGTGGATTAGAAAGTAGTTGGCTATCCGACAGGCACAGATTGAAAAGGATATAATGGAGCATCTAGGTGGTGCAGCAGATAGTGGGAGACCAGAGTTCAAATTTGGCCTCAGACACTTAATAATTACCTAGGTTGTGTGGTCTTGGGCAATTCACTTAACTCCATTCACTTTATAGATTAAAGGGGGAAAATGGAATGACATCAAAAAAGGTAAGCAATGAGAGAGAAATAAGAATAGGATTAAACCCTTGTATTAGGATTACAGAACACACCTCACTGTTTCTTGTTACCTTCATTTAATAAAATAACATTCCTAGAAATGAGTTGTAAAGAATTCCAGAAGGGGTAAGGAGGAAGAAAGGAAAACAGTACTTTTTAGGAAGGAGTATCTTGAGTTAATATCTCTCAAATAGAAGAATGATGAAAGGAGGGCAGAGAGGATTAGGTGCAACATTCTTTTATCTGAGCCATGAAGGATTAAATACTATGGAGAGAAAAAAAAGGGAGGGAGGAAAAAAAAAACTACTCAGATCAAACCTAAGGAATTTGTATGAGACAAATTAATGAAAGGGAGAGGGAATGGGAAGGGGGTGATTAGATTTAGTTTAGATTCTGTCATTGGCTTTGTGTACACTAAGATGTGACTTAAAAGAAGATGTATCTGTACACATGTACACTGGATAGAAAGATAGAGACAGATACTTAAAATGGACACATGCTGAAAGAAAATGAAGGAATCAAACAAAAATATATTATGTTTCAGGTAGCTCAAAAAACAGGGAATGTAACCATGGTTCCAGATGAGACAATAAAAATTAATATATTTAATAAAGAGAGAAGGAAAAACAGATATTTTAAAATTTGCTTAAAGACACCATCGAATAACAAGTTAACATTATTCTATGTATATTGCCAAATGGCATAGTGGTTTATTTCTCTCTTTTTACCATTTATTTTTTAACTTTCAATTAAAAAAATTCAGTTCTAAATTTTTTCTCTTTCTCTCTCCACCTCCCCACCCATTGAGAAAGCAAGTGATATATCAGTTATGCATGTGAACTCATGCAAAAATGTTCACACTAGCCATGTTGGAGGGAAAAACCCCAAAGCAATAAAAGCCAGAAACATAAAACTTTAAAAAAAAGTATGATTTAATCTGTAATCACTCTTGATCTGTTCTCTCTCTGAAGGTGGATGACAGTTTTTTTTTTATAGTTCCTTCTGAAATTGTCTTGGATCACTGTATTGATCTGAGTAGTCTTTAACAGTTGATCACCATTACCATATTGCTGTTCTTCTGGTTGTGTATAGTGTTCTACTGGTTCTTCTCATTTAACTTTGCATCAGTTCATATAAGTATTCCCATCTTTCTGAAACCATTTTGATTGTCAGTTTTTATGACATGATATCATTCCATCATAAACCTAAACCACATTGACTAATTCTTAAAAGAAAAAAGCTAAAATGCAAAACCAAGAAAATGGATAGTATGATGATAATAGGATACTTTAACATTCTTCATTCAGACCCAGTTACATCCAATAAAAAATAAAATAAGAAAGAAAATATAGATTAGACTAAACTTTTGGATAAACTATGACAAACAAATGATAATTTTGAGTATAAATATTAAAAAGTCTGTGTTTCACAGTACCTTCCAGTACTCTTATAAAAATTGATTTTATGCTAGGGCATGAAGTTATCATCAATAAATATGACCTTTACAGGTCATAACACAAAATTCATAATGAATAAAGGGAATATGATCAAAAGACACAGACCTAAATGGAGACTACTAACATCCTGCATAATGATTTGATTTAAAAAGAAAACAAAATAAAAATGTTTAAAGGTAATTAAGTGATACACCAACCTAAGAAACCGTTTGGGATACAATTAGAGTGGATTTCATTTCTCAGGTGACTTATAGTAACCAAAGATAGAAAAAGAGAGGATCATTAAACTGAGCATGTCATCAAAATAATAGAAAATTAATAAACAACTCTAAATCAAGCACAAAATAACAAATCTTCAAAATTGGGTGCTAATTCTCTTTTTGTGGTAGCAAAAAGTTGAAATTGCGGAAATATTCATCAATTGGGGAATAGCTGGACGGAATGGAATACTATTGTTCTACGAGAAATGATGAGCAGGCAGATTTCAGAAAAAACCTAGAAACACTTACATAAACTGATGCTGAGTGAAATGAGCACAACCAGGAGACCATTATACATAATAACAGCAACATTGTATGATGATCAGCTATCATTGACTTAATTCTTCTCAGTGACACAACAATTTAACACAATTCCAAAAGACTCATGATAGAAAATGCAATTTATATCCAAAGAAAGAACTATGGAATCTGAATGCAGATTGAAGAATACTATTTTCACTTTTTTTTGTTTTTTTTTGTTTTTGTGACTTTTCCTTTCTGTTTTTTCATTCACAACTTGACTAATGTGGAAATATGTTTACATGACTGCACACATATAACCTGTATCAGATTGCTTGCTTTCTGTCTTGGAGAGGGTAGTTGGGAGGAAGAAAACTTGAAACTCAAAATCTTATAAAAATGAATGTTAAAACTATCTCAATGTATTTAATTGAGGTTGTTTGTGTTGTGTTCCTATGAAATATGAAAATGCAAGAGTTTTTTTTTTCCTTTTTGTAAGTGAAGGGTGTTGTAAAATGTGATGTATATGCCCATAGGTCCCCCAAACTACCTGACTAGAAATCCATTCAACAGCTTCTCTTTCAAATGAACAGTTCACCTTGACTCAGAGATCTCCACTGATAGAAGCTTACTATATCCTGGGATAGTCCATTTCTCTTTGGGAGATAGGGAAAAGAGCCTGGACTTATGATTCATTAGAATATGGAGTTTTCAGGTGAAGAAATTCATTCTATTAATATTGGTTGACACATGCAGTGCAATTTTATTGTCCTTGAGAGTTACCTGAAGTAGTCGTATCAAACTCAAATAGATATGAGGACCAGTAATCCATATATAAGGCTCCCTATATGATGTATATTGACTTAGTTGTAAAATGTAACATTATCTTTTATTATATTTCTATTTATTTAGTTAGATGTTCCCCAATTCCATTTTAATGTGATTCCAGAAGCACACAACGTGTTGTGGGTCATGGAACTTGGATTTTTGACAATTCTGGTTTAGAGCACTGACCGGTCATGAGACTGGTCTAGAGCCACATAGCCAAGTAGGTGTCAGAAATGGGGCATGGTGAGGTCTTCTTTGATTTAAGTTCAACTCTCTATGCCAGGCTGCTTTCCTTTTTCTTTTCTTTAATGCTGCTTTTCAAGACCTGGGGAGACAGATAGAAAAATGATACAGCCTTTGCTTGGGGGACTTCAACTTTCTGAGGTCTTCTAAAGTTGCTTCTCCATGCACAATGTTACCCTACCTTTTGAACAGTTCTAATTATTAATAAAATTTTTTCTTAGATTTAGCTGAAACATAACTCTCTGAAACTTTCACTTCTTGTTCCTAGTTATGCCACATGGGACCAAAGAGAATAACCCTAATCCATCTTATGCATTACAACCTTTCAGAAATTTTATACTGCTCTCTCCTCAAGTCGTCCTTTGTCCAAACTGCTGTGACCTCATGTGAGAGGTTAAAGCATTGGTCTTAGTCAAGCAAGATGGGGGTTCAGATCTTGCCTTTGATGCTCACTATCTCTGTGACCCTGGGCAAGTAACTTATCTCTGAGTCTTATCGAAGAAGGAGATTAATATTGTTTGTATTTCTCCTTGGCAAGGTCAATATGAGAAAAGGGTATTGCCAGCCATAAAGGGTTTTACTCTTCTTAATTCCTTTCCAAGGAATCTTAAGAACTATATAAAAATCCAGAGAGATGCAGTATATTTTGCAATGTGATGGAAAAGTTAGGATGGTAGGAGGAGGGGGCCTGGGGAGAGATGCAAACTTTGCACCAAATCCAGGCCTTGCCCTCCTGTATTCTCTGAAGGAGATGAACACTCCCTCCTGCCTGGCTTTTAAATAGGGGAGGTAGGGAACAGGAGCCTGTTATCTGCAGTGACGCAGATCCTCAGTCTACAAACACTGATTCCTGCAAGGAGTAATAAAGGGCCCCAGCAAAAGAAGAGACACCAGGCTGTCTCAGTGGGATCCTTTGCCAATAGCAACTTTTATCAGGGAACTGCATACAGCCGGTGGGGGCTGTCACAGCACTCGCTTGCTGCCACCCCCAAATTAACTGTTCTGTGCTCTGTCATCTTTCCAATTTTACACCCTTGATTACACATTCATAAAAACTGTCCCTTCTCTCAGGCATAAATACAACTGCTTGGAAAATATCATTGTGAGTGTTTATCAAGCACCTAATTTGTTTTACTTGCCAGTTACTAATTACATATGAAATATAAATGAATTGTGGGTCGTATATTCCATTTTAAGTGCTGCACAGAGAACTTTCTCGAGCCCCAGATCAGCTTTGAAGTTTCAGGAGGCAGTAGGTCTGCCTGCAGATATTCCGAATATGCTCTGCTTGCCTCCACAAGTCAACAGGGACTGAAAACAAACAACGTTTTCTTGGTGTGCATGTTTGCATTTACTCATGAAATGTGGATGCTCTGCTTGGGGCTCTTAGATTTCAGTGACATCATCAAAAAAAATTTCCTCATAAGTATAGCATACTTTTAGAACCAATAGTTCAATCTGGGAGGCAGGTGGTAAATGTAAGCATTTGGATGGCAGAACCATAAGAGGCTTTAGTGATCAGTTTCCCTGATTGTCTCATTTTCCAGCTGGGAAGGGGGATTGAGCCCCAAGGTAGGGAAATAACTTATCCAAGGTCACCCAGATAGTAAAGAAGGAACAAAGCCAGGAATCCACACCCTTTTTCTTATTTTATAGTTAAGGAGATTGCGACTCAGAGGGATTATGGGACTTGTCCAAAGTCACACAATGGAAATGGTAGAGCAAGGACTCAAGCCTAAGGCTTCTGGCTCCCCTCCTTCCACCTGAGATCTCTCTCTTGAGAGTCAAACTATTATTTAATTTCCCTTCTGTTGCTTTTTGTAAAGCCATTGCAATCACCCCCAGCAAAAATCAAATGATATTGGGAAAGGTATAAGTTTGGCTTTTAGCCCCTGCAATTCATTCTCCATCTTATCCATTTAAGGAAAGTGATATGTAAATCCTCTCCTGCTTCTGGGTTGGCTTACTGTAGCATTTCAATTCATTCAAAGCAATAGAATGAGATTTAATAGACTAGGTTGTTAATTGTGTAGGAAACACAGAGACTTAATCACTGCAAGCCACATTAGGGAGGCTCTCTTTGGCATCCATTATGACCCTGCCTAAAAGTTTGGGGTTAACCCCTAACCCAGAACCACAATCATTAAAAAACAGCTTTGCAATTTATTTCCAAATTTTATGAAGTCTGATATGATAAGAAATGTAGACTGTGAAAGCGAAGAAATGCATATTCAACAACTGTGGGAGATTAGTCATGTGGCTGGCTTCCATATCCAACATCTGGAGCCATGATTCATGAACTGGAGCGAACAAAGCGACCGGGTCGGTGACATCTGCCTTATGCCATATTTCTGTCTGATTCATTTATTTTGAAAATAAAAACAACCATCAACTGAGTATTCGGATATGGGCTTCCCAGGTGCCTAGTTCTGTACTGGCCTCCTTAATAATAGAGCCTTCCCTTTGAGATTATTTTCAGTATGTCCTGTATAGATCATGTTTGTAGGTAGTCTTCTTCTCCCCTTTCTTTTGATCCCCAGTGCCTGGATTAGGGTAAACATTTAATAAATACTTATTAGCTTGACTTGATTTGCTAGATACAAATGGGAACCATGTTTTAGATTATATTATCTAGAGATCATTGAAGTCATCTAGGTCACCCTTTCATTTTTCATAGGAAGAAACTGAGACTCAGGAAGGTGAAGTGACTTGCCTGAGGTCATTCATAGCTTCCTAGATTTAGAAGTAGAATGGACCTCAGAGGTCAACTACTTCCACCTCTTCATTATACAGAGGGGGAAACTGAGGTCTTCAAAGGGGAAGTGATTTAGCCAGGATAAACCATGCAGCAAATAACAGAAGAGAAGACCAGGGTCTGAAAGGAGTTTAAGTTCAGACTTCTGTTTTCACTGTTCACCACTCTGGCACAACTCCTAATCATCTCAGCTGTTTTCACTATTCATAAGGTCATAGGATTAATGTATTGTTGTTGGTACATTTTACTTTGACACATCAATCATTTCCCCCCAAACAACCCCCCTTTCTTTCTGAGGATCTTCCTATTAAAAATTGAGTGAAACCATTTGATATATCTCTTGGAATTGGCAGTATCTCTGTGGAAGTTAAGAAATTCAGGAGTGAATGGTGAATGGATACATTCTAGTAGAGATAGTTGGAGTTGGTAGCCCTGATGTCAAAGCCCAGCTCTGCCATCCCCCTTGTATCGCCTTGCACAAGTAGGTCTTTTTGCCCACCAAGAAGCCATAGTTGAGCTAGAAAAGAAGGCCTCTAAAGTTCTTCTGGTTTGGGGATTTTTATTCTAGACTAATCAGTTTCTCCTGGGATCTTCTTTGCTTAACACATTATTCCCATGTTTGAATTTATATGAGCAGCTTCCGTTTCTAAGTGGTTTTATAATCTGTATTTTTGCCTATTAATATGCAACAAAAATTACTGTTTTCAGAACAAAACCACTATGAGTAGAATTAAAAATCAGGAGAGTGGTTAAAGCAACATATAATTCATGGAGTAGAGAGGAACTCAAACTTTGACACCTTTGTGAGTCAAAAAATGAATCAAGTCAACAAACATTAATTAAGCACCTAGGATATATCTACCAAGAATTGTGCCAAGTGCTAGAGGTGCAATAACTGGCAAAGAGACAGTCTTTGCCCTCAAGGAGCTCCAAGTCTAAGGAGACAACAGGCAAGCAAAAATGTACAAATTATATATATATATATATATATATATATATATATATATGAGAAATAGGAAATAATTAAGAGAGAGGTGACACAAAAATTAATAGGGGTTGGGAAAGATGTCTCGTAGAAGATGACATTTTAGTTGGGATTTAACTGAAGTCAGGCAAGACAATAGATAGAGATGAGGGAGGGGAACATTGCAGGCATGGGTGAAAGAGCAAAATGTCCAGAGTTGAGAAAGGGAGTATCTTGTTTTTTGGACATGTTGAGGAGAAAGGTGTAAGAAGACTAGAGAGGTTGGAAGGAGTAAAGTTTTGAAGGACTTTGAATGTCAAACAGAGCATTTTGTATTTGATCCTGGAGGTGATAGGGAACCACTAGAGTTTATTGAATGTGTGTGGAGATGTATGACATGGCCAGATATGAGCTTTAGGAAAATCACTCTGGTGACTGAATAGAGAATGGATTAGACTGGGATGAGATTTGAGGCAGGCAGACCTATCAGCAGATGTAAAGAGATAGCAGCTTTAATTTTTTTCAATAAAATATGAAGCAAGGCTCTCAGCTAAAGAGGATAGGTGGAGAGGAAACTATAGGAGATTTAGCAAGGGATGAAAAAAATATAGAAGAATTGATGTGGAGAAAGGAAAAGTGAGTTGATGTGGCAGGTATAGAAGGAGATTGCTTAGCAGCAGTAAGAGCCCAGTTGGAGTTGTATAAATAAAGTTAAAGTAAACCTGATCACAATGATTGCATAATTTTCTTCATCTTTCTTCAGCAACAGCCCTGTAGGAGTGAAAACAGGATAGTTGGGATGATCCAAGATTGATGCTCAGCAAGGAACAGTTTCTGAAGTGATAAGGGGTTAAGGATTCAAGAGAAGTAAAGAGTATAGAGTTGAATTTATTACCTAAAGGTTCTAGATGGGGCAGAGATGAGTAGTTAATGAAGGGGAGATGGCTTGAGTGAGAATTGGGGGGTCAAATGATTGGAGGTTATGGTGTGAATGAAAAATAGGATTTTGTAAGGGAAAGCAGAGAGGTGGAAAGCCAATGTATTATGGTTGGATAAGGGGATTTCAATATTCTTGTGGACAAAGGTGGTATATTTGTGGATAATATAGATCTTGTATATGACCATCTTTGTGTGTGACTGAGGTGGGGTGGGGGAGTAAGTCATGGGAAGAGAGTAGGTTGAGTTTCCAGTAGTTACGGTGTGTAAGGAAGACTCAATATATTTGACATTTCCTTGTATGAGGACAAGGAGTTGAATCGGATAGAAGCATTGTAAGCCATAGATCAAACTCACTGAGAAAAGAAGGGAACTGGACGTTTGTAAACAACAGCTACCAGGATTTTAATTGGATGGTTAATGTGAATGGCATGAGCCTCAAAGGAGAGTTACTGAGGGATAGAGGTAGGGAAAGAACCCGAAAGTGGAAATGGGGAATACAGAATATTATTCCTCCCTGTCTTGATCAGTAGTTGAGGGTAATAAATGAAGGTGCCGCCAGTATTAGAAAGAGTGGCCAGGGAGGCTGTGTCACCGGGGGGGAGCCAGGTTTCAGTAAGAACTAGATGGAAAGAATGGAGCAACCTTGTCATGAAGTAAGTTTTTCTTTAGTCTGGTCAGATCCAGATTAATAAATATTTCAATACTTTAAAGAGCTAGGGATAGTCTGAAAATCATTCTTCTTGCTTAGGTTTAAAGGACTCAGCAGATATCAAGGTTCTTTCAGCTTCTATTTTGGACCTCTCCATTGAGTTTGACGTCAGATTCCTATTCCCTTGTTTTTGTTTTTGATGGGCACCATTTTCACCTCAAAAGCACCTCTATTTATTTTGTTACTAGTTCTATGTGCATGTATTTTCTCCCTTAATGGAATGTGAGCATCTGGAGGTCAGGCATAGCTTCATTTCTGTCTTTCTACACCCCAGAATTTGGCATAATATCTGGCACAAAGTAGGGACTTTGTTGAATTCAATTCAATAATATATTCCTTCAATTGAGCATAAACTCCTTGAAGTCAGGGATCATCTCATATTCATCTTTGAATTTCCGATATCTAGCACATAGGAAGCACTTAATGACTACTTTTTGATTGGACAATTTACCCTTTCTGCATTTAGTATTTTCATTTCACCTTGCCCTCCATGGTGTTAATTGGTACCTTCTGGTTCCTGGTTACTTTTTTGACTCTGCTCTGCCATTCATCACCTCAGTTCCTTTGTGTCTTACATTGGGTGAGATCCCTAGATTTGTTGGGTGATAGTTGCCTTGTAGAGTTGGAAGGGATCTTAGAGGGCCCCTCTGAAGGATGCCCTATTGGGCTTGAAGTCAAGAGATCTCAAAGGTATGTCCTTTGCTGGTTGTAGTTGAGTTGCTCAGTGATGATGTTTTTGTCCTTTGTTCTTGAAGAAGACTAAGAAGGTGATACCATGACAAGCATATGAATTGGATTTGGGTGAGGGGGTACTGTGGTAAGTCACCAACCTCACTTTCTCCTCCAGAGGCATCTGGGTTCAGTGGCCAAATATGGATCAGGATGACTGGAGATGGCCCTAAATGCGAGGCATTCAAGGTTAAATGACTTGTCCAACATCATACTAGTGTCCAAGCTAGTGTCAAATGTCTAAGACAGGATTTGATCTCCTTTATTCCTGACTCCAAGGTCAGTGCTCCATCCACTGCACCACCTAGCTGCCCAAAATCACATGGACTGGTAATAGAACCTGGGCCTTTCAGGTGGCAGGTGAGAATTCTACCACTGAAGTCTGAAGAAAGGAAGACATTTGTTGAATAGGCTATAATGTGTGTCTGTCCCCAGTAGATAATTACCCTCTGGAAATCAGGGCAATTTTCTGATATCGGCAATCAGTGGAGTAGCTGAAATTAGAAACCAGTTTCTGGGTGTCCAAAATAGAAATGGATAAGAATAGGTATTTGAATATATTGAGAATAGATAATGTTGCTATTTCAGGGAGAAGCAGAGTCTTGGGTATTTGTTTATGTGTATATAGAGGTGCAGAGAACTTTAGATACTCTGAGGGGGCCTTCAACAATAAGCAACATGACACAGTAGAATGAGTTGCTACTGTTTGTCAGTTGTGTCCAACTCTTTATGACTCCATTAGAGTTTTTCTTGGCAAAGACACTGGAGTCATTTGCCATTTTGTTCTCCAGTTCATTTTACAGATGAGGAAACTGAGGCAAAAATGAAGAATTGACTTACCTAGGGTCACACATCTAGTAAGTGTCTGAGGCCAGATTTGAATTCAGAAAGATGAGACTTCCTAATTTTATGTCCAGCATTCTAACCACTGAAGCCACTGAGCTTACAGTGGATAGAATCTGAGAAATCAAATTTCTAGCTGGAAACCATCTCAGATACTTACTAACTGTATGACCCCAGACAAGTCACTTAACCTTAGTCATTGGTTCTTTGTCTGTAAAATGCAGATAATAACTGCAGCATTTTCCTTTTAGAGATGCCATGAGGATCAAGTGAGATATTGGTTGTAAAGTAACATTGAATGTACCATACAAGTGCCAGTAACTGTTATCTGCACTGCCCCATTGGCCAAACCTCCTATGAAAAAATGTATAAATGCAGGCAAGTCATTGAAATGCAATTTCCTTAACTATAAAGAGTGGATAATAATACATATGCTCCCTATCGTCTGGAGTTGTTGTAAGGAAGGAGAAAAGTTAATAGATGCTGACTTTTAAAGAGCATTTTGATGGGTGTTTACAAAGTTCCTTACCTATTTAACTCATTTGACCTTCATTAAAATATTATGGGCTAGATACTGATATCTTTTTTATGGATGAGGAAATTGAGGCGGCACAAAAATTTTAAGTGATTTTTCCAGGGTCACATCTAGTGAACATCTAAGAGAGGATTCAAGTCTAGGTTTTTTTTTTTTTGATTCCCAAGTGCAGCAGTCAACCCACTATATAACCACTATTTTTTGTAACAAATAAGAAAAGTTTAAAATAGTCTCTAAAAATTAATCATATTTTTCTTACTCTAAGTGTGAGATCTTAATATAATGATTGATGAATGGCCATACAGTTGAAGAACTGAACCAGGTTAATCTTGACCTTCTCATGAAATGATAAGACAGAAAGAACTTGGAGGTAAATGACCAATGACTCACATTTTATCCTTGGAGAAGGAAATAAAGGAATTGGTATGGTTGGTTTGCATCCAAAGGCAAAAAATTATATAATTTCCTGTGAAACTTGGTCTTCTCACCTTGCAATATTCATGTTGAACAGGAAAAAAGGGCTCATTATGCAGATAATTAAAGGTAGTGTGTCAGCAAAGATGTTTCAGAGGTAGATATCCTACCATGTCAACAAGACCCTCTTAACCAAGGTAGTATATATATATATATATTGATAACTCAGTGACTTTAATATCAATGTGAGCGAAAGGGAGGAATGTGGAAAAATAGACTGGGAAATAATATTTAGGATCAAGAAGTGAAGGAGGACAAAGGTTTATTGCCTACTCAGAGGCCTCATGTCTATATATCATAAGCACTTCCTATTAGAAGGTCAGAAGGAGCCAGATAATGGGTGAACTACATTATTTTTTGGAAAGATTTTATTTATTTTGAATTTTACATTTTTTTCCCCTAATCTTGCTTCCGTCCCTCCACAGAAGGCAGTCGGTCTTTACATTGTTTCCATGATATGCATTGATCTAAGTTGAATGTTATGAGAAAGAAAACATGTCCTTAAGGAAGAAGCACAAAGTATGAAATATAGCAGAATTATATAATAAGATAACTTTTTTTTTTTAAATTAAAGGTAATAGTCTTTGGTCTTTGTTTAAACTCCACAATTCTTTCTCAGGATACAGATGGCATTTTCTGTCGCAGATATCCCAAAATTGTGCCCGATTATTGCCCTGTTGGTATGAGCAAGTCCATCAAGGTTGATCATTGCCCCTATGTTGCTGTTAGGGTGTACAAGGTTTTTCTGGTTCTGCTCATCTCACTCAGCATCAGATCATGCAAATCCTTCCAGGTTTCTCTGAATTCCCATCCCTCCTGGTTTCTAATAGAACAATATTATTAAAAATGAAATTGATTATACTTTAGATGGGAACTAACTGGCTACCAATATAAGAGCCATTTCAGAATTAGTTACCTGATGGCAATTAACCCATCGAGTTAAGACAAAGCTGAAAAATCAACACTGCATTTGGAAAACAAAAAGAGGAAAAGAAATTACACCCAACCATGATATAGTTCATGTGAATTATTCAAAGAAATATTGATTCTGAAAAATGGAGAAAAATACTTTTCCCCAGACTTACAATTTCCTGTAAATGCATTTGCCACAATGAGGAGGCCAAGAAAGCCTAGAAACTGCTTTAACTAGAAATCCTTGATCCTTTTTGTTAAGGGAAGAGATAATTCTGGAAAAGGGCAATACTTGCTTAGAACAAAAGTGAATTTTCAGAACTCTGTAACCTAGTGTTCAATAAAACTGAAAGTAAAATTTACCTATGAAAGAACTGCCTATTTGACAAGAATTGTTGGAAAAACTGAAAAGCAGTTTAGTAGAAATTAGGTTTAGACTGACATCTTGCATTGTACGCCATAATAAATGCACAATAGATCAGTGACCTGAATATTAAAAATCTTGTTTTTAAAAATTAGAAAAGAAACAACATTTATCTTCATTGCTATGGAAGCGTTTCTGAATTTTTAACCAATTAAGAAAATAGTCAACTGAGAAAAAATCTTTATATTAAATATCTCTGATGAAGCTCTGGAATTCAAGATATAGAGACAACAGAAATTTTAAAAGTCAAAAACCATTTCTCAATAGAGAAATGGTCAAAGGATATGAACAATTTTCAAAAGAATCATTTAAAACTAGAAGTGTTATGAGTGTTCCAAGTAACTTATAAGAGAACAAATAACCTTGCATGTCTAGCAAATGAACAAAGATGACAAACTATGAAAATAGTCAAAGTTGTAGAGATTGTGGAAAGATTGGCACTTTAATGCATTAGTGATAAAGTTATGAATTGGTATATCCATTCTGAAAATCAGTTTAGAAGTTTGTGCATAGTGATGAAAATGTCCCCATCTTTTGACTCAGAGATTCCATTACAAGGTATGTACCCCAATGATATCAGTAGTAAAAAGAAAGGCCTCATGTATACTAAATTCAATTATTTTAATCTATTATCAGTCTTTATTTTTCCTCAGTGAATTGTTTGGTCTATTTCTGTGAAATATGCCCAAGGTGAGCATTTATATGATCATTTGACTTGTTTCTTATATGTTCTGAGAACATTTATCTTTTCTCTTTCTTCTTTCTTGATGAGAAAGAGAAGTGATAGATAGATAATGGTTTTATTCTAGTTGCCTTACAGTTTTTGGACCTGTATTTGATTAATATTACAGAGAAAATCTTTTTAGGAAAAAAGTTTAGGGGCGGCTAGGTGGCGCAGTGGATAGAGCACCGGCCCTGGAGTCAAGAGTACCTGAGTTCAAAATCCGGCCTCAGACACGTAATAAATACCTAGCTGTGTGGCCTTGGGCAAGCCATTTAACTCTACTGCCTTGCAAAAAAAAACTAAAAGAAAACATTTAGAAAAAAAAGAAAGGAAAAAAAAGAAGTTTGAAGGGAGAAGATAAGGAGAATTTTAAATTAATTATCTAAAGAGGAAAAAGAAAGAGGAAAAGAGGGGGTAGAAATAGATAAGTAAATAAAAGGAAGAAAGAAAAAAGAAATCTATTAGCTAAGAAAAATTCATACCCTAGTTTAACAGTTTACAAATGAAAGTGGAATGGAATAAGAGACATGGAAGGGGAGCCTGTGGGAATAGTATTACCTTAAAATACATTAAAGCAAAGTTAGTCATAGGTATAGAATACTGACTTAAAAGAAGGAGAAAAACAACAGTAAGAAAATCCTAATTTCATGTTTACCTCCTCTTCCCTGCAATACTAGAGAAGCAGCTAAAGGAAATGTAAACCAAACTGTCATAACTTTGAATGTGAATAGGGTAAATAATCCAGTAAATGAAAGGAGCGATAGATTGGATAAGAAAACGAAATACCACGATCTATTGCTTACAGATATAATTCTAGAAAACAAAATTTATACATAAAATGGAAATGAAAGGCTGGAAAAGTTTTACCATGCATCAGGTAAATCCAAAAATATAGGAGTTGAAATGATCCTATTAGACAGAATAAATATAAAAATTCATAATATAAACAGAGATAAATAAATTACATTATGCTAAAAGGAATCATAGATAATATCGATATTATGCTCTAAATGATTTAGTATATAATTCATAAAAATAATATGGATAACAGGAAGAAATAGAGAGTAGCACAGGAATAATAGAAGTCTTGAGTGTCCTCTCAGACTTGTAGAAGTAGAGCAAAACTTTTAGTAAAATATTTAACAAAATATGGAATTGAACAAATTGTTGGAGAAATTAGAGCTAGAAGACTTTAGGTCCTTTTAGAAAGGGACTACTAATGGATGTACATATATGTATCACATGGAACTCTTACAAAAAAGTGACTACATACACATATACATACAAAAATAAGAATAGATATATGGCACATAAATATCAAAAGGCAGAAATTCTAAACACATTCTTTTTAGACCATAATAATAAAAATAGACATAAAATTCCAAATAATGAGTGATAAAAGAATAAATCCCAGAAATAATAATTATGTGAATGATAAAATATAAAGGTAATGATGAAATAGCATGCCAACATTTCTGATAAAGGAAAAGTAGTCCTCAGCTAAAATGTTTCCCTATAATCATAGTAACAAAATAGAAAGGGAGATGAGTTAAGAATGCAAAGTTCACTTGTAAAAATTTTAAGTTCAAGGGGCGGCTAGGTGGCGTAGTGGATAAAGCACCGGCCCTGGAGTCAGGAGTACCTGGGTTCAAATCTGATCTCAGACACTTAATAATTACCTAGCTATGTGGCCTTGGGCAAGCCACTTAACCCCGTTTGCCTTGCAAAAGGCTAAAAAAAAATTTAAGTTCAATAAATAACTAAATTGAACATTTAGAGGAGAAATAGATATATTTGAAACAAAATAAATGATTTTAAAAGAGATAAAGAAAGCTTAAACATGGTGCTAGTAAATTTACAGGACAATTCTAACAGAGTTTTAAATAACAATACAAATTACTTCCAAAAATCAAAAAAGCAAAATGCAAACCACATTTTGAGAAAAATATAATCCTAATATCTAAATAAGGAGAGGGACAAAACAAAAGAGAACCATAGACTGATGTCATTAATGAATATTGATCAAAAAAGAAAACGTCCCTCAAACAGACTCTAGTAATTTTTCAAAAAATCATTCATTTTGACAAAGTTGGAATTATACCAAGGATGCAAGGATAGAAAGAATGACATCTGCAAAAGAACTGACAATAAATGTTGTAAAATTATAAACAATAATCTTAGTTATAGAGAAGAGATATGAGGAGCAACTTCCCTATATTCCTTTGAAGAGATGGGGGAGGGAATGGGGAGAGAGGCATGTGCCTGCAATATGGTACTCATATTAGATTTTTTAAAAATTACTAAATAAAATTTAAATTACTAATTTTTTCTCTTCTCCCCTATCATTTTCTCCTCTTCCTCCTCTTCCTCTTGTCTTCTTTCCCTCTCCCCTTCTCCCCCCTTCTTTCTGGGATTAAAATGGCATAAAAGAAAATTTAGGTCATGCTAAAGGAGTTCAGAGCAAAAGCAACCTTAAAGTCTCTTTTCCAATAAAGTGTTTCTCATGCATGAACTTTCTTCATAAATGCAATTAAAAAGTTAATTTGGTTTGGTGATACTGTTGATCCAACCCTTCCTCCTAAATATTTTCTCCTTCATGGATTTCCATGGTACTGCTCTTTCTTGGTTCTCCTTTTACTTGTTTAGCCATTCAAAAATTTCTTTTGTTGGATGATCATCCATATCCAACCCTCTCCTATTCCAAATTGTTCTGTCCTGAGCCCCATTTTCTACTTTTCACATTCTCTCAATTGTTCATCTTATCAATTCCTATGGGTTCCCAAATCTTATTTTTATGCTGGTAACTCCCTAGCCCTAGTATCTCACCAAAAATAATGCAATATGATTAACTTCCTATAGGACATTTCCCACTGAGTGTACTATTCTAATTCAATGTGTCCAAAACCGAACTCATTGTCTATATGTATTTGTACAAGTTGTTTCCCATACATGAAATATGTCCCATCATCTGTTTGGAATTCTTTGTACTGTTCAAGGATTAACTCAAATACCACCTCCTACATGAAAACCATTTTGAGTTCCTCATTTGCTAGTATGCTCTCCATCCCTGCTTTCCTGGAAATTACTTTGTATTTATTTTATACGTACTTATTTGTATACATGTTATTTTTTCCAATAGAATATGATACTTTAGAACAATGAATATTTCATTTTTACAATTGTGACCTCAGCACCTAGCACAATACGCTTTAGAGTAGGCATTTAATAAATTATTGTTGAATAAATTACTAATAAGCAAAGGATAAAAATGAAAGAATATGCTTGCCAAAGGTATTCATCTCTTTCTTCTATCTCTATTCCACACAGAGTATAAATGGAACAGAAATTCCATACAGAAGGTATGATCCTCTAGATGTGAATATTGTGAAAGATGTTTTTCTGATTATATCAATTCCCAGAATATCTCCGAGCTTCCTTGGTAAGATTTATGTCTACAAAAAATCTTCCTTGAGATTGGATTAATCCACAAGGAAAAGCTCAATGGATAAAAAATAGCAATTTCCCAATTATGGGAGACAGTTTCAAGGGCAATCCATTGCGGTAATGTGATAGTGCACATAACTTGGACAAGCATTTGGAGAGACAATTGCATAAACTTAGAAATGAATAGGAGGAAGAGACAGGGATGTTTTCCATTTGAGAAGTTATATAGCATTCCCAACAGTAGCCATTGCTCTCTTGTCCTGATAAAATATCCATATTCATCCAATGATTTCCTGTGACTGTAGATTCATGGAATAGACCAGTCTCTGAAGAAAAAAAAATACAGATAAATCAATGGACAATGGAAAGGTGTAGTTTAAGCCTAAGTCTACTGCAGGCTATTTCCAAGAACTTGGTATCACTCAGGAAATGTATGATCAGAAAAGTAGTTGTGCCAGTTGAAATGTTAAAGAACCTACAAAAACATAGCAGCTGAGATGGAAAGATACTCTATAACTGATTCTTAGAAAGGCATGAAAAAGATTTTCACAGTAGGAGACCATGGATGGGCTGCAATCTATCCCACTGGAGGAGTACCCATATCATACATCCAAAGTTGAAGGTTAGCCATAACTTATTGAGAGATGTGTTTGTGTGTGTGTGTGTGTGTGTGTGTGTGTGTGTGTGTGTGTGTTTGAATGCAAGCATGTGTGTGCATGTGTTTGTGTTTGAGTGAGCCTGTGTTTTATGGAAGCAGAATGACAGTGGCCAGGTGCTGCTTGTATTGCTGAATCAGCCAGAGCAAGGGGAATTGCTGTCCAGGGTCTGAAAGCTACAGATGTTCTCAGATTATAAACAAATGCATACCTCCATGGGGCAACTGGAGCCAATTTAGCAGAACTGCAGCCTCACCATTCTAGGAACAAACAAGGTCCATAAAGACCCAGTAAGTAACTCAAAGCATTTCTAATTTTCTTACCACTTTCCCAGAACAGCTGGAAAGGTTTCTCAGAGTAGTAACTCTAAGGAGTAATGCTGGAAAAGAGACCTTGTCAAAATTTTGATTCCTAGGGTTCCTAGCTCTGCCTTCTTTGTATTAGGCCTCTTCATTCTGTGGGTCCTGATTGTGTGTCCTTGGGCTCCTTTCCAGGGATTCACTTGTCTCCTGTGCACCCAGTATAGTAGACTCCCTTTGTAGGAAGCTGCTAATCTATGTGTCTCTGTGTGGAATCAAAGCACCCAGAAATGGTGCTGAAATAGCATCATTGTTTAGAGAAAGAGACTTGTGAAAAAATTGACTCAAAGCTCTCCTATTTCTAGATTCATGCATAAGTCTCATCATTCTCTTCATCATCACAATGGTTCACATTTGCATGGTTTTACAAAATGATTTCTCTCTTCACCATGAAAGAGTGAACAGACCAGGGGAGAAACATAATTTGACATACAAAAGAGAAATGATCTTAGTGGGAACATGTTGCAGTGCATTGTGCTGGGAGTTCTGGGGAATAGAAATTTCTTGTTGACTGAAGAATGAATGGTCATTACTTGGAACAAAAAAAGTGATGCACAACTTTGTATGCTACCTAAATTTTATTCAATGAAATTTGAAAGTTTAGATCCTGGATATGTTCAAAAAAATTATGAATGAAGTTTATGGGAATAAAGTAAGTTTGAGAACAAGAGTTTGAGATGAGCACTAGATGTTTAAGGAAGTTGGAAAGACATCTGTGATCATGAAGTAAGATGTTTGTAGTCACTGATGAAATTATGGAAAAGGTCAGAGATTTAGTTCCTTCAAACGGATCATTAAGTATGAGAGTCTTCTCTGAAGAATTCCATTTAGATAAAGACATAACCCAGCTCATTGTGGAAGGAAACAGGGATATTTGTGACACGTTTGTGAAAACTATGCCATGTGTACTGAGGGAACAGAAGTAATAAAAGCTAAACGTTTCTCTAGGCTTCTAAGGGAAGCTGGATCTCTAGAGAGAATAGAATACAGTAGAAAAATCCTAGTGGTCATTGGTAAGTATTCATAATAAATCCAGGAATGTGTAAGAGGGATGAGGATCATGACCCTGCCTTATTCACCTAGCCTTTCTTTTCTTTCAAGTAATCACATTTAAATTCTAATTAGAAAACGTAATGGGTACAAGGAGACCCCTTTTACTGTAGCCTCCTTATGCCTCCTATAGAGTTTTGTTGGATAGGTTGACCATCGAATTATGATTAGGGAGTTACTAGGAATAAAAGGAAATTTAATAATCTAAAGCCAGATAGTTATCTTTGGGCAAAGATCTAAGACTGCCATCGAAAGGAAAATGAACATGGGAATAAATAATACTTGAAGAAATTCTTCCAGGTTGGCAAGATGACTCATAAAAACTAAACAAAATCAAAACAAACAAAATATTTAATTCTCCTTTGTCAGAGAGAGGCTTACTAGTCACTGTAACTTCAGAAGACTGTAGCAGAGAACATCAGACACACCTTTACTAGCTGAAGCCTGGAAGATGGCAGCATAAAGCAGTTTGATGATCATAAAACCAGGAAAAATGTCTAAAGGATATCCTCAGCAGAGAGAAAGGAGGTAGAGTCAAATGAAATACTATGATAACTAAGATAAAGCAGTACTCGGTAGATGATGAACTATCCAACAAAGAATAGCACAACAGCATTACCAGAAGATTCCCAGCCCCACAATGTGAGTTTCATCTTCTACTCTGCTTGTGCTCTTCCCACATATCCAATCTATTGTCTAATCTTATTATTCACACTTTCTCTCATATAGTTCTATTTTCTCAACTCACACAACCACTATTCTAGTACAAGCTTTCATCATCTCATGCTGGACTATTGCTTACTTCTGGTTGCTCTTCCTGCCTCAAATTTATCCCTTCTCCAATCTAGCTTCCACTTGGCTGCCAAAATGATTTTCCTAAAGCACGGGGTCTGACCGCGCCATTCTCCTACTTAAACTCCAGTGGTTCCCTATTATTGGGGGTTCAAATATAAAATCCTTTTGCATCATAAATCCCTTCCCACCTTTCCAGTTTCCTTACTCAACATTCTCCTATACATACCAATAATCCTGCTACACTCGTCTACTCTCTGTTCCTCACAAAAAGCATTCCATTTTCTGACACTACTTTTCCAGTGGCTCTTTCCAACACCAGGAATGTACTCCCTCCTCACCCCAGCATCCTTCATTCAATCACTTATGGCTTTCCCCCCAAGATTACCTTTCATTTTCACAGTATCATGAATGATCAGAGTTGTTTGCAAGTTGTCTCCCCCATTAGCATGTATTTTTGCTGAATTTTTGCTTTTCTTTGTTTCCATAGTGCTTATCTTAGCATAGTAACTGGGAATATGATATAAGACGTTTTGCATTGTCCAAAGCATACATTGCTTCATGTGCATCCATATATGTGTTTTCTGGACCCAGATGTTCTTGGTAAGTGTGCATCTTCATATGTTTCCAATGAAAACATGCTATTTGTGTCTTCTATAGATGTTCCCTAGCAACATATATATATTTCATGTGTTTTCCCTGGTCATGTATGGTATCTGCATCTGTGGTAATCTGTGAGAGAGGAATCCTATGTATAAACTTGGAGAATATCTCCTTTGGTTATTAAAGTTGCTATGCTATTTGATTATATATATATATATATATATATATATATATATATATATATACATATATATTGTTTTTGCTTTGAACTTGTGGGTCTTCTCACTGACCCACTGGCCAATGGAAAGTATTCTTGCAGAAAATTCCTGATAAGCTTGTTGCATCAGAATGATCCAGAATTAAGGTACAAGAGACCTCATGAGAAACGTCAACATTTTTAAGATACAGCAAGGAGAATTTTATCTGATCAGGGTATTGAGTGGTGTATTTGATACCTTTTCACTTAATGTGGGACCCATCCCACAAGGCCAAATGCTCACTTAGTCTTATTATGGAAATTCTGAAACATTTGAGAGGGTCTGTCTGACATCAAAGGAGTGAACTGTGGCCTAGCATCAGTTTCTTCACCAAGTTCACAGTGTAATTTTTGTGAAACAATTTTTGATCAGAAACTATATTACTTAGCTTGATAACTTAATCAGCTACTTATTCAGCAGATTTTGCACTGAAGGATTTGGGTTATTTGTAAGAAAAAGAAAACCCATAAATTTCCTCCTCAGATCTAAAAGTCTACCTTTTCAAACTCCCTTTTTATAATTACCTCCATTTCTACCTTTTCCCATTTATATTTTTCTTTTTCCTTATCACGTATTCCTCCTCACAAAAGTTTTACTCCCTTTCTCGTTTAATTTTTCTTTTAAATATACCTTTCTGTTTATTTTCCCTAACACCTTTGCCTTCCCTTATCTTAGTCCCTGCTTCCGTTAGCTTCCCTATCATCCCCCTTTCCTGTAGAGTAGGATAGATTTTTCAAGTGAAAACTCATTCTTTTATTGTAGCAAAGTCATTATTAAGTTTTAAAACAAAATATATTCCATTAAATATTTAACAGTTTTCAAATATCCATTTTATCCCATTCTTTTTCTTTTCTTTTTCATCATGCCTGTCCTTTGCTTTTTTAGAAAGATTTTATTTATTTTTGAGTTTTACAATTTTTCCCCTAATCTTGCTTCCCTCTCCCCACCCCACACAAAAGGCAGTCTGTTAGGCTTTACATTGTTTTCATGATATGCAATGATCTAAGTTGAGAAAGAAATCATGTCCTAAAGGAAGAAACATAAAGTATGAAACATAGCATAATTATATAATAAGATAACTTTTCTAAATTAAAGGTAATAGTCTTTGGCCTTTGCTCAAACTCCACAATTCTTTCTCTGGCGTCAGATGGTATTCTCATCACAGATAGCCCAAAACTGTCCCTGATTGTTGCACTGATGGAATGAGCAAGTCCATCAGGGTTGATCATCACCCCCATGTTGCTGTTGGAGTGTATAGTGTTTTTCTGGTTCTGCTTATCTCGCTCAGTATCAGTTCATGCAAATCCTTCCAGGTTTCCCTGGTTTCTAATAGAACAATAGGGTTCCATGACAAATATGTATGTATATGTATATATATATATACATATACATACATATATATATACATATATATATATATATATATATATATATATTTAAAACAGTTTGTCAAGCCATTCCTCAAGTGAAGGACATTTATTTAATCTCTGATTCTTTGCCACCACAAACAGGGTTGCTATGAATATTTTTGTACAAGTGATATTTTTACCCTTTTTCATAATCTCTTCAGGGTATAGACCCATTAGTGGTATTGCTAGATCAAAGGGTATACACATTTTTGGGGGGTTTTGCTAGGCAATGGGGTTAAGTGGCTTGCCCAAGGCCACACAGCTGGATAATTATTAAGTGTCTGAGACCGGATTTCAACCCAGGTACTCCTGACTCCAGGGCCAGTGCTCTATCCACTGCTCCACCTAGCCATCCAGGGTATACATATTTTTGTTGTCCTTTGGGCATAATTCCAAATTGCTCTCCTGAAATATTGGATGAGTTCATAGCTCCAGCAACAATATATTAGTGTCCCAGATTTCCCACATCCCTTTCAACATTGATCATTGTCCTTTCTGGTCATATTGGCCAGTCAGAGAGTTGTGAGGTGGTATCTCAAAGATGTTTTAATTTGCATTTCTCTAATAAGTAATGATTTAGAGCAGTTTTCATATGACTATGGATCACTTTGATTTACTCAGCTGTAAATTGCCTTTGCATATGCTTTGACCATTTGTCCATTGGGGAATTGCTTGTTTCTTGAAAATTTGACTCAGTTCTCTGTATATTTTAGAAATGAGTCCTTTGTCAGAAATACTAGTTGTAAAAACTGTTTTCCAGTTTACTACATTCCTTTTGATCTTGGTTACGTTGGTTTTGTCTGTGCAAAAGTTTTTTAATGTAATGTAATCAAAATTATCTAGTTTCTTTTTAATGATATTCTCCATCTATTCCTTGGTCATAATCTGCTTCCTTTTCCATAGATCTAGCAGGTAAATTACTCATTGATCTTCTAGTTTGCTTATAATATTGTTTTTTATTTCTAAATCCTGTATCCATTTTGACCTTAGTCATCTTAGTATAGGGTGTGAGGTGTTGGTCTAATCTAAGTCTCTTCCATACTAACTTCCAATTTTCCCAACAGTTTTTATTGAAGAGAGATTTTTTTTTTTATCCCAATAGCTGGACTCTTTTGGTTTATCAAACAGCAGATTACTATATTCATTTCCTGCTATTTCACCTAGTCTATTCTACTGATCCACCACTCTATTTCTTAGGCTATACCAGACAGTTTTGATGACTGATGCTTTAAAATATAATTTTAGATCTGGTAAGACTAAATCACCTTCTTTTGCACTTTTTTTCATTGAATACCTAGAAATTCTTGACTTTTTATTTCTCCATATGAATTTACTTACAGTTTCTTCTAACTCATTAAAACAATTTTTTGGAATTTTGATTGGTAGGTCACTAAACAAGTAGTTTAGTTTTGGTAGAATTGTCATTTTTATTATATTAACTCAACCTATCCATGAACAGTTGATATTTGCCCAGTTATTTAAATATGATTTTATTTGTGTGAGAAGTGTTTTGGAATTGTTTTCCAAAAGTTCCTGAGTCTGCCTTGGCAGGTAGACTCCCAGTTATTTTATGTTGTCTCAGGTTACTTTGAATAAGATTTCTCTTTCTAGCACTTTCTGCTGTATCTTACAAGTCATATATAAAAATGTTGAAGATTTGTGAGGGTTTATTTTATGTCCTGCATCTTTGTTAAAGTTGCTAATTTTTTCTAGTAGTTTTTAGATGAATTTTGGGGGGATTTTCTAGGTATATCATCATGTCATCTACAAAGAATGAGAGTTTTGTCTCTTAATTCCCAATTCTAGTTACTTCAAATTCTTTTTCCTTCTCTTATTGCTGAAGCTAACATTTCTAATACAGTATTGAATTGTAGTGGTGATAATGGGCATCGTTTTTTCACTCTGATCTTATTGGGAACTCCTCTAGCCTATCCCTGTTGCATATAATGCTTGTAAATGGTTTAACATAGATACTGCTTATTATTCTAAGGAAAAATTCATTTATTCCTATACTCGCTAGTGTTTTTGATAGGAATGGGTGCTGAATTTTGCCAAAAGCCTTTTCAGCATCTATTGATATAATGAAATTGTTTCTGATAGGTTTCTTATTCATATAATTATTTATACTATCATTTTTCCTAATATTGAACCAACCCTGCGTTCCTGGGAAAAAATCTACTTGGTCTTCTTGCATTATCCTAATGATAACTAGTTGTAATCATTTTGCTAACATTTTATTTAAGATTTTGGCATCTATATTCTTCAGGGAGATAGGTCTATAATTTTCTTTCTCTGTTTCAACTCTTCCTGGTTTAGGTATCAGCACAATATTGGTGTCATAGAAAGAGTTGGGCAAAGTTCCTTCTTCACCTATTTTTCCAAAGAGTTTATATAGAATTGGAACCAATTGTTCCTTAAATGTTTGATAGAATTTACTTCTGAATCCATCTGGCCCTATAGATATTTTTCTTGGGGAGTTCAATAAGGCTTGTTGAATTTATTTTTTCTGAGATAGAATTATTTATGTATTTAATTTCCTCTTCATTTAACCTGGGAAACATATTTTGGTAAAGATTCATCCATTTCACTTAGATTGTTAAATTTGTTGGCATATAGTTGGGCAAAATTTTTCCAAATTATTACTTTAATTTCCTCCTCTTTGATGGTGAATTCACCTTTTTTCATTTATGATACTAGTAATTAGGTTCTTCTTTCTTTTTTTTAATCAAATTGACCAGAGGTTTATCAATTTTATTGTTTTTTTTTCATAAAACCAACTCTTGGTTTTATTTATTAGTTCAATAGTTTTATTGATTTCAATTTTATTACTTTCTCCTTTAATTTTTAGAATTTTTAATAGTTATTTAATTGGGAATTTTAATTTATTCTTTCTCTAATTTTTTAGTTGCATATTTAGTTCATTGATTTCTTCTTTCTCTAATTTATTCATGTAACCATTCAAAGGTATAATATATCTCCTGACAACCTCCTTGAGTGTATCCCATAGGTTTTGGCATGTTTTTTTTTGCAAGGGAAATGGGATTAAGTGGCTTGCCCAAGGCCACACAACTAGGTAATTATTAAGTGTCTGAGAACGGATTTGAACCCAGATACTCCTGACTCCAAGGCCGGTGCTTTATCCACTACATCACCTAGCCGCCCCGCATGTTCTTTTATTATTTTCATTATCTAGGATGAAATAATTAATTCTTTCTATAATGTGTTGCTTGATCCACTCATTGTTTAAAATGAGGTTATTTAGTTTGCAATTAGTTCTGGGTCTATCTCTCCCTAGCCCAATATTGCAAGTGATTTTTATTGCATTAATAATTCAATGATGAGAAAGATGTATTCACTATTTCAGCCTTTCTACAACTGATCATTAGATTTTTATGCCCTAGTACAATGTCAATTTTGTGTAAATTTCATGCACTGCAGAAAAAAAAAATATTCCTTTCTATCCCCATTCAATTTCTTCCATAAGACTATCACATCTAGGTTTTCTAACAGTCTATTTACCTCCTTAACTTCCTTCTTGTTTATTTTAGGATTAGATTTATCTAAATCTGAGAGCAGGAGGTTGAGGTCTCCCATTAGTAGGGTTTTGCTGTTTATGTCTTACTGTAGTTCTTTCAACTTCTCCTCTAAGAATTTGGATGCTATACATATTTAATATTGAAATTACTTTACTGTCTATGGTACCATTTAGAAGAATACAGTTTCCTTCCTTGCCTCCTTTAAGACTATCTATTTTCGCAGCTGCTTTCTCTGAAATAAGGATTACTATCCCTGCCTTTTTCACTTCAGCTGAAGAAAAATATATTTTGCTCTAACCTTTTACTTTTACTCTATGTGTATCTCTCTGCTTCAAATGAGATTCCTGTAAGCAGCATATTGCAGGATTCTGGTTTTTAACACACTCTGCTATTCACTTATGTTTTAAGGGAGAGTTCATTCCATTCAAATTCAAAGTTATAATTACTAACTCTTTATTGCCCTCCATGCTATCTTCCCTCTGTTTGTATTTTCACCCTTTTCCCCCTTTATCCATATTTCCCAGTATTTTGTTTCTGAATACCACCCCCTTCAGTGTGTTTGCCCTCCTATATCAGCCCCTCTCCCCTTTCTTTCCCCTTTCCCTTTTCCCCTTCTTCCTTCCCTTCCTTCTGTTAGTTCTCCTTTTTTGCCCCCTCCCTACCCCCGTTTCCCCCTTTTAATACTTGAAAGGTAAGATAAGTTTCTTAACTGAGTGTGTGTGGAAGTTAACTTTAATCCAAGTTTCATGAGATGAAGATTCAGGTGGTTCTCAGTTCCTCCCTTCTTCCCCTCTATTACAGTAGGTCTTTGGTACCTCTTAATGTAATGAGATTTACCCCATTCAATCTCCTCCATCCTCCCATCCTTTGCTCTGGGCAGATTTTGCCCTCTGTGCCTGGGCTCACCTACCATCCTGTAAGACAAACTTTGAGGTAGATATTCTTCTCCTAGCTACTCTTTTGGGGTTTTGTAGATCAGATTTCTGTTAAGAGTTTTGTTTCATATTATATATGAGGGAAGATCAGGAGGCTTTAGCACTGTGCCTGTCTTCTCTTCGCCATCTTGGTGGGAAGTCTGTCAAACTCACTTTGAATATGAATTTTGCTTCCCAACTTTTCAGCATCTCCTGATTGCTTCCTTTCTGGGTTTCTGGCTGGCTTCTTTCTCATGAATACTCTACCTGACTTGTTTACAAGGTAATCAGATGTTTGCTTTCCTTTCTAATGTTCTGTTCCCCCTGTGACTTGGCCTCCAGTTCCCTGCCTGAAGACTACTTTGCTCCTTTCTACCCACCAGAATGGTAGTCTTTATTTTGGAAAGGCAAAGTTTGTGCCAAGAGCTATTGTAACTCTCCTGTAATAAATGATGGAAAGATTCTAAACAAAGTATTTATACAGATCTTTTCTATTTTCTTTTGTCTGCTGCCTTTCTTCCATATTCATCCTTAAATGCCTATGGGAAAGCTTTATCTCTCATCACATTTTCCAAAGATTTCTTTTCCCTTTATTGTTTCTCACTGTTCTGTGAGATGATACTAATTATAATCTCCCACCATCCTCTTCTCTGTGGTTTATGGTCTAGACCAGTATTGATCCTTGGCTTCCTTTCCTTTCTGTTTGATGAAAGAAATCAAGTTCTTGCTGGTGGCTCTGGTTTCTGATTTCTTTTGTTCTCCTTATGGCAGTTGATTTATATCAGGTTAATTTCTTTGGGAAATGATTATAAGCAGTTCCTCTACCCATTTTGCATTTATGGCTATGTACAGCTTACTAAATTGGTCATATTGGAATTGTTTTCATTTTACATTTTTTAGTTTTTAGTTTTATTCTTTGATTATTTTATAATGTAAATATTTTATTAGTTTTCCAATTATATACAATAGTAGTTTCTACCTATCATGTTTGGTTAGGTTTTGAATTTTACATATTCTGCCCCCCTTCCCTCACTTCCATGCCCCCCAAAGAAGGCAGTCTGATAATCTTTACTTTATTTCCATGCCATACATTGATCAAAATTGAATGTGTTGAGAGAAAAATCATATTTGATTTTTTAAAAAATGAAATGAAGTTTGTGCTCTAATAAGTCAGTGGTCTTAATGTGAACAGCCAGAGGACTTTGGGGGATTCCTTCTATGTAATTAATGAATAATTTCCTATATGTTAAAATATAATAAATTTGGGGAAATATTATTTGATGCCTGCCATGACCAAGGCTTCCAGACCTTTATTGTCTTGAAGAAGGTATTCATGATGCAAGAATGTGAATTCAGTGTAGTACTTAAATCTTTGCCTTCCTTATTTTTTATTCCTTAACTAATTTCCTGGCATATTTTTTACTGTCCTACCTTTGCATTGATGGCACCAGCAACTAAATTATATCCTGATTTAATAGAAGGGTTTTTACCTAATTATTCATAGCATTTCTCTCTTTATTCTCCATAGAATATATTGGCATATGTAGCATTTATAGATTACGAACTTTCTCAACATTCAGCTTCCAGTGGAAGGTCATGTCATCAGAACTCAGCTACTGCTTCTTTCTTATGGGATTTAGGTTTTACCTTAGTAGTTATAGGGGTCTCTGATACTTCATCTGATGAGCCCCTATCCAGTTTCTTCACCCCAATATTATCACCAATGTATATATTTCCCCAAATCATTTAAACAACATTTATTGTCCAAGTATTAATCATTTACCATCTCCTCAATATCCTCTAACCAATAATTTAGAAAAAATATAATTTTGATCAGTTGATATTTCCTCAATATCAATTAAACAATTAATATCAAATACTTTTTACCAAGGAAAATTTACTACAATATTATAGTAAGGTATAGAAATATAGAAAAATTCTCTGAAGGGGGGCACATTCTCTCTTATGCTTGCCCACTTAGTCCTTGGGACAGTGGGTTCAAATTTAAATCGATCACTGCGAAGCATCTCTCCAAGTTGGTTTCTGGTAATGGCACAGTCAATGGATAGATAGCTCCCATGTCTGTAGAATGTTGTTTCTTGTTACCAGATTGATCCAATGTTGGGTTAGGTCAAAAAAGGCTATTCCTCAAAATTGGCTTCTCACCAGCATCACCTGCCACAGCTACCAGTAGACTCTGCCATAGACTTCAGTTGCTTCCAGGACCTCTGGAATTCTCTTTCTATCTTTCAAAGCTTATAAGGTCATAACTCAGTTGGTTTGAGCTCCAATTCTTATTTGCCTAAGAGCAAGAAAGCATGAACATACAGAAATAGAGAAGAAACAGAGATAGAGCCATATGTTCATGGCCACGTGGTGAGTTGATCAGGGAGAGAGGGCAGCTGGTGGCAGGCAGCAATTGCTCCCATTCTGCCACTGCTATCTTTCTACCCAGAGGCTTATAGTATTTCTTATTCCTTTCTAGAAAGCTGCCAGGGAAGAGAGATCAATTTCATCTGGTCATTTTATGCACATTCATTCTGGCTAAGAAGCTAATTAAAAGGCTTTTCATTACTACTCTGTAAGGCAACAGGAAACATAATCTGAATTGGTAAGGGCCCTTCTGTCATGCACCATCAAACATTTCTGGAAGCAGACTCACTAAGCCTTCACATTGGTGATACCAGGCAGAGCCTATTGTGCATGGTCTAAGATCTGAATCCTTATCGACTGTTATAAATATAAGTTGTTTTTATGGTAACATTTTGGCAAATAAGAGTTAAGTGTTTCAATGGAAAGTGTGCTGGATTTTGGATCTAGAAGACTAGGGTTCAAATCCTTCCTCTTCCACTTAAATCCTTAGTAACTGTGTTACTCTGTGCAAATGACTTTAGTGCTTCAGGCAAATATCTAGGATTTTCATACAAAGTCAAAGATAGATGATGATCCTTTCTTAATATAAGGACAAAAACCACAGCTTCTTCACATATTTGCATAATTTTGCAAATGCTTATCATTAGCCCTAAGCTACAAGATGACTGTCTTTTTGAAATCCTGTTTCATATTGTTTGGAGTTGCACAATGAATCGAATTCTGCCCATTTCTTTATTTACCTCTTCAAGGAGAAACTGTGTGTCATCCTTCCATTGAACTCCAGCTTCCATTTATCTTTTGGTTACATTTATAGTGATCATGTCAAGATTAATATGACTCACTTCCTTAACCACCACATCTACTCATTGCTCATTAGTCAAACACCTCACATATAGAGTACCAAAATCCAGGTTATTTTTTATAGATGGTATGAAAAAGAATGATTCTCAGAAGATGCTGTCCTTTTTTCTCCACTCTGTACATAACTGCAGTAGTAGAAGAGGGCTGGCCAAGTTGAGAGCCCTTTTCTATTTTTCTTAGTTTCATAGGTTATTTTGATCAAAAAATTCATCACCTCATGGCTAGTGTACTGTTAAAGAGATTCTCTGAAAGCAAACTTGATCAGTTGTTTGGACCATACTTAATGCCATTCCATTATGGTAGAACCTGTCAATTTGTAAGACCCAATGGCAAAGAGGAAGCATTGTATAGTAAAGAGAGTGATGGAATTTGAATCATGAAGAATCCCACTTTGGAGACTTCCTAGTTGTGGGACTCTCAGAAAATCACTTAATCTCTCTGAGTTTGTTTCCTCTACTATTCAATGGAGATATTAATAGCATCTTCTTTATAGGATTATCATGAGATTCAAATGTAATAATATAAATAATTTTGCAAACCTTAAAGCAGTAGAGAAATGTGAGTCATTTTTATTATAGTGGTCATAAATGCAGTATCATTTCCATGTTATGATGAAGCATCAGAATATGACACAGTGGAGTATTTTTGGAACATACAAAAAAAGAAAGGAACCTTAGTGCTTCTAGATCTTAGGATCTACTAAAAAGCAATAGTTATAAAAACTATCTTAAAATGGGATGTATTAAATGATGAAAAATTAGCAAAACATACATGATAGTCTTGTGTTTAATTAAACACAAAAATATATGACTAGGAAAAAGATTTCTTAGGAAAACAGGAAAGAAGCTTCGTAGAAAATCAGTTTAGATCAGCATCTTATAACATAAACTATATATTCTTTAAAGTCACACTAAAGAAACAGAGGAGAGTTGAAGGTTATATATCTCATAATTATGGAGAAGGGGAAATTAATAATCATAAATGTAATTGTAAAAGACAAAGTAGACAATTGCAATTACATTAATTCAAGTAACACTTGCAAAAAACAACTCAATAATACAGTTAGGACCAGAGGAAAAATCTAGATTGGATATAAACAACTTTATGCTTTACTTTAAATAACTTTGATGAAAGTCTAATACTCAAAATCTATAAGGAATTGACAGTATAAACTTAAAAATCTTAGCCACCTAAAGTAAAATAATCAAAGGATTTGAATGAAGATCTTTCAAAAGAAGATATACAGATGCTTGAACAAATATTAAAAATCATTGGTCTATAGAATCATAAATTGTGAACTGGAAGGGGGGCTTTACTCACTCCAAATCCAGTGCCCTTACCACTGTATCCTGTTATCTCAGAGTATGAGTTTTGTTCCTGTGACTTTTGTTTGATATCTCCTGTGAATTACTGGTCTTCTTCATTGATATGCTTCCTATATCAAAATTTTGGTTCTCTGTAGTATCTTCTTTAGCAGATGTGTATGAGTAGTTTTTTCTTCCCCTTCGTTTTTCAGTTTAAAATCTTGTGCACCAGATTCATTAGTATTCTTGTAAATAGATTTTTCTGGCCCTTGCAGGTGCCTAGCATATTCAGTATTTAGAAATGAAAATCCACATTTTGTACTTGAACTCATCCTGTTGTTCAGGCCTTCAACCTAAAATATAGTAGAAACTCTTAACTTTTCTTAATGTTTTTATTTTTCTTCATGACCTTGAACAGTTCCCTGCATTTGTGAGAATTTGTCTGTGGGCAATTTTATTGTCATCAAAGAATATTAATTAGAGAATTACAAATCAATATCTAGTGGTATTACCCCATATCCATCAAGCTAGCAAAAATGGGAAAACTCATTGTTGAATGGACTGTGGGAAGATAGACCCATTCTTTTACTGCTTATAGAGGTGTGAACTTCTTCAGCTATTCCAGTTAAAGAATTAAATTTAAGAAAAGTTACTCAGTTGCTTTTAGTGTAGTACACCTTTTGAACTCATTGCCCAGCTCTCTCTGACTAGTAGGTTAGAATCCCTGGATGGCCATGACTACCACTCCTCTTAGAGTTTTAAGAGTACGCCTAAGGAGTTGGAATTCTTATTCACTGTGCTTATGATCCCCCATCTCGCATGCTTCCCAATATTTATCAACCAGTTGACATAAATTTGCCCTTACAAAATAATATTTCCTGAAAAGTTATATCAAAAATAGTAGTTATGAAACAATCCCCCCCCCAAAAAAAATCAGAAAAGTCCCTGGGGAGAGTGTGATCAAATTTAAGATACAAAGGTAGTTTAGGTATCTGTGCAAAGAACACATGAGGCTGAAGGTTATACTATAACTAGTAGTCTCTATCTTTGAGGAATCCTCATTAGATTCATGTCAGAATATTGCATCTGATAGATGAGTCCCTTCCTTACACAGCTGAGCTGGCTACATGCTGCCTGTGACATGTTTACTGATGGGTAAGCTTGGTCTGGCTCAAGCCTAGCCTTTGTCAAATAGATTCTCTTGACTGTTCCTGTGATTCCCTGCCCTGTTTTTATTCTACCATCTTGACTCCACCTCTGCTACTGTGATTCTCATTGGGTTTGGATACAACTGCTAATGGCTCCAATTGTGTGTTGGATCCTTGATGGTTTTAATCTCTGTGACTCACCAGTTGCCTGAGCACTTTCATCTGGGAATATTCATTTTCCTTAAATCAGTAAAAAAAAAAAGTAAACACAAAAATTGAGGCATGATTTGTTCATGGATAAATGGGGGCTGGACAGGGAATAGGGGATAGCTGCTATATTTCCCTTGACCCTATGACCCACAGTCATTTTTGTCTCCCTTGTTTCCAGGAAGGAAAAGTACAAAAAAATAGAGGACGGTATTAATCCTTTTCTATGTGAATTCAGTGCCAGTAAAATAACCCCTGAGTCATTAGTCTTTCTCCCTCTGTCACCCAGAAGATTCTTCATGATCAAAACTTATGATGGAAGGTTTTCCAAACTTTGACTTGTATTAGAAGCATGCAAGGAATATTGCACATCCTGTGTGTAGCTCATCAGGTAAAGAAACTACTCTCAACATGTTTTAAAGACTTGGCCCTCACACCTCATTATACTAACCTCTGACTTAGAGGCCACCGTACTAAATTTGAACTCCAAGGAGATTGTGTACAGCAAGAAAATCCCATGTGCAAACAAATGTTCCTAGTAGGAGGATTTGTGATTCTCGAGAAAATAAATGAAATGTGCCCAAAGATCAGGGAATGACCAAATAAATTATCATATATAACATGATGGAATATTATTGAGCCCTAATCAGTGAGGAACAGGAAGAATTCAGAGCATTGCAGTCTATTAAAGTGGAAAGGTCACTACCTCTAGCATCAGAGGACAGGGTTCCAATCCTACCTGTAGGACTTTGGACAAGTCGTACTCCCTGGTCTTCTGTTTCTTCATCTATATAACTAGAGTTTTGGATGTAGATGGTCTTTGAGATCCCTTCCAGATCTGTGGTTCCATGAGCTGAAATGTGATGCAGAGTGAAAAAAGTGCCAACATTATAACTATAAAAATGTAAAATCTGAGAGACAGAAAAATTCTCATCAAATACAGTATGCTCAAAATGAAAGGACACATCTATCCTTTCTGTTCCTGATGTCTTATTTTGGGAGAAACAAGGTGATATAGTGCAGAGGGTTCTGCACTTGGAAGCAAGAAGACCTGAGTTTGAATTACTAGCTGTGTGACCCTGGGTAAGTCACTTAGACTCTCTGGGCCTTAGTTCCTTCAAACTCTGTGAATGGAGGAGATGGAATGTGATGGCCTCAGAAGTTCCTTCACTCTCTCACTGTACAGATGCAGTTTCTGTAGAGTTTGGGGTTTGTTTTTCTGAAGTGGGGAGGGAGATTCATGTCAGTGCCATATCCATTTGTCTAAACAAAACAATTTTAATAAATTGGATTTGTCAAAATAAAATGGATCAATAAGCATTTTAAAATAAGCACCATTCTTATTTTACCATAAATATTCCAATTATATCCAACCTTGGGGGGGGCCTTCAAAATCATTCTCCCCATTCCCCACAGGAGTGGAATTCCCTAATTCATATGCCAAAGCTTAGTTCCTTAACTACCCACTGTTTCAAATGTCTGACAGGTAGCAGCATACTGACTCCAGGGAAGCTATGTCTGGTTCTCTCAATCTATCATGCTGGAAGGCTGAACCATATGGGAAGATGATAAATAAAACATGTGGAGGGAAGGGGAAGGGAAAGGAAAAGATGGGAATTAGCATTTAATTGGCTCCTACTGAGGCAGCTAGGTGGCTACTGGACTTGGAATCAGGAAGACTTGAGTTCAAATCTGGCCTCAGACATTCACTATTTGACCTTGGGTCAATCACCTACCCTCTATTTTCCTGATTCACTGGAAAAGGAAATCATAAGCCATTCCAATATTTTTGCCAAGAAAATCCTATTCAGGAGTCATGAAGAGCTGACCGCAACCAAAAAATAACAAGGCACCTACTGTGAGCCAGACACTGTGCTAAGCACTTCATAATATTATTTCACTTGATCCTTACAACAACCCTGCAAGGAAGGCGTCATTATTATCCCCATGTTACAGTTAATGAATTTGAAGCAAATAGAAGTTGTGACTGGCTCAGGGTCACACAGCTAGTAAAATGCCCAAGGCTGGATTTGAACTCACAACTTGGCTTAGACTGAATCATTGAAAAAACACTCTGTCATATTTTGGGATCTTTACTGTGGGACCTAGTTTGCTTTCTGTGGCTTTTCTCCAGAAATACCTCATAAAGTTATATCCCTTAACCCAGGCAATTAAGAATACAAGTCTTTCCAGTCTTTATCATCTCAGGAGATTTGAAGGAAATCTGAGAACCCCAACTGGGCCTGGCAGGGCCTGGGGGCAACTACTCAGACAACTCTACTCTGACTTTGGGGAATTCAGGACTACTAGGGAATGAAAAGAGGAGCAGACGAGCTTGCATTAATTCTTAGCCAGTTTGGTACTCTGCTGAGATCTCTGTGTCTATGTCTCCAGGGCCATTTGCCTTACTCATTGTGTCCATCTTTGACCAATTAAGGCTGCCACTTCCCCACATCCTTGGCTCCCAGCTTCTTGAGCATAGGGACCTGTGGACTGAATTTACATAGAGTCGTTGAGGAAAATCATTGAACAGTCTCTTCACTGTTGCCCTTAGTAATGGACTTCTTTTTAAACTTATTTCAAGCAAGTGTTTAAAGTGACAGCATCCCTTACAAGGGAATGTCAAATTGAATAGAAACTTAAGTGGTTAAATGGCATTTATGGCAGCCCTGTCATTACTCGCCCTGGAAACAGAGCTCAGAGATCACCCACCTCCTACTAGCATCTTTTAGATGTGTTCAGAAACCTACGCCAGCCTGTTGTACCCAGCTGACCCCAGAATACATTTTCCACATATGCACTAGAAGTGAATACTAATCGAGCAGGATCCTATTGTAACCTCTTGTCATTACATAGAATGAGATAAGAAATATTAGAGCTCAAAGATCCATTAGAACATAGAACAAGCATTATAAGGACCTTAGAACATAGAATGTGCAGGATCATAGCTGGAAAGGATCCTAAAATATAGAACATGCATGGTCATAGCTGGGTAGGACCTTGGGGGTGGTGGTGAAGTGAATAAGTAATTACATAGTGCCTATATTTATAGAGTGTCTATTATGTCCTAGGCCCCGTGAGAGCATTTTACAATTATCTCCTTAAAATCTCACAGCAATTCTTTGAGGAAGTTGCTGTTATTATCCTAATTTTACAGTTGAAGAAACTGAGGTAAAAAAAAAGCCCAGAATATAGAACAGGCAGCATCAGAGCTCGAAGGGTCATTAGAACATAATACATGCAGCATCAGAGCTGGTAAAGATCCTGGAAAATAGAACAACAAACAGTGTTGGAAAGGAGCTTAGAACATAGAACATTGAATTGATGCTGCATAAAGGAACCTTAAACAAAGGAAAGAAGGTAATTCATATAATACCTAATATGTGCCAGGCATTCAGCTATTATCCCCATTTTACAGTTGAGGAAAATGAAGCAGACAGAAATTAGAACCTAGAACATGCAGTAACAGAACTAAAAGGATCCTTAGAATATAGATTGTCAGAGGCGAAAGGGATGTTAAACTAAAATACAGAACCCTCGAACTCCAAGGGACCTTAGAACATAGAAGGTGCAATATGATGATTGGAAGGAATCTTCAAGCATATAATATCAGAGGTGAGATGGATGTTAAACACAGGAACAGAAAAATAAAAGCAGATCTTGGTCCACAGATCAGAGAAGGAAGGCTCTGAGAAGGCAGCATGTCAGAGACAATGGAAGAAGAACTAGCGCTTGGGTTGGAAGACCTGGATTCTGATGTTTACTCCATGGATAAACTTGGATAAATGACTTAACCTTTCAGCTTCCTCCTCTGGGAAATAAGGAAATTGAACTAGCTGACTTCCGTGATCCCTTGCAATAACTTATCTATGATCCCCATCTTGGAGAAGACAATAAACTCTCAGGGTCTCAGTTTCTCCATCTGTAAAATGAGGGGGAGTTGGCCTAGATGTCCCTCAAGCTTTCCAGTTCATTTCTCTGATCCTATGAATTGTTTAGCCTAATCCCCTTATTTTACAAGTGAGGAAACTGAGATTCAGAAAGGTAAATTCTCTTTTCCAAAGTTACATCTTCTCAATGGCACAATGATGCTATAGAGAACTAACTAGATTTAGTATTGTTGGGAATGTTCTTTCCCCTCTGAGTCTCTCTTTCATCACCTATATAACTAGGCAATCCAATGAAGCCATCTGAAAGGCTTCTTGCCTTTTTAGAATCCCCTGGATTTGTGACTCACACAGCTAGTTTAGTTGTCAAGCTACAATTCAAACCCATGTTTCCTGTCGTTGCCTGGTTCAACGGTCTTTCTCCTGTGGGTTATGACATGTTACTTTAAACAAAATAATTCCATCCACTAACATTGTATATGTATGTATGTATATTTATAAGCATGTGTATATATAAGGATATATACATATATGTATGTTACATATTTACATATTTATGATATATATGACACGGATACACATATGATACACATATTCACAGCTAGATCATGCAGCAGTGGATAAATCCTAGGTCTTGGAATCAGGAAAATTCATCCTCATGAGTTCAAATCAGGCCTTAGACACTAGCCAGATGTGTGACTCTGGTCAAATTAATTAATCCTGCTTGCCTCGGTTTCACCATCTGTAAAATGAGCTGAAGAAGGAAATGACAAACCACTCTAATATCTTTGCCAAGAAAACCTCAAATGGGGCAAAGTAGGCATTGACTTAGTTCATGCACAGACATACTAAGTTATAGGAGAAAATATGTGAGATTAGAAATCAAAATATCTGAATTCAAATCTCTAGGAGCACTTGGAAAATAGAGATTTTCATTCTTTGGGTTGTTAGCCTAGTGCCAAGCATAGGACCTGGCAAAATGGAATTGCTTAAAAATACTTGTTGATTGATTGTGATGCCAGGCAAGACCCTTGTCTTTTCTGGACCTTGGTTTGTTGGACTAGCTGATCTCTGAGGTTCCTTCCAGTCTAAAATCTATGATCCTATGTGTGACCTTGGACCTCAGTTCGAATGGCGGGTCAATGAGATTTCTTCTTTAGGTAGCAAGATGGTATGGTAGATAGAGTGCTACACCTAGAATAAAGAATATCTGCATTCAAATTCAGCCTCAAAATGGGAAAATCACTTAACTTCTGTCTGCCTTGGTTTCTTCAACTATGAAAGGAAGGCATTAATAGCAACTACTTCCCAGGGATGTTGTGAAGATCATGGAAGATGATCCTCACGACATCCATCACATGGTAGATGCTTAGTAAAAGCTTGTTCCTTTCCCTTCCCATTATCCATCTTATAATGACTGGCATGGTCAAACTTCTGTGTCGGTCGGATCTGATGTTGCTTCTAAGGAGTGATTTGAAGGGTAAGTACAAGGATACCGCAAGCAAATCCTTTCCCAACTGACCTGTTTTGAATGACTGAAATTCAACCATTAGTGATTCACTCTTGTGTACCCGGCATTACCCTTTGACTTGACCCTCTTTGAAAATGCAAGTACTCTTGGGAAAGGGGTCATTAATACCTCCATGTTCATTTTATTTTTCTCTGAGTGATTTCTTAGGCTTGACAGCACTTGGCAAAGAAGAAGGGGAGGAGAGCAGGCATAGAAGAAAGGAGAGGGTGCTGGAAGGGCAGGGTGAGGGCACTAATGATAACTAATGATAACTGTTGCCAACTTCTTGGTTATGCTGCCAGCCGGCTGGCCCTAGTGTCTAGGGTAGTGCCATCTTTTAAACATTAATTGTATCAAAGACAGCTGGATAGAAAAATTCCTCTGACTGGAGACATAGCAATCTATCTGAGAAAGCATGGCTTATTCTTCCAGGGAGTAGTTACACCCATTCCCTCATTTTCTATTGGCTAGAAAGTGCCCCCCCCACAGAGGCCAATATGCACACATACACATATACAATGCATATATGCAAATACATGTACATATGTAAACATACATATGCATATATATATGAAGTTTCATTCATATATATGCTATAAATACAAAAATCTACAAATACACATAATAAATCTTGGTATGATCTATCCCCTTTTCGAAAACAAAGTCCCCACACAATTGTCGATTAATGTGTTAGGTTTGCCTTGGCCTTGAATGAAGGTTATCCTCCAGCCATTGGTATGCTGGCTTCTCTGGGGGTAAATGTATCAATGATTTTTAAGTTTCATCTTTATCATTCATATTTTCTCCATTACTTTCTTCTTGTTCAGTCTTTCTAAATCTTGGGGTTTTCTTGACAAAGATACTGAAGTAGTTTTCCATTTCCTTCTCTAGTGGATTAGGCAAACAGGTTAAGTGACTTGCTCAAGGTTACACAGCTAGAGAGCATCTGAGGCCAGATTTAAACTCAAATCTGATTCTACACCCAACACTGTCCACTGAGTCATCTAGGCTGCTTAGCACTTTCTTGAGTCTAGACAATCCATCATACAATAAACACTGATTTGTAGTATTTGCCAATTTCCAACATGTAAATATCCATTGAGAATTTAAGAATCAGTTCCTATGAACCAGTTTTAGGTTCCATCAAATCCCTGCCCTCACCCCTACCCCTTGCTTCCAAATATCTCTTCAACTGACCTTTATGAGGTATCTGAAATTTACATCAATCAAGGATTCATATTATCTGAAAGTAAAGATTCATACAATTTCAGCATTGGAAGAAATGCCTGAGAGCATCTAATCTAAGACCTCTAAGAAGTAGGAATCTATTTTTCAGTCTTCTCTGACTGTGGTCATGTAGTCTTCTGGGATACCTCCAGTGACAAGAAACTCATTCTTCTGTGCTCTCCATTTCCCTCCAGTCACTGCTCTAGTCAAATCAATATGAGATTCTCTCACCTCTGTACATTTGCACAGGTGGTCCCACATGTCAAAAATTAATTCTTTACTCATCTTCATCTGATAAAATCCCTCACTTCAAGGTACCACGTCTTACATTTGGTCTTTCCTGATCCTCCCCCACCCCAATTCCCAGTGTTTGCCCTCTTGTTAAATTACTTTTAATTTTTGATACCTATTTTGTAATTTTCAAACTCTCCCCTTCCCCAGTGTAGATTCCTTAGAGACTCCTTGTTTGCTCAGGATGCCACAACACGCCTTGCATACAATTTTGTTGTCCAGTTGTTTCAGTTGTGTCTGACGCTTTGTGACCCAATTTTGAAATGTTCTCGGCAAAGATGCTAGAATATTTTGCCATTTCTTTTTCCAGCCAATTTTACAGATGAGGAAACTGAGGCAAACAAGGTTGAGTGACTTGCCCAGGGTCACATATATAGAAAGTGTTGCCACCTAGATTCAAACTCATGAAGACAATTCTCCCTGGTTTCAAGCCCAGGGTTCTATCTATTGTGCCACATTAGCAGGTAGATAAGAAATGCTTACTAAATTAAATTGAATTCAATTGCTGTACAATTCCAATAATTCAGAAATCCTCCTTAAATCTACCTCTTCATATGGTATGATTTTTGTGTCATCTCTGGCTTGTCAATGTCCCTACAGTGATGGCCTGGGCAAGCAAGCATCAGGCAACTGGCTCCCGGTGCAGGGATAGTAGATGAGGGCATCAAAGTCCTTTATTTCCCTTGCTTCCATTTTATCCCAACCATCACTTTGAAATTCTGTCTATAACTTAATCCTGCAGGAAAATGCCAGTATTCAGCAAGTGCATTTTAAATGATCATTAATGAGGCCTGAAAAAAAGAGAATGAGGGCTGGGAAGGGAAAACTCTGAGATCAGAGAATCAGCAAGAGCTTAAGAATAATGGGCCCAGTGAGAGTGGGGAAAAGGAGGGAGAAACAGTTGGGTTAGGTTAGCACTTGGCTGAAACCCAGCAGGAACTGGTTGTTGGGCTTGCAGATTGTTACTCCAGTTCAACCAGCTACCCAAGTCCTTAGAGCCTCAGTCCTTGTCCATTCACAGCATGGGGGCCAGAGAAATGAGATAGCCAGTTACATGCTTGACAGAAATCTGGACTGTTCTGAATTTTGGACTTAATTGTCTTCCCCTGAGTTTGTATGGGTCAAATTGGTTTTCAGGAACTTTTGGCCCAATGCTCCGGGTTGCCCTTTGGTATCTTAGCCTGAAAGGGACCTCAGAGGGCATTTAGATCAACCCTTGTTCCAGCTATGAATACCCATGACAACTTGCTAGTTACAAAAAGCCACATCAAGGAATCCCAAACTTGGGCCACTGAGTTTTTTTGGATTTAGTATTTTGAGAGTCTGCAGTCTTGGAGGCTGGGACAGTAGAGGGAGACTTCACTCCTCAAGCTCCCGAGAATTCAGAGTGAAGAACTTCTTTGAAATATGTCTGTGAATGCCAAAGGAAGGAAATTGCCCCTGATCCCAACTCTTTCTGATGATATTCATGGAGATAGGGTTCCTGCTGGGATAACCCATGGAGCAGACAGCAAGATGGCAATGCCCATGACCTGTTCTAATGGACTGTTTGGAACTCCAGGGCCTTAGGCAACTAGCTCCACTATCATTTCCTTTAGAAATTTGACATGATTGACATACAAGGAAGACCATCATCTGATCCCTACTGAGAATCACTGGAAAGAGAAAAGCAAAACTTAACCATTCCTGATTCTGGAGTTCAAAATATGTAATTGTGCCTGTCTGAAGAAAATAACCCTCCTGGATTGTAATTCCAGAGACTGACTCTTTGGGTTTGGCCTTATCCCTGTTTCACTTGGAGAAGTGATTTTGGATTCTTCAATCCTGTTTCCTACTTTCTAAATTGATGAGCTTGGACTATGTTACCCCTTGTGGCTCCTAGGTGCTGTCATCACATGTTCCTTCTAGCTCTGATACTCTTTGTGAAGAGACTTATCCACATTATTTGCCAGCCTCTTCACCTCCCAACACACAAACATCCACACACTCTTACAGATACAATGGGGGAAAGATGGAAAGCATTGGGGACTGAGCAATGATTGTTTGGTTGTGCCTCAGTCCTTTCTCCACTGAGAAGGCAAGGTTGTCACTGACACAGATTACAGTTCTGCCTCCTTGCCTCAAGACTTGCCTGGGCTCCAAAGAGAGTCTGCTTCCCTCTGATTGGATGTCTTTGTTCCTCGTGTTCTTTCACCATCAGCAAATTGCTCTGCCCCATTGCTTCCAAAAGGCATTTTGCTGGGTTCTTAGGGTATTTTTTTTCCTACTTGGTGGGAGGGAAGGTGCCCTGCTGACATCGGGCCTTTGCCTGCACAGTGGAGCCCAGCTGCTTATTAGGGTTGAAGTAGCAGATCTCAGGATTCTTCCAAGGACCAGAATCTGAGTTTTCAGACTGAATATAGGGGCAGAAGAAAGTTGAGATGATGAGGGAGTTAGGAAGGGCTTCTGCACTTGCACACTTGACTCTCTATAAGGGCTTTTTTGGAGAAATGCTGGACCAGAAGACAGAAGAATGATATATAATAATGGGGAAGGAACCTTAGAGGACATTTAAGCAAACTTCATTTCAGTTTGGGGGATACTGAGGTCCAGTGAAGTAATACATTCAAAGGCATATAGTAAATTATTAGTAAAACCAACACTAAAGTCCAAGGTTTCTCTTAGAGCTGGAGAAAACTAGTTGACAGTGAATAGAACACTGGGTCTATAGTCAGGAAGACTATAGACCCAGGAAGTTCCAATTCAGCCTCAGATGTATCTTAATTGTGCAACTCTGAACAAGCCACTTAACCTCTATTTGTCTCAGTTTCATTTACTATAAAATGGGAATAATAAGTCACTCCCATGGTTGTTATGAGAATCAAATGATTTAATGTTTATAAAGTACTTAGATTGATGACCAGCACATAGTAAACACTTACTAAATGCAATGCAAGAGTGTAAGATTTAGACATACAGGGTGATACCATATAAGCCAATTAGGAAGACAAGGAATAGTGTACCTGTCAGACCTGTGGAGAGGGCAGGAGTTTATGAACAAGCAAGAGACAGAAGACATTATGAACTGAAGAGTGGATCATTTTGATTGCATTAAATTAAAAAAAGTTTTGCACATATAAAACCAATGCAACCAAGATTAAAAGGAATGCAGAAAGCTGTAAAAAATATTCACAGCTCATGGTTCTGATAAAGGACTCATTTTTTCAACATATAGAAAACTAAGTCAAATTTATAAGAATACAAGCCATTCCTCAGTTGATAAATGGTCCAAGGATATGAACAGACAGTTTTCAGATACAGAGACTAAAGCTATCTATAATAATATGAAAAAAATTCTCTAAGTCATTATTGATCAGATAAATGCAGATTAAAACAACTCTGTGGTACCATCTCAGATCTATCAGATTGTCTAAAATGACAAAAAAGGAAAAGGTCAATGTGTGAGGGAATGTGGTAAGCCTGGGAAACTAATGCATTGTTGATGCAGTTGTGAACTGTTCCAACCATTCTAGCAAATAATTTGGAATTATGCTCACAGGGCAAAAAAACCTGTACATATCATTTCATGCAGTAATACCAAAGAGATAATACAAAAGAGAAAAACACCTCAGATGTACAAAAATATTTATAGAAGCTTTTTTCATAGTGACAAAAAATGGAAAATGAGGGGATGCCCATCAATTGGGGCATGATTGAAAAAATTATGGTATCTGAATGTGATGAAGTACTATTGTTCTATAAGAAGTCATGAGCAGGAAGGCTTCATAAAAGACTTGCATGAACTATTGCCAAGTGAAGTCAGCAGAACAAGTAGAACATTATGCACATTAACAAAAACCTCATGTGATGATCAACTGTGATGAACTTGACTCCTCTCAGCAATTCATTGATCAAGCACAATTCTAAAAAGCATTCACATCCAAAGGAAAAAACTCTGGGATCTGAATGAAGACCAAAGGATACTATTTTTACTTTTTAAAACTCATTTTATGTTTTTTTTCCCTTTTTCTCAGTATTCCCCCCCCTTTATTTCTAATTCTTTTTTTTACAACATGACTAATATAGCAAATGAGATCCTTTCTCGAGTTAAATTGTCAAGCATTCAAGTTTTACTACAGAGAGCACAACTACAATAGACTGGCCACATTGTTCAATGCCAAGCATATGCTTGTCAAAAGAATGAGTTGATGGAGAAGTCACACAGAACAATTGCTAACAAGGGGATCAGAAGAAACGTACTGGGGCAGCCTGAAGGTCTCTTTAAAGACCTTTAGAACTGATTTGCAGCATTGATTGTGCAGCATGGGAGACACCGGCACAGGACCACCCGGTGTGACGTGCCTTCATCAGTGAGAGGACTGCACTCTATGAGCAAGGCAGAATTGAAGCAGCTCAAAGAAAATGTGAGATATCTAAGTTTAAAGTACCCACCCCAGGGGTTCACTTGGACTATTTGTGCCTGACCTGTGGTAGGACATTCCAAGGTCATGCTGGTCTGATCAGCTAACATAAAACCCATTGTAATTTGTCTCTATAGTGATGCCATTTTGGTCTTCTTCAATAAAGAAGAACAAGAGCCAACCAAGCAATATGGAAATTTGTTCAACATAATTGTATATGTATAGCCAATATCAGATTACTCACTGTCATGAGGCAGGGGAAGGGAAGGGAGAAAGGTAGAAAAATGTGGGACTCAAAATCTAACAAAAAATGAATGTTAAAAACTATCTTTGTATGTAATTAAAAAAGAAAATCAACTAATATTTAAAAATACAGGGCAAGGCAGTGAAACTAAGAAGCAACCAAACACTTGGAGCACCAAGAGTCAATGATCAGTGGGTAGGTAGGTCAAAGATATGAAGAAACAATAGTCAAAAGGAGAACCAATACTGTCAGTCAAGTGAAAGATTGGTTTAGATCATGAACCAACTCTAAGGCTTCGTTTCTGGATTCACAGAAAGAAAATTGGTAGAGTTGACAGAGGTGGGAATATTGTTGGAGGGCTGTGGCAAGATAGGCACATGCATATCCTATTGATGGAGTCCAAGCATTTTGGGAACAATTCAAAATAAAACTAATAAAAATCCCAACTTTCATATCATTTAACCTAGAGAGTCTGTGCTAAGAAGACACATCCACCCATCCACCCAAAAGAGGTCAAAGACAGAAAAATCTGATACACCAAAAAATACACCAAAATATTCAGAACAGTATTTTTTGTGGCAGTAAAGAATTGAAAAACAAATAGTTTGCCCATTCTTTAGGAAACAGATTGTGATATGTCAATTGTAAGGAAATATTAGTGTCCTTTAAGAAATTACAGTTTTGAAGAATTCAGAGAAACATGGGGAGGTTCATAAGTTGATGCAGAGTGAAGTTACCTAAATCATGAAAAAAATATATGTAAAGACTATAATTAAGTAGATGGAAAAAACAAAACAACAAAGGCTATATAATTATTATAACCAAACTTGGACTTGCAGAACAGCTCAGAAAAATGAATCTGCTTCCATTTTTTTTGTAAAACTGGAGGACTATGGATATGGAATATTGCTTATACCTTCAGACATGGTTGGTGTGTTGGTTAATTTTGCTGCTCTGATTTTTTATTTCCTTATTGTTTCTATTACAAGGTGTGGCTGTATAGGTAAGGGGAGGTAGGAAAGATGTATTTGGAAATTAATGTGATATAACAGTAAAAGGCATAAATAAGAAAGAAAATACATGTCATTTATTTTAGAATGTCAATGTCAGCTGCTATTTGTCAATGAACACTGATTTGGGACCTACTGTTTATCCAGCTTCTTTTTTTTGGAATTGATGCCTTTTTATATGATATTTATATTTTAATATACCCTACACTCTTCCCTATAAAGTAAGCCACTCTTTGTTATAAAACTGAACAACACATTGACCATGATATGTCTGATAGCATTTTTCAGCATCCCAGCTTCTGAATCTTTTACCTCTACAGAATGGGGGTAGTGGTGGTGGTGGTATATTTTCTCATCTCTTTTTCCATGTTTCTTTAATTCCTCATATTTGTCATTTCTGACAGTGCAATTATATTTCATTATCATCATGTACTACTATTTCTTTAGCTGTTCTTCAATTTATAGGAATCTACTTCACATTTTTTTATGTTACAAAAGTGTTATAATGAATATTTTGGCATATAATGGAAGTCTTTGACATCCTTGGGGCATATACCATTCAATGTATTCCTTTCAAAAAGCATTGATCTTTTATTATTTTTTTCAAAAATTCCAAATAGCTTTCCAGAATGGTTAGACAAATTCATAGCCCCACCAAAAATGTATCAGTGTTTCTGTTTTTCTACAACCATTTTAGTATTGATTGTTTTTATCTTTTGTCATTTTCAACAATTTGCTGGGTGTGAGGTGATACTTCAAAGCTTTTTTGATTTGCATTTCTCTTGTTATTAGTGACTTAGAACAATACTTTATAAAAGCTTGCAGTTCTTTTGAAAACTCTTTGTCCATGTTTAGGTCATTTCTCGGCTGGAAATGATTCCTTGTCTTTCTATTTTTGTTAGTTTCCTATATATTTTTGCTATTAGAGCCTTAGAAATATATGATGCAAATATTTCCTTTTCCTAATAGTTATTTTTTTCTTCTTACTCAGGTGTACTGGCTTAGTTTATGCAAAAGCTTCTCAATTTCTTTTGATGAAAAATGTTGGGATATTTTTTATTATTTCTTTTATCCCTCGTGTAGCAGTCTTCCTCTAATCAGGGTTATAAAAGATATCAAATCTGGTTCTCTTTTAAATTTTTCTATGCTTTGATCTTTTGAAGTATATATCCATTTTGAGTTTATTGTGCTATATTATATTGAAATATGATATAAAATCTAACCTCTGCAAAACTACTTTTGAGTTTTCCCAGCATTTATCTTCAAATAAGGATCTCAGTCCCAGTAATTTATAATCTAGAGTTTATCAAATATGATTTTCAATTTTTCCTGCTTTTGTTTTATTGAACAGATCTACTTTCTATATTATTTGTTGTTCAGAGATTGCAATTGTGTCATACTCTTTCTTCATGGATTAGCAAATATTTTAGATCAATGGTGTCGAACTCAGATAAATTAGTCACTATAGCCAAATATTGATTTAGAAAATCACAAGTTAACAAGTTATATTTTATTATATTTTTAATTTTTGTCAAAGATTTTCCAATTACATTTTTATCAAATTCAGGCCACATTTAGGAGTTTTGTGGGCTACTGGCTGCTAGTCATGAGTTTGATGTCTCTGATTTAAATGATTATCCCTTCTTATTATTTCTCTTCAGTTTGGAAACTTTTTCTACTTTAATTTTGTTATTATTTTGTTTAGCTTTATAAAGAAATTTGATTGGTATAATACTATATAAATTAATGTAGATAAAATTCGTTATCTCTATAAAGATTTTTTTTAAATTCATTTGTATAAGTCATAGTATGTTGTGACAAATTGATTCCTGGCTATTTTATGTATTTAGTTACTTTTAATGTGATTCGTTTCCTATCATTTTCCCTTTCTTTCATTATTGCTATGTAGAAATAATGATGATTTTGTGGACTTACTCTGTATTCTGTTATTTTATTGAAGGTATTATAGCAATTAGTTTCTTTGCTTCTTCTCAGAGGTTTTCTTAGTAAACTCTCCTTTTATCTACAAATAAGGAAGCTTTGCTTTCTCTTTGGAGATCCTTTTTTTATTTCTATTTATTGCTATCACTAGCATTTCTGAAACAATTTTAAATAATAGCAGTCAGAGACATGCTTGTTTTACCCTTGTGTATACTGAAAAATCTTGTCTTTTCCATTTCAAATAATTCTAATTTTTTTAATTTTAGATAAGTTGTCTTTTTCTTCCTTCTTAATATAATCTTGTGGTTTGAGATACTTTCATTTTTAATGATTAATAATTCTTATTTTCTTAATTCTGAATCATTCTTGAACTTCTATTCTAAATCCAATTTAGTAATAGTGAGTATTAATATTTGTATATGTAGCTATATTCTTTTATTAGTATTTAATTTAATATTTTACATTACTGTTCATTAGTGACAATGGTTTATGGTTCTCTTTCTCTTTTCTTTGTAACTCCTTGATAGGCATTAGAATTATATTTTTGTAATAAAAGGAGTTTGGAAGAGAAATTTACTTCTAAATTTTTGGAAATAATTTGGATAGTATAGATATGTGGCTTGTTGTTTTTTTCCATTTCTATTCTCAGAGCTACAGGGTATATAGAGAAAAAGACAGGTTTCTTTCTGGCCCCTGAGGAGTTGAACAGTTTAGATATAGAAACAAGATTTATACACAAAAAGTTGTTAGAGACCAATGTCAGGATAGCACATAAGTGCTCAGGTTAAAAGACAAAAACACATAAGTAGCAGGAGAGGGAAAATGTGATCACCTGTTAAAAAAAAACTCAGGCTTTTTATTTTACTGAAATCACAATATAAAACTCCTCTGTTATGTGACAGCCATCAAGGTAATTTGAGGATGGTTCCACTGTACTCTGCTTTGATCCGATGACATTTAAATTATAGTTATCAGTTTACATGGAAAGATGTAAACCATTAAGATGGAGATAGAGTAGTATGGTGGAATTGGAGCCTGAGGACCTTGGTTCAAATCCTGGCTCTTTGATTTATTACCAGTAGAACCTTGGACAACTTTATCTCTCTGGGCCTCAGTTGTTCTATATGTTATATGAAGGGGTTGGTTAGGTAAACTCCAAGTTCCCTTCTAGTTTTAAAATAATTATGATGAGTGCTTTAGTAATTGAATTATTATTCAAGCACTACATTTTAGCAAGACTGTCAATAATCTCGGATTGAATCTGGGACAGAGGACGAGAATGGTGTGGGGGACCTAGAGACTAGGATACTTTAGGATTAATTGAATGATATAGAGATGTTTAAGCTAGAGAAAGAAAGACTGACGAGAGTAAAATAGTTTTGTTGACCTATTTGGATATCTGTCTTATAAAAGAGGGATAGATTTGATCTGCTTGGGCCCAGAGAGAGAAGTAAGAGTAATGGGTGGAAATGATGGGAAGTCCCATTTTGGCTTAAAAGAACAGCAAGAATTGGCTTGAAAGGAAGTGGGTTACTTTAGGAGGCAGTGGATTCACCTGGACACTGGGCATCTTTGAACAGGGTCTGGATAGTCTTTATCAGTAATATTGTAGAGGAGTAGTTGTTGTTGCTGCTGCTTGTCTTTCATTCTCAAAGAAGACCCTGACATCAGGTAGGTGACACCATGAAACGCACATGAATTGGATTTGAGTGAGAGCATACTGTACTAAGTCACCAGCCTCAATTTCTCCTCCAGAGTCATCAGGATCCAGGGAGCACATATAAATGAGGATGAGTGAAGATGGCCCCAGATTTGAAACAATTAAGTTTAAATGACTTTCCCAAGGTCACACAGCTATTAAGTGTCAAGTATATGAGGTTGGATATGAACTCAGGTTCTCTTGAATCCAGGGCAGGTGCTCAATCCACTGTGCCACCTAGCTTCCCCCATGTAGAGGGGTATCTTGCTAGGATATATGTTTGACTTAAGACCTCTGATATCTCATCTAATTCTGAGAGTCTGTGCTTCTGAGTACATGCAAGTACGTAAGGATTTTAATTTGTATTAGAAAATACTGAAAAAAATCTGAGGAAGCAAAGCAAAAGCTAGGGTGGGGTATGAGAATATTATTGAAAGCCTTGAACAATATTCAATAGAGAAGTAACATTCAGGAAATCCATCTCAGTTCAGAGAGGCTTGTTTTGGGGTACCTTATACATGTCCAGTTTTCATAGGGATACTGTGGGCCCATCAGCTAGAGAGGTAGGGATTCTGTCGCTCCTCCATCTAGAACACAATCTGAAGCAGATTTGGAACTGGGGAAGGTGAGTGAGAGAGCAGAGTAGCACCAGCCCTGGGGAAGTGGGAAAGGCATCGGCAGATGCAGAATGACACGCTTTAATGAGACACCTTTTCTTTGGCTTGAAGTGTTTAACTATGAAGAGCCACTTTGAAAAAGTGTCATTTTCTTGCTGCTGACTTGTGCCCTTGACTTTCCAGTATCTCCATCCAATATTTACCTTATCTACTCGTCTGACATCACCGGGTTGTGAAATGAGGAGGATGTAGTTCTATTTTAATTAAGGAGAGGAGGGAATGATTTGCATTTCAAGTAGCCAGTCTTTGGTGCAGGCCTACTCAGTGTTGGCTACTCTTACCATGACCCTTGGGTCCAATGTTTGAGTAGTCTTGCAGCTTGGATTTCCTCTTTCAGGGCCATGTAGCTGATGAGCCATACAGGAGAGGTGGTGAAGATCTACTCAAAATAAGCGGGTGTGCTGATTTAATTAGGAGTCAAGCTTTCCCAGTGCCTGTGCTGACACTTTTCATTAAGAATCTGAAGTGTACTATTTTATTTATTTATGACAAGTGAGGGCGTTTATTTGTCTGAAAGAATGTTAACATCTTGATTGTTCATTCTCAAGGAAAGGAAGGAGCTATCATCAGCAGGCATTGGTATAAGAGAGGAAATCTATCCCTCTGAGTTAGGCTATATCTCCTTGGAGTCAATGGATTACTCTTGTTAACTGAATGAGCTATATGAGTCCATTGCTTTGGCATCAGGAAGGAATTGTCCATGTAGTCTGAGGCTGTTTGATAGGGATAGGGGGTTACTTAACTCTATTTCCTTTGATTCACTCAAAGAAAAGTTGGTAACTCATTGTCATTTTGAGGAAGGAGACAAAAATAAATTTGGAATCAGGAAATATGTTTCTGAATCCTGGTTCTGCCATTTACTTATGGCATGACTTTGGGCAAACCTTTTCTGGACCTCACTAAGTTTCCCCATTTGTAAAATGAGAGGATTGAAGAAGATGGACCACTGGTGCTGGAGTTATAGGACCTGAGTTCATGAAGATAACTACCTATGTGACCTTAGGCAAATCACCATGTCGGACTTCAATGGAGAAAGTGAAGGAATTGAATTTAATAGCTTCTGAGATGTATTCCAGCTTCTAGCATCACATGAGGACCCTTTCCACTCGGATCAAATTTGAAACTTTCTTTAGTGGTTGATAATATGAAACCAAAATCAATTTCAGACATTCAGTCAACAAACAGTAATTAAATGCCTACTTTTTCTAAGTGCTGAGCATTAGAGATAAAAAGAAAGTAAAAAAAAAAAATCTTGCCCTCAAGGAGATCATAGTCTAATGAGGAGACACATGCAAACTGTTATGTGTTGCTGTTCAGATGTTTTTCAATTGTGTCTGATTCTTCATGATGCCATTTGGTGTTTTCTTCGTAGAGATACTGGAGTGGTTTGTCATTTTCTTCTCCAGTTTATTTAAAAGATGAAGAAACCAAAGCAAACAAGGTTAAATGACTTGCCTAAGGTCACATCTCAAAAAGGATATAGACAGGTTAAGTTGGGGATAATTTGAGAGAAGATACAAAGATTAAGGTATACTAGGAAAAGCTTTTTGTAGAAGGCTGGATTTTAGTGAGATTTGAAAGAGACCCTTGGAGAGAGAGATGAGGAGGGAACTAATTCTAGGTGCAGGGGCTAACCAGTGAAAAGGTCCAAAGTAGAGATATAATGTTGTGTATGAGGGAGATCAAGAAAACCAATGTTACTGTATCACAGAGTATAGATGTGGGGGGGGGGAGTTGTAGGAAGGGGGGAGGTGTAGGAAGGTGTTAGGTGTAGGAAGGGGGTAGGTGTAGGAAGGGGGCGGTGTGGGAAGGGGGGAGGTGTAGGAAGAATGGAAAGGTACTCGGATTCCAAGGTATGGAAGGTTTTAAATGCTAAATAGAGAATTTTAGATTTTATTTTAGCAATAATAAAGTAGCACTGGAGTGGATTGAATATGATATTAAAATAGTCAGATTTATGCTTTAGGAAGATTATATCAAAAGCTGATTTTCTAATGGATTGGAAAGGGAAGAGGCAAGAAGACTAACTAGTCAGCTATGAAATAGGCCAGGCATGAGGTGATGAGAGCCTGCACCAGGGTAGTGGCATTGCCAGAACAATGAAGAAGGATATTATGATTGTAGGGTAGCTAAATGGCACTTCAGTAGATAGAGTGCCAGGCCTGTATTCAAGAAGTCTCATCTTAGTGAGTTTAAATTTGACCTCAGACCCTTACTTGCATTGTGATCCTGGGCAAATCACTTCACTCTGCCTCAGTTTCCACATCTGTAAAATGAACTGGAGAAGGAAATGACAAAACACTCCAGTACTTTGTCAAGAAAACCCCAAACTGGGTCACAGAGAGTTGTTTATGATTGAAAAGCAATTGAACAAAAACAGGAAATTATGAATGCAGAAAGATGGGACATGGTCATTGATTGTATATAGAGAGTTCTGAACCATTGGGATGGAGAGAGAATAATGACATGCATGGGAGGATGTTAATCATTGAAGAATGAGGTAGCTTATCATTGTCAATGAGGGGTTCATCCTTGGTAAGAGTTGTCCCAAGGAGTCAGGAACTTGGGAAATTGGGGAGGATATTGATCAGACAGAGGTCAGCTATGCACTATGGAGTTTCACTGGCCAGAGAAAGTTCCTTGACCTCAATGAAATGGCTACTTTGATAAGCTAGGAAGCCTCCCAGGCAGAATGGGACCTCCTTGAGGGAATAGACCTGTCTTTTTTGTAGCACAAATACTTTGATGCTATAGGAAGTACTTAAGAAATACTTTTAGACTGACTGATGAGGAAAAAATATAAAATACTCAGAATGCTATTTAAAGTGTTTCACAACAAGGTTCCCATTTATCCTTCCAGTCTCACTTCCCTTTCCCTCATTTTGTATGTGGTCTCTTTCAGCTGAGCTGGTCTGTTAGTTGTTTCCCCTCCATGCCTTTGATTATGTTGTCCTTCATGTTTCGAGTAAGTTCTGCCTTTCCCCATGCTGGTGGTTTGCACTCTTTCCCACCTGTATCACTTTTTAGAGAGGGCTTGTGACAGGGTTGGTGGTGGTGGTGGTGGTGGTGGTGGTGGTGGTAGTGGTGGTGGTGGTGGTGGTAGTGCAGCGAACAGAGCACTGGCCTTGGAGTCAGGAAGACCTGAATTCAAATTCAACCTCAGACACTTGGCACTTATTTGCTCTGTGACCCTTGGGCAAATCACTCAACCCAGATTGCCCTGAATCCAGGGCCAGCTCCAGCCATCCTGATTCATATCTGGCCACTGGACCCAGATGGCTCCAGAGGAGAAAGTGAGGCTGGTGACTTAGCAGAGCACCCTCTCATTCAGATCCAATGCGCATTCTTGTCATGGCATCACCTCCCTGATGTCATGGTCTTCTTTGACAACAAAGAACAAACATCATTATCATCATCATCATTATCACTTTGTATAGAATTTATATTTACTCATCTGTGTACGTGTTGTATTCTCCCAGTAGAGTGTAAGCTTCTTGAAGACAGGCCCCTTTATTTTGTTTTGTTTTTTGTAAGGCAATGGGGTTAAGTAATTTGCCCGAGGTCACATAGCTAGATAATTATTAAATGTCTGAGACCAAATTTTAACTCAGATCCTCCTGACTCCAGGGTCAGTGCTCTGTCTACTGTGCCACCTAGCTGCCACTTGCCCCTTTATTTTTTGTCTTTGTATCCCAGCACCTAGCACAATACTTAACACATAGGAGGTATTTAATACATGTTTGCAGGCAGTTTAGTGTAGTGGAAAAAGCTCTTTATCTGGTAGCAAAGGACCTGAGTATGGATTTTCACTTTGTTACTTCCTACCAGTGTGACAGGTAGGCTATTTGACCTTTTTGAGTCTCAGTTTCCTCATCTATAAAATGAAGGAGTTTGACTAGGCAGTCTCTGAAGTCTTGATTCTAATACTGATTCGTTCCTCTATCACCCCACTCTTTTCCTGTACTTTTTTTAAGATTCAAAACAAACTGATAAAGAGGCTATGTTTGTTAGGATATGGGTGCTGGTGGTGGTGGCAGGTTGAGGGCTGAGGGAGAGGAGACTCCCTGAAATCAAAAACCATTGAAGTGAAGAACAAAGTGTTGAAGGGACAAGTGAGAAGAAGGGTCAGAAGTGGAGGGCCTGCCCATCTCTGGTCTGGTCTGCCAAAGAAATCTGGAACTAGGCAAGGATGTTTGACATGGGCACATCATTATCACACTTCATCTACTCATTGGGGAAAATGAAAGCTCTAGAGAGTGTGTAGGGCAGGCTGTTATTAAAAGGAAGCAGACTCAGATATTTGAAAACACCACAAAAGCAATTCTGAGAAACCAGCCAAATTCTGAAGCCTCTCTTTGTTCAGAATATTGCCCTGTGGGGGCGAAGGGAGGGAAGGGGGAAGACTGAGGGGTGGCACCATTGCACATTCTGAGGGGGATGAAACTTGGCCACCTGGCTATGAACCGTGGCCAAGGTGCCATTGAAATTTCCATTTAAATAGAGTTGAGAAAAATCTGTCCCATGCAGAGTCCAGTGCCTAGTAAATGATTATTGCTTTGATGCAACAAAAGAGATTTTATTTTTGCTTCCCAATTATGAAGTACTAATTAAGTGTCCTGTAGGCATATGTAGAATGACCTCCTTCCATTATCATCCAGGGTGACTTTCATATACTGGGCATATATCATACACATTAGGAGCAGATCTCAACCCTTCTGTGCCTTAATTGACAGTCTTCATGAGTTGCTATGGCTAAGAAGTTTATCACCCTATAACCAACCTGGTGATAAGCCCCTCCAAACTTAGAAAGGCAGATCCTTAGATGACTAATAGTATATCTCTGGGTCTGTACTGGAAATCTTTCCAGCTTAGTACAGCCTGCACTGGCTGGAGACGTGGGAGGGCAGAGGAGGAAATGCTGATGACTAAGAACTAAACTGTGGTTAATAGCCTAGGAGGGAAGACTTTAGTGAATTCTGCATGTGTTTACAAATTGGTTGTCAAAGGTAATTTTTTTGTTAAAGTAGGGCCTTCTGATGGACTACCACCTATATGAAATAAGTCCTGAATCCTTATCTTTCTTTTCACACTAAACTCAATGGTCCTTCTTCCATGAAACTTTTCCTGACTTCTCCCAGTCATGAGACTCCTTTAAAAAAAAGCAGTTTATTTCAGTGTATTTTTGTACATGGTATAACACCTATTCCATACCCCCTATCCCAGCCCTACCAGTTGAATGTAAGCTCTTTGAGGATGGGGACTTTTAGTTTTACTTCATCCCCACTGACCATGATAGGTGATTAACAAATATTTGTTGAATCAAATCATGACCAGCATGAAGTACAATGCACTGTATTTACACTGGTTCATTGCTTTAGTAGATCTGGGATTCTGCTAATAAGGGAACTCCTCCTGTCAGTGCATAGAGCTTCCCATTCTTGCCTTCTCATTCTCTTTGATTCTTATCCATGGTCTTATCCATGGAGGACCCATTGGTCCTCCACAGGAATCCACTCCATATGCTAGGAGCCTTGCCCTGGGGCTCTTAGCATTGTGGAGTTTCCAATGAAGTATAAGGGCTGTTCTGTTCAACCTTCCTCTCACTATAATATTGGGCCCCTTCTTTTGTTGCTTATTCATCACCTTATTGATGCCTTTTATCTTTTTTCTTCTACACAGATTCTCATCATTAATGTTATATAGCCTATGTGTGTCCACCTTGCATCTCACTATCACTCTGTAGGTTACCCCCAATCTTAGTTATTTAGTGATTGTGGCATATTCCATGATTCTCTGCTATCACTGGAAGATTATTGGAGTGAACATCATGGACTTTCCTGTCAGGACAGCTTGGGGTCATTGTAAGTTCTATGAAATTTAAATGAAATTCAAATCTTTCTGCCTCCCTAATTCTGGTCTTAGAGCATCATCCAGCTGCAGTGTTTGCAGTCACAAACACACACACACACACACACACACACACACACACACACACACACACACACATATATATACAGTCCTTGGTAGATGCAACAACAGGCATAACTTGATTCAGTGACTTTCTGATCATTCATATAACATAAGGCTTAAATCAGGAAGATATCTACTCACATAGCATCGTGGAAATGTCTATCATGGAATTCAAACAGAAGAGGAATTTCCCCTATGCCCTTCTTTGCATAGAAACCACCTAATAGACTTTATGTTGGTGTCACCGGGAAAGTCTTACAGAGTTCTAATTTTTCTATGAGGTAATCCTCTCCCACAGAAGTTATTATATAAACTGCTATTATTGTTATGCTGATTTTTTTATTAACTTCATCAATAGAGTTACAAAGTGAGATGGCCACATTTCCCATGAAATGATGTTTCTTGTTGTCTTCGGGCACATGCTTGAACTAACTTTGCCAACTCCTTTATTTGCCTCTCCAAGGAGAAAGAGTGAGTCATCTTTCCTTGCATATGCAACTTTCTTATCTTTTCTGGTTTCATTTATAGTGAGAATATAAATATTGATATGAGTCAGTTCCTCTAGTCACACGTCAAATCATTGGTCTGTGGACAAAGATTTCCTATTTAGCATAGGATCAGATAAATTATTGTGTTAGGTGATTAAAAACATATGCTGTTATTAGCATCCTCTTCCTCTTTTTCTGTCACTCTAGGATCAGAAGAGAAGTAATTAAATGCAATTCAATGAACAGTTATCTAGCATCTACTCTACATCAAACACTCTGCTTAATATTGGGAAAAGCAAGATACAAAAGAAAAACTCCTTGTCCTTAATGAGTTTATTTTCTATTGGTAGGGGTGAGAGGCAGATTTGTGCAGATAACCAAATACAGAATGTTTACAAAATCATTTTGTTGGTGAAGGAAGTAGTGATTTGGGAATACCAATAGGTTTTGGATGAATGGAATGAAAAGGCATAGCCAAACGTTGTGTGAAGCAGTGGGGCCACAAATACAAAAACAAAAGCCAGTTCCTGATCTTAAGGAGATTATATTTTCGTAAAAAAAGACAGCACATAATAAAGGAATGATGACCAGTGGTCACTTTGGTCTGGAAAGTTAAAGAGATGATCAGTAGGGTTCTAGGGGAATAGGTTGACGTGCCCCATCAAGGTACAGTGGGAAAGTTGTTTCGATCATGGTTCTAGAAATGTAGGGAAGGAGGAAGTGGTGTGGAGGTTATAGAGGTTGTGAGTGAAAAAAGGAAATGAAATGAAACATGACTGGGTATTTACTGAAATAGTGAAAAATAAGAGAATATCATGTAACTTTGTATCCTTAGCTTCTAATACAGTGACTAGACCAAAGTAGATACTTTATAGGTACTTTTTAAACTAAATGACTGATATTAGGATAAAATTTCCTTCCTAGCATGGTATGGGCAATGACATAGTTCATTAGGAGACTATATAGGAAGTATTGGAGGAGAAGGGAGTGAGATCTTGCATAGGTGGTATCTTCAACAGAGCCTTGAAGGAAACTAGGGCTATTACGAGGCAGAAATAAGAGTGAATTGCATGGAGGTGGAAGTGGGGGTGGGAATGCCATATATAATCTAATACTTTCATTTTGCAGATGAGAGAACTAATACCAATGACTTATCTGAGATCCCACTCATAGGGTCTGAAACCAGGGTCCTCTGATTGCAAAGTCTCTGTGTCTATGTCTATGTGTGTATGCACACATACCTTCATTTCTATAAAGGCATCTGGATGCATGTATATGTGTGTACATGTGTGTGCATGTCTGAGTTTTCATCATACTGTGGAACATTATGTTGAGTGAGCATTTTGGCTGTAGCGTAGAATGTAGTAGGGACAGGCATGTAAATCTATCAGGCTATAAAATTGATTGGAATCAGACTGCAAAGGACTGAATGGAGAAATTTGTATTTTATCCCAGAAGCCTTTGGAAGCCATAGGAACAACCTGAGAAGTACTTTACCTGAGCAGTACCAAACTGAGCAGGACCTGCACCTTAGCAATATTATTCTGGCAGCTTTGTGGAGGATGGTTTGGAGAGGCTGGACACAGAGAAACCAATTAGGAAGCTAATGAAATACTCCCATTGAGAGGTGACTGAGCTAAGATGTTGGCAATGTGAGTGGAGAGAAGGGGATGTATGGGAGAAATACTGTGGAGGGAGAATCAACAAGACTTTCCAAATGATTGGAGGTGAAATTTTGAGAGTGGAGGGAGACCTGACTGTGCCCTTGACAAAAAAGTAAGAGATCAAGCAGGAAGGGGGGAGTGAATTTGGAGGAAGGATAATGGGTCTTGTTTGGCCATATTGAGTTTGAGACAAGGGCTGGATGTGGAAGTTTCAGAGTCATCTGCATCTTGCATGGTTGAACTCATGGAAACTGAATGTAGCCTCTTTTCTCTCCTCGAAGAGAAGGTAAAAGAACTGGAAGAAAGCATTTTTTTATTAAAGGTCAGTTTATTGGGGACAATGAATTGTCCCTAAAAATTAAAAGTGGAAGCAAGGTTTCAGTTTAAAAAAAGAATTGAAAGGAAAGGAAGGGAAGGCAGGCATAATGGATAGAGCACTGGTCATGGAGTCTGGAGGACCTGACTTCAAATCTGGCCTGAGACACGTGATATTTAACTGTCTGTGACTTTGGGAAAGTTACTTAATCCTGTTGCCTTGCAAAAAAAGAAAAAGAAAGAAAGAAAGGATAGGAAAGTCCAGGAAGGTTGATGCTTGGGAGGAGCATAGGCTTGATGGCTTCTGAGGTCCATCCCAGATTGAGATCTAGAGTCCTATATGTAACTTTGGACAGGTCACCTCCAGCTCTGTATTTCAGTTTCCCTATCTGGAAATGATAGAGTTGGAGTAGATGGTCTCTGAGGTCCTTTCCAGTTCTAGATCTATACTGAATGATAAGTAGTCTTGGCCAAATCTATACTGAATGATAGGTAGTCTTGGCCAAAGTCTTGTCCCGATCTGGCCTTCAGATTCCTCATTACATAGGGTTAGGATTGGTCTTTCAGGTCCTTTCCAGTTCTAGATCTAGGCTGGATGATAGGTGGTCTTAGCCTAGGCCCTTTCCTTATCTGGGCCCCAGTTTCCTCATTTACAAAAGAACTAGAATTAAATGGGTTCTGGGATCCTTTCTGGCTCTATTTCTATAGTCCTATAAGTAACCTTGGCTAAGTCCTCTTAGAACCTTAGCTTCCTCTTAATTTTACAGAATGATGGGGTAGGACTAAATAGCCTCAGAGGCCCCTCCAATTAGTCTCCTGAATCAAATGATAGAAATGCCAGAAAAGAATAAGTGTTGGGGAAGGATCTCTGTGTCTTTAACAAGGTATACCTAAAGTCATAGTGCCATTTTAAGTTTTAGGTGCTTAAATGTGTCAATTAATTTTTTGATTGGGCAGAGTCACACAGATCATAAATCTGGAGGTGGAAGGCTCCTCAGAGGCTAGCTGGTCCAACCTCCTCATTATACAAAGGAGTAAAGTGAGGCCAAGAGAGGTCAAGAGGAAACTTCCCCCCTCATTAGGTCAGGACAGGGTAGTTGTTTATATTGTTGGAGAGGGGGATGGCATCATTAAGCTTAACTCACAATTGAGTAATGACAGCCCCACCTAGTCCTTTATTTGGTGCTAGTACTTTGAAGTGTTCCCAATCATTGATCTCTATGGATAAATGGGTGTTAGATTCTTTCTTGCAAAGGAGGAAGGAAAGAAGCACTTATTATGTTCCTAATGTGTGCCAGGTAAGCATTGTGCTAAATACTGCAAATATTATCTCATTTGATCCTCATTTGATCATGTTGAACAACATGGTGAGGTAGATACTTTATTATCCCCTTTTTATAGTTGGGGAAACTGAGGCAAAATAAGTTAAGTGACTTGGTCACACAGCTAGGAAGTGTCTGAAGGCAGATTTGAACTTAGCTTTCCTCATTCCATAGGCTTTGATAAAAAGAGTATATGAAGTATAAAGGTAGAACAATAATTTGGAGGAAATATATTTGCATCCTGCCTCAATTTCTAGCTGTGTGAACCTAGGTAAGTCACACAACCTCTACGAGCCTCAGTTTCCTCTACTATAAAAAGAGGCAATCAGTCAAGCAGCTACCTCACAGGGCTGTAACACTGTTCATATCAGACAGGATAACATTGAATTGCAAATTGTAACATGTTACAGAAATACTAGCTGTTATTTTATTAACTCTTACAAAGAGTTCTGGGTACCTGAACTTGGGGACAAGGCACCTTTCCGAATGTAAAGGGGTCATATTCAGGCTGCAGTGGCAAACAATAGACTTCTTGGCTATGTCAATATGAACTGCAGCCAAGGTACTGTCGAAATTTCCATTTAAATAGACAAGAAGGAAAAAGGCCACACTAGGCCTACCATCTGACAGGGGGCTATGGCCCTTGCTTTGATATAATCAAATGTGTTCACATTACTAGACTTTACAGGATTGCTGAGGGTTTGTCCTGCTGCAAAATTGAGGTTAGGCAGAAGGAAGGATAGCCCAGATCCCCCAGTCCATCTATCTTGGAGAGACACTGCAGATGGACAAAGGAACTGAGCCCAGAATTGAGGAGGAGGAGAGCAATCAGCTGGCCAATCAATGATCCCAAGTTGTTTCTTGCCACCAGAGTCCATTTTCTGGACACAATTTATCCTGGAGAGCGCTCTAGGGCTCTGAATCACAGAACATCTCCATTTCAGAAGGATTCCTATGGCATAGGAGCCACAAGAGCAATGCAAAGGACCTACAGTAGATGTCAGGATGATTTTGCGTGTGTCTGTGTGTGTGTTGTGTGTGTGTGTGTGTGTGTGTGTGTGTGTGTGTGTGTGTGTGTATGTGTGTGTATGTATCCAGGCTAATGGTCTTTATAATAAACACTTACTTTTTGATGGACCTTGACCAGTTTGCAAAATGCTTTTCTCACCACCATCCAGGAAGGAAAACATTAATTCTATTATACACATGAGGAAACTGAGACTCTGGGAGCTTAATGGACTTGCTCATGTGTACACAGCTACATTCCTGGATTTTGGGTCAGGAAGATTGATGTCCACTCTCAAATACGTACTGCATAATTAGACTCCTGAGCCTCAGTTTCCTTACCTGTAAAATGGGTACAATAACTGCTCATAGGATCATAGATTTAGAGCTTAGAGGTCACTGAGTCTACCAGTGTCATTTTATAAATGAAGAAAGTGAGGCACAGAGAGACTAAATAGCTTTTTGGATTCTCCCAACTGCTAACACTTCCTCTAAATACATTATATAATTAATTATGAATATGTTTGTATTTGTAGGCACAGTGAATGGATTCAGGACAGGAGTTGAAATCCAACCTCAGACACTTGTCACTTAATAGCTAGGTGACCTTGGGCAAGTCACTCAACCCTGATTGCCCTGAATCCAGAGCCATCTCCAGTTATCCTGATTCATATCTGGTCAGGGGACCCAGCTGGCACTGGAGGAGAAAGTGAAGCTAGTGACTTAGCACAGCACCCCCTCACTCAAATCTAATTCACATGCTTGTCACAGTATCACCTCTCTGATGTTGTGGTCTTCAAAATGAAGGAGAAATATTATTTGTGTTTGCGCCACATATATTTTTATATGTACTCATTGTTTCCTCCATTAAAGTAGGAACTCTTTGAGGGCAGGGATGGTTTCATTCCTCATACTTGTATTCCTAATGCCTAATAGTAAGAACTAAAAAAACTATAAGGTCTACCAAAACGCTCAGTACCATTTTTAAGCTTTGCTAGCTTAAGTCAGCACTAAGACTTTTGGAACAGCCTGTATATGTCAGTTGATTTTTTTGGATTGGGCAAAGTCACTCACAGAATCATGACTTTGGACCTGGAAGCGCTCTCAGAAGTCATCTGGTCCAACCTCCTCATTTTACATAGGAGAAAATTGAGCTCCAGAGAGGTCAAGGGACTCATCCAGGATCATATAGCTAATTAAGTGACTGATAAGGGATTAATAATAACTAGTATTTATATAGCACCTACTATTTGCCAGTTACTATACTAAGCATTTAAAAATATTATCTCATTTAATCCTCACACCAAAAAGTGCATGCTATTATTATTTCCATTTTTATAACTGAGGAAATTGAGGCACAGCCAAAAAGTATCTGAGACTGGTTTCAACTCAGTTTTTGCTGACTCTAACTCAATGTTCCGTTCTCTCCACCACCTAGCTGCCTGAGATTGGAACCCAGTCCTTCTCAAGTCCAAATCCAGTGGACTATCTACTATCTCACACTGCTCCTCTTCCCCTTCACCCTATCTCTCTTAAGCAAGTTTTGGGAAGGTTGTACTATCACTGAAATGAAATCATAGGCTCCTTTGTGAATTTGTGTAATCTCACTTAGGCCCTAGATGCCATACCACAGTTTTTTCATTTTAATTGTTTACTGTTAATTGTCTATCCCCCTCCCCCCATACCTCCTCCAGGAGTTGGTTTGAACCTTCTCTTGTCCAGCTTCCTAAGGCATCTCCTTATTTCCCAGCAGAGGACTCCATTTCCTGCTTTTCTATGGAAATAGATTCTCAACCTCCTCCAATTTTTTCTATTTTAGTTGAGTACAGTACTATCCTTGAATCCTCCAAGTCTGCAGTCACTGCTTATCTCATGGGCTTATGTTTGAGGCTAAGTCTCTGCTTATATGGTATAAGGAAACCCTGGAGGAGGAAACTACCTTTCCTCATACATTTCAGCTTCTTCTCTTTAACTTACCATCTGGGGAAATTGTCCAAGTTACTGAAAAAACTTGTAGCCAGAAGGTAGCCATGCAGCCAGAATGGGTCAAAGGTTAGACTTGAATTTAAGTCCTCCTGATCCTCTGGTTAACTCTTTATTTAGAGAGCCTGGTGCATGGTAAGGGTTTAATAAATGTTTGTTGATTATGCACTACTGCTCCTCCTTGGGGTTGTTTTGTGGATCAGATGATATAATATGTGAAATGCTTTGCAAACATCAAGGCACTGATAGATAACTATTGTTCCTATTGTTCTTGTCATATGAACTGAAGGGACCTCAGAAGCCAGGTAGTATAATTATTTTATTTTACAGATGTGGAAACTTCTGGGAAGGGGAAAGGATCCATCTAGAGTTGGAAGGGACCTTAGAGGTTACCTAGTCCAAGTTTCTTATTTTACAGAGGAGGAAACCATCTCCATGAAGGGAAGTGACTTACCCAAAGTCACATGGAATGTAAATAGCAGAGTTATAGTCCGTCTGGCTTCAGAGACAGTGTGTGTTCTCCTATATCACCTTGCCTTTCCCTATCATGTCCGTCATATATCTGTCAGAGCAAGGATTAGTCCTGACTTTCCGCTGAATGTTACATTTGTGAATGAGAATTTGGATTGGTGGTAAGTACTTGCATCACTAGGGTTGCATTTACCATGTCTGAGACTGAGGAAGACATAAATGAGACTAGCCAATAATTTCAGTTGATTCCATACTTAGAGGAAGAACAAGGGTATGGGAGGGCCTGAAATCAAGACTGATACAGGGGGAAGCAGTAGCTCTGTGGGAGAGGCTTAGTGAAGCCTTCTGCCTTGACCAGAATGCACAATGAGTTGGGGCTGTGATTGGTCCAAATTGCCTCCTGTTGAAATATGGCATGCATTTGTTTCTGACCCTCTTGGAGTGCCTACCAGCTGTAGCGGCAAGATGATTTGTCTGTAACTGGCTTAGTGATTGTACTCAGATGAAACCTGTAGATCCCTTGGGTCTCAAAGACAGCAGGCATCTCTCTGGCTAGCCATGTTTGAAATATCCTTTATTTCCTCAACTAATATGGACCATATCTTCAGAATAGAGGCCATATCTTGACCTTGGGAATCAGTGGATCTTACATTTTAAAGCAGGAAGTTACCTCAGAGGCCATCTACTACCACCTGCTCATTTTACAGAGGAGGAAACTGCGGTCAAGTTACTTGCCCATGATCACACAGTTTTTATAACTGAAATTTGAACTCAGATCTTCTCATTCCCAGGACTGGGAAGAGTGTGGGGGTGGGTAGAGAAGGCAATGAAATCTTGACTCTTTTTCAAAGGATCCCGAAGAAATTTAAGGCATGTTTAATATATGTTGACCCGTGATGGTTGTTGAATATCAGTGAATATTTTCACAATTTTGCTTGTTTCCATAACTCATCCTGAAGTTGTCAGCTTCAGCTCAATTCCCAAACCAAAGGGTTGACTTACTCAACTGACCCTTTCTCTTTACCTCTACTTCTGCCAAGGATCATAGCATACTCCATGTCACTTAGGTACATAACCTTGGAGCCATCCTTAATAATTCATTCTCCTTCACTGTCTATTCATTTATGGAGTCTCTTTGATTCTATTCCCATTATGCTGCTCATGCTTGCCCTCCCCTTACCTGCTAAGGGACTATATAGAGCCAGAAGGGACCTCAGTGGCCATCTAATTAAACTCTACAGAGATATATAATATCTATATTATATGCTAAGGCTTATAGTAGCTAAATAATTTGTCCAAGGTTGTACAGGAAATTATCTGAGATGGGATTTCAACCCAATCTCTTTGACTCCAAGGTCAGTATTTGTCTTATTCCTACCACATATACCCCAGTCCTCATCACTTGAATTTTTGTGATAGCCTCCTTTTAGCTCTTCCTGACTCCAGCCTTGCTCTCCTTTGCAATCCAAATTCCTTTCAACTACCACATTGATATTTATATGCATAGTTCTGACCTTGTCACTCCCCTGTTCCAAAAAGTACAATAGCTCCCTATTGTATCTAGGATAAAATACAAACTCTTTATTGGATCTGACCAATGTCTAGCCTATCTTTTTAGCTGATTGCACATTACCCCCCCTCCTATTCACTTTTCTTTTTATTGAAAGTAAGGAAAGGAAGAAATAAGCATTCATTCAGTGTCTGACAAAAACCAGGGATCATGTGATATGATTTATAAATATTATCTCATTTGATCCTCACATAGGATCTATGAGGTAGGGGTTATTATTACCCCCTTTTATAATTGAGTAAACTGAGACAAGCAGCTTCATGGAGCTGTATCTGGGGTTGCATTAGAACTTGGATCTTCCTGACGCCAGGCATAGTGCTCTATCCACTGTGCCACTAGTTTTCTAAATGTAGTCAATTTACTATTCCCTATTAATGTCAGGTCATTTCCTGCCAGTGTACATTTGTTTACACACACTGTTTCCCACCATCATGCCTCCCCATGTCTGGAATTTTTTTTTCTCCTTACCTCCACCTCTTAGAATTCTTTGATCCCTTCAACCCAAGTACCACCTCTGCCAAGGGCCTCTCTTGATCTCTTCACTTGTCAGTATCTCCTGCCTCTAAATTACTTTGTATATATTGTTTACATTTTGAACAATTGTGGACATGTTTTCTTCCTCCAGTTGAATTCAAACACCTAGACTGCAGAGACTTTAACTTTTATTTAGTGTCTAGCACATAGTAGGTATTTTATAAACACTTTCAAAACTGAGCTCCAATATCCTTTATTGCCCAAGTCAGGAATCTGGCCTTTCTTATACATTGCCTGGGATTGTTAGCTTTTTCTGTATATAAACAAGTCTTATCTCCTCAACTGGACCACATCTTCAGCAAGATATAGAGACCATATCTTGACTTTGGGATCATTGGATCTTACATTTTAGAGTAGGAAGTTAGCTCAGAGGCCATCTAGTCCCACCTGCTCATTTTACAGAGCAGGAAACTGAGGTAAGTTACTTGCCCATGATCGCAGGGGCCATTATTGGAGCTGAAATTTCAACTCAAATCTTCTCATTCCAATATATTCCATAATGTCTAACTTGGATTCTTGCCTAAAGCTGAATATTTTTTGATTGAGTAACTGTCCAAAGGCCACTCTGGATGGAGTGGGGGAAGTTTCCTCCTTTGTAAGATGATGTCTTTTATCTCTTATGCTCTGGGATAGGGGTTCTTCAGTTTTGTGTATCCTAGATCCAGAAATGTCCTGAAGCCCATTCAAACTGGAGCATGAGAGCCAATTGTTAAATTTGAGAATGAGCATTCATACCTCAGAAATAAGCAAATGCTACAAATGAAGCCCTGAGTGATTTCTAGACTTCAGAAAGTGAGGGAGAGTATGTTAATACAGATTAAACTTAAAAGTATGTCATGTCTAAAGATTTCCCCCAGTGAAACAGATATTTAATACTTAACAGCAACCACTACCTAGACCCCTGGGCGGATTGGAAATGTTTATGAAACCCCTCTCAGTTTCATGTTCTTAAAAGCATAAAAAAAATCCAAATGTCAGAAAGAAAACCAATTACATTTAAAAACAGTTTTCAAATTTTCAGAAAATAACGAGTCCAGGGATCTCAGATTATAGACTCTACTGAGCTTCACTTCTCTACTTCCAGGGACCCATCCAGGATGCAGTTATTTGGAATCTGTGCCACCATTCCTGGAACATCATTGCTTTGTTACCATTCTACCCTTCCTGTCCTTCACCACTGATGTGTGTTTGTGAGTAAGTGTTGTTTGTGTGTGTGTGTGTGTGTGTCTGTGTGTGTGTGTGTCTGTGTGTGTGTGTGTGTGTGTGTGTGTGTGTGTGTGTATGTGTGCTGACATTCTCACAGGGCAGTTGGCTAATGTAGTAAATTCTTCTGAGCTTATAGGAGGGGATCAGGAAAGTCCCTTTCTCTTCCTTATCTCCCAAATAGCACATAAGTAATTCAATACTTTAAAAAAAATGACAAAATGTACTTGACATGACTCCTCATACATTTTTGTTTGCTTGTTTTTGTAGCTACATGTAATGGTAGTTTTTAGGAATCATTTTTTTCAAGATTTGGGGTTTTATATTTCTTCCCCCTGACAAAAAGCAATCTGATACAGGCTCTGCATTTATAACCATGGTAAACATAGATACATATTGATCTTGTTGTGAGAGAAGAATCAAATAAAAATGGAAAGAGGAAAACATTAGAGAAAAAAATGATATAATATATAAGACAACTTTTAAAAATTGAAGATAATAAGCTTTCATCTTCATTTAAACTCAACAGTTCCTTCTCTGGATATGGCTGGCATACTTCAGAAATAAAATTGTCTTTGATTATTTTACTGTTGAAATGAACAAATCCATCATGATTGATCATCATCCCACATTGTTGTTAGTGAGTATAATATTCTTCTGCTTCTGTTCATCTCACTCTGCATCAAATCATGCAAGTCTTTCAAGGCTTTTCTGAAATTCTGCCCCTCATGATTTCTTATAGAATAATAGTGTTCCATCACATACATATACCACAATTTGTTCAGTCATTCCCTAATTGATGGGAATCCCCTAAATTTCCAATTTTTTGACACTATACAAAGAGCTGCTATAAATATTTTTATTTACCTTTTTTAATGATCTCTTCAGGATGCAGATCTAGTAGTGTTATTGCTGGATCAAAGGGTATGCATGCACAGTTTTATTGTCTTTCAGGCATAATTTCAAATTCCTTTCCAGAAAGTTTGAATCAGTTCACAACTTCACTAATAATGCGTTAGTGTTCAGTTTTCCCACATTCCCTTCAACATTGATCATTATTTTCTAGTTATATTGTTAATCTGGTATGAGGTTGTACCTCAGAGATGTTTTAATTTCCATTTCTCTAATCAATAATGATTTAGAGCAATTTTTCATATGACTATAGATAGTTTTGATTTCTTTCTCTGAGAATTGCCTTTCCATATCCTTTGGCCATTTATCTATTGGGGAATGACTGTTTTGTTTTTTTTTTATAAATGTGACTCAGTTATCTATATATTTCAGAAATGAGTCCTTCATCCAAAAGACTAGTTATAAAAATGGTTTCCCAATTTACTACATTTCTTTTAATCTTGGTAGCAGTCGTTTTGTTTGTGCAAAACATTTTTGGTTTAATGTAATCAAAATTATCTAGTTTGTTTTTTATAATGTTCTCTATCTCTTCATTGGCCATAATCTGCTCCCCTTTTCATAAATCTGACAAATGTCTTGTGCTCCAAATTGAGTTATTGTATTACGTTTTATGTTTAAATCCTACATCTATTTTGATCTTATCTTGGTAAAGATTGTGAGATGTTGGTCTATATCTAGTTTCTGAATCTACTTTGGCAGATAGACTCCCATGTATTTTATGTTGTCTGGGCTATATCAAATAGGATTTCTCTTTCTATCTCTTGCTGTTGTACCTTGGAAGTAATATATAGAAATGTAGAGGATTTCTGTAGGTTTGTTTTATATCCTGCAACTTTGCAAAAGTTGTTAATTATTTTCAGTAGTTTTTTAGATGATTTTCTAGGGTTCATATCATCTGAAAAGAATTATTCTTGCTTTTTTGTTGCCTATTCTAATTCCTTCGATTTCTCTTCTCTTATTGCTAAAGCTAACATTTCTAATGCACTACTGAAAAATAGTGGTGATAACAGGCATCCTTGTTTCACCCCTGTTTTTATTGGGAATGCTTCTAGCTTATATCCATTGCATATAATTTTTGTTGATGGTTTTAAATAGATTCTGCTTATCATTTTAAGGAATATTCCATTTATTCCTAGACTCCAGTGTTTTAATAAGAATGGGTGCTGTAGTTTGTCAAAAGCTTTTTCAGCATCTATTGAGATTATCATGATTTCTGTTACATTTGTAATTGATATGGTTGATTAGGCTGATAGTTTTCCTAATATTGAGCCAACCCTGCATTTCTGCTATAAATTCTGCTTAATCATAGTGTATTATCCTAGTGATAACTCGCTGTAATTGCCTTGCTAATATTTTATTTAAAATTTTTGCATCCATATTCATTAGGGAAATTGGTCTACAATTTTCTTTCTCTGTTTTGACTCTTCCTGATTTAGTTATCAACACCATATTGGTGTCATAAAAGGAATTTGGCAAAACTCCTTCACCTATTTTTGCAGATAGTTTATATAACATTTGAGCTAATTGTTCCTGACTATTTGGTAGAATTCGCTTGTGAATTAATCTGGCCCTGGAGATTTTCTCTTAGGGAGTTCACTGATGGCTTATTCAATTTCTTTTTTCTGAGATGGGGTTATTTAAGTATTTATTTTCTTCTTCTTTCAACCTGGGAAATTACAGTTTTTCAAATATTCGTGCATTTCACTTAGATTATCAAATATATTGGCATACATTTTGGGCAAAATAATTCAGCATAATAACATTAATTTCTTTCTCATTAGTGGTGAATTCACCTTTTTCATTTTTGATACTGGTAATTTCGTTTTCTCCTTTCTTTTTATCAGATTAACCAAATGTTTATCTATTATATTGCTTTTTCCATAAAAGCAACTTTTGGATTTATTTCAATAATTCAATGGTTTTTTTATTTCAATTTTATTACCTTCTCCTTTGATTTTCAAAATATTTTAATTTTATATTTAATCACGATTTTTAATTTGTTCCTTCTCTAAATTTTTAGTTATGTGATCAGTTTATTGTTCTCTTCTTTCTCTATTTTATTCATCTATCCATTTAGAGATATAATATTTCCCCTAATAACTGCTTTGGCTATATCCCATAAGTTTTCCTGCTTATTGTCATTGTTTTGGGTGAAATTATAAATTCTTTCTATTATTTCTTGATCCTCTCATTCTTTTAATGTTAGGTTTTAGTTGCCAATTAGTTTTAGGTCTATCTATCCATGGCCCTTTATTACATGTGATTTTAATTGCATTTTGATCTGAAAAGGAAGCATTTAATATATTTCTGCCTTTCTGCATTTGATTATGAGGTTTTTTAATGTCCTATGACATGACAAAATTTTGAATAGGTGTCATGTACATATCAATAAAAATTTATTCCTTTCTATCCCCATTCAATTTTCTCCCTAAGTCTATCATATCTAAGTTTTCTAACATTCTGTTCACTCCCTTAACTTCCTTCTTGTTTATTTTATCTAATTCTAAGAGAGGGAGGTCCCCCATCAATATAGTTTTGCTGTCTTCCAATACCTTAATTAGCTTTCCTCTATGAATTTGGATGCTATACCACTTGGTGCATCCATGTTTAGTATTGAAATTACTTCATTGTCTGTGGTACTTTTAGGAGCATATAGGTTCCTTCATTATCTCTTTTAATGAGATCTATTTTCACAATTGTTTTTTCTGAGATAAGGATTGCTACCCCTGCTTTTTTCATTTCAGCTGAAGCATAATATATTTTGCTCCAGCCTTTTTCTTTTACTCTTTGTGTATCTCTTTGCTTCAAATGTTTTTTCTTGTAAGCAGCATATTGTACGGTTTGGGTTTTTAATTCACTCTGCTATCCACTTCCATTGTATGGGAGAGTAATCCCATTTATATTCCCAGTTATAATTACTCTCTATTACCTTCCATGCTATCTCCCCTCCATTTGTATGTACCCTTTCATCTTGCTTCTGAATAATTCCCCCTCAATGTGCCCTCCCTTCTAATCCAGCACCCTCCCTTTTCCCTTTTTTTCCTCCTTTCCCTTTTAGTAGTCCCTTCTTCCCTACCCCCTTTCCTTTCTAATAATTTCTACACTCAGCTGAGTGTGTGTGTTAATCCCCCTTTGAGTAAAATCTGATGAGAGTAAGATTCAGGCTGAATGGCTGTCCTGAGCAACACTGGAGCTCTCCCAATCTGGATGCTGGAGCTCTCCCAGTCTGCGCATTGCATACACTGCAAAGGCTTCTGACCAGGTTAGTCCCCTGCCTTACCCTGCCACTATTATGCTTGGTCTCTGATCTCTGCCCTGGACATACTCATACTCCCCTCCCCCCATGGCAGAACTTGCTGGAAGATGTTCCACTCTGTTCTTTTGTGGGTTCTGTCTCTCTAAAATCTGTTAAGAAGCTTGATTCATGTCAGTTCTGAGGGAGAACCAGGAGAACTTAAAACAGTGCCTGGCTTCTCTCTACCATCTCAGCCAGAATTGACTCCTCATACTTTCTTCCAAATAGCATATATTCAAGGAAGACTAGTACCTCTGGTGTAAGAGCTGCTTTCCACCTTTGATTTTCACCTGAGCCACCCACCTAATAATTCTCATCTGTGGCTCCAAAGAACTGTGGCATGCAGTGTTCTCATCCCAGTAAACCATTTCAGCAGATGTACTAAACCAGGGGAATAGCCAAGGGGAATTCAAACCTGTTGGTGAGTTAGGGGGTGTCTCCATCCAAGAATATGAAGACTTTCCCTGGTGGAATGAATAGATGAGGACATTTTATTCCAATGGCTATGAAGGCAGCTGAAGCAGATGCTATGAAGTGCTTAGAGCTTGGTTAGACATCAAAGATGCAAACATCATCCACTGCATCTCAAGCCATTACTAGTTGTCTTGACTCTGTCTTGCCTCTAGACTGTCATTAATTTTGGAAGAGTCAGGCTAACAATTTCATGCAACTTTGCCTCATTTATTTATGCTCAAATCAAAAGTTATCACCCATACCATTTTACCATTCCTATCTCAAAGTCCTGTGACAACAGGCAAGTGATGAAGCAGTGGGTTCAGATACACGGGGAGCTGTAGCTACAACCCTGCATGCAGGTGCCCTAGGTCATAGGTTTATTTCCTCACTGAAAGCAGCAGTGGGATTTGGCAGCCCCCTGTGTGATTGAACAGTCTTTTCAAGATACGCTGATAAACTCCTGATGTGAGGAAGAGGCTAGAAAAAGGTACCCTAAAATTGTCAGCTTACCCAATGATGGCTCAATTGCTATTGCAGGTGGGAATCCCATCCTGTGGTTGAAACACACAAAAGTACAAAACCTTCTTCAAAGAAGATTCTTCTCATCATCGACATATGGAATGTATGTACACTTATAGGCAACACAAAATCAGATAGACCTGAAAGACAAACAGGCCTTGTTGCAAGAAAATTCAGCAAATATCATATCCAATATCAGCCTTGAGTGAACTAACGTTGGCAAATGAAAGTTAGCTTACTGAAGTCAGAATTGGATACATATTTTTTCTGGAGTGACCACAGTGAAAGAGAGAATCATGAAGCTAGGTTAGGTTTTACAATCACAACTAATCTAGTCAACCAGTTTGCCTATCAAAAGGAGTTAATTCTTTCTCATGACAATGCTATTGTCACTTGAAGGAAAATGCCACACCACCATGGTCCTACCATGACAAACCCTGATGAGGTCAAAGAAAAATTTTATGAAGACTTGGAGACACTTATCATCAATGTACCAAAAGAGATCAAGCTTACAATTCTGGGTGACTTTAATGCTAGCAAAGTTTTAGAATACCAAACATGATAGGGAGTTCCTGGGAGTGATGGAGTTGGAAACAGCAAGAGTAAAGGTCACATACTTGTGCTTGTCATGATCTTCTCATCATGAACTCTGTCTTCCATTTATCTAAATGCAATAAAACTTCCTTAGATGCACCCTCACAGAAAACATTGACAATCAAATAGACTGTGTGTTTGTAAGGAGAAGAGACAGACAGGATGTGAAAGTGACAAAGGCAATGTGTGATCCAAAGTTCTGGACTGATCACAGACTCATCCTCTCCAAGCTAAATATTCACATTCAACCAAAGCAGCAGTCCCAAAGCAAAATGACCACTTGAAGAGTTAATGTCAAGAGATTAGAACTCTAATTGGGAAAAGTTTGTTGCTAACTTGGAGAGAAAGTTGAATCAACACACATTTAGCAACAGTGGAAAAGAAGTGGGCACCTTTCCGAGATTTGGTGTACAGCATTACATCTGCTCATCTGAATCAGCACACTCACAGACATCAAAATTTTTTAATGAAGCTGCTAAATAAAAAATGATAATGCCACAGGTTTACCAGCTGGATAGTTCATCCATTTCCAAGAAGGCAGTTTTTAATTCCATCAAAAGTAAAGTGAAGTTAAGAGAGATGTAGGATTCTTGGCTGAGTGGGAAAGCAGATGAAATTCAATTTTATGCAGATAGTAACAATCCAAGGTGCTTTTATGATGCCATAAAGGCTATTTAAGGGGCAAAAACATGATTCATCTCAACTTCTCATTCTAATGGAGGCAGATTGATTAGTGATAAGGACATGATCTTAGAGGGATGGGCAGAACACTTCCATAGTTTTCTTAACAGACTGTCATCAACCAATGCACACGGCATGAACCATTTACTTCAAGTTGAATCAGTGTATCTCTAGCTGAATTTCCATCTGAAGAAGAGATTTTCAAATTCCATTAAATTCCTTTCATATGGCAAAGCACCTGGTGCTGATTATATTTTAGCTGAGATTTACATGGTATGTATGTGGTGGGGGGGGGGGTAATGGTACATTGCTTACACAAAAGCTGGATGAAATTTTCTAGGTTATATGGCATAAGGAGGTTATCCTCCAGGAGTTCAAGGATGCCTCCATTGTATGTATCTATCAAAGTAAAGGAAGAGATTGTCCTGTGCCAATCACATGGAAGTTTCTCTTTTAGTCATTGTTTGTAATATTCTCTTTTTTTGCAAGGAAGTGGGGTAAAGTGACTTGCCCAAGGTCACACAGCTAGGTAATTATTATGTATCTGAGGCCGTATTTGAACTCAGGTTTTCCTGACTCCAGGGCCAGTGCTCTATCCACTGTGCCACCTAGCTGCCCCATTTGCAATATTCTTGCAGGAATCCTTCTAAATAGACTTATCCTTCACCTGGAAGATGGTCACTTCCCTGAGAGTCAGTGTGGCTTCAGAAAGGGTTGAGGAACAGTAGATATGGTGTTTGGGGCCTGACAACTCCAGGATAAATGGCAGGAGCAGAACAGAGGTCTGTATACATTTGTAGATCTGACTAAGGTCTTTGGTATTGTCGGTCATGAGGGTTTATGGAAAATTAGGTCAAAGTTTGGTTTCCTGGAGAAGTTCATGAGTTTTGTTCATCAATTTCAAGATGGCATGCTTGCATGGATTCTAGATAGTGGACAATGCTCTCATGATTTCTTGGTCACCAGTGGAGTAAAACAAGTATCCTTGCTCCCGTGCTTTTAGCATGATATTTTCAGCCATGCTATTAAACGCCTTCACTGAGGAAAAACAAAGTCAATTACCACACTGATTCTTCAACCTGAAAAGACTATAAGCTAAGACCAAAATGGAAGGAGTGTTAGTGCATGCTTTTCTATTTGCCGATGATTGTACACTTAATGTAGCCTCTGAAAATGAGAGGCTACTAAGTATGTATTGAATCTCTGCTGCCTGTCCTAATTTTGGTCTAAAAGAAAACACGGGTGTTACCTCAGCCTTCACTACACCATCCCTATGTGGAATCATTGGGTATAGCAAATTTTGGAGAAGTTTGGAATTCTGAATAAGTTTACTTACCATGGCAGTGTACTTTTCAGGGAGGTACACATTGATAATGAGGTTGACATACGCATTGCCAGAACTCACTCAATATTTCAGAGGCTCTGAAGGAAAGTGTAGGAGAGAAAAGGTATTGGACTGACTACCAACCAAAGGTCTACAGAGCTGCTGTGCTGACCTCATTGTTGTATGCCTGTGAAACCTGGTTAGTCTATCAGGCCCCTGCTAGGAAACTGAATCACTTCCATTTAAATTGTCGTAGGAAGATTCTGAAGATCACCTGGAAGGAGAAGATATCAGACACTGAGTCCTTTCTCAAGCTAAACTGCCAAGCATCCAAATTTTACTAGAAAGATTGCATCTACAATGGGATGATCATGTTGTTCAAATGCCAAACACACACTTGCCAAAAGACCATTTTATGGAGAACTCACACAGGGCAAACACTCACAAGGGGATCAGAAAAAGCAATAAAAATACACTTTTCAGTTCTTTCTTAAGAACTTTGGAATTTATTGTGTAGCATGGGAGATACTGGCAGAGGATCACCCAATATGGCATACGTTCATCAGAGAGTATGCTGTGCAAAGTGAATGAGCAAAGTAGAATTGAAGTAGCTCAAAGGAAATGTGAGATGTACAAGTTTAGAATACCCATCTCAGGAGTTCACATGGACTTGTGCTAGATCTGTGGTAGAGCAATCCAAGCTTGTATTGGCCCAATCAGTCACAGTCAGACACATTGTAATTCATCTCTAACTTAGCGATATCATTTTGATCTTTGATAATCATAGATAAGAACCAAGCAACCCAAATATCAATCCTTCTTTATCTTTGGAGACAGTCTTCAAAGGTTGTTCAGGACATTCGTCTTATTATCTGGAGTTCAGCTTTCTTGTACAACTCTGCACTCACCAAGGTGACTCCCATTCATCTCAATTTATCATCCATCAGTTCTAATGTATCTTGTCTGTTCCTAGTTATTTTCATGTAATCTTCCCCATCAAACTGTGAGCTCCTTGTGGGCAGAGATTTGTTTTTGCCCTTTTTTGTATCCAACACAGCACAGATCCTTGAATACAATAAGTGTTGATATGACCCATTGATCAGATAATAGATGCAAAATACTTGCCAGCCCCATACATGAAATCATTCCAGCTTTGTAGAAGCTGGCCAAGTATGTGTGCTGCTAGCATAGTCTTCAAGTACCCAGGTGCAGAAAGCAGAGTAGAACTTTAATGGAAGACCTTCTGAGTCATGGACATTTTAACAGAGGCCTTCTAGACACAGTGCCCTCACTTTTATTATCTAATTCATTGGTAATATTCTTTTTGGGGATTTCATACCAGGTAAGAAGGGAAGGGTATGACTATGACCAGTTTGTAAGGAAGATTTGTGAGGCATTTGTATCTATTGTCTTTTAATAACTGGAAACCAGCATCTTACTGTGGAAAGAATACTGACCCTGGAGGTAGAGAGTCTAGGATCAAATCACATCTGTGATGTTTCAATGAGACCTTGAACAAGTCACTTCAACTCCCCATACCTCAGTTTCTTCTTCTGTAAAATGAGATCTCTTGCAATTCTATATGTTTAATATTATGAACTAAGCTCCAATCAACTCTAATGTGGAATAAATAGCACAGTTGTCTTCAAATTAATGGTTCAGAAATTTAACTAAAGTGCAAATGAGATCTATATAAACTCAAAGTCTTAGATTTATTAAAAAAATTATTATGAATTTAATCAATAGATACTTACATTACAGTACCCAAAAATCCAAAAGAATATATCTGAAACTTTGAAATACTGATATATATTTTGTTTTAGAAAGCATAATAATTAGCCCTGATTATATCTCCTTCTGAACTCCTACTTTCTTTAGAATATTTTTCTGCTTTAGTAATACTTTTTTCCATCATCTCTATTACTTCCCACTAACTCATTCTCCCTCCTTCAAATAGAAGCCCTCCTTCTGAATCAATAAGCCTAATGAACAGTCAAGCAAAACAAATCAACAGACTGGCTGTTTGATAATGTCTGTCTCCTTTTATGCCCCCACTGTGTCACATTTCTGCCAAGAAGGAAGATACATGTGACTCATTGATTTTAAGCCTAAACTTCATTTTCTTCTGTTCCTTCAAAGAACCAAATCATGTTTTTCCAACATTGCAACCAATTGCCAGTGGGATTTGGCCAGGTCCATGATTTGAACACATCTCCTTGGTGGTGAGGGGGAATTACTGCAATCAATGTCTCTGCATGCTTCTTTCTAGGCAATTGGGGAAGACCAAAGTTGTCACCTTAGACATTAAGGGGAGGTGGCAGAGCCAAGATATCAGAGAGAAGTGAGGAACTTTCTTAAGATCTCCTGGATTTCCCTCAGAAACAATGCTAATCAAGCCTCTAAATGAAATATTGAGTTACAGAACCCACAAAAGACCATAGTAGAGCATACTCCCACAAGGTCTGTTGTGTGGGGGGAGAGTAGGGCAGACCATGGAAAGCAAAAGCACAGGTGGCATGGGGAGATGAGGATCAATTGGAGGTTCTCAGCTGTGGGGTAGATCTCTAGAGAAGATCCTTGGAATTTGGACTTGGCTGGTCGATGGTACAGCAGCCAGTTGGGAGAACATTAACGTGGATGCCTGGGACCTCTATTCAGTCAGAGCACAACTGGGTTGCATGGCTCAGCCCAGATGGCAAACCCCTAGCATTCCCAATCTGGAAGGCCTAAACCAGTGATCAAGCTAATGGCATTCTGGTGTAGATAGAAAGCCCCAGACCTTCCCAATGCAGATGGCTCAGGAATGGACAACTGGCATTCCCAATGCAATGGTCCAGAGAGTAAGATCTTGGTGTTCCTAACATGGTTGACCCAATAAGCAACTCCCTGGAGTTCCCCAATCAGATAACCCCAGGCCACTGATAAGGCATCTTTGGTTCTAAACAACAAAGGGTTATAAGTGGGCCTCTCCACTAAAATGAGAACTTTGGGATTGTGCCCAGTAGCAAAACTCAAAATAAGTAAGAAGTGTCAGAGAAAAGCACGGTCTATAGAAAGCTACCTTGGAGGTAAGGATGAGCAAAACACTATCTCAAAAGAGGATGACAAAAAAGCAGAGGTAAATGTAAATTGGCCTTCAGCCCAAAAATACTTCTTGGAAGAACTCAAAAAGGATTTCAGAAATCAAATGTAAAAATTGGGAAAAGAAACGCAAGAGAAATTCAACACCTTACAAAAACTAACAGAAGATCCTGTAAAATCCTGTAAAAATACAATTGGGCAAATGAAAAATAAAATGAATCAAATGGAAAAAGGAGACGTAAAAGCTAACTGAAGAAAATAATTCCTTGAAGAATATAGGGTGGGTAAAATATAAACTAATAACTCCATGAGACATGAAGAGTCAGTTAAGTAAAGTAAAATTAAAAAATGCAAAAATAGAAGATAATGTAAAATACCTCTTTGGAAAGGCAGTTTACCTGAAATTACATCCAGGAGAGATAATTTAAGAATTATTTGACTACTTGAAATCCATGATCAAAAAAAGAGGATCAAGGAAGACTGCCCGGATATCCTGGAACCAGAGGGTAAAATAATTATTGAAAGAATACTGATCACCTCTTAAAAGAGATCTCAAAATAAAAACACCAAGGAATAATCTAGCCAACTTCCAGAATTATGAAATCAGCAAGTAAATCCTGTATCTGACCAGAAAGAAGTAATTCAAATACAAGTAGGCATAGACAGGATTATGTAGGACCTAGAAATATCAACATTACAGGATCAAAGGACCTGGAATATGATACTCTTGAAGGCAAAAGAGCTTGGAGGATTACAACCAAGAATCAATGGCCTACCAAAATTGAGCATTGTCTTTTATTGGAAAAGATGGATATTTAATGAAATAGGTGAATTTCAAATATTTCTGATGAAAAGGCCAAAACTGAACAGAAAATTTGATCTTCAGACATGAACCTCAAAAGATCCATGAAAAGGTAAATGGGGAAAAGAAAAATCTTACTATTCAATAAGATCAAACTGATTACATCCCTTCATGAGTGGAAGACTCTCATAACTCTTAAGAATTTTAACTTTATTAGAGGAAGAATATTTAGGCTGAAGGTATGGACCTAAGTTGATTTTGATGGAAGGATTTAAAAAAATTAAGAGACAAAAAAGGAATTATATTGAGATGAGAATAAGGTGGTAAATTAAATCACATGAAGAAGTAAAAAGGATCTATTATAGTAGAAGGAAAGAAAGAAGGAGGTAAGAGTTGATTGAATATTACTATCATTGGATTTGGCTCAAAAAGAGAATAACTCATACATTCAATTGGATTCAGAAATTTAACTTATCCTTCAGGAATTAGGAAGGGAAAGTGGGGAAGGAAAGGAGAGACTGATAGAAGGAGGAGGGAAGGCCAAAGGAGAAAAAGCAAAGAAAGGGGGACAGATTGAGGAAGGTGGTATTCAGAAGCAAAACACTGGGAAGGAGGATAGGGTGAAAGGAGAAAGAAAATTACTAGTAGAAGAGAGATAGGATGGAGGGTAATAAAGAGTTAGTAATTATAACTGTGAATGTATTGGGGATGATCTCTCCCATAAAATGGAAGTAGATAACTGAGGGGATTAAAAACCAGAATCTCACAATATGTTGTCTACAAGAAACACATTTCAAGCAGAGATATATACACAGAGTAAAGGTAAAAGGCTGTAGTAGAATATATTATGCAGCAACTGAATTGAAAAAAGCAGGGGGAACAATTTTTATCTCAGAAACAGCAAATGCAAAATTAGATCTAATTAAAAGGCATAAGGAAGGAAGCTACATCTTCTTAAAAGGTACCATGGAGAATGTATACAAAAATTGACCATGTACTAGGACATAAAAACCTAATGATCAACTGCAGAAAGGCAGAAATAGTGAATACATCTTTCTCAGATCACAATGCAATAAAAGTCATATGCAATACTGGGCCAAGGAGATATAGATCCAGAACAAATTGGAAACTGAATAACCTCATTTTAAAAAAATGAGTGGACCAAAAAACAAATTATAGAAAGAATTAACCATTTTATCCTAGATAATGATAATAATGAAACAACATACCAAAACCTATGGGATTCATTCAAAGCGACTCTCAGGGGATATATTATAGCTCTAAATGCTTATATGAATAAATTGGAGAAAGAGGAAATCAATGAACTAAACATGCAACTAAAAAAATTAGAGAAAGAACAAATCAAAAATCCCCAAATACCAAATTAGAAATTCTAAAAATTAAAGGAGATATTAATAAAATCAAAAGCAAAAAAACTATTGAATTAATAAATAAAACCAAAAGTTGGTATTATGAAAACACCAATAAAATTGATAAACCTCTAGTCAATTTGATTAAAAAAAAGAAAGAAGAAAACCAAATTCCTAGTGTTATAAATGAAAAAGGTGAACTCACCACCAATGAGGAGGAAATTAAAGTAATAATTCGAAATTATTTTGCCCAACTCTATGCCAATAAATTTGATAATCTAAGTGAAAAGGATGAATATTTACAAAAATATAAGTTGCGCAGGTTAAATGAAGAGGACATTAAATACCTAAACAACCCTATCTCAGAAAAAGAAATTCAACAAGCCATTATTGAACTCCCTAAAAAAAGTCTCCATGGCCTGATGGATTCACAAGTGAATTCTACCAAACATTTAAGGAACAATTGGTTCCAATCCTATATAAACTCTTTGGAAAAATAGCGAAAGATGGAACTCTGCCTAACTCTTTCTATGAAACCAATATGGTACTGTTACCTAAACCAGGAAGAGTTAAAACAGAGAAAGAAAATTATAGACCTATTTCCCTGATGAATATAGATGCAAAAATCCTAAATAAAATCTTAGAAAATGACTACAACAAGTCATCAGTAGGATAATACATTATGATCAAATAGGATTTATTCCAGGAATGCAGGGATGGTTCAATATTAGGAAAACTGTTAGTATACTCAATTATATCAAGAACAAACCCATCAGAAATATTTTTCCTAACAGTAACATGGGAGTGATCTTCAACCTTGAAGGACTTGCTCATTCCATCAGTGCAACAACTGGGAACAATCTTGGGCTGTCTGCAAAGGAGAGGGCCATCTGTACCCAGATAAGGAGCCATGGAGTTTGAACAAAATCCAAGTACTATTCACTTTAATTTAGAAAAAAAACATATATCTTATTGTCTGATCTTGTTACCTCTGAGAATTCTTTTCTCTTTAAGGATATGATTTCTCTCTCATCACACCCCATTTGGATCAAGGTACAACATGGAAACAAAGTAAAGACTGACAGAGTGCTATCTGGGGGGGGGGAGGGAAGCAAAATTGGGGGAAATTGTAAAACTCAAATAATATCTTTAATAAAAATAAATTCAAAAAAAATTAAAAAAAAGGTACCATGGATAATGAGGACAGTTAGGTGGTACAGTGGGTAGAGTACTGGCCTTAGAGTCAGAAGGATGGGAGTTTGAATTCAGCCTCAGTCACTTGACATGTACTAGCTATGTGATCCTGTATGAGTCGCTTAACCCTGATAGCCTTACATTCAGGAACATCTCTAGTCATCTTAATTTGTATATGGTCATTGTGAGGCTGGTGACTTAGCATAGCGTCCCCTCACTCAAATGCAATTGATATGCTAGTCATGGAATCACTTCCCTGATGTCATGGTCTTCAAGGTCAAAGGACAGAAACATCATAAACAATGATAATGTCAAGAAAATCAATACCAAAAATCCAAATTCTTAGAGGAGAAGCTAAACAAATTACAGGGGAGATATAGGCAGCAAAACTATACTGGTGGGGGATCTCAACTTCCCCCTCTCAGAATTAGATAAATCTAGCCATAAAATAAACAAGAAGAAAATTAAAGAGGTGAATAAAATGTTAGAAAGCTTAGATATGATAGACCTCTGGAGAGAATTGAATGGGGATAGAAAGGAATATACCTTTTTTCCTGTGACACATGGCACCTACACAAAAACTGACCATGTATCAGGGCAGAAAATGCAGAAAAGCAGAAATATTGAGTGGCTCCTTCTCAGTTAATGATGCAATAAAAATCCTGAGCAATTAAGGGCCATGGAAAGACATATCTAAAATTAATTGGAAACTGAATAACCTAAATTTAAAGAATGAGTGTGTCAAGAAATAAATCATAGAAAGAATAATTTTATCAATAACAATGACAATAAGGAGTCAGCATCCCAAAATTTGTGAGATACAGTCAAAGCAGTTAATAGGAGAAATTTTTACATCTCTAAAGGCTTACATGAATAAAGAGAAAGAGGAGATTAATGAATTAGGCATGCAATTAAAAAAGTTAGAGAAAGAACAAATTAAATATCCCCAATTAAATAGTAAATTCTAAATTCTAAAAATCAAAAAATTATTGAACTAATAAATAAAACTAAGAGTTGTTTTTATGAAAAAAATAAAATAGATAAACATTTAGTTAACTTGATTTAAAATAAAGAAAACAAAATTACCAGTATCAAAAATGTCAAAGTTGAATTTACCACCATTGAAGAAGAAATCAAAGTAATATTTGGAGCTATTTTGTCCAACTGTATGCCAATAACTTAGAGAATCTAAGTGAAATGAATAAATATTTACAAAAACATAAACTGCCCTGGGGCAGCTAGGTGGTGCAAAGGGCAGTTAAGTGGTACAGTGGAAAGAACACTGACCCTGGAATCAGGAGGACCTGAGTTCAAACTTGGCCTCAGACATTTAATAATTATCTAGCTGTTTGACCTTGGGCAAATCACTTAATCCATTGTCTTGCAAAAGCCAAAAAAAAAATAAATAAACTTACAGGTAAAGGAAGAGAAAACTACTTAAATAACCCTATATCAGTAAAAACAATGAACAAACCATCAATGAAGAAACCATCAGTGAAGAAAAATTCTTCAGGGCCAGATGAATTCACAAGTGAAATCTACCAAACATATAATATTTAGTTCCAATTTTATATAAACTATTTGAAAAAAAATAGATGAAGAAGGAGTCCTGTCAAATTGCTTCTATAAAACCACTATGGCGATGATACCTAAACATGGAAGGATCAAAACAGAAAAAGAAAATTATAGACCAAATTTCCTAATGAATATGGTTGCAAAAATTTTAAATAAAATATTTGCAAAGTTATCACAGGGATAATACACTATTATCAGATAGGATTTCTATCAGGAATGCAAGGTTGGTTCAATATTAGGAAAATTATGAGCATAATTGGCCATATTGATTAAAAAACTAACAAAAATCATATGATTATTTCAATAGATTTGAAAAACTTTTGACTAAATGCAGCATCCTTTGCTATTAAAAGCACTGGAGAGCATAGGAATTAGTGGCGGGTTCCTTCAAACAATAAGCAGTATCTATCAAGTATAATCAACAAGCATTGTACGTAATGGAGATAAGTTAGAAGACTTCTCAGTAAGATCAGGGGTGAAACAAGGTTGCTGATTATCACCACTATTATTCAATACTGTATTAGAAATTTTAGCTTTAGCAATAAAAGAAGAAAAAGAAATTGAAGGAATTAGAATAGGTAAAGAAGAGACAAAATTGTCACTCTTTGTAGATGGTATGATGGCATACTTACAGAATCCTAGAAAATCATCTAACAACTACTTGGAACCATTAGCAACTTGAGCAAATGTTCAGGATTTAAAATAAATCCACATAAATTATCAGCATTTCTATATATTACCAACCAGATATAGCAACAAGAGACAGACAACATAAAATACTTGAGATTCTACCTGCCAAGACAAACTCAGAAATGATATGAAACGAATTATAAAACACTTTTCACACAAATAAAACCAAATCTAAATAACTGGGCAAATGGCAATTGCTCATGACTAGGCCAAGCTAATATAATAAGATGACAATTCTATCAAAATCAAATTACTGGGGTCAGCTAGGTGGTACAGTGGATAAAGCACCGGCCCTGGAGTCAGGAGTACCTGGGTTCAAATCCAGTCTCAGACACTTAATAATTACCTAGCTGTGTGGCCTTGGGCAAGCCACTTAACCCCATTTGCCTTGCAAAACAAAAAAACCTAAAAAAATCAAATTACTAATTCAGTGCCATAACAAACTTTCAAAAAATTATTTAAGTGAACTAGGAAAAATGGTAACCAAGTTCATATGGAAGAACAAAAGGTAAAAAAAATATCAAGGGAATTAATGAATAAAAATGCAGAGGAAAATGGTTTAGCCATACCAAATCACTCTTTGATAAAAACTTCTTGGAACAATGGAAGATAATATGGCAGAAAGTAGGCATAGACCAATATCTCATAACCTATGCCAAGATAAGGTCAAAATAGGCATTGGTTTTAGATATAAATGTGATACCATAAGCCAATTAGGAGAACAAGGAAAAGTTTAACTGTCAGACCTATGGAAAGGGAAGCAATTTATAACCAAAGAAGAGACAGAAAACATTATAAAATGTAAAATGGATAATTTTGATTACATTAAACTGAAAAGTTTTTGGACAAATAAAACCAATGCAATCAAATTTAAAAGGAAGACAGTAAGTTGGGAAACAATTTTTACAGCTAGTGTTTCTGATAAATGACTCATTTCTAAGATTTATAGAGAATTGAGTCAAATTTACAAGAATGCAAGTGATTCCCCAACTGATCAATGGCCAAAGTATATAAAAAGGTAATTCTCAGATGAAGAAGTTAAACTACTTATAGTCATATGAAAAAGAAATGCTCTAAATCATTATTGATTAGAGAAATGCAAATTAAAACAACTCTGAGGTACCACTTCAAACCTATCAGATTGACCAATATGACAAAAATGGAAAACGATCAATATTAGAGGGGAAGTTCAGGAAACTGGGATGCTAATTCATTGTTGGTGGAGCTGTGAATTGACCCAAGCTTTCTGGAGAGCAATTTGGAACTATGCCCAAAGGGCATTAAAACTTTGCATACTCTTTGATCCAGCAATACCACTTCTAGGTCTAAATCCCAAAGAGTTCACAAAAAAGAATATAAACCCACATATACAAAAATATATATAGCAATTCTTTCACAATGGCTAAAAATGGAAATTGATGGAATGTCCATCAATTGGGGAATGGTTGAACAAATTGTGGAATATGAATGTAATGAAACACCATTGTTCTCTAACAATTCTTGAGGGACAGGGCCTCAGAAAAGCCTGTAAAGATTTGCATGAACTGATGCTGAGTGAAGTGACAGAACCAGAAGAATATTGTACAATCTAACAGTAGCATTGATGATCTATGATGGACTTGCTCGTCTCAGCAGTACAATAATCAAGGACAATTCTGGAGACTTTTTGATGGAAAATACCATCCACATCAGAGAAAGAACTAAGGAGTCTGAATACAGATCAAAACTTACTATTTTCAATTTTTTAAATTAGTTTTATGTATTATACTTTTTGCCTCTCATGGTTTCTCCCTCTTTTTATTTTGAATACTCTTTCACGACATGATTAAAATTGATATATGTTTAACCTAGTTATCATTTAGATTGATTTCCACCTGGGGGAGGGGGAGAGGGAGGGGAGGGAGAGAGCAAAAAAAAATGTGAAACTCAAAACCTTACCAAAAATAATTGCTGAAAACTATCTTTGCATTTAATTGGATAAATAAATACATTTTGAAGAAGAAATTAAGAGGAGTAGCAAAATCATGCCATTAGATTACTGGAGGAGCCTACTATTATTCCCTTGTATATCTTGATGACTTCTCACTTCACCTTCAACAGCAGAAATAGAAGGTGGGGGAGAAATGTGAAAAAGTTCCTCCCCATTATTCAGTGCCATACCAATTAAACATTCAAAAAATTATTTAATTGAGCTAGAAAAAAACAGTAACCAAATTCATATGGAGGAACAAAATGTCAAGAATATCAAAGGAATTAATGAAAAAATGCAAAGGAAAATGCCCCCCCCCCCCCCGCCATACTCAACAGCAGAAACTCAAGATGGGGGAGAAATGTGAAAAGTTTCAAGGAGTTTGGGTGTATAACAAGTTAAGTATGAGTTAATAATATGATGTTGTTGCTAAGAAAAGTTATCTTCTTTGCTAAGAATGGTATGACCTTAGGCTGCATTAATAGAAGCGTAGTTCCAAAACAAGCAAAATAATTATTTCTCCACATCTTGACTTGCTCAGACCACTCAGTGAGAACAGTGTGTTCAGTTCTGGTCACCAAACATGAAGAATGACTTTTTAGCAAGTTTGAGCTTATTCAGACAATGGCACTTAGACTGGTAAGGGGATTCCATACCATGTCACATGAGTATCACTTGAAGGAACTATTAGATTGTCAGTCCTCTGAGCGCAGACACTGTGATTTTTTCTTTCTTTGTAACCTCAGCATTTAGCACAGATTCTGGCAAAGGATCATTGTTATTTGGTTGTTTTTTCAGTCATGTCTAACTCTTTCTGACCCCATTGGAGTTTTTCTTGGCAAAGATCCTGGGGTGGTTTACCATTTCCTTCTCGAGCTCATTTCATAGATGAGGAAACTGAGACCAATAGGATTAAGTGACTTGCCCAGGATTAGACAACAAGTGTCTGAGGCAAAGATTTTAATTTAGGAAGCTGAAAACTCCTGACTCCAGATCCAGTTCTCTACTGACTACACCACCTAGTTGCCCAATGACTTCTTGACTGGTTGACTCTTTAGGTTAGAAAACAGTTAACTTAGAGTCATGTGATAGAATATACCTTTCCTTAAATACCTGAAGGGCCTTATTCTGTGTAGCTTCAGAATGGAGGACTAAGATAAGTGTCGAAAGAAGTTTAATATAAGAACCTTCTAACAGTTGGTGGTATTCAAAGTTGCAATGGACCTCCTTATGAGACACTTAGCTGCCTACCCCTGGTGTCAGGTGTTGTTTGCTTGGGATGTTGTAGAATGCATTTATATACTCTAGCAAGGGTTTGGAGTAGACTACCTTTCAGATTGAACTCAGTGATTCCAAAATATAAATAATTTATTCTATGACATTTACATCTTAGCTTAGATATGTTTATCAGAAGACAAAATGTCACTTAGGAAGCAGAGATCAAATGCCTGAGAAGATGGGCAAAACCCAGGCAGAAATATTGCAGTTGAAGAATAGAATGGAGGGTCTGTGTCATTAGGTGACATCTACCAAGGACAAAGGGCTTCATTTGCATATGCAAATATGCACTGATACACCAGGAGAGCACACACAGTTTGAGGCATATGACACAGGGGTAGGGAGGTGCTATGCTGAAGGAAATGTAAGAAGACACTGAAGCTTTCAACTTTCCCTCAGTCCCACCCATAAATAGTATGGGAATTCAACAAAGACTGCAATTAAGTATGGTTCATATGCTGATTGAAACTTTCCTAGCACAAACACAGAGATAGTGAATCTTACATCCAAGAAGCACTAAGACAGATGAGGTAGGAATCACAGTGAAAAGAAGTCAAGTCTAAAACCTGGAAAATGGGTCATAGAGGTAAAAATTTAGGAGATGGAACCTAAAGAGAAAACCGGATCAGCATAAAGAATCATAAAAAAATATGAGAGAAAACAGGCAAGGTTGACTGCTTGGTTTTAACTTGGAGTAGTTTAATGAACTACACACGGAACTGTCACAAATTCCGGCATTCATTGGATGCACAGGAGCCCATGTACGTTGCTTAGTCATGTGTGACTGCTATTGTTTTCCAGCTTGATTTGAAGTCCTTTAAACTCAAACTGTAGGTACCCCCTCCCCTACTCATCACTGTTCTAGATAGACCCTCTATAATTTTTTCAGTGTTTAAAAATATCTGAACTCGGAATTTCATTTTTTCACCCTGTGGCTCAACTTGGACATAGGTGGATGACATGACTCACTTTTATCCATATTCCAACATTGCGGCACATCTGTGATGTTTATGAAGGTGTGTATATCTAACAATATAGATGGCAGTGGAGTCAGGCCTGCTAATTCTATGTGTTGTTTGAACATGGTCACCTGTAAATCCACCAAAGGTGGTCTACCCAACATGCTGGGGGGCTTCATTTAATTCTCTTCACAGTGTGAAGTAAACAATAAAGCATATAAACTGTCCAATGGTATCCCTTTGCTCTTTTTTTTTACCTAATCTGCCCATCTTGTTTTTTAATTGTATAATTCTCAGGCATATTTTCTCTTGCTTGTTCAGCAGTTTTCTTGCTTGGAAATATACTGTTTCTTGCTTCTACCTACCTGGTGCTTCTTCACTGACTTTTGGATGTAAATTGATTTTAATTATTTTTTTTATTATTCACAGTGATAACAATATCATCAGAAGAATATTGACCCATGGCCCATTTTAGCTTCCTTCAAAATCTCCTTTTTAAGGGTGATGCTTAGGAGTGAAGGTGGATATTGAAAGAATTAGATAATTTCCTGAAGGCAACCCACTCTCTTCCAGCTCATTTCTGGATCTAGGTAACTGACCATTTGCACCACCTGTCACAGAAATATGAATCAATGAATGAACTGTATATTTTAAGAGTTTAATAAATGCTTGCAAAGTGAATTGAACTCCATAGATTGTTCATTTAATTGCTCATAGTTTAACCAAAGGCCATTCATTATTCACTTATATACATATATATTTTTTGGAAATAATTAAGATTATTAGAAAATAGTAAACCATCAAGAACTTTTGAGTAACTATGGATTTAGAAACTCAACTGTGTTCCTCAGAGTGATGAAATCAGCAGCATGTCATCTTCAAACCAAAGGATTTTTCAAACTAGAGGACTTTCTTGTCTCCCTTCAACTCTAACCACCAATTATGTATTTCCTCGGTCATGCTCTTTTACTCATTTTTTTCCTCCCTTTCATTAAAATTTCATAAATTTGACCTTCACCTGGACCAGTGCACACCTTAGGTCATGATTTATATTATTTTTTTCTTACCTACCCTCTTAAGGTTTGTATTTATTGCTCCCCACTATTAGAATCAAGATTGCTACCTATTACATATTTTCATTGACAATGTCCCAGGGGAAGCTGGGGTCTCAATCACTGATTTCCCTGGACACAGAGGCTTTCATCTAGTCCTTAGAATGGAGTCTTTCCTTCATTTAGCTGCCTGGCAGAAGGCCACATCTTTCAATGCAATCAGGGACTCTCCATCAGAGAACTCAAATTAGTAGGAAATTTAAACCATTGGCAAGTTGTGATGCAAGCACTTTATCAGAATGAACAAGTTTTCCATAAAATTCTGAAATACAATGATCACTGATGAGAGAGACTTTAATGGGGCTTTGAATGCACCTGCCTCAGAAATGGAAAATAGAGGAGGAAGGGCATCGTGATCATCACTCAATCTATTCAATTACATTGAGACTAAAGAATTGGGTAGATTATATTTCTATGCCTAAACACTTGATTTTGTGTGAATTCACATTTTCTTGATAGGGAAATAGGATTTAAAAGGAACAAACAGCATGTTGGCAAATCTCACATCTTTTTCCCCCAAGCCTTCCTTGAATAGATTTCAGGAGAAAGAAATAGGAAATAAACTTTCCTTGGACAAATAGTTAGAAATGGTGACAGTGATAAGATGCACCTTGTGTCTTTTCTTTTTATCATCAAATTAATTATCATGATGATGGTTGAAGTATTCAGTTCTCTCTTTATCATTATTTATGTACTGATGGACTCCACTTTAAAAAGATAGACCACATTTAAAAATATAAGTATATGAACTTTTGACCTTACAAAATACATGAAAATCAAATGGCCATTGTCTGTTTTTACCATTCCACATAGGATGCTTCAATTTTGTTCTGTTCCTCAATTCTCACCTCATTATGTCAAGGATCCCTGATTTCATCCCATGGTGGTACTCCCTCTACTGATGCAGATGCGAAACCAGCCGTGATTATTTAATGAGATGCTTTGGCAAAAACAAACACTCATTGCCTGGTACTTAATCCTTTGGAGATGAGCCTCACTTGGTAAGCAAACAGTTGATTACAGGGTGCTATTCAAAGTCCTTCCACCTTGTTAAGCACCTGCCAGAGCCTGCATGAAAATGGGATGGCTTTAACAAGCTTTCTCTACCACTTCATATACAACCTCAACCCAAACTTTCTGCACAACCTCATAAACTATCAAAGGAGGCCTTTAATCCCTTTGAGGAGATCCTTGTTACCTCTTACTTGGATTATTGAAATAGCTTGTTGGTTGGTCTCTCTGTCTCAAACCTTTCCCCATTTTAGTCCATCTCCTACTCAGCTGCTAAATTTATCTTCCTATGGCAAACGTTTGACTTGTGCCCACCCCACCCCTCATTCAATCAACTCCTGTGGCTCTCTTTTGTCTCCAGGATCAAATATAAAATGTTTAAAAAAAAAAAAAAACTTTTAAACCCTCCATAACCCATCCCCTTCCTCCCAACATTTAAATTTTTCTTATTCTTTAACACCTCCCCCATAAACACACATATTCTGCTGTCCACAGATACTGCCTCCTAGCTATTTCTTGTACTAAACATGCCATCTCTTTATATTGAGTATTTTCATTTGCTATCCCATACACCTAGAACTTTCTCCCTTATCTTGACCTCCCAACTTCTCAGGTTTCCTTCAAGTTTCAGCTAATTCCATTGTCCACAAGAAGCCTTTCCTGCTTGGTGCAGAACCTGGAAAATAGTAGGCACTTATTAAATGCCCATTGACTAACTGGTGGAATACCTTCTAAAAAGATATGATTTGACTTGTAACAATTTGATGTTTGTATCATTTTTCTAGAATATTACCTATTATCAACAATATTTTTGAGTTCCTCCAATACCATCAAACATTTATAGAGTATTCATTCTCTATGTGATCTTTTGTTCTCAGTTATTGCTAGGTTAAATATTTTCCATTATCTGACTTTGAACAGCCAGTCCTTTCCCAACAAATTTGTTCTTGAATCTAAATGATCTTTAATATTCTTTTCCCTTGAACCCAAATCCTGATTTGATTTTCAATGTGCTCTCAAGCTATAGTTATCTTCCAATTATCTACATGAAGTTAATCTCCAGGACATTTTTCAAGCCAGCCTGGTTTCTTTCTACTACCCAGCATGCTTTCAGGTTACCTCCCACTTTCCACAGTAGGAGAGTACACAAACCCATTTTGTCATTAACCTAAGCCAAAAAATAATGTGAAGGTAAATTGAATGCTCAAGAAACATAAACAAGCCAGGCATTGTGGCCCATCTTTATAATTCCCTCCTTACTGGAAGGTGAAGGCTCGAAGACCTGCTTAGGTCTAGAGTTTTGAACTTGAGTGAGCTATCAAATGAGTGTTTGTACTATGTTCAGCATTAATATGGTGAGCTCCTGAGAGTGAGAGGCCATCAGACTGTCTAAAGGGGGACAAAACAGCCCAGATGAGAAAACAGCAAGTCAAAATAACTGGGCTGATCAGACTGCATCAGGGCAATGAGTTGCACTTGCAGCCTTGATGAGATAGGGAGAACTCATGTTAAAAAAACAACTGAACCAAAAAACCTCATTCATTAAAAAATAAAATTATAATGCATATTGTATTCCAAATGCAAATTTCTATGTTTTTTTTAATTAATATTCTTTTGGATTAACTATGTACGTCTTCTTACTCTCTTCCCATAACTTGTGAAGTGCCATGGATGTTTAAATTTAAGTAGTCAATCAGATGATACAACTTGTTAAGAGCAAATTCATTTCATGAACTGTAGTAAAGAAAAGTAGCCATGGAAAAGTCTTCCCCCTTCATTAACTTGGGTCACACAAAAATACATCAGAGTGGACACACCTACTGATTATGAATGGGAGAACACCTGTGGCCAAGACACCTGCCTAGAAGGGAGCAAATTAGGGAATACATGTGGGGGAGCTCCTCAGGCCTCTCTCTGTGTCTGATCACGGCTGGGTGTTGCTGCTCTTTTATGAGCCTGTAAATGGACAGTGAATGACATTTTTGCTGTTTCACAATTCTCTGTTCTTTTGCACAGAAGAATGTCCTTGCTGCTGCCTGACTAGATTAGTTCCTTAGGTTTCTCTACACTTAATTGGTCATCTCAGCTGGTCTTAGGATTGCTGCTGGTCTCTATCTCTTTAGTACCATCCATTGGTCATCTAGTTTACCAAGGTGTAGTAACTAGAAAGCCTCTCCCGGGGAGTCACCTAGAGTAGTCTGCCAGCTCTTTAATCATAGCCAGGTGATGTGAGCCACCACATCCAGCAAATAGAAAGCAAAACTATATGGAGCATACTAACCCCAAAACCATCAGCGTTAATATTTAAAAATCCCTGTGTTGAGCTAAATCCTTTGCCCCAGCCTAGTCATTTGATTAAAGACTAGAAATTTCAAAATCCTTCTCTGACTTGGCATGCAAATGAATTTGAACCAACTCCAAAAGTAAACAAAAGAAATAAGGTCATTCTTCTCTATCCCTTTGAACCTAACCTCTGCTTGTTCAAGTATATCTGTCTGCAGCAACATTGTCATTCTGACCAACAAAAATGCTATATTCTCTTTATAAAAGTGCTATACAGATGTGAATTATTTTTTATTAACAATAGAATACTAACTCAGTATGCTCCAGAATAATGGAAATGGAGAAAGATTTTGCCATAAGTCATGAGGCTGATCCTGATCTTGTGGGTGATTTGAATGCTCATGATAGAGAATATGAGAATTCAGGTACCTCTAGAAAGCAGAGTGCCCAAGGGAAGACAGCTAATTAGGGCTCTTACAGATTTTACTTGAAAAGGAGGTGAGAGATTCCCAGTATAACTGTGTCAGTATCAATTTTTCATTAATGGGATAAATTATTTTTTTGGAATGAAAGAAGCCATTTGAGCTTTTTAAGAAGGGAATTTACTAAGCAAGTCCTTAGTGGTTATATAAAGCTTTTCTGGCATGGGAGAGAAGCATTGGAGTACTTGTTCCTTAGAGATCTTGCCAAAGCATAGATTCAGTTGCGATCTCAGGGCAGTGGTCCCTAAGGGAATCCTAAGAGCTCTTCTCTGGGTCATTACAGTCTCATCCCCTAGCATCCCATGCCTGCCTACTCTAAGTCATTTGCAAAACATGACCTATATAGTTTTCAGTCTATAGACTGGCCACATTAGGTCATTGTATTCCCACTCATAAAGATATTTTCACCTGAAAAGTTGTCTCTGCTAGGGGAATTAAAGAATTTCCCCCCTTACCACCCAGTGAGAATGATTTTAATGCATTTATGAGATAGGAATGTATGAGCTTCTTATTATAAGGTGTCTGATCTGCCCCGATTACACCAATAGTATAAGTAAGGTGGTAAACCTTCCAAGAGAATACTGAGTTACTGAAGAAAGAGGGACCCAGATCCTTGGTGATTAATAAGGTTAGTTTACTTACAAAAGGTCCAGTCTTTAGGGCAGGGGGGACAGAATGGTGAATCCCTGTGCCAACCCCAAGTCAGTCCAGATATCATATAGAAGCAGAATACAGAAGGCATAGTGCCAGGGATGGCCAAAAGTCACATTACAAGTGCTCCCATGGGATAATTGAAGCTTCTTTTGCTTTTTACTCAAGGTGGTTTACATTCTTCTGCGAGTCATAGATCCTGTTCCCATATTCTGGCTATCTCTATTCACTTGTGGACAGGGACTATGTCTTTTTCCTTTTTTTTTTTTTGCTGGGGGTGGGGCGTGGGCTCCTTCCTGCTACTCCATACATAGTATAGGAATTCTTAGCGTAATTTTGTATTTAACATGGAGACTTTTGACAGTCCGGTGAAGCCCATGGACTCCTTAAAATAATGTATAAAATACATAGGATTAGGGCAGCTACGTGGCACAATGGATAGAGCACCAGCCCTAGAGTCAGGAGTACCTAAGTTCAAATCCAGCCTCAGACACTTAATTTCCTAGCTGTATGGCCTTGGGCAAGCCACTTGATCCCAATTGCCTTGCAAAATCCTAAAAAAAATGCATGGGATTATAAATGAAATCAGTTTATTAAGAAATAGTTTACAAAACATTAAAAAAACAGACTTCACAGGTCCTATGGTAAGAACCCCTAACGCAGAATCGAGAAAACCTTTGAGAGGTAGCTTGAAGGTAGCAGAAAGACTTGGAATAAAAAAAAAGATCTTAATTTGAGTTCCTTTTCTACCATTCAGTAGATCTTTGACCATGAATAAGTCACCTAAGTTCTCTGAGCATTTTTGCCACCAAAAATGGAGAAATTCCTTTGTAACCCCAGTTTGCCACAGGACTATGAATTGGTGGTGGTGTTTCTTGAAGGAATGAGTTAACTCATGAACATGAGATTTATCCTTCCCTCCTTAAAATGACCTTAAGAGACTTCAGTGTATTATTTTAATCTCTTCAGTGGGAGCACATATGTGTGAAGCAGGAAGGAGGATGGTCAGTACCCCAAATTTCATTTGAATGAAATGGCACATCAGTCAAACTCTGGAGTAGGCAGCTACTTACTGTTCCCTGTGCCAATGACTTCCTTCATTCTATCTTGCCATGGTTATTCTGGTTTGACTCCTCCAGAATACAATGCAAGTTATACTTTAAAATCTGGAATGGGCTTCTTTTTGATACCCTGGTTCTATCAGATCCCCAGTCTGATCTCTGATCTAGGTTTGAATCTCCCCAGAAAACAAGAAAATCAATATCTCCTGAGGCTATCCATGACATCTTCAGATGGTCATCATGCCTATCAGGTTTTATCTTGTGTAAAACCTAAATCTGTCTGGATCTTCTACCACTGCTCCTGGCTTTGCTGTATATGATTTCTCCCCAGATATTTGAAGACAGCCACCATTAATCTACCCCTCACCAAGTCTTTTCTACAGTTGACATGTCCCCAAGTCTTTCTACTTTTCCTTATATGGTATGAATTAAAGGTCCTTTACCTAACCTTGTTGCCCTACTCTGGGTAGTTTCCAGACTTTCTTCTTTCAGGATTCTTCCTAAATTGTCATCCTCAGAACTGAACACAACACTTTAGGCATGGGATCCAGGCAGATAAGGTTGGGGTGAGGGGATGGGGATGTTGGAATTATAGCTGCTTTAGTAGATCTTAATTCCCATGGATTCAGTTATTTATTACCTTGCCCCAGTATTCTTTCAGGAGGCTGAAGCTAGGGAGACCAATTAGGAAGCCATTAAGCAAGACTCCAGGTGATGAGGATCTGAACCAATGTGATAGCTATAAGAATGGAGAAAAAGGGGGCAGATTGAGAGGATATGTGAGGATGATGACAACTGAAGCTGAAAATGGCTGAAACATTTTTAAAAAAACTTCAAATGATGCAGTGTGGCTATCAGCAGAAAGATAATTCTGATTTGGACAATTGGAATTTGAGATACCCATACAGGTAAAGATGGCCAGCAGGTAATATGTATTGTAAGATGGTAGCTCAGGAGACAGATAGATTGGCTATGTAGATCTGAGATTCATCTGCATAGAGATGATATTTGAATCCATGGGAACTAAGATCTACTAAAGCAAACATAATCCCAACATCCCCATCCCTTCACCCCCGTTTTACCTGGCTCCCATACAATTTAAATCTTACTCATACTTGCACCTACTCTTGATTGCCAAATTGTGCTGGAGGCTCACAATGACTTCTGACTTCTCACTAGCACAACCCTTTCTTATTTTTCTTTTTTTCTGCACTCACTGGGGATCATCAACTTCTTTGGGGGAGTGGGGGGTCAAGTAAATAAATATTTAATGAACATCTTTGTCTCACTTGCCATGTAGAAAATACAATAGAACTAGAAGATATGATCTCTACTTTCAATGCCTTTCCAATCATAGTGAAAAGCTAAGGATAACAGATCTAGTGTGGTACCAACTCAAAGAGAATTTTTTTTGTAGTAAAGAAATCAGTGATGAGGGAACTCAAAGAGAGGAGGAGGATGTTGGGGATGGATGTAAGAAAGACACACTTGGTGGACATGGATGGAAAAATTAGGATGTGGATTCTTGGAGAGGAGGCTAGTGACTTGGGGAAGACATAGGCAACAACTATGGGTCAAATTTGTAGAATGATCATGGACTAGATGAGACACTTATAGAAGTAGTCTGGTAAATGTTTAACAACTGGTTCTCTGACAAAAACTCATAACATCCTTTTACAGTTTAATCTATAATAATAATGATAATGATAATAATGATAATGAAGCTAGCATTTAATTAATATAATGTAATAATTATTTACCAGACATTCTGCTGAGTGCTTTACCGTTATTTTCTCTTTGTTTCCTCACAATTCTTGGAGGTAGGTGCTATTGTTATCCCCATTTTACAGAGGAGGAAACTGAAGCATACAGAAGTTAAGTGACTTGCTCAGGGTCACACAACTAAGAAGAGTCTGAAGGCCTCTCTGTCTCCAGATTCAGTTCTCTATTCATTGCAATGCCACCTAGCTGTTTTGCTAGCATCCATTCCATCATGCTCTTAAATCTCGACAATAAACAAAACAACAAATCTACTTTCCAATTTCCAAAGGATAAATGTTCATATTGGAAATTTAACATTTGACTCTTGTAAGCCTCTATAAGCTGGCTCTAGCAAATCCTTGGATGGCTACCATGATTTGCAACAGAATATGTAACATCCTACATTTAGGTTTTAAAAGCTTAATTGTTAATTATAGCCTTCTCTCATCACCTCACAACAGCAAGAAGTTTTCCCAACCATCTCATTTTAGTGAGTTGGCTGGCATAGTGAATAGAGCACTGGGCCTGGAGTCAGAAAAACCTGAGTTCAAATATGGTCCCAGTCATTTACAAGGTTTTTTCCCTTGGTCAAGTCACTTGCCCTTTGCTTACCCAGTTTTCTCATCTGTAAAATGAGGTAATGGGATAATAATAGAACCTATCTCCTCTAGCTGTTTTGAGGATCAAATGAGATAATATTTATGAATCATTTCACAAACCCTAAAGTGCTCTGTCAGTGTGTGTGTGTGTGTGTGTGTGTGTGTGTGTGTGTGTGTGAGAGAGAGAGAGAGAGAGAGAGAGAGAGAATCTGAGGAATTAAGAAATGACTAGCCCTAAGTCACACAGTTGGCTAATACTACACTTAGAACTTGAATCTAGATCACCTGGCTTCCCTTCATTTTACCACACTGCTTATAGTCCTCCCTAGGGGCCCCATCTCACTGTTGACATTTTCTTGGGTTCATTTGAAGTTATTCTTTCAATCCCTCCAGAGACTGGATGGTTGAGAAATTTTCAAATCCATTTTAATCAGCCTCTGTAGATGTGACTGCCAAGATGGGAAAAGGTTATTTGAATTATTAACCTTTCATACCATGAAAAAAAATCCCTAGGGGACTAAGAAGCAGGCTAGCTCAGCATGAGCATTCTGGCATTGCCTAGCCAAAGTCCAGGGTGCCTTGGAATAGCCAAAAAAGCTGTACTCTCCTTTTTCAGCTAATGGAATCAGAAAGTCAAAAGGATCAGGGCTTAGGGAATAGAGGGTGGGTTTAGATGTAGGTTGATTTGGAAATTCTGTATCCCCAGTTACTGGGATGGCTTTTCATAAAGTCACCTCTTTGCCTGGGCACATGTGATCCACAATCTGTATCTGAGAGCTAAGATGTGAATTGGATCCGGATGTCTGCGCAAAAGATGGTTATTAATACGCACTGTCTTCCAGGATGTAACCGTGCTCAGGAGCCAGAGGTTTGTGAAGACAGCTGCACATTTCAGCTTTGACTGAAAGGCATAGAGTTGTAGTGGGAAGGAAATGTAATCTTAACCCCTGGGATTGCTCTTTTGCCTTGGAGTGAGTGGGCCAGAATGGGGAGAATTACATGTGCCTTGAGTCTCTTTCCCCTCAACCGGAGATTGGTGTTGAGTTTCCCCAAACAGCCTTTATCCATGTATATATACCCCTTTGAGTGCTTGTGTAAGCTTTGCTCAACCAGCCATGAACGCAGGGATGGAAATGGGATCTGGGCTGTCAGAGAGCTAGCTAAGGAGTGTATCTGATTTCTCAGTAATGAGGCCAAGGTCATGGCTTATGCTGTGATCCAAATTGGACTCTAGATCAGGCAGGGTTAACTAGAGAAGTAGGCTGGCCTTACCGGGCCTGGCAAGGAGGCAAGGGCCTGGCTGGGTCACTGAACCACTGCTACCTTACACCTGTGCCATAGGAAATAGCAAAAAGGATGGTTAAACACATAGAAACAAGCACGTGTAAAAGACCTATAAGGGGCTAGGCACTGGGAATACAGAGATAAATAAGTGAAATAATTCCTGCTCTCAAGGAGCTTACATTGTATCGGGGGAGACAATATAAATATACAAAGAATAAATACATGCCAAATAGCGATGAGGTAGTTAAATACAATCCAGTTAGGGAGCTAATGTACTAGCCCTTGGGGGGATTAGGAAAGGTTTTGTCTAGAAGCTAGTATTTGAAGTGGGTCATGAAGGTAGTTAGGAATGCTAAGAGGCAGAAATGAGATGGAAGATGGAGAAAGGTGAAATTTTCTGGAATGTAAAGCAGAAAGAGAAGGTTGAGTCAATCAGTGAACTAGAATTTCTTAAATACCTATATATTGGTATGATAAATATTGGGGATACAAAATAATTCTCCTTCCAATGTCACTGGGCACAAGTTGGGAGTCCCAGAATAGGATAGGTGGGCTGAGGACAGAATCTGATGGGAGTAAGTAGAAATCAAGATTTAATTATACTGAGTAGTTAGGTTGGAATGACAATCTAGTCTGGTTAGGATTAGGCTTTTGGATTCTTAGGGATCCTGAAGCAACCAAGCAGACACAAATTATGTCAGTTTGATTTGTGGACTAGTTGTATTCCTGTTATTCCGTGTATTCATACATAACCCCTAATCCATGTTGCTCAGCAGTATCAGGTGAAAGAATTAGGAATGGTTTGGGGCAAGTGTATAACCACCACTGGTAAAACAAAGTACATCATCTTCATGCACAAAGAAAAGCATATTCTTAAAGTGACTCATAGACAGAGTAGCACAGGCATAAACTGCCTAGGTCAAGGCTACCATTTCTCATTCCTTCATAGTTGTCCATATCAGTCCTATTACTCCTCAGACCAAATCCAACCATACCCTTCCCTTCTAGTGTGCCCTACAGAACCCTCAATCTATGTTCCACCAACTGTGGAATAGTTTGTCTCTGTTTATCTGTCTATTGATTTGCCTGTATTTATCTGTATCCATCTATCTTTATAACAGACAGTCATTCAGCGTCAGCTTAAAAACTTCTAAAGGAGGTAAACCCACTATTTCTTAAGGCAGAACATTCTATTTTGGAAGGTTCCGATTGTTAATATTTTCCTGATATTGAACCTAAATTTGCTTCTTTGCAATATCGTATTGCTCTTAAGATCAAAATGAATGAATAAAAACCCCTCCTTTATTTGACAACCCTTCAAATACATAAAGATGACTAGCAAGTCCACTTTGAGTCTTCTCCAGACTAAACTTCCTCAGTTCCTTCAAGTTTCATCCTGAAATGCTTTGGAGTCAAGACCCTTTCACCTCAGGACCCTTTCCATCTTCTTCTGTCCCCTTCAGTTATTAATTTTCTGTGACTCTGACTTTCTCTCTTTCCTTTCCTCTTTCTGTAATTTTCTATGTTTACTTATTCACTGGTTTCTTCCCTAATGCCAAGATCTCTCCCCTCCTGAAAATATCTTCCCTTTTCTCTATTATCCCCTCATTATCTCTTTCTTCCCCTTCACAGTTAAATTCCTAGAAAAAGTTGCGTTCATCTCCTCTTCTTTCTCATCCTCCCAGCCCAACACACTTCTCAATGTTGCTTACTTGACTGAAACTTCTCTCTCCAAGATTACAAATAACCTCTTAACTGTTAAACTAAATTGTCCTTTCTCAGGCCTTAGGGTTGTTGACCTTTCTGCAGTGTTAGATGTTTTTGACCCAATCTCTCCTTTTAGACACTCATTTCTTTGGGATTTTGTGACACTCCTCTTTCTCAGTCTCCTTTGCAGATTCATCATCCAAATCCTGGCCCCATGAATGATTGTACCTGGAGGCTATTTCCCTTCCCTATTCCTTCATCAGTTCCTATGAATCATAGGCCTAGAGCTAAAAAGACCCTAAGAGGTCTTCTAGTCCATTTCACTCACTCATTCCTTCCTTATTATCTTTTCCTTCCTAACTTTCCTATTTCTCTTGAGAATGTCTTCATTTTTCTAGCTAACCAGATTTCCAAAACAAAGCCAATCAGTTATCAAGTCCTGCCAATTCTATGTCTTTAATATCTCTCAAGTCTTTCCCCTTCTCTTCTTACATCACAAATACCAGAGTTCAAATCTTCATCACCTTTAGCCTATTACTCATCTATTTTGCAAGTCTTCTAATTGTTCTTCCTATATCCAGTATTCCCCTCTCCAAATACTCTTCCCTAAAGCTACTGAACTGATATTAGTTTTTCTTTTAATAGCATTTATTTTTTCCCAATTCCATATCAAGAAAATTGTTAGCATTCATTTTATAAGATATTGAAGTTTAACTTTTTCTCTCTCCCTGCCTCCCTTCCACCTTCTGAAAATTGTAGACAGTTTGATGTGGTTTATTCATGTGCTATCATGTAAAACATATTTCTATATTAGTCATAGTTATGGAAGAAGAAATAGATCAAAAGGGGAAAACCACCTGTAAGAATAAGGTAATTGAGAAAATATACTTCAATCTGCATTCAGAGTCCATCAGTTCTTTGTTGGAATATGGATAGCATTTTCCTTCATGAGTCCTTTGTACATGTTTTGGATCATTGTGTTACTGAGAAGAGCTGAGTCATTTCTACCTGATCATCAGACAATGTTGTTGATACAGTGTACTTTTTTTCCTTGGTTCTGCTCATTTCAGGTTGCATCAGTTCATACAAGTCTTTCCATGTTTTCCTGAAATCTGTCTGTTCATAATTTCTAATTGCACAATGTGAACTAATATTCTTTTTTATATAAATATTTTGTTTTGTTTTCCAAGTCTATACAATGGTAGTTTCTACCAATCATTTTTTGCAAGGTTTTGAATTTTACAATTTTCCCCTTCCCTCCCCCCCATCAGAAGGCAATATGATAGTATTTACATTTCTTTCCATGATATGTATATATCAAAATTGAATGTATTGAAAATAAAACCATATCCTTCAGGAAGGAAGAAAATATTAGAGATAGCAAAATTATGTAACATGTAGGATGACTTTTTAAAACTTGAAGATAATAATCTTTGATCTTCATTTAAACTCTACTGTTCTTTCTCTGGATATGGATAATATTCTCCATCACAGATTCCCTAAAATTGTCCCTGATTATTGCACTGTTAGGTTGAGCAAGTCCATCAAGGTTAATTATCACCCCATATTGGTGAACTGATAGTCTTAAAAGGAAGTTCTGATCACATTCTTCCTCAAGAAGCTTCAGTCTCTCCCCATTACCTTTAAACAAATTCATGTTTGACATTTCAAGTCTTTCTTAATATGACCTGAGTCTCTATTTCCAGGTTGATTACACATTATTCCCACCATAAACTTTACAATTAAGTCAACCTGGCTTATTTGCTGTTTGCCATTTGACATTCTATTTCCCATATCTGTGTAAGGATGAATCCCATGCCTGAAATGTCCCCTTTGAACTTGACTTCTTAAAAACCCTGAGCTTCCTTTAAGTCTCATCTCAGGGGTCACTTCTTTCAAGGGTCCATTCCTGATCGCCATCTCTCCTTGTTAGTATCTCCCAGTCATTATGTATTTGTTTTGGATATAGCCTATCTTTATGTATCCATGAATTGTATGGAAACTCCTAGTAGAATGTAAGCCAAATGAAGATATAGGCTATTTCTATTCAATCTTTATTTCCCCAGAACCTAGCAGAGTGCCCGTCCTGGGACTTAACAATTACTTATGAATTGGTGATCTCATCCGCTACCATTAGCCTAATTATCTCCTCTATGGAGCTTTGCACATCTAATTTGCACATCGAATCCTAAACTCTTTCCTTAATGCGATGAAAATCATTCCAACAAATATTGATATTAACTGCCTACTATGTGCTAACTATGGGAACTTTGATAAAAAGACAAATATAAAACAATTCCTGCACTAAGGGAAATTTTATTTTATATAACATATATACAGAAAAGGAAATATAAATAATGCTCTGCCCCACTCAGTTTCAACTTCTTGTTTAAGGAATAATCAAAAAGAGCATTAGCCTTACTGTGGGGAAAAGTAGGGTCATCTACTTTTCAATGGGTGATTCTACTCAGAACCCATGAATGTAGAGTCTCCTAGTAGACAGTGAAGACTTTTAGGGCAGAGGCTTCTTTTGCTTTTGTCCCAGCATCCAGCAGAGTTCCTATAAGCACACAGGTGCTTAATACTTGCTTACTGATTGATGTCAGAGCTGGTTGAATGACTAGGCCGAGGGGGTGATAGTTCTGCAAAATAAAACCTCAGAGAAATCTTCTTGGCTCTACTCAGTTTAACATGTTTATTTATGGCTTTGATTAATGGCATAGATGGTATAATTAGTAAGTTTGCAGTTAATACAATGTCAGGGAGAGCAGCTTACCATTGGGTGATAGAATTAAGATTCAAAAGGACCTTGATAATTTAGAAGATTGGGTTGAAACCATTAAGATGAATTTATTTTTGGACTAGATCTGTGACTCCATTTGTGTAGGGAACTCCCATCTGAGGAAACCATTTGTCTGGAACATAGTAAACACTTAATAAACGTATATTAATTGATTGATACCAGAGCAACATATTCTCAGTAACTTAAAATTCATCAGGAACTGTCCGAGGTACTGAGAGCTTAAGTGACTTGCCAGAGCTAGTATTTTACTTACAGGATCTTAAACCCTTTTCTCTTTGTTCCATGACTGGCTCTCTGCCCACTACTCTCCACCTCCTCTTAAGATGGAATTTAATATGGATAAATGCAACCAATGTATTAACCTTGGAATCAAAAAATTGACCTCATAAGTTTAAAATGAGAGAGGTATGATGAAACAGGTATTAGTTTGGGGAAAAGAATGGGTATTTTAGAGAACTACACATTCAATATATACATTTTTTCTACACCCTAAAAGTAACAAAATGCTCAGCAATTAGGAAAGGCATAGTATATGTGACTAAGGAGGTCAGATAGTCCTGTGTCCCAGAAAAATATAAGGAGTATTACATTTAAGTTCTGTCTGTCATGTTTTAGGAAGTATCAACAAATAAGAAACTGTGAAATCAAGGATCAGTTGAAGGAATCAAGGACAGTTAGTCTGGAAAAGAGAAGATATAGGGATAGTGGGGGGGGGAGAGAGACAATATGATAGTTCTTTTCAAGTATTAGAAGTTCTGTGATGGAAGAGAAAATTTGTTCTGCTTGACCCCAGAGAACAGAATTAGGAACAATGAAAGGAAGTCATAGATGGGAATATTGACATGAGAGCAATCTTCTTACCAGTCAGAGCTTTCCAGAAGAGAAATTAGCTGCCCTGGGAAGGAGTAGCTGCCTTCTCATTTCTGATGATTAAGTTAAAAAACAAACTTAGGGAGGGTATAATAGAAAGGATTTTATTATAGGAGCAGGTTGGACCTGAGGTTCCTGCAGGACCTTCCCAACTGACTTAGCTTCTCTGATGTTGTCATGAGTTCTTAACCTGTTTTGTGTACTGGACCTATTGGTAGTCTGATGAAACTTTTGGACCCCTTCTCAGAATCCTAATTTTAGAATGTATACAATAAAATATACAGATTACAACATAATTATATTAAAATTCATTCATTAAAATATTCTTTAAAAAATCTGATCTCAGTAATGGAATTAGACCCTTCCCAACTTCTCATTCCTGGCCTCCCCCCCCCCCCAAAAAAAAAGCCTTCAAAAAAGTAAACCTGACTTTATCCTTTTTATTCTCTCTGATTCTAGACTCCTTTTAGGGAGCACTTGGCTCATTTGATAACCTCATCTATGTTTATTGTTTTGACAAGTTGTCTATCACTGATAGAGAGGTGGCTGTAACCTACTGGTAAGAGAGCTGATTTTGAAGCTAGGAAGACTTGGTTCTAGTGTCACCTCTGACATAGACTGCCAGTATGATCCTGAGAAGAAGGAAAGCAAGTAAGAGAACAAATAGTAAGCATTATCAGGTACTATGTGAAAGTACTTTAGAGATATTATCTCATTTAATCCTCACAGCAATTCTAGGAGATAGATGCTATCTATGATTGTGCCCATTTTACAGCTGAGGAAACTGAGATAAGAAGAGGGCAAGGTTCTTGGCCAGTCATATGATGAGTAAGTATCAAAGTCAAAATCTGAATTCAGGTTTTCCTGACTTCAGTTTGGTGTTCTATCTGCTTTATCACTGAACATCTGGGTATCTCTTAAAGAGTGGAAATTGCAAAGAAGGCAATGACTTACATTGATAGATGGTTGGAGTTTCCTCACCAGGGAATTCCCTATAGTAATGAAATCACACATCCAATTCCCAATTTCTGTTCCTTATCCAGCAGTAACAATGTATTTATTTGTTATGCATAGGACTTGTGATAAGTCAGAATAGGCCAGTGCAGGAGAGGTTTAGAAAAAGCTGGTGTCTGGTGAAATTCCTCCAATCAAAAACAAGATAAAAAATCATACTAATAGCTAGCATTTATATAGTACTACTGTTTCAGACATTGTGTCTGATATCCTCTTGTTTGCCTCGCATTTGCTATTATTTCCCCATTTTACATTTGAAGAAACTGAGACAAACAGAAGTTAAGTGAAAAACCCCTTTGCTATGGGTAGTCTTCTTTTATTAAGGTAGGCTCTGAGCTCTAAACGTCTATTTTCCCTGGGATATCCTTTGTCTTTCTCTTTTTTTAATGACCTACTTTTTTTCTAAATCTTTTGTATAAATAACCAGAAATGTTTGTTAAGATAGTTGAGAAATATACGTGTCTGACATAAGCTATGTGCAAAAGAGGGGCTATCTTTTGTACCCAGGGATAGGCCTTCAGTATCTCTTGTAGGGTTTCTGTATGAATGGTGGAAGCCAGAGTAGGGCCTTTATCTATCTTCAAAAATCATTTCTTCATACCAAAAAGAACCATTTAAAATCAGAGAGACTGAGAGAAAGAATTATGGCTAGAACCTGTGGTGAAATAGATGCCCTTTTTAGTTGATGTGAAAGATTTCAGTGTGACTTTATTTCCGACAGGGAAACATTTTCAAGTGTAAGTCTGATTTCAACTAATAGAGCTTTTGTCGACCTGAGATTTGAAATCCTCATTCCTACGTGCCTTCTTACTGAATGCCTCTAGGACTTTCTTTTTTCCAGTGGACTAGTAAAAGGGCACGTTTATTTGACAACTCCTTCACCAATGAAAAAGACTGAAAATGACATCCATATAAGACTCTAAAAGGCAGAGAGGCACCCTGAGGACTGCTCCCCAAAACAATACCAAATGAACATTAGGATGATTAAAGTGATGGGAAAACCATGTTGAGTCACAGCTGCCATACTGGAGATACTGCCGATGCACACCCACAGGCTTTGATGAACAAGAATTTTCTCTATAAATGGAACTGAGATTCAGAGATGGGAGGGACCTTAGAGGTCCCCAAGTTCAGCACCCTCATTTTAGAAGATGAAAAAGATTGCTGTGATATTGAATTGATGATAGAATTTGCAGAAAGATTAAAAGGTTTTATGGGTACCCTGAGAGTTGAAAATAAATAAATAAAAACATTTGTATGGTACTTTAATGTTTGTATTAAAATGGAAAGATATTGTGCATTGTATCTTTACATTGACTATGGGAGGTAGATATTCTTTTTATCCCAATTTTAGTGAGAAGAGACTGAGGCAGACAGGTTAAATAACTTACCCAAGGTTACTCGAGACAGATCTCAAAATGGAATTGAATTCAGGTCTTCCTGACTCTAGCTCCAAAACTTTATCCACTGAGCCACTTAGTTGTGTCTAGAATAGTAAAAGCCAGAGGTCAAAAAGAAGAAAGAAGCAAGAGTACAGAGGATAGTCCATTCAGAATGCGAAAAGAGGTGGCCTGTCCCTAGGGGCATATATAGTCTATTCTCCAAAGTCAGTGGTCCCAGACCTCTTTCCCAAGTGCCAGATGACAGGCCTTGGAAAAGAGATAACATGATAATGGGATCATGGCTGTGCCAGCCTAAGTCAGGCAAAGGCACAGTGGTCATATTCTCTTTCACTGTCCTCCATTAGGGGAAGACCATGTCAGATCAGTGTCTCCAAAGGCTGCCACTTCTCCCTCCATCGGATGTTAGGGCACAAGGGTCAAGTCCTGGTCACTTTGTCCTGGATATGGATCTAAATCTTACTTATAAGATTATAGGATTGTAAAACTAGACCTTGCTATCAAACAAAACCCCTTTATTTTACAGATGAGAAAACTGACACAGATATGAAATGACCTGTCCAAAGTCACATGGCTAGTAGATGTCTGAAATAGGATTTAAACTCATCATCCAAATTCCAAGTCCAGTATATTCATTATACCCCCTATTTGTCCCAAGTAAGGAAACTTTACCAGAAGATAGAATATCTTTCTCTTTCAGACAGCTAATTTTTATTGTTCAGTCATTTGCAGCTCTTCATGATTCCATTTAGGGTTTTCTTAGCCAAGGCCCTATGGTCTGCCATTTCTTCTCCAGCTCATGGAGAATATATCCTCTTGTTTGCTTCTCATTTGCTATTATCTTCCCCATTTTACATTTGAAGAACCTGAGACAAACAGAAGTTGAGTGAAAAACCCTTTTGCTATGGGTTTTACTAAGGTAGGCTCTGAGCTCTAAATGTCTATTTTCCCTGGGATATCCTTTGTCTTTCTTTTTTTTAATGACCTACTTTTTTTCTAAATCTTTTGTATAAGTAACCAGAAATGTTTGTTAGTTAAGATATTTGAGAAATATACATGTCTGACATAAGCTATGTGCAAAAGAGGGGTTATCTTTTGTACCCAGGGATAGGCCTTCAGTATCTCTTGTAGGGTTTCTGTATGAATGGTGGAAGCCAGAGTAGGGCCTTTATCTATCTTCAAAAATCATTATTTCTTCATACCAAAAAGAACCATTTAAAATCAGAGAGACTGAGAGAAAGAATTATGGCTAGAACCTGTGGTGAAATAGATGCCCTTTTTAGTTGATGTGAAAGATTTGGTAAATGAGGAAACTGAGGAGATCAGAGTTGAATGACTTATTCAGAGTCACATAGCTAATAAGTGTATGAGACTGGATTTGAACCCAAAAAGATGAGTCTTCCTGACTCTAGGCCTAGCACTCTATCCACCACAGCACTTAATTGTCCTTCAAACAGCTAATTGATGATGCAAATGATTTTACTTGTTTGCTGCAGTTTCTTCAACTGCAAAATGAGAATAACCATAGCATCTACCTCTCAGGGTTGTTGAGAGGATCAAACAAGCTAATAATCCTAAAGTTCTTAGTATAATGTCAGACATGTAATAGGAACTGGTAAAGCTTAAAGCCCTTCTCTTTCCCCATAACTCAGATATCTATAGTATAGATGGCATAGTGGATAGAGTAAGTTCAAATCTGCCCTCAGACTTAGTAATTATGTGACCCTGGGCAAATCACTTAACCCTGTTTGCCTCTGTTTCCTCATGTGCAAAATGAACTGGAGAATGAAATGGCAAACCACTTCAGTATCTTTGCTAAGAAAACCCCAAATGGGATCACACAGGATTGGATATGACTGAGACCATTGAACAGCAGCAACAACAGTTAGATTGCTAGTACTCATTGTTTTTTAAAGGTAGCTACATTGGAGATTGCTCTTATGTTTTGCATATATGTTCAGAGAGAGACCACCCACTCTTTCCCTTTGCTGTGTCTGTGGCATTACCATGGGAACAGGAGATGTAGTTAGGGTTATTCGACCACCAGACCTGACTTAACATTCCTCAGTGATTTTGCCCTTTACCTTGAGAGAATTTGGGGGGAAGGAAGCCATAGGAATCTTTTGGAGAATTAGTCGCTCAAAAAAGAGACAATGTGGGTACAGCCAAATATGTTGGATATAGTTCAGTCCACTAGACCAGGGTATTTTTTGATAACCTCTGCTAAACATAGTATTAATAATTAATTGAGATAAATTATTTGACTACTCCATGTTTGACTACTTCATTTTCCTGAGATGAATCCCTTCTTCTAAGGACAAGGAAAGCCTCAGGAAAATGCTAAGTCTATAGAGGCTAAGGTCAGTCCTCTCTGTAGCCTGCTAACCTCCTTGTGACTTCCCCAGCCTGGGTCATGTCCCATGTTACCTTCAGAGAGTGAAGCCTCTCTCCAGAGTTCACTACTCTCTTAGAAATATACACGTTGGACCAGTTCCTTAGAATCTGATGTCCATAGGAGCAAACACCAAAGGAAGTCTTGTACCATGAACCTGGATGCATTACAAGTACCGAAATCCTTGATCTTGTTCCAATCTGCCCTCTGTGAAAGGAAATTAAGTGATCCTCCAAATGAGGAAGTTTTAGTGTGGAACAGTGCCTCTTCCAACCTGGGCTACTACCCTTGGGAAACAAGTTAGATGAAGCTCCCCCAAACTCTTTCAGCCCATCATATAGCTGTAAACTTTCCAAACCTGATCTCAGGTCAGGTAAGGTGGAGGGAAGAGGTAGGGCATGGCACAATATAATTTGCCACATCATCTTTCAACTAAAGGTAGCCATCCCTGAAGAGTCCTGCATTGCTGGTTTTGTTGGGGAGATTATAATGATGAATTATTCAGGAAGTAAGAAATGTTTCCGAATATTTGTTATTTCACTCTAAGCAAAAGATGCTGGCATGGGCCTCTTCACGTTGATTTCACTGAGATAGACATCAGGAAAGAGGGAAGGCTTCACATTTACCTACTGTGGGCAAAGGGGAGGGGGGCTTGCCATTCAACTTTATCAGCCTCACCACCAGTACATCAATTCTGAGCATGTTTTGGGAATTCTGCTGCTTTTCAAGTTCCCCCCGAAAAGACCGCCTGATTCATAAAGGAGGCAGATTTATTTATGTAAATTGACTATATTTTTATAAAGGAGGCACATTTATTTATGTAAATTGACTGTATTGGCACCAGCCTGGCTCCTTCAAGTGTTGACTAGTCCCCCACCTCTGATAAAAAAGATCTCATTTCATTTCCATTAAAATGCAATGAAAGCACATGTATGAATTTAATCATTTCTTGACCGAGTTTGATAGGAGCATTAGCGATGTTAGTCGAGGAGTGCTGTTAATAAATACTGCTTTATAATTAAACAAGAGACCAAGAAGCACCCAGCTGGCCAAGGACTGTGCTATCGATTAAAAAGAAAAGGCTGATAAAAAGAAATCAAATTTGCCCCGGATTCAGTTAATTGATCCCACTAGCTTATCTCTTTGTCAAATTATTTTAACACCTAAAAGATTCCATATCATTTAAAGGTGGATGTCCTATGAGGTAATAGTACATAAGTTATTCCCTTTCCCAAAAGGAAGATAAATGAGGCAGATATGGACTTGGGTTCGGAACAAGGTATAAAAATAGAAAACTCACACTGTGAATTCTTTCAGTCATATTTCTCCTTATGAGAATAATTTTACAGGGGTCACTAACAAGTATCCTAACCTTGGGCTCGTGCTTTTTGCCTATCTATGGAGAAATTCTCTGTCTATCATTGCTTCTTCCACCTCAGAATCCACCTTCAATTCCTCCTTACAACCTGATTTCTCTATGAAGCCTTCTTTGATGAGCTAACGTTCAGATGGAACTCCCCTACATGGCCTACACAGTCAACAAGTCAATCCCTGAATCAAAGAGATAAGGACTACATATAGAAACAAATGGGATTTTTGATGGAAATGAGAGGAAACAAAGGTCTTTGCTAAATCTGAGATCCTAAGACCTTTCTATATCAAATTTATCCCAGCCTCTCAAAATAAATTGCTTTTTTTCATTTAAGAATTACTTTCTATATATGTCTGTTTCTGTGGCCTGACCGAGGTGATCAGGTCATCAACTCGACAAAGTAAAGGTCAAAGTTAATACCAAAGTGGAAGGCTAAAGAAGAGAAGGCACCAGATGCCTTTACATTTGAGCCAGGATTGACCTTTTTAAATTAACTTCCTCCCCTCCCCCAAAACTTGAAAATGGAGAAATGACCATAATTATGACCATTTTTTCTAGAAAAGTTTAACTGCTACAAAACATCGGCAAGATAAGGCTGAAAGAGCACAGAAACCACCTCAATTAGCAACCACTTAATCTTCTTGCCAAGTGGAGAGACATGGCAACTGGGGGCAATACTAATTTAGAGTTTCAGCTTGTTAACAAGACCTTCTGGAAGAAGATACAGAAATGCATCATAGTGAAAAGTAACTGTGGGGGAAAAAAGCCAAAGATACTCAATTTGAGCTCCAGATGAAACAGATTATGGGTGGAAAGTTTGCATACCAAACTGGAAGGATTACAACCTGAAACAAAATGGAACAGATCTGCTTGTGTTTTGACAGTGATCTCTTCTCATTTCGTGACAACAGGATAAAGATTGCATCTGACTCTAACACCTGTGCACCTGTGAAGAAGTGTTACTGGCACAAAAATAGAGGAAAATGTGAAGAATATTTAGATCTGACCAAGTGTATGCAGGAGAAATCTATGCTGAATGTTACAGTTTTAATATTCAGGGGTTGTTTCTCAAGATATCTCAGAGAAAGATTCCAAAAGCATGGAAATGAGAAGTGATCTCAGATGTTGCTTTTACCTCCCACTCATGCCCACCACAGAAAGAAAAAGCTACTAAGTAGAAATTAGCAAATGCTATTGCATGCCTGCTCATTCATATGCTTTCTCATCTCTAGAAAATCTTTATGAGAATGGTCTTAAATATAAATTTAAAAATGCAGATTGAATCTAGGCAGACTTTGGGAGGCAATTGTAGATGATATGGCCTATGAGATTCTTTCTACTGATGAGCTTCTGATATAGTATTCATCTTATGGTTTTTGTTTTGGGGGACAAAGAAAAAGGATGATAGATAATCCACAGACATGGTTGTAGCGGAGGAACATGGGAGGTTGTTCGCAAACTGCCTAGGAAGTCCTCCAAAAGTGCCAGTAGTTATCACCTAGGAAGCCTCGAGTAGCTTTTGGTCCAAACGTTTTCGGCAGCTCTATTCCTAACCTCTGCTTCAGTCGTGGAAATGGGCCATAAGTACTTACCACCAGAAGTCCTGTTTCCTAATTATATCAGGGCATGAGATGATAACAGTTCTGGAAAAGGCAGTGAGAAGGCTATCCTTGCACAACATTTCCCTTACTATAATCAACATAATGTGCATGTCATGCCATCATTCATTTGATGTCATGGTCTTCTTTGATTACAAAGGACAGCAACTAACTAACGAACTAGGCCGAATACACGTGCTTACTTAGGGAGTCACTAATTCTCAGTATAATCAGTTGTCTCCAGAACTGCTACCACTCTAAGATGAATGAGAATTTGGTCAAAGGGTAGCTCTCTACATGAGGGGAGAAGAAATGAACATTCTTTCCCCCCCATAAAGATTACTGTGCTTGAAGTGGCATAGTAGACATGATCACCTAAGCGTTACCAGCCACAGGGTTCAATCACCATGACACTTTTCTCAGGCCCCATTTTATTTCCCCAACACCCCATTTGAATAAGTTAATAAGGCTTCCCTCTCTCTGGAGGACTAATTAGAGCTATAGTCATGCTGCACTTATCCTTCTACCTTCCCCACCAGTGAAACTACTTCCCCTTCTGTCCATCAGCCCCATCTACTAGCCAATCATATAACAAGAGTAAGAGCCTCCACTGGAGTGAGATCTCTCCCAAACCTGTCTAATTCAGTACAAATTACCAAGCTTTTGTTAATTACCTACTGTATGCTTGGGATTCAAAAGAGAATGTTAGCATTCTTGCCCTCAAGAGGCTGTCATCTACTCTTAATGTAATTAAATTCTTTTTTTTTAATTAAATGCTTTTGTCAGAAGTCAAGATATAACTTCTCTCTGATTTGTGTCATTTCTTCTCTCCAAACTATCTTGACTCTTGTAAGTATCTCAAGAGGCAGAATGGTTCAATGAAAAGAATGCTGACCTTGACATCACTAGACTTTGTTCTAATCTTGGCTCTGCCATTTGCTGTGTATGTGACCTTGGAAAAGCCATTTTAATTCTGAGGATTTCAGTTTCTACTTCCAAAAAATGGGTTGAACTATGTGGTCTCTATGGTCCCTTCCACCTCGGGCTCTTCTAGGTGACCTTGGACATGGAACTACATCCCCTCTGTATCTCAGTTTCTCCCTTTATAAAAAGAGAGGGATTGGTTTAGATTGAAGGAACTGAGGTCCCCTCTAGGTAATTCTATGATTATGTGTGTGCCTTTGGGCAAGACTCTTCCCCTTCCCTGGGCTCCAGTTTTCTCCCCTTTAAAAAGATTGGACTAGGTAGTTCCTGAGATCCCAATAGTTCTCCTCTGAGTTGATCAATAATTGCTTATTTCTATTTTCAGGATTGGTGGCATAATTCAATGTAGTTGCTAGGTTGTCATTATTCCCAGATGACTGTGGGAGTTAATGGTCAGCATCTCAGCCAGAGCTCGAATCAGGTAAGAACATTTGTTCAGACCCTTATATACTTAGATAGAATTATGCTTGACTTTTACCTTAAATAATAAGCTGAAGGGATTTAAAAAGAATCATTTCTATATATGTAATACATGGAAACCCGACACAGTGCTTGCTTTTTTCAAGACTCCTTGGCTGTGATATATAGCAATGCAACAGAAATCATGTCTTTTATCTTCAGATAAGCTTCTTGTATGAGTCATATTTTTAAAATATCACATCTCTTCTATAGCTTAGTATTTGTACAGGAGCAAAGGGGGCTGGTCATTTCAGTAATATGGTTGAGTGTGTCTTTCTTTCCATAGGGAGATTGAACTCTATCTTTTTTGAATCATGAAGTAGTAGAATTTATGAAATTAGAGGGGTCTTAGAGATAATCAAATCCACCTTCATCATTTTACAGAAGAGGGAACTGAGGCAAAGAGGTGGGAGTAACTTACCCAAGGACACACAGAAAGTGTACAGCAGAGCTGAGACTAGACTTCAGTGTCTCCTGCTTCTCAGGTCAGTCTAGATGTATGGGTTATACTTTCCTGTGTCTGTCCTTTATCATCAGATTCATTAGTAAAGTCAGTGCAATTATTTCTACCTCCCTGAGAATTTTATAAAAAAACAGAATAATGCTTCCTCAGTTCAGGAAGGCAGTTGTTTGGAAAACAATGCATTTTTCTCATAGAAACATAGAGGAATGATTGTAAAGTCCCACAAAAGCCTATTTAATCTAGAATAATCTAGCAGGAAGTGTTTAATAAAAAGTGATTTAATGGATGGCAAGAAGGATAGAATCCTCAATGATTGTAACCACTTCTGGTCAACATATCTTGAAGAATGCATTAAAATCTAAATGTGAGTAGACTCTATAAGGACAGGATTTGAAGGGAGAGACAGTGATCCAGGTCTTAATCTTAAGTAAAGAGGAAGAAAGATCTGGGGGTTAGTAGAAAGCAATCACCAGCATCTGGAGAGGGTGATAGACCTATAGGGAGTGAACCTCAAAGGAGGGAGGTTGCTAGAAGAAAATGATAGCAAACTCTGAAGATAAAGAAATATGAATTTTCCCCCCTGGCTCAGTATGCTTGAGTTTATGAGTTGTTGAAAGAAGTACATGCAATACTTTAGATGGTTGTCAAGGAACTGCTGATATCCTATTGTGATGTCCCCACTCTTTGGTCAGATTTTGGACAACCCCACCAGCAACCTTGCCATCAATAGTAGAGCCCAAAGAGGCATATTGAAGTTCACTAATTTATATACTACTTAATGGTTTACAAAGCTCTCCTCACAACAACCCTGTAAGACAGAACAGGAAATTATAATTATCCCCCTTTGCTAGATGAAAATTCTAAAATCAGAGAAAAGATCTGAGGCAGAATCACAGGATGCAGAGAATTGAGTAGGATGAGAACAGTCATTTAGAAAATTTTACAAGGCTTTTAATGATCTCAAACATCTTCATTGATGGCTTTCTCTCCCTGCCTCCTACCATATCTACAAGTAATCTATTTTAATAAGAAAGTTGAGGCCTCATTTTCCCTTCTCCATTCCCCAAATCCTCTCTATAACTGTGCTCATGTCTAGGGAGATAGAAAGATGAAAATTACATCATCATCCCTCACCTTAAGCAGTTCATACTCTTTTAGAAAAGACAGTGTATGCCCCAAAATGACTAAAATGAAAAATAAAATATGAATTTGTAAAAGGTATGAGGATGGCTCTTGGAGAGAGATCCTTTTTAACTATTGGGAGTGGTGGTGATAAGGGAAGGTTTCATGGAACTAGGACTTGAAAATGGGTAAGAATTCAATAGGCGAATATATTAGGGGTTGGAGAGAGGAGAACTAGAAGGACTTAGGGCAAATATAATGGGGAACATTTAGAATATTCTAGGAAACTGCCATTTAAAACCTTTATAACCTTAGACAAGTCCCTCCTTGCTCCATAGTTTCCTCTGTATGATGTATATTTTGAACTAGGCAATTTCTTAATTCACTTCCAACTCTAAATTCCATGATCCTGATAATATTGGGAGAACTGACAAACTTACACATAGCAGGAAAGTATGAGTGCTAAGGAAGAAAAATGCCCAGGTGAGATTCTCAATTTCACTGAGATCTTTGAGAACCTCACTTTCCATTCTACTGCAAATCAAAATCTAAACAGTAGATATTTTTCATCCATTTGTTTTTTCCTATGTGAATAGTCAGTTTGAACTCTTTTGAGTGATGATAGGTACTATTTACAAGACTCTGAAATATTTCTGGAGTTTGATACAGTTAGTATGATATCATATACAATATGTCTGTTTTATACCTTACTTGATGTTAATCATCAGGGGATCACTGAAAAGAATTGTTTGTGGTTACATCTTTCAAAGAATCTTGTATGATTTTAACATATGTATTGCTTAACTCCAAGCTTCTACTGAAAAGAAGAATAATATTTTTACTAATAATGTTCATCTGATGGTGCTAAGTAGATGGAAAGGAGGGATCTCCAGAGTCTCTACAGAAGACACTTTCAGGATGCTAAAAGGGCAATATAGCAATGTGTGGTGGGAGAAACTATGTAAAGAATCTTATTATCTGAAAGTTATAGGATCAGATATAGTGGGAATGAGAGATAACTGGCTAATGGCTCCATTAATATCAGTGCAATGTCAAGAGATCAAGAGAGACTCCCAGTCCATTGGGCAGTTCAACTGCACCCCCAGGTAAATGGTAAAGGATGACTCACAGGATGAGAAGGAATGGAGGTTATGAACTGCAAAATTGGAGTAGGTGATAATGCTTATGCTCATGGACTGATCAAAGAGTCCAAGTTACTTTTGTAAGCTCTGAAAACTTTAAAGGACTATTTAACTGTAGCCCACTGGTTTTTCTTTTTGGTCTGGTTTTATGCTTTAATCAGAATGGGAAATTCCTGGGACAGAAACTGCTTCATCAATGTAGATGAGCACTTTTGCAACTTAGGCACTTAGAAAATTGTTGAGATCCCCCAAAACGTCAGGAACTTGCCCATGATCAAATGGGCATCGGTCTCCTAATTGTGCTTAGAGTTAGAGCTATTACAATCAGAAGTCTAAGACATCATGCTCAATGAGAGTGGTCTCCCAGACCAACATGTTGACACTATATGTGAAGACCTAGAATGAGCTCTGAACAAGAGTCTTGATGTCTAGTAGCTCATGGAGATCCTTGAGAGAAAAGAAGGTAATTATCTCAACTTTAACCTCTACAGGTAAAGTCACAATTCAGGAAAGAATGGTTATCTCCAAGAACTGGGGTAGCAGTTCCAACATCCAACATCCCTTGGTTGTATAAAGCCACATACAATATAAAATCACAAGAATCCCCATGAGGGTTTCACAATTGCAAAAATATCTCTTAAAAGAGTTTCCGTTTTCTTGTTCCAAACTCAGAATGTAGCATTTAGTTCATGTTTATTGTTTTTTTCTACTTTCCTGCTTGCACCTGGACAATGAAGCTTAATCTATGCTTTGTAGTCCTAAATTGATTAACTTAACTTCTGATTTATAGTTAATGTGACTTCAGTTTTCTTTGTCATCTGAAGTCTGGGACATTCATTGCCTTTTTCTATACGGTAATTACAGGGTTGTAGCTCTTCAGCTGGAAGAGGCTGTGGAGTCCGGCCCTCTGAGGCCCGGGAAAGTAAAGTGATTTGATCCAAGTCATATATGAGCGTCTAGATCTAGAACTGAGGAGAATTCAGAGTCTAACCTAGAAGAGACTTCAGCTAGTCCAACCCCCCTCATTTTACACAGAAGGAAACTGAGGACTGGGGAGAGAAAGTCACTTGTCCAAGGTCACCTATATGACCATAACCCTGGAGCTAGACAAGACTTCAGATACCATCTAATGTAGACTTCTAATTTTACAGAGAAGGAAACTGAGGCCCAGGGAGGTTAAAGTGACTTATCCTTTGAGATCAGATATACAAAAAAAACCAAGAATTGATAGCAAGAAGGGATCTCATTTTCTAATCCTTCATTTTGCTCAAAAAAGCATCAAGCATCAAACTGAAGCGATTTGTCTAAGGTTGCCCAGGTAAGTATCAGGTGGCATTTGAGCCCTGGTACTTTCACTCAAGAGCCAGTAATCATTTTTATGTCACAGTTGTTAGTTGTGCAATCCCAGGAGGGGTTTTTTTAATGGTTGTGAAGTACAGAATGTCTATACGTGGAAATTATAGGCACATGATTATAGTAACAGGCAACATGCTTGAGCCATAAGAAGATATGAGGGTAATAACTTCCTTTCAGGTGAACAAGCTGTAAATTTCCACTTCCCCTTTGAAAGGAGCAAATAGACTACTATTATCGTAAGCTTCAATTTCCTTGACAAAATCACATATTAAAATAGGTTGAAGGAAATGGGCATGCTTCATTTGGACAAGAGAAGACTCACAGGGAATGTGACCATTCTCTTTGAATATTGGAACAGCTGTCAACTGAAAGAAAGATCAGTGATTTTCCTGCTTGGCCTCAGAGAGCAGAATTGAGAAGAACAGAATTGAGAAGAGGAGATGAAAGTTATTGAGTGAGCAGGCTTCTGTGCTATATATGGGACAAAAATGATAGCAGCAAAGTTATAAAGCTGTTTCAAAGTGGAATGAGTAGATTTGGGAGATAGTGGGGTCTCTTTCTCTGGGGATCGAGTAGGAGGACCATTTACCAGAGAATGTCTCTAAAATATTCCTATGCAGGCACATATTAGTTTGGCTCAGAAGGCTTCCATCTCCCCAGCTCTGAGATTCGAACCTGTGTAGTATAAGAGAAATCAGTAATCTCCTATTATATGATATTGTATGATATGCTATGACATGATATGATAACGTTATATTATATCATATCATATCATATATCATTTAGTAGGCAGCTAGATGGCATAGTGACTAGAGCATTGAACTTGGAATAAGAAAGTTCTAGGTTCAAATCATCTCAGATACTAAGTAACTAGGTGATCCTGGGCAAGTCACTTTCTCTGCTCTGAGCTTCACTTTCCTCATATTGTAAGGATCAAATGACACATATGTAAAATCAGGGGCAGGTCAACTCCAGCAGGCTGATTGTTCAGTTTTTTTAGGATGGGCATTTATAACTTAGAAATCAACAAACACTACAAATCAGGGCTTAATTTGGTATTTGTTGATCTAAAATTAAGAAAATTGATAGAGAACTAGGTACAATACAGATGGGTCACTCAATAAACATTTATTAAGTGTCTACTATATACCAGACTCTGTCCTAAGTCCTTGAGCTACAAAAATGGACAAAAGACAGTCTCTGACCTCAGGGAGCTCACAATCTTAATTGTAAATTCAATGTGTGTCTTGTATCCAGCTTTTGAAGCGAAAGTCAGTTGTTAAACATTTCCAGCACACAGCTGTGAGTGCTTTGGAAACATCAATTACTACCTATTGTTATTTTTACCCTCACTGGACAGAAGAAATAACTTGTGTTCTAACAACTCTGCTTCTTCTAGGGAGAATGATCTGGAGATACTAATTTTTCAGAAATGAGAAGGAATGGAGAAGAGAGGAGAGGAGGAAGGGGGGAGAGAGAGAGAAAGAAAAAAGGAAAGGATACACACACATACATAGATATGTTGCAAGTCACATGCACACTCACATATATATTACATAGCACACACACACACATATATATCACAGATCAAATACATAAACGCAAATATATTATAAATAACACAACACACATATATTACAAACTATACATATAAACACATATGTGTATGTCACAAACCACATGTGCATATATCACAGATCACATACATCAACACATGTATATTATAAATAACATAACATATATGTATTACAAACTACACACAAACACATATATGCATGTTACAAACCACATGCACATATATTGCAAACCATACACATATATGAGTTACAAACCGCATATATGTATGACTTTCTATGTTTTATACAAACATATATGTATATGGACCTATTTACATATGTATATTTGTATTATAAAGCCATGGCAACAACAGAAAAATGTAGAAGGATAAAAGAAAGGCTTGACACTTTTTCTGCCTCTTTCAGTTTCTCTTATGGAAAGTCAAACAAGCATATACACTCTACTCCAAACCAAGCTTTTTAGAAACAATTTTATTCTAAGTTTGAATTCTATTTACTTGAAGGAGACCAGGAGGCACTGAAGTGAATATAGTTCTGCATCTGGAGGCCGATTTTCTTATAGCATTGATTTAAGTACTGTCACCATTTGGGGGGTTCTCTACATCAATGGTGTCAAACTTATAGAAATGGAGGCTGATAAACCATACATAGGGGCAGCTGAGTGGCCCAATGGAGAGAGTACCTAAGCTGGATTCAGGAAGACTCATCTTTCTGAGTTCAAATCTGACCTCAAACACTTACTAACTGTGTGACCCAAAACTGTATACCACAGTTTTCTCATTTGTCAAATGATTTGGAGAAGGAAATGTCAAACCATTCCAGTATTTTTGCCAAGAAAACCCCCAATAAGGGTCATGAAAAGTCAGATACAACTGAAAAATAAGATCAGGTCTTCTTTCCCTGTACAGGAAGAAATGACTAAAATGACTGTTAAGGTTTTTCATTATAACACCTTCCAGCCTTCTTGACCTCAATTACCCTCCCCACCCCAATTCTCCATCCCTTCAAATTATATCAAACTTTCTCTGCTCCACTTAGGATTGTTGCATTCAGAGAGGTCTGGGGTCTAATAATTCCAGACATGTGCATTTACTCCACCCTTGTTTATCCTTCCATATTTAAACCCATCCTATCTTCCCTAGCTACTTGGGGCTGCTTGGATCTGACCCTGGCACAGACCTGGTCACTCCACATGTGTTCTGTCATCCTCATGATGAGGGAATGGTAAGGCATTGTCTGGGCTCCTATAGCCATGGTATCCTTTGTCCAAATTGGCATGCGTGCTACTAATCAACCCCTTAGAACAAGTGAGTGTGGGCTTCTCTCTCTGTTCTTTGAAATCTCAGATGGTACTGCTTCTTTTCTCTGCCCTCTCCAATTCATCCTCCACCAAGTTGTCAAATTGATATTTCTAAAATACAACTCTGACTTTGTCAGCCCTTTCCTCAGGATGATCCAATGGGTTCTCATTGCGTCAAGCATCATATACATACTTCTCTTTTCAGCAGCTTTATGATTTGGCTCTGCTTTATCTTTCTACACATTAGCTATGCCTTCCCAAACTCCTGGTGTCTCTGTCTGTCTGTCTGTCTGTCTGTCTGTCTCTCTCTCTCTCTCTCTCTCTCTCTCACTATCATGTACTCTCCTCTATTCTCCAATCCAATCAAAGCACTATCTCCTGCAAAAGATCTTTCCTCATTTTCTCCAGTTACTAGCTCTCCAGTAGAATGAAACTCCTCATGGGCAGGGACATTCTCCTTGTTGTCTGTGTATCTCCAGTGTCCATCACAATATCTGGCAGATAGTAGGCAATCAACAAATGCTTATTGGATGACATCAGGAGGGGTCAAGAGTTGGTGCAGGGTTAGTTAGACTTGAGGAAGAATATCGAGAATAACACAGTCAAGAGGTCCCTGCTGGGAGTCCATGCCTCAAGACAGAGAGAGTCTGGTATCTATGAGTCTTAAGGGTTAAATTGCTAATCCAAAGTATTGGGTCACATGAAAGAACAAAGGTGAACATTCTAAATCAGAACTTGGTTTACTTATTTTTTTGGTTGTCTAACCTCAAAAAATTATGGGGAAAATTTTAATATTGTAGATTAAACTTAAAAGAATTCCCTGTGTGTCTTTTTTCCCCAGAGAGCTAAATATTAACCAGCATACCTCTGGTTAGATGACCTGTGAGGTGTTTTCCAACTCAGTTTCATGACCCTATGATCCTACTATGGATCCTAATAAGTTCAAAGGGTCCAAGATCTGGAACAGGGATCATGTAATTCAACAACTCACTTTCCAAAAAAGGACACTGAATTAGGAACTTGGTCAAGTGGTAATCACCAACAGTGGAATTTGAACTCAGGTCTTCTGACTATATGGCCAGTGCTGTGTGTCATACTGTTCTTGTCCCTTGCCTATATATTTGTTCATGCAAGGTTGGCTTTATATGATCCTATTATTTGTTGAGGCACTGGGGAGCTCTACTAGCAACACTCTTCTAGAAGTCTTCCTCCCATTAAATGACAAGATACTCGAAATTCCACCATTAGAGATTCAGTTCTTAGGGTCTTCTCTTTTCTGGAGTTCTTTCATTTATCTGAAGATAACTTCTGGTTATTAGCATAAAAGGCAAAGCAGCTTTCATTGATAGCCTTTGGTTGAAGGAAGGAGTGGATCCAAGTGCTGGAAATACAAATAAATCAAAAGGGGAAATAATCACTGTTTTCAGGAAATTCACTTGCTAACAGGGATAGACAGGAGAGTCAGCTGCAGTGCAGATGGTAGGGTCTATTGATTCTTAGATTGTATCTAGCAAGCAGATAGTAATGCATCTTTAATGTCATTTTCATTGATAAATTCACATCAATTTCTGATATTGAACCATTTGACAATGATAAGGACAAGACTGAAAACATTTTTCTCAGGTTTTTAGTAACTTTTGCTACTGAGGAAGCAGGAGATGAAGAACGAGCATAGGTGGTTGCTAAGTCATATCTATACAAAGATTTGCTTCCCTAGATGATGGGGAGTCAGGTTGAATGCATAACCTCATATCCAGGGCCTTACTTTCCTATGGATGGCATCTCCTAAGTAGATAGAGATAATGTTGACAGGGATGGCAGTGTCCTTCTCTGTGAGATTAATCTCCTTGATGATGCCTGTGGGACCTCAGTCTGGACATGGGATCAGTGACTTTAGAAGCATTTCTCTTCCCAGGACTTTTATACATTATTAATTTGTTAGATCTCTTTGGAAGTGGGGAATCGGAGTTAAAGATAAAATCACATAACTTAAGAAAAACACATTCTCTCCACTATATAAATCTCTTTTTCTTCACATAGAAAAAATAAAATTGAACTAGATTATATATTACAGCTTTAATATATGATTGAAGGTCACTTCTTTAAATCTGAGATCATACAGAAGACAAATCTAACCTCAGACAAAGGCAAAATTATACTTTGGTCTAGATGTTAAACATTTTAATATTACAAAGACCTAGATTTTGATCAAACTAGACCCTGCTTTAACCAATGCAAATCAGAGTCCTTATGACTCTTAGTAAACTTCAGAAATTTCCATAGCCCAAGAAACTCATCACCAGGTGGTTAAACCTCTGGTGATGGGCCTTTCCACCCTATCTAGGTCAATCTTTGGAGGACACACAAGGAATTCATTGCTTTAAAGAAGACAAGTAAAATCTTCATACCCATTAACTCAAATATTTCATTACCAGGAGGAGAGTCAAAGGTAAAATGTAAAAGGTTCCATATACACCCATGTAATCATAGCTGTTTTTGTAGTGTCAAGGAACTGGAGAAAAAAAAAGCAGATACCCACTGATGGGGGGGAAGGTCTGAACAAATTGGAATGTGTGATAATACTGGGATATTACTATGCCACATAAATATGAAGATTTCGATGCAGAATAGAAAGACTTAGATGAACAAAAACAATATGAGCACAATAATGTCAATGGAAGGAACACAGTAACCAAAAAGGAAACTGAATGTTGTGTTATTATAGGGACCAAGATTGGTCCCAAATAAAAGATAAGAAAATATCCCTCCCCTCTTTCGTTGTAGAAGTGAGGGACTATTGGTGTGAAACATTGCATATATTGTCATATTTGGCTGACCAGCTTTGCTAACTTGTATTTTTCCCTTCTCTTTTTCTTTAAATTCGTTGTTCAAGGGATGACTCTTTTGGTGGGGAGAAGGGGAGTGAGAGATATGAAAATCAATCATCAAGCAAGCATTAAAGTACTCACTATGTCAAGCACTAGAAAGTATGAGGATGGGACACTTATGCATGAGGAACAAGTAAGGCGGTATGACCGGATAAGAGTATATACATAATAAGAAGATTGGAAATGTAGGAAGGGACTAAATTGGAAAAAAATTAAAAGTCAAAAAGAACTTTTAATATTTAATCCTATGAGTAATAGGGAACCACTGAAGTTGATGGATTGGGGTGGGGGGAAGAAGTGAAAGGAAGATAATGGTAAAAAATATCAAATCATTATACAAAATAAAGAAAAACAAAGTTGATATAAATAAAAAGCAGAACTACCTCCACCCCACAATGAGATACTGGAGTACTATACTGGAGATGATGAAAAAGAGAGGGAAAACTCTTGAGATTGGGACCTTCAAGTACCATTCATGAAATGGTACTTGATTTAAGATGTAATGTTGTTGGCATCAGAAATTAATTGGATTTTGAGAAAATGAAAGACCTCTCATGAAGCCAAGTTTATGTTTTCGTCAGATTTCAAGATGTAAGATAAACAGTTGTTTTGTTTTTCCCAGTAGTTAAATAGAAAACTGATCCGTTTTTCCCAAGCCATCCTCCAAGCATGTCTGCCACGAACTTTTGGCTTCAGGGATTTGCCAGGAGGCACCTCTTGGCCCAAACAGATAGTTTTAGACAAGTTGCTCCTTTGCAATGACAGCTCACTGAGGCACCGATTTGGGAGGGGGTGTCATACGGTGCCACAGCAGAAAACTGTCATGGCAGGATATACTTCCTGCCTCCAGTGTGAGACGCCTTCAACAAACATATGGAGATAGGAGCAGTATTGGAAGGTGTTATCTCTACCATTTATTCTGGAGTTCCTCCAACATATAGGAACCCTTGGCAAACCATAGGTCCTTTGAAGCAACTGAGTAGGTGGGCATGCTACATCACAGTGAGCCCCCAAATTGTCTTGGCAATGATCCACCCTTGCAGGAGAATAGCCCATGATGTAATCCTTTAATGTCTAAGAGTTGTCACTCAAATTAGAGTTTTTAGTGGAATGCCCCAGGGGTATTCATTCTAGAAACTGTACAGTAAGACTGTTTATATCAATAATTTGAATAAAGGTGTAAAGGTTATACAGATTTACAGATGATGCATAACTTAGAAAGATTAGTAAATCCATATGCAAAAAAAAAACCCTCAAGAGAGTGGCCTTAGTTTCCCCAACTGTTAAAAGAGGAGGATGAATGAGATAACCTCTAAGGAGATTTATTTTTACTCTAAATCTATCATCCATGTCACAGACAGACTGGTTCATGCTCATCTAAGTTAATTTTGATCCATCAGTGACTACTTTGGGGAGGTAGTCACTTAGCCAGATGCAAAGCCCTCTAACTATAGTGTTATGTAGACTATTTCTCCATCTTGTTCATTTGCCCTACGATAGAGTTCATTGGACCATACTTCGTAAACTCTACTCTCTTTCCCTTTTTTTTGAAAAATTGAACAACTATTGTCTCTCTTTAGTTCTGGGCCACTTCTTGATTTCTGCACAGCTTTCGATGAACATTGATTCAACTACCATAAGTACCATTTTTGTTGTCTTTTTTTCAGTACTATAGAATGTAATTTGCCTGTAGCTGGTGACTTGAACTTTCTAAGGGCAGTTAGATGCTCTCTCATTATCTCCTCATTTGAGTTTCTGATCCATGGTTACAAGTGCTGGTATATATTTTAAAGTCTGAATTTCATTCTATTTGGAAGCCATAGCAGGAACAAAAATAAAAGCTGAATAGATTTCTCATTTCGCTATTGTCCATTCTATCTACTCTAAATGGCATTGGTTATATCCCTCTTTGTATACTTATCTTGCTTCCAACAGACATTAAAGATCTGTAATTTTGTTGGTTGAGTACTAATGCTGTTTATAACCCATTTATAATTTAGTAGGCAAAGTTTCTAGAAATGTTTGCATCTCAGAGAGATTATAATTAGTTTATGGTTACACAGCTCTGTCAGATGCAGGATTTGAGTCCGTGTCTAATCTACCCTCTAGTCATATTTGTGAAAGGTATCTTATCTGATTCTCTTCTACTTTTTATGATATGACCTTTAATATTCAAGCCATATATTCATTTTTATTTTATTGTAGTAAATAGTATGAGACATTGGTCTATACCTAATTTCTGCCAGATTGTTTTCCAATTTTCAGAGAAATTCTTGTCAAATAGAGAGTATGCCTCTGGATAATTTATGTTTTGGGGTTTATTGAATATTGGATGATTGAGATCATTTGTGTCTTATTTTTCTTTGCTAGTTTGTTTCATTAATGGACTTTTTTCTTTTTATCCATCATCAAATAGTTTTATGATTACTTCTTTATAAGATAATTTGAGATCAGGAAATGCTATACCCCTTTATTCCTGTTTTTCCCTGAGTCCCTAAATATTCTAAGTCTTTTCTTACTCATAATAGATTTTATTATTTTATCTATGCCTATAAAATATCCCCCTTGATAATATGATAGAACATTAAACATGTAAATTGGTTTCTGTGGCATTGCCATTTTCACATTAGCAAAATCCAACTATGAGTATTGACTAACCCTTCAATTATTTAATTCTTTCTTGATTAGTTTAAGAAGTTTCACAATTGTATTAATACAGGTCTTGAAAATGCCTTCATTGATTGCTTCCATAGAGTTCATGAATTTTGTAGTAACTTATCTTTCATTATTTCTTCCTGGATCTTTCTATTGTCATCTAGAAATGCTGCTGGTTTTTTATAAGTTTATATTGTGTCCAGTTACTTTATTGAAATTATTCTCTCAATTTCTTTCTGATTCTATAGGATTTCCTGAGTAAGCAATCATGAAATCAGAGACTATTTTGTTTAGTATTTGGCTTATTTTTATAGCCTAAATTTATTTTTTAATCTTAAAACTATTATTAGCTTTTTCAGTATTTGGGGGCAGCTAGGTGGTGTAGTGATGGAGTGCTATGCCAAGAGCCAGAAAGACGAATTTTTCTGAGTTCAAATCTGGCCTCAGACACTTAATATCTGCATATGCCCCTAAGCAAATCACTTAACCCTATTTGCCTCTGTTTTCCCATCTGTAAAATGAGCTAGAGAAGGAAATGGCAAAACACTCCAGCATCTTTGTCAAGAAAACCCCAAATAGAGTCACAAAGAGTTGGGCACAAATGAGGTGACTCAACAACAACAAACCACTTTCAAAATTATATCAAATAATGAAGGGGAAAGAAAATATCTTAACTTACCTATAAATTTATTGGGAAGATGTCTACTGTTTCCTCATTGAATATAATGCTAACCTTAGGGGTTTTTTTTTAGATGATTTTTATTATTTAAAAAAAAATGTCCCATCTATGTTTTCTTGGTCTTTAGAATAACTTTTCTACACTGGCTTTTTCTGTACCATTTCTAAGACCATGTGATTTTCTTTTCCTATAATTGTATTCATTGTTTTAGTATGGCACATTCTTTATGAAAGCCCATTGTTGCTATGTGATCCCAATTTCCTTTTACATATGTTCACTAGACATTCTTTTAATGATATATTCTAGAATTTTTCAAGGAATTGAAGTCAAGATCATGGGCTAATATTTTTCAAATTCCATTCTCTTTCCTTTTTGGGAGGGGAAGAATCTAGAGAATATTTGCCCTTTTGCATTCTTCATAAGGAAATACCACTGACCATGACTTGATAATCACATCTACAAGATTTTTCAGTACCCAGAAGATAGAGGTCATCTGGGCTTAGACACCTGAATTCAACAAGACCAGGTATTCCATTACTTTTTTCAGAATCATAGAATTTAAGAACTGAAAAGGACCTCAGTGACCACAGAGTCAAACTAATAAACAAAGGAAATCCCACTATCACATACTGGAAAAGTAGTCAGCCAGTTTCTGCTTGATGACCTCCAAAAAGAAGGAACTCATAGCCTCTTTTTTCCAATTTTTGAAATGTATTTTCTTTAATATTTCCCAATTCAGGTAAAACTGTTGGTCTATGCCTAATTTCTGCCAAGATGCTTTTTAGATTTGGCAGCAATTTTTGGCAAATGATGAGTTCTTAACCCTAAAGCTTAGCTCTTTAGATTTATCAAACACTAGATTTGTATGGTCATACTAATATATATATTGCATATTTTACCTATCTCTATCTCTTGGCTGCTACCAGATAGTTAGATTTGATGATTACCACTTTGTAATGTAATTTGAAATCTGGTGCAGCTAGGCTACCTTCCTTCACATTTTTTTCTCATGAATTCCTTTGATATTCTTGACCATTTGTTCTTCTAGATAAATTTTATTTTATTTTTGTTAGGTTTTTTCCAAGGCAAATGGAATTAAGTGACTTGCCCAAGGCCACACAGCTAGGTAATTATGAAATGTCTGAGGCCGGATTTGAACTCAGGTTCTCCTGTTTCCAGGGCTGGTGCTCTATCCAATGTGCCACCTAACCGCCCCAATTTTGTTATTTTTTTTTTAGCTCTATATAATTATTTGGTAGTTTGAGTGGCATGACAATGAGTAAGCAAATTAACTTGGGTAGAATTGTCAGGTTTATTATATTTGCCCATCCTAACCACAATCAATTGATATTTCTCAAGTTCTTTAGATATCTTTATTTGCATAAAAATATATATATTGTAATTATACAAATATAGTCCCTGGTCTTGTCTTAGTAGGTAGGCTCCCAAGTATTCTCTATTGTCTGTCATTTTTGTAATTAATATCTCTGTCTATCTCTTACTGTTTGGTTCTATTGATAGGATATAGAAATACTGATTGATTTTATATACTGAAACTTTGTTAAAGTTCTTGATTGTTTCAGCTAGTTTTCTAGAGAAGTCTATAGAGTTTTCTAAGTATATCATCATATTATCACTTAGATCATGGGGTTTTCTGGCACATAATTGAGCAAAATAACTCCTAACAATTGCTTTAATATCAGCTTCTTTGATGGTGCTTTAACCCTTTTTTGATATTAGGAATTTTGTTTTCTTCTTTTTTATGTAAAATTAGCCAACAATTTATTTTATTTCCCCCATCTATAGAACCATCTGCTAGCTTTGCTTTGATTTGTTTTAAGTTGGTCAATGGTTTTCTTATTTTTAATTTGATTAATCCCTTTTTTTTTTTATCTTCAGAATTTCCATTTTGGAGCTTAACTGGGGATTTTTAATTTTTCTTTTTCTAGACTTTTTTCTTCCTCTATTTTATTGATCAATGCATTTAGACATAAATTTTGCCTTATCTAATGCTTTGGCTGTATCCAACAAATTTTGTAATGCTATCTCCTGTTGCCCTCTTTAATGAAATTATTGATCATTTGTGTGATTTGTTCATTGACCCACTCATTCTTTGGGATTAGACTATTTAGTTTCCAATTAATTTTTTATCTGTGCTTCTATAGCCCTTTATTAAACATAATTTTTATTGCATTGTTGTCTGAAAAGGGTGAATTTATTTATTTATTTTTATTTTTCTATATTTGGTTATAATTATAGGCCCTAATATATGGTCAATATTTTTACAGATACCTTGTACAGCTGAGAAAGAGATATTCTTTTTTTATTTCCCTTTAGCTTTCTACAGAGGTCTATCATATCTAACTTTTTAAATATTCTACATATTTCCTTGATTTCTTATTTATTTTATGGTTAGGTTTATCTAGCTCCAAGGGGGAAAAGTTAATGTTCCACACTAGTACAGTTTGTTTTATTTTGTTTTGATTTTTTAGGATTTTGCAAGGCAATGGGGTTAAGTGGCTTGCCCAAGGCCACACAGCTAGGTCATTATTAAGTATCTGAGGCCGGATTTGAACTCAGGGACTCCTGACTCCAGTACCTGTGCTCTATCCACTGCACCACCTAGCCACCCCTTTAGTACAGTTTTACTGTAGATTTGCTCCAGTAATGAATTTAACTTTCCCTTTAATAAGTTGAATGCTGGGCAGCTAGATGGAGCAGTGGATAGAGCACAGGTACTGGAGTCAGGAGTCCCTGAGTTCAAATCCGGCCTCAGATACTTAATAATGACCTAGCTGTGTGGCCTTGGGCAAGCCACTTAACCCCATTGCCTTGCATAAAAAAACAAATAAAAAAGAAGTTGAATGCTCTACCATGTGGGGTCTGTCTGTGTGTGTGTGTGTGTGTGTGTGTGTGTGTGTATTTGGTATATATGCATATTAAAAAGGATAAGCTGAGAAAGTACATTTTGTTTAAAAGTGTTTTTTTTAACAAAATGTACTCTGCTTAGTCTTTTTAATTGGGTCTATTTTTTGCTTTTCCTTCATCTGATATCATGATTGTTACTCCTCCTTTTTTATCAGTTGAAGAAGCATTATAGATTCTACTCCAGTCCCTCATTTCAACTCGGTGTGTGTCCCTCTGTTTCAAGTGTATTTTTTTGTAAACAACATATTGTTTAATTCATCCTTGTAATCCATTCTACTGTCTACTTATCTTTTATGGCATCCCATTCACACTCACAGTTATGATTGGAAACTAATAGAATCTCAAGGAAAACTATTTTACTTTTAAATGACTATAATTATTAAAATCTTAAAAACCATCAAACCTAATTTTACAATTCCCACACATTGTTCTTGGTCCTTCCCTCTGGGACCAAACAGAAAATACCCAACATTTCATCCAGATGACAACCCTTCAAATGCTTAAATGCAGCTTGTATGTTTTCCCAAGTCTCCTTTTCTCCGGGCTAAACATATCCAATTTCTTCAATTAATCCTAATATGTCCCTTTACCATCCTGGGTCCCCTCTTTTGGATACTCTCCAGTTTATTACTGTCCTTCACTAACTTTCATACCCTACCTTGAACACATGTTCTAATGTGCTCTGACAAGATCAGAGTAGAATGAAACTATCACTACCCTATTCCTTGAACCTATGACTCTCTTGAAGCAATCCAAAATTGTGTTACTTTCTAGAGGGACGGACACTACACATTGCAGTGCCATATTCATATTCAGCTTACAGTATCCTAATACCTTCAAATCTCTTTGAGAAAAATCCCTGTCTATCCAAATTTTTCCATTCTATATTTGTTCAACTGATAATTTGCATCCAATGTGCGAGCCTTTACATTTATCCATCTTAGATTTCACCTTATTAGATTAGTCCAATGCACTAGCCTGTCAAGATAAGACTTTGGATTCTGATCGCTATCTACTGTGTTAGCTATTGCTCCTAGATTTATGACAAATTTATGCAAATTTGATATAAATGGAAGCTATGTCTTTATCTAAGTCCTTGACAAAAAAATGTTAAAGACCACAGAGCCAAAGGGATATGCCTTTGTTGTTGCCATGTTGATACTGAACCAATTTTCCAGATTATATGGCATGAAGAGATTGTCCCCCAAGAATTCAAGGATGTCTCTGTTGTCCATCTCTATAAAGGTAAAGGAAATAGATTATCCTGTGACAATCACAGGGGTTTTCCTCTGGTAAAATTCTTTCCATAGTCCTTCTCAATAGGCTTCACCTGGAACTTGGTCACCTTCCTGAGAGCCAGTGTAGCTTCATAAAGGGTAGAGGAACAGTATATATGGTATTTGCTGCCCAACAACTCTAGAAAAATGCCAGGAACAGAACAGAGGTCCGTATACAACATTTGTAGATCTGAACAAGATCTTTGATACTGTCAATCTTGAGGATTTATGGAAAGCTATTTCAAAATTTGTTTGCTTGCAGAAGTTCATCAGCATTGTACGTCAATTTCATGATGGCGTGCATGTGCGGGTTCTGGATAGTGGATGATGCTCTTGAGATTTCCCAATCACCAATGGTGTAAGACAAGGATGTGTCCTTGCTCCCATACTTTTTATCATGATGTTTTCATCCATGTTATCAGATGCCTTCAATAAGGATGGGCATGTTCTCAAGGTCAGCTACCACTCTGATGACAAATTCTTCAACCTGAAAAGACTACAAGCTAGCATCAAAGTGGAGGGAGCATTGGTTCATGATCTTCTGTTTGCAGATGATTTTATGTTCAATGCAGCCTCTGAAACTGAGATGGAAAAAAGTATGAATCGATTCCTCTGCTGCTTGTGCAAAATTTGGTCTAACAATGAACACCAAGAAACCCAGATTCTCCATCAGTCAGCACCACCCCATCCATATGTGGAACCATCAATTACAGCAAACGGAGAAGTTTTGAGTATTGTGGGCAAATTCACTTACCTTGGCAGTGTCCTTTCCAAGCAGGTACACATTGACAATGTGGTTGACACACACACATTGACAGAGCTAGCTCAGTATTTGGGAGACTCCAAAGAAAAGTATGAGAGAAAAGAGGTATTTGACTACCAAACTGAAGGCCTATGGAGCCATTGTGCCGACCCCATGGCTGTATGCCTGTGAAACCTAGACAGTCTACCGGTGCCATGTCAGGAAACTGAATCACTTCTATTTAAATTGTCTTAGGAAGATTCTGAAAATCACCTGGAAGGGGAAGATACCAGATACTCAGGTCCTTTCTCGAGCTAAACTGCCTGGCATTCCAACATTACTACAGAGAGTGCAACTACAATGGACTGGATACATTGTTAGAATGCTAGACATGTGCTTGCCAAAAAAAAAAACATTTTATGGAGAACTCACACAGGGCAAATGCTCACAAGGAGATCAGAAGAAGCAGTACTGAGGACATCTCATTGAAGGTCTCATTGAAGAACTTTAGAATTGATTGTACAGCATGGTAGATACTGGCACAGGACTGCTCAGCATGGCATGCCCTCATCTGCGAGGGTGCTACACTATATGAGGAAGGCACAATGGAAGCAGCTCAAAGGAAGCATGACATCTATAAGTTTAAAGGACCCACTCCAGGTATTTACATGGACTATTTGTGCACAACCTGTGGTAGAGCATTCTTTTTTTCAGGCATTGTTTTTTTGCAAGGCAAGAGGTTAAGTGACTTGGCCAAGGTCACACAGCTAGGTAATTAGTAACTATCTGAGGCCAAAGTTAAACTCAGGACCTCCTGACTCCAGGGCCAGTGCTTTTTTTCAGTGCGCCACCTAGCTGCCCCTTGTGCTAGAGAATTCTGAGCTCATATTAGTCTGACCAACCAGGACCAAACAGCCTCTGGCTCCAATCTCCTACTTCCCTTCCTGGCAGGAACCAGAATCTCCCTCCGAGAGGGATGGGGGGAGGAGATGCTAGAGACATATCTATTCTGCCTATCTATAACTCAAGCAATAACTCAGACAATGACTCAGTAATTTGTCTCAAACACATTTTGGTCTTCTTTAATAACAAAGGACAAGAACCAACCAACTGAACCACTGATAACTGCTATTTGAGTCTAGCCATTCAATCAGTTCTGAATCCATAGGATTAGATTATCTTTGAATCCATCTCTCCATCTTCTCAACTAAAAATTTTGACATACTTTATAACAATATTCACTAAAATCTAGTTCAATTAGATTTATAGCATTTGTGTCACTTACCAGTTTAATAATTCTATCAAAAAAGGAAATGAGTTGATTTTACATGTTTTTGTTTAAGCAATACTGATAAAGCCATCTTTGTAATCGTTTTTCTTTTTCAGTGTTCATTTGGAATCTCCATTCTTGAAATTTCCCATTAATTGGAATCAAGCTCTTTTATCTGTAATCTGCAGGTTCTATTCTTTTCCCTTTGTTGAAAAATGGGACTACCTTGCATTACTTCTTTTTTGGCACAATCTCTTAATGATCACTGAAAGTGACTTTGTAAATCCATCTTTCACTTATTTTGGGTCATGAGAATTTTATTCATCTAAATCAGGTGACTTGAATTCATCAAAGGACTCTAACTCTAAATATTCTCCTACTGTATCCTTCTTTATAGTGGGTTCAAAGTCCCTTTAAGCTAGCCCTTTTTTTTTATTCTGGCAATTCCAATGTAAAGATTTTTTTTTCTTTTGTAAGGAAAACAAAAGAGGAATTGAATGGTTCTACCTTCTTTCTAGGGTCAGTTATATTCCCATCCATCCCAGACAAATGTCCTTTGTTCCTTCTTTCCTTCCCAATATAACAAAACAGAATCTACCACCACCACCAACAAAAACTCCCATCTTTTTTGTTGGCCTTCCCTTCCCTTACCTGGCCAGTCTCAGCTCACTCTGAGCTTTAGCATTCCTGACACTATTTTACAGGACCATATCATATCCTCATCTTCTGTTATCCGCTCTTACGTCTTCTATATATTTATTTTAAAATCTAAATTTTTTAATTATTTATTTATTTTAAAATTCCTTTTGCATCAATGTAACTCTCTTTAATCAAATCCTATTTTTAATCCTTGTTGAAATTGTTTTCTTTGATATGCAAGCCCAGCTCCAAAGTAAATTGGTATGAGATTTTCTCCTCATTAGTGGTGATTAATACTCTGTACCAGCATGAAAAATGGAATGGAACTGGTGAGAGGAAAAGAGAAGAGAGATCAGGTCCCTTCTATTTTCTCAGGTTCTTCTGACTTTTAGCTTCAAGAGATTATATATGGCATTCCAACTTCTCTTCAGCCTTTTTAGGTGAGAAAGAACCTTGGAAGAAGCTAACATGAGAGAAACTGTTAGTGTCTCTCATGTTCCTATTAACCATGTTATGCTAGAGGCTTCAAGGAATTTTCCCCAATGAATGAGATCCAGGACTCTATTTTGGTTGAACTGAGTTACCTTACTCCCACAAGGAGAGCTCCTACTCTCTGTATTTTCTTGTATACATTCTCCCATGAATTCTTTCTCTGATTTCTATTTTGCTATCGACTTGGTTAGGGGGGTTTCTTTGCTATTGTTGTGTATTTGTTATGCAAATGACATTTGGAGTGGAAGTAGTTTGAGCCTTGGATAGAAATTTTGGAGTACATCTTTCCCCCCCTAATGAGTTGCAGCAAGAGTTTAACTTGAATATAAAACTTGCATCCCCTAGACTAATCATATCTAAGGGAATAGACCAATATAATTCTAAACATGTACTCTCTAAGAAGGGTAAACAGCCTCTGGCTCCAATCTCCTACTTCCCTTCCTCGCAGGAACCAGAATCTCCCTCCGAGAGGGATGGGGGGAGGAGATGCTAGAGACATATCTATTCTGCCTACCTATAACTCAGACACAATACCCCACATGTTAACACATGTCTTCAGAATTTCATTCTTGAGCATTTCCAATCCCTCTTTAGCTATCTTCCCCTGAAGAATTTTACTTCATGTGATACTACCTATTTTTCCATTGAAAAATTCTATTGAGGGGTGGCTAGGTGGCACAGTGGATAAAGCACCGGCCCTGGAGTCAGGAGTACCTGGGTTCAAATCTGATCTCAGACACTTAATGATTACCTAGCTGTGTGGCCTTGGGCAAGCCACTTAGCCCCATTTGCCTTGCAAAAAAAATTTCTATTGAAAACAATTGAAATTTACTTTTCTAAAATCTAGGTTTCATGTCATACAAGATCCAGTTTTCCTATCCTTTATAAATTCTAGGATGAAATGATCACCCCCCCCCCAAATTTCCCACTCTTTCTAATCTTGTGACCAGTTTCTCCTTGTTAATGAATATCAGGTCTAGTATAGAATTTCCATTTATTGGTTCATCCACCTTTTCAAGGATGAACTTATCACTAAGGTAAGTCTAGAATCGATTTACTGTTCTGTTTTTTGTCAGATATCTCACATCTAGCAGTTATTTGGATAAAAGTTATCCTCCATCACAATTATATCATGCCCTAGTGCCAGACTTCTCAACTGCTTCCCAAAGTCTCCATGTATTCCCTCTTTCTGTCCAAGTGATCTGTAGTGCATTATAATAATATAATCATTTTTCTTTCTCCTTACTTCCACCTTCATCCAAATACTCTTTGTTCTGCTTTATCCCTCTGGATCTGAGAGTTCCTCAAATGAGTAAAATTTATAATAGATCACTATGCCGCATTAACCCCTTTTCTCTATCCCATGTCTTTTGAATATGCCATTTAGAACTATTCCATCATCACAAACTTCATCTTATCACATCCTAGTGATCCTTCCTTACTTATCTTGAGGATTAGCTTCTGCTTAGCCCTATATGTGTTCTATCCTTTTCAGTACAAAATATCACCTCTCTTTGGCAGGCAGGACAAACAGAAGCAAATTAGGAGTTGAGAAACTTTGTCTTCTCTTGTCATTATCCAGAGAATCTGTCCTACCTCTCCTTTGACCCTCTTCTTTTCTGCAATATAGCTTAGAAAAGCCCCCACCTTTGTGTCCGTTAGCTTTCCTTACCATCCCAGAGAATTTGGAGCTTTAGTCTTACTGGCCATATTCTTGCAGGGTTGTGCTATGTTTGCCTTTCACCTTCTGTGTTACCTGATTTTTTGTTTATCTTCTATATAGGCCTTCTTAAAATGTGATCTATTTAAGCAGTTCCTTCTGCATTCACATAAGTCTTTTTACAAAACTTCACTTTTTTATTTCTCATTGGAATCACTTCAGGAAATTTGAATCTGCATCCTGTCCACTATTTACAAACTCTATGGCCATAAAAAACCATTTCTCCTTCTCTGGGCATCTGTTCCCTCCATTGTGGCATGATATGTTTATATTTTATAGTCTCTAAGGGTCTTCTGAGCACCAAAATCCTGTTTTCCATGATTTCCATAGCTTTCCACTAAATTGCTTCTGAAATCAGCATTGCATTGACCAATATGTGACATTCCCCAGGTTTTGTTGCATCATCTTTTGAGGGCAAAATCATGTTTGGTTTGGAAACAAGTTAATTCTTATTGTTACCAAGCCTGTCCCATTCAACTGTTTCAATGAAGGGACAGCAATTAGTTGTGAAGAAGTTGAAATAATTGGGCTGTCTCCAAAGAGGAGCATATCCCTTCAGCCTTGAGCTTGATCAGTTTATTGTACAGCCTCCAGTCCAATCAGAGACCCATTAAGAAGCAGATACAGTTCTTTTCTTTTTTTGTTATTTCCATGGAAACTAGGAGAAGGTCATTTGGTATCCCCTTGGCCTCCTGGCTCAAGTTTTAAGCTGAACTAGTCCCACATAATTATAATAGATTTTAAAAAAAGATCTTCAGTTGAATTTAATTATATAGCCTCGTTATTTTGACAAATACCTAAGTTTCTTCTCTATTTTTTGAAGTGGCAAATACAGCCAAAATTTTTGTAAGCAATTAAGTGTAATCTTGGGCAACGGTTCTGAGATGGCTGCAGTTGTCTTTGAAGGCGGTGGCTGGGGGCGGTGTGTGACACGCTGTGCTTCAGCAACTTGAGAAGCCAACATGAATGGAAAGATGACAGTTTTGTTCTACTTAGGCCTTAATTCAGCATGATTCGAACCTTCCTCTGAAGCCCTCATGCTTTTTATTCCCTAAAACAGTAGTTTTTGCTGAGTGACAATCAATCCACATGGAAATTCAGATATGGAGAGTGAAACCACATAGGAAGTCCAAGGGGCAAAAGAATGGAAGTCAAGGCTCCACCAACTACTACCAGGTTACCCATCTGGAAAGAGGGGTGGGGAATGAAATGACCTCTGCCGGCCTTTCTAACTCACTGCTTTTTTTAAAAAAAATTGTTTGCATACATGTTTTATAGAGTTATTCTCATAGCAACCCTACAAATCATATCACATCAGCATTCTTATTCCAGTTTTACAAATGAGAAGACTGAGGTTCACAGAAGTGACTTGTTTAGGGTTATACGAATGTCTTGTATCAACTCTCTTTCCATGACACATGAATAGACTGGTTTCCTGTCTGAAACCTATTCTAACAAGTGGCTAGTGAACATATCCAAGCTGGGTCTACATAACAACTTTAAAAGGGGAAGAAACAGTGAATTTGTTAGTAGATTATTATTAGAGTAGAAATAGTTTGCACTCTTATGTCACAGGACCTGGGTTCTATTCTTCTCTCTAACACTTACTACCTATTTTACTTTGGTCAAGTGATTTAACCTCCTTCAGCCTTAATTTCCTCATCTGTAAAATGAACTAGCTGCTCCATGGGTACCTAGTAGCTGTAAACCTATCATCTTATAATCTTATGTTATTTATACATCTATATTCAGTAGATATCTGTAGTCAGCCTTGCTGGGACAATTTCTATAACCTTCTGGTTGGTCTCCCTGCAACAAATTTCCCCTCATTCTGGTCCACCTTCCACTCATATGCCAAAGTGATCTTTCTAAAGCACAGGTCAGACCATGTCAACTACCCCATCCCTTCCATCAATTCTAGTGGCTCCTTGTCACTTCTACGATCAAAAGGGCTTCTTTCCTTCCTTTTTGCCTCCTCCCTCCTTTCCTTCCTTTTCCCCTCCTCCCTCCTTTCCTTCCTATTTATCTCCTTACTGTCCTTCCTTCAACCTTCCTTTCCCTCTTTCATTCCTTCCTGTCCTTACCTTCCTTTCTTCTTTCTTACTTTCCTCTAACCTTCCCTTTCTTCCTTCCTTCCTTCCTCTGACCTTAACTTCTTTTTTTCCTTTCTCCCTTTTACCTTCCTTCTACCCTCCTTATCTTCCTTCCTTTCTCTGTTCTTACCTTCTTTCCTTCCTACCTCTGTCCTTACCTTCCTTCCTTCTTCTCATCTTCCCTTCTAAACTCCTTCCCTCTTTCCTTCCTTTTTTTCTCATTTATAACCCCCAGAATTAGTTGAAGTCAGTGATTCACTAAACATTTATTAAATACCTACTGTGTGCCAGACCCTATGCTTAAGCCCTGGGGATACAAAAAGAGACAAAAGTCAGTCCTTGCCCTCAAGAAGCTTACAGTTCAAAGGGGAGACAAGGTGCAAACCAATTCATATAGAGCCACTTGTATCCCAGATAAATAGGCAACACTTAACAGAAAGAAGGACCTGGAATGAGGAGGAATGGGAAAGACTTCTTGTAGAAGGTGAGATTTGAATTGGGACTTAAAGGAGGGCAATAGTCAGAGTGGAGGAAGGAGAACATTCCCAGTATGGAGGACAGTCAGAGAGAAAGCCCAGAGCTGAACCACAAGGGTGCTTGTTTCACTAAACAACCAGGAAGCCAGTGACACTGACTGAAGAGTATGTGTCTGGGAATAATATGTAAGAAAACTGCAAGGGAGGAGGGGCCTAGGTTCTGAATGTCTTTGAATGCCAAACAGAGCACTTTATATTTGCTCTTGAGGCAATAAGAAGCAGTTGGAGTTTATTAAATGGAGGGTTGGGGACTGAGAAGTGACATGATTGGATCTGCATTTTAGGAAAATTGTTCAAGTGACTGAATAGGAGATAATTTGGAGTGGGAAAACCTGAAGCAGTCAGACCCACCAGCAGGCATTGTCCTAGGGCCTGAGCTGAAGTGGGCTTTCACCAATAGGGTGGTAGTGTCAGAGGAGAGGAGTGGTTTCAAGGGGTGTTGATTTCACTTTCCTAACAGGCCTTGGCAAAAGCTTGGATATGGGGATCTAGTTTGAGATGTCTGCAAGGCAGTTGGCATGTAAGATTGGAGATCAGCTAAGAGGTTGGAGCAGGAAAGATAGATCTGAGAATCATTAGTATAGAGATTATAATGAAATGCATGGAAATTGATAAGATCACCAGGTGGAGGAGTATAGAGGGAGAAGAGAAGGCTCAGGACACCTGAGAGGCACCTACGGTCAGAGGGTGTGATCTGGAAGAAGATCCAGCAAAAGACACAGAGAAGAAGCAGTCAGAGAGATAGGAGGAAAATGAGGAGAGTGTTGTGTCGCAAAAACCTAAGGAGAAGAGAATATCAAGTAGGAGAGAGTGATCAGTAGTGTCGAAGACTATAGAGAGGTCAAGGAGAATGAGGATTGAGAAAAGGCCATGGAATTTGAAAACAGCGAGATCCTTAGCAACTTTGGAGAGAGCAACCTCTGAGGAATGTTAAGGTCAGAAGGCAGATTATAAAGATTAAGGAGAGAGTGTGAGGAGAGAAAATGGAAGTATCTATTGTAGGCAGCCTTTCTAGAAGTTTCACGACACCCACAATGTTGAGATCTAATTCTGCTGTCCTGCCCCCTACCACTGTTGAGTTATGTGAATTACTATTCCTCTCTCAGGATCTGCTCATCTGTGCCTTGGTTCAAGAAACTTTTCCATATCCCTATTCTTTAGGAATAACAGGCTCAGAAAAGGGGTTTCTTCTATCCATTCTCCAACTATACACTTGGAGGCTATTATACTAAACAATTATATGTATATATATATATATATATATATATATATATATATATATGTATATTTATAATCATATACATATGTATGTTTAAATACATGTACATGAATATATACATGTGTGTTTATATGTAAAATTTTAAATACTATATAAGTGTATACATATATTTATATATTTGTTTCTGTCTATCTATATATCTATATCTTTATCTATGTCTATGTATGTCTATATCTATATCATCTCTATCATCTCTATCTCTATCTCTATATCTACATCTATCTATATAATTCTTGACAACAATTTTGATTCCATGGCCATATAGGAAAAGGATGTAAGATTCTTTTACCATGTTTCTGGGAGAGGGTACGGGTACCACATTTTTAATGAGAAAATTGGGAAGTTGGAGTAGGTCCAGAAGAAGCCAAAACTGATAGTGATATTGAGGGGATTGGAGACCATATTATATGAATATCATTAATTGACAGAACTGGAGATATTTAGTCTAGAGAAGAGAAAACTCATGGGGCACATGATAGATAGCTCCAAGTATTTAAAGGGCTGTCAGGCAGAAAAGAGATTAGGCCTGTTCTCTTTTTGTAGTTAAATCCCAATGGGTAGAAATAGGAGCAATATAAGAAGGAAGGTACAGTGAAGTATATTTCAATTCCAAATCAGGAGAAATTTCCTTATGAATTAGCAGAGTTCCAAGAGGAATGTCCTTAATTGAGAGAAAGTGAGTACTCCATCTTGAAAAGTATTCCCACAGAAACAGATGACTTATCTGTTAAGGATGTCATAGAGGGAATTCCTCCATGGTGTGGACTGGATGACAATTGAGTGCCCTTTCCTTGCAATTTGGAGATCTCATGGTTTTCCAACAAGATATTGTGCAAACAGGGCTAATCCTGCCCCTTGCCTGCCATAAGTCAACCCTTTCCAGTTTCAAAAATCTGGAGGATATAAGGTTGGTCTAATTCAAGGAGGATTGCATTTGTTTTGCATTTCAAACTGGGCAAGTGAGCTCTGACTGCTGTTCAAGACTCCATGCTTTCCAGACTGCCCCTGCCAATTTATTTGTTGTGGTACACATAGTTTGTTTTTCCATCTTGGAAACTTTGAGTCTAGCAATTAGGCAATCCCAGGTGGTGTACCTTCCTAGAAGATAATCGCATTCAGAGGCAGGTGGACTGCTCATGCAACGCAAGAGTTGTGTAATCCTCAAGGGTGTGATTATTGCCTGGTCTCTCTCTTTCCTGCCATGTCAATATCCCTTCCTGCTATCTCAGTCTTGGGTTACAGTCTTAAATCTTGAAGTCACTCCCCTACCTCCATTATGCCCATTCAGCCATATAATTACCCTAAGAAATGTTACAGAAAACAGTAGCACAACATACCATAAAATGAACCATGTTTTTGAAAAAAAAGAAACAAACCTTAGTTGTAATTTATATTATATTTTCCCAACAAACTATCCGTACCAGAAAGTGAACAAGGGCATTGTGGCAAAATTGTGGATCAACATTTTGAGTGCAGGGATCATGATTTGCCTCTGTACACTAGGTAGATATGGTGCCGGGCTCAGGGTTTTGCCCAGAGAATGGATACTTTCTGAGTAACTGATCACCAAGATGGTGATAAATCCAGTGGAAAGAGCTGTAGCTGCAATGAGACCTGCATTTGGGGTGGGGCCATTGTGGGATTTGTTTTCATGGACTATGCAAGTTTGTTAGGAAGATTTCTTTTGTGCTTTATTTAATAAGGGGAGGAGGGAGTGGATTGGGAAGGAAAGATAAAAAAGGGAAAAACTTCTTATAACAGCTTTGCAAGCAAGATCATAGGTGTATTATTCTCACTGCATTTTAAAGCAATTTTTTTCATTTTTCCGTTTCTTTTTCCAACTATATACAAAGATAGTTTTCAACAATCACTTTTTTGTAACATTTTGAGTTCTACATGTTTCTTCTTCCCTCCCCCTCCCCTTAACAGTGAGTTATACAATATAGTAGGTTCTATATGTACAAGTATTAAACATATTTCCAACTTATTTGCATTGTCTCATTGTCTTTTCAGGAGGGATTTGATTGAATCAATTACCCTATCCCATTTACAATCTCTAATAACACACTCTAGCTCTGATATATTTGTCTGCTGGAAGTCGTCCTTCATTACCTGGAGGATCAAAATGACATCACTACTTCAGGGTCAAGGCACAGGGTGTCTAACTGGTTGATCACACCAGGAGCAGCTTGGCAGGCTCTACGACAGGTTGAGCATAAAGAGTCCATATGACCACTCCAGTGAAGGAGGCTCTAAATTTGCAAATTACCAGTTTGTTTTGGCATCTTTGAATCTGTCGGTCCTAAACACTAAATTAAGTGCCAACCACCCTAGTTAATCAAGTTTGGAAGGAGTTAAGTGTTTCTAGTCTTTTGATAAATTGTAATGATGAAACTCAACAAGTGGGTTGGGTTTGGCCTTCTCAGTTTGGGATAAAAGAACAAGGCATTTCAGAACCCTGAAATTCATTATCTGTCATGGTCTAGCAGAGAGGACAACTGGAGCCAAAGGCTTGAATTTGGAGTGGAGGAGGAGCGGAGATGAACTGCTGACCCTGGTGAGGGAGGCCCACATGAACTATGAAACACTGGGAGATTTGGACCTTTCAGCAGTAGCCTGACAGGGTCACTGATACCTTAGTGGCTCAGGGCAGTGGCTGCAGCAATGACTGAGGACAAATCCAACAAGATATCTATGATATATAATACATATGGTAAGCATAAGATAAAAACTATATATATTATATATGTATGAAATAATATACACTTCTATATCTATTGATCTCTATATATCTTGTTCGTACAGAGTTGTTTGCATATTCTTTCTCCTGTTAGACTGTGAGTTCCTTGAGATCAGGCCTAATTTTTATCTTTCTCTTTGTCCTCAGTTCCTGACACATGGTAGGTTGACTGAAGGCAGGCAGGATTTGTTTTGGGGGTTTTTTTTTAACCAACCCTTCTTAATATATCATCATAGAAAATGTATCTTTTGTTATTCAATCGTGGCCGACTCTTTGTGACTCACTTTGGGATTGTCTTGGTAAAGATACTGGAATGGTTTGCCATTTCCTTCTGCAGTACATTTTACAGGTGAGGAAACTGAGGCAAACAGAGTGAAGTAACTTGCCTAGGGTCACCCAGCTACTAATCATCTGAAGTCAGATTTGATCTCCTGACTCTAAGCCTGGTATTACATCACTGTCCCATCTAAGTGCCTTTACCATAGTAAAATCTATCTCTAAAAACTAACCGTCTGCCTAATTAATTAATATCAACTGTTACCTGGTAGAAGCAACCAGAATTAAAATACCCCTCCTAACTCCTCAGGGTTGCCCTAAAACCCCAAGGAGACAAGAAGGCAGCTGACCTCTGGTGATCCTATGCATTAGTTCCAGTGCAGGTTAGGAGGCCTAAACACTAAGGAAACCAAGGCTCTGAGAGGTGAATAGCATCCAGAAAGTGGCAGATCCTAGATTCAAACCCAGCATTCTTTCCAGCACACCAAGCTGCCTCATCATCACCTTTGCAGTGTATTCCCTAAACAATCATAATGCCTGCAGTCAACATTACAAACTTCATTTTTAGCCTTACCTCTCCAGGTAAACCTTTTGTAAATGCCCCATTCACTCTCTGGAAACTGCAGAATCAACAACTCAGCAACTCCCTATCTCAAACTGCTGACTTCTAGTGGGTAGAACTTAGGGCCATAGATCTTACAAACCCACTCACTTTATTCTTTTGTTTGTTTGGGTTTTGGGGGGTTTTGTTCTTTGGAGGGTTTTTTGTGTGTTTTGTGTTTTGTTTTGTTTTTGCAAAGCAAGAAGCAAGAAGCATTTTTATAAGAGCTACCCTGTGCCAGCACTTTAGCAATAGTCTCCTATTTGTGCCTCACAAGAACTCTGTGAGGTAGTTACTATTGTTACCCCCATTTTATAGTCGAGGAACCTGAGGTAAATTGAAGTTAAGTGACTTGTCTAGGGTCACACATCTAATATCTGAAACTGAATTTGAACTTAGGTCTTTCTGACTCCAGATCCAACCTCCTGTATATTCTCTGGCACCCCCTAACTGTTCAGAAAATGAAAGCCTTATTTTGTGAGCCTTAAAGCCTCATATCAATATCCCTTCATGTTGCTATGGCCCACCCCCTGAGGGCTCTCCTAGGTGACCATCCATAGCAAAGTACTCATGTCTGCCTAGGGTTTCATGAGGCTTTTCTTCTAGGACTATTTGCAACATTCCAAGGGCCTTCTGGAAATTCCATTGTTTTCAGCCAAAGGAAACATCACAGTTTGTAGGATTTTAAGCCCTGAGACTGAGCAGCAAGAGAAATGTTTGAGACTTGAGGGTCTTTTCATTCTTTACTTTAATTATACCAACTAGGTGTTTTTCAAATATCTCCTATCAACAGGACTGACCCTGCTTCCTGTCAGACCTTAAGGGTCTGGGAAGGACTTGCTTTAGAACTTCTCTCATTATTCCCCAGGTCTCCAACTCCTCCTGCCTCTCAATCAATCCCTAAGCATTTTTAACTGCTGACTATGTTCTGGTGTGGTTAAGGACAGAGAACTCTCTATGTTACTGTGTGACCTGGCAAAGGGACTTAATAACCCTTCAGTGACCCAGGAAATAATCTAAGACTATAAGTTGCTTTGGTAGAAGTAATTTCCATACTAAAAGTTTCCTCCTGTCAATTAAATCCCTGGTCCAGTTTCTACCCTCAACCAGATACTAGGCATGGAAGCAGCTTCCAGCTTCTAGCCAGTCAGCCCCTGACTCCCTAGGTCACCATCGCTGCACTATCAGAAGAAGAGAGGAGTGGATGGAATAAAAATGAAGACCATGGTTAACCTTCTTCCGCTGCTCCTGGACAAGGGAGATAGATACCTTCAGTTAGATGCATGGATTACATCTCAGTAAGATGACTGGAACTACCTGGACAAATCACTCCACCTATCTAGTATGCAAAATGGACTGAATAAAATCTCAGGTCCTCTTGGTTCTTAACCCATAATTCTATGACTCTCATGGCCACACCTTAACTACCTGTGTTATTTAGGTAATATTCTTCTCTTATTTTGGACTCAGTTTCCTCTTCTGAAAATGAGGTGATCAGAGATTCTTAACCTCAGGGTCACAAATTTGTTTTGAAAACTATTTGAACTACATTTCCACATAATTGCATTTCTTTATGTTACAGATTTGATTTTATGTATTCAAAAACATTCTGAGATGAGAACTATAGGCTTTGGCAGACTAGTGTCGGGTAAAAAAATGAGAATCCTTAGACTAGATGATCTCTAAAGGCCCTTTCAACTGTAAGACCTGGAGAACCTCAGGTTCTAGCTCCCTTTCTTCTTCTGCCAAGAGACCTTTGCCTTGATCCCAGAAACTTCATCTGCACCTTGTAGAAACATGACCTAGGAGCTCAGGTAATTGTGAAGAAGCTGAAAATCTTAGGGGTTCCTATTGTGCCTGGAAAGAGATGGATGGGCCTGGATATAGGCATCCAGAAGGCAAAGCAGATTCGGGCACTCTCTTGATAGGTATGAAGATGTATCAGGCTCGATTTGTCTGCAGTGAAGCTGTCGGCAGGGAGCCGGGAGCAGCCGCAGAGCTTGGGATGAGCATGCGAGTAGCCTGAAGTTAATTAATTTCGTGGGATTATCATTTTTGATTTTCCTTGTTGTGAAATAATAAATGCCCAGAGATGGAGCAAGTTGGGCAATAGAGATCACAGGCTTTTGTCGCAGTGACATCTTTTGCCTCTCTGTAACAGCTGAAGCAGTCGGCACATTTAGTGGCTGGGACCCTGGGGACCGCCGATTAAACAACACAGCAAGGACGTAGGCAAGATAGCAGCTCTCAGTAATTAAAGATGACCTGCTCAGTACTGGGAGGTAGCAACAGTGGCCTGGTTAGCCCCTTCATGTTCATTGTTTGGGGGGGGGAGGGGAAAAGGAACAGCAACAACAAGTTATCTTATTTCTCTGCAATTGCATAAGCCATCAATATTGTCTCTGACAAATGAAGGTGGCTCAGGTAAAGGTTAGGCAATGGCCTTAAAACCTGTCGAGATGATGTTCCCCCCCCCTTTTTTTTTAGCAATCATTCAATTGACTGAATTCAATCTGCTCTAATTGCAAAGCTCCAGTTCTTGCATTTCCATTCTCCCTGTTGTCAGCAGAGGCAGCTGCATGGGGCAATCCAACAAGCAGCATGATGGATGGCTGTAATTCTATATGCTTAGCCTGTAGTGAATGGCGCTTTGATAGGAGAGAACTGGATGTGGAAGGAGATGTAGTCTGTGTCTGCTCAGGAGCCCCATCCTCTTCCATACCGAGGCAGAGAAAGGGGCCAGGAGCTGAGTCTGAGGGAGGAGAAAGAGAAGGAGGAGGAAGAATAGGGACTATTCTTTCAACTTTATCTTTCCTGCCATGCTGGGGCTGAGCCTCTAGGAAAGACATTTGGCAGCAGATCACAGTGTTCATTTGCCATGATTTTCCTACTGGTGAGGAGAGTGGGCTCAGTTTTCCTACAAAGGAAATTTCCTAAGTAGGAAACTCAATTCCACCTAAGACCTCTCTTTTGAAAGCAAAACCCTATCAACTGAAACGTTTTTAAGGACATATTTGTTACCTTGAAGAAGGAAAGATTCACTAAAGTCCATCTAATCATCTAGTACATCCACCCCATGTCACAGAACTCAATTGGAATGATTCTCAGAGTCCAAGCCACACTTGGCCAAGACTCCCTCCAATAGCATCACTTCCAGCTGTCTAAGCTAACACATTCTAGTATGTGTCAGACATTGTATGGGACAGACAGTGACAAAAGAGAAATAGGTCCCATTCTACTTAGGGTCATAATGTCTCCATTTGAAAACTCATGGTAATGGGGGATTCAGTACCTCCAACAACTGCTCATTCCCCTTTTAGACAATTCCCATTGTTAGAAACTTTTTCTGGACTATGAATCTTTGCCCTGTTACACAATAATTCTAACCTAATCATCACAGGACAACCCTTCAAATACAAAGACAATGATTATTTCTTTCCCTCAATATACAAGTCTTCTCTTCTCCAGACTTAACGTTCCCACGTTTTTCAACCAGTTCTTTAATAACATGATATTAATTCACCTTGCCATTCTACTCAGACTCCTCTGGACACTATCCATCTCTAAATGTCCTTTCTTAAATTTGATAGAGGAAGTAAATGAGATCCAGAGACGGAAAGGGACTTTCCCAAGGTCATATAGCTCATTAGTGTCAGAATCATATTAGAATTCAGGTATTCTGACTCCCAGGCAAGTATGATAAAGAACAAAGTCCACCTTGGTCAGAGAAGGCTTATAACTGCCTTTAATTGTTAATTTTCCCTAAATATAAAGGAGTGATAGGGACATTCTGCTAGCATTGGCAAACTGTGGAATAGGTATGGTTGCATGACCAGCTCTTGGAGAAATGGGGACATGAATATGGACAGAAAATTAGTACTGTAATTGCAGTCATTGATACTGTCAATGTGTGTGTGTGTGTGTGTGTGTGTGTTACAGAGATAGCAAAGTGAAACAGCTATAAAAATGCTGAGAGAATGAGAACCAATGCATATGTTTGTAGGTATGTGCACATATGGAACCTTGGCAGCCCATTGATTAGTGGGGTTATCCAGACATATCAATACCCTGAATAATTAATTGAGTTTGCCAAGAGGGTGAACCTTGATTTATATGAAATTAGAGGAAAATTAAGATTAGAATAGAATGAGTCTAGCCAGCTGGTAATATTGAATACACACAGATCTTAGATAGTTTCTAACATCTAATGACAGTGATGACAAAAAAACCACAACAGATTAGGGGCAGCTAGGTGGTACAGTGGATAGAGCACCAGCCCAGGAGTCAGGAGGACCGGAGTTCAAATCTGGCCTCAGACACTTAACAATTGCCTAGCTGTGTGACCTTGGGTAAGTCACTTAACCCCATTGCCTTGCAAAAACCTAAAAAACACACAACAGATTTCCATAATTCATTAGCACAGTTCTAAATACTTAGTATACTTCACCTAGGGGAAAGAACAGCTGAAGTAGGGATAGAGTGAAGACAACTAGATCTGGAGCATTGAATTTTGAATTTATATTATAGTCATTTCCCCTCTCCCCCTTGTAGCAAAGAAAGACAAGAAGGTGAAAAACATCAGATCCAAAGGTCATGCCTGTCAGTTTATGTGATATTCTCTCCTAAGAGCTCCCTACCTCTTTGACATGAGAAGGAGGAAATATACCTTTTCTATAGTATTTTCATTACTTTTTCTTTATTCAAGAACTCAGTTTCCTTTTAGTGATCTTTTCATCTACATTCTTAGTTACTGTGTATATTTATCACTTCGTTCTGATTATTTTGCTGTGGATTAGTTCATATAAATCTGCCCATGTTTCTCTGCAATCGACATATTCCTATCTTATTGCACAATAGTATTCCATTACATTCATAAGCCATCATACCATTTGCAATCAAGGATATTTTTGTCTCCTCTTTGCTGATGGTTATACTTGATTTGAGTTTTTCTTATTGCTATAGCAAGCATTCTAGAATGATGTCAAATGATAATAGGGAAAGAAGACATATTTGCTTTAGTCGTCAGGAAATCTTCAAATAAAGAAATAAATGGAAGATGAAAGCAAGACAAAATAATAGAGAAATAGTACAAAAGTGGGGTAGTCATATAAAATGGTACTCTAGGGCTACATCTCAGAACAACTTGAGATTTGCAAGGGAAACTAAAGACAACAAAAAGGTTTTGGGGATAAAAGTGATCATCAAAGAAATGATGGAATCTTTGCAGGTTCATGGAAACCTGAAAGAAAGCAAATCTTCTCAATTCTAATCTGACTTGAGTTTTCTCTGCCAAGGTGGTTGACCTTTGTACTGAAGATGATGAAATATGACTAACAGGGAGATGACAGTCAAGATAAGTAAGGAGAGGGGGTAGCTAGGTGGTGCAGTATATAGGGTACTGGCCCTGGAGTCAGGAGTACCTGAGTTCAAATCCGGCCTCAGACACTTAATAATTACTTAGCAGTGTGGCCTTGGACAAATCACTTAACCCCATTGCCTTCCAAAAACAAAACCTAAAAAAAAAGATAAGTAAGGAGATCGAAAATACTAAGTTATCCTGGAATAATTCTGGTTGCTCTTCATATGAGTAATGAAAGAACTAGGTAGATGTGATTTCTAAGGCACTATCAGTGATATCTGAAAGATCATGGAAAACGAGGTACCATAAGATGGAAGATGGGCACATATTGTCCTATTTGGGGGATGCAACTGGGGCTCAGTGACTTACCCAAGGTCACATTGCAAGGGTTTGAAGTTTGATTTGAATACAGGTCCACCTGATCCCAAGGCTTGTTCTCTATCTATTGTACCACCTAGCTGCCCACTTCTAATTTTTAAAAATGGGAAGAGGAAAAAAGTCTGCAAATTATAGGCCAATGAACTTAATTCATGTTTCTGGAAGAAATTCTCTAACAGCTTCTTAAATGGTGACCAAACACCTAGTAAGAGAAGCAGTGATTACAACCTCATCAAGAATGGACTATGTCAGACTAAACACATTTCCTTTTTTGATAGGATTACTAACCTAATAGATGAGAAGACAAATGTATTTGCAGTTTGCCCAAGCTTCAGGGAAACTTTTAAACAATTATGTCATATAATTCTTTTCAGAGAAGATGGAGAGCTACAGACTAGATCAGTCGTGCCAAACAACTACAAACCAGGCTCACTGAAATATATATATATATATATAGACTCTTGTAGGTCACAAATTGCTTAGAAAAACACATGTTAACATTAGCTATGTTCTATTACATTTTTCTTTATTTTGCCAATTACATTTTAATCTTGTTTGACTGTACTTGGAAATGGTATGGACTACATGCTCCTAATGGCCATATATTTGAGCTCCCTGAATTAGATAAGATAATGAACTGAATTTGCAATATGCTAAGGGTCAGATTCAAATGTTCAATGTCACTCTGATAAGAGATTTCCCAATACCCCAGGGACCTCTTCTTGACCTTGTGAAGTTTAATGTTTTCTTCCATGATTTGGAAAAAGACACGGATGGCATGCTTATCAAATTTGCAAATGACACAAAGCTGGGAAGGCTAACTTACAATCCAGAAGACAAACAGGATCTGAAAATATCTTGCTAGTCTGGCGCACTGGACTCAATCTAATAAGATAAATTTCAATAGGGATAGATGGCATGCCCTTATACATGGTTAACAGGAGACTGGTCAATTAGGGCATTGTCTTGAGAGCCTGTGCATGCTTTGAATTGGGGAAGATCCTTATAATACTTATAATACTTAGTGCCTTTCTAGAAGCAGGCTCACCAAGTGTCATCACATGTTCAATGATCTGTAATTTCTTTGACCAATCTCTCATAATACTTGAGTGCAAAAAAATAAATTTTATAAGTACAAGATGAGCTGTTTTTAGTTTTGTGATAAGCCAACTCATTCTGAGTTAGAAGTGTGATGGTAGAGTCAAAAAAAATGCTAATTTGATTCTTGGTCTGCACTGAAAGGCATAGCATTCAGGAAAAAGGAGGTGACCTGTCAAATGGATTATGAATCCCCTGAAATATTATATCATCTAGTTCCCATCTCTCCATCTTTGCTATTAGAAGATTATGCAGAATTCTTCAAATGTTTTACTAAAATCTTAGTAAACAATTTTGACAGAATTTCACTAATCTGAATTTTTGCAATTCTAACAAAAAAAGCAAATACAATTGGCTTGGCATGATTTGATTTCTATGAGGATCTTTGTGATTATTGCTTCGTTTTCTAAATGACCATTAATCATCCCTTAATAATATGTTGTCTTGATTTTTGTCATGCTACTGAACTTCAATGAGTCTGGAAGAGAGAGTGAGGCTGATAACCTCACCCAACTTTGTCTCTTTTAAATCCAAATTATGCATGAATCAAAATAAATGTTCTAAATTTTTACCACATACCAAACTTAAGGCAGATTCCATTCTCATCATTTTCTCTCTCCTTCCCTCCTTCTCTGTCTCTCTCCCTCTCCCTCTCTCCCCCTCTTTTCCTCTTCTTCCCTCTCCTCTGAGTATAGACAGATAAATGTTAGGTGGCTTCATCATAAAACCTGGAGTCAGGAAGCACTGAGTTCAGATCTGTTCTGAGACATTCGCTAGCTGTGCAACTATGAGCAATTCTGTAAACCTGTTTCCTCTACTGTAAAATGAAGATAATAATAGCACGTACATCCTAGGGTTGTTGTGAGGATCAAATGAGAAAATATTTGCAAAGCCCTTAGCATAGTGACTGTCACAAAGTAGCTACTTAATATTTGTTTCCCTTCTTCCTTAAAAAAGACTGAACCTTTTATCACACCCCCAGTCCCCTAGGACCTCTCTCATTTTCTGTGATCTTTCAGATATTAGAATCAATCGGGAATCTCATCTGTCAGTTCTTTAAGTATCTGAAAATGTAGTTCATCAGCTACAAGTGACTTGAACTCATCAAGGGCATCTAGATGTTCTCTTAACATCTATTTACTTATCTCAGATATCAAATGTTAATCATATTTATTCTACCCTTTCTGTGTAAAATATTAACCATGTTGGTAGATAAAAACAGTAATAAACCAAGATGAGCTGTTTTCTACACTCTACTTGTCATCGGTTACCATTGTCATATCTACCTGAAACAGCCATCCTGTTCCTCCTTTGAACCTCTTCTTCCCTAATGTAGGTCATATGACAAAGAATATTTCTTGATTTTCTTCATTTTCCTTTCCAGCCTTAGCTTATTCTGAGTTTTAGGACTTTTGACACTATTTTGACAGAACCATTCCATGTTTTTGTAGTCATTGTTTGTTATCTTTGTATCCATCTTTAGTGACTTTTTTAAAAAAAATTATTTTTAAAGCTAAATTGGCTAGGAATATTCCCTCTATGTTTCCTTTGAACTGTTTAGAGAACTACTTTTTTTTCTTCCTTCTTTGAATAGTTCTTGTTTTGTCTTCACGCGTTTATCTTTGAGAACTTTCCAACCTTTTGAGGATAAATTCTCCTTTCAAATTTTAGTTCATGGTTATCTACTTATTCTTTCACTGAAATCTGTGAAATTGCTCTCCCCCAAATCTAGGGTATATATCAGAGTATTTGAGCTATTCTTTCTCTCTATGGAACAAATTATGAAATGCAGTGGTCACTTCCAAACATGTAATTGTCTTCCACTGTGGTCCCAATAAAATGGCCTATTGACTTCTCCCCAAACACGTTATTTCATTTCCTGTCACTGCACCTTTGCAGAGACTGTTCTGTTGAATAAAATGTACCCGCCCATTACCTCTGCTTCATAGAATGCTTTGTATTTTCCCATTCTCTCCTTTCAGAGGTAGCTTCGATGCCATATCATACCTTAAGCCCTTTCTAGTCCCTTCCCTAACTGCTACAACTCCCATACCCAAAATTGTCTTTTTCCCCTCTTAAAATTACTTTGTAAAAATCTATCTGTGTTCATGTTGTATTTCTACCCCATGGCAGCTCTTTGAGGGCAGGGTCTGGTTTTTTTGTTGTTGTTGTTGTTTGTATTTCCAGTAACTTGACTAGAAATTCAAAATGTTCATTATGTTGACTCCTTAAAGCTTTCCATCATTTCTAGCCCAGCAACCAACTCCTTCATGTTGTTGAAAATCAAATTCAAGGGACAGCTAGGTGGTATAATAGATAGAGCACTGACCCCTGGAGTCAGAAGGACCTGAGTTCAAATTTGGTCTCAGACACATAATACTTACTTAGCCATGTGGCCTTGGGCAAGTCACTTAACTCCATTGCCTTGACAAAAAAAAAAAAAAGAAAAAAAATGAAAATCAGATTCAATATAGAATTTCTGCTTTTTGCTTCATCCACATGTTTAAGGGTGAAATTATCACAAAGGCAAATCAAGAAAATTATAACTATTGTGCTTTTGGCAGAGAGGGAACTCCTACAGATATATGCATTATTGAAGCACCCCATCTTGATGATATCACGCCATGCCTTCCCAACAGGTTTTGGATCTCTAGCTCATGTTTTAAAATTGACCAGAATTAGAGTACTATCTATTCCTTTCTAAAAGAATGGAACTCTCCCAGTATGACCAGGAAGGATAATGATCATTGTTGGAAGGGATGTGGGAAATCTGGGACACTATTACACTGTTGGTGGAGCTGTGAACTCATCCAACCCTTCTGGAGAGCTATTTGGAACTATGCCCAAAGGGCAACAAAAATGTTCATGCCCTTTGACCCAGCAATACCACTACTGGGTCTATACCCTGAAGAGATGAGGGAAAAGGGTAAAAACATTACTTGTACAAAAATATTCATAGCAGCCCTGTTTGTGGTGGCAAAGAATTGGAAATCCAGTAAATGTCCTTCAATTGGGGAATGGCTTAGCAAACTGTGGTATATGTATGTCATGGAACACTATTGTTCTATTAGAAACCAGGAGGGATGGGATTTCAGGGAAACCTGGAGGGATTTGCATGAACTGATGCTGAGTGAGATGAGCAGAACCAGAAAAACACTGTACACCCTAACAGCAACATGGGAGTGATGTTCAACCTTGAAGGACTTGCTCATTCCATCAGCGCAACAATTGGGAACAATTTTAGGCTGTCTGCAAAGGAGTGTACCATCTGTATCCAGATAAGGAGTTTGAACAAAGTACAAGGACTATTCCCTTTAATTTGGAAAAAAAAAACCCATATGTCTTATTGTTTGATCTGGTTACCTCTGAGAATTCTCTTCTCTTTAAGGATATGCTTTCTCTCTCATCACACCCAATTTGGATCAAGGTACAACATGGAAACAAAGTAAAGACTGACGGAGTGCTATCTGTGGGGTGGGGGTGGGGGGACGGAAGCAAGATTGGAGGAAAACTGTAAAACTCAAATAATATCTTTAATAAAAATTAAAAAAACCGACATGCTAATGTTAAAACATTCAGAAAAAGCTTTCAGTAAAATGCTGTAATCATTTGTAATAAAAATAAAAAGCAAAGGTCCTTTCCAAAAAAAAAAAAAAGAATGGAACTCTCCCTGAGCATTAAAAATGGCCATGTTAGCTTTATTAGAATCATTCAATAGAAAAAATCTAACTCTGGAAGCAGGAAAGCTGAGTTCAAAACCTGTTGTGAGCTTGGACAAATCCTTTAACCTCTATGGGACCTTATTCCTTACTGTATAAAATAAGAGAGTTGGATTAGATGGACTCCAAGGTCCCTTCCAGCTGCAGATCTAGAATTCTGTGTGTGACTTCATCTCCCTAAGCCTCAGTTTACTCATCTGTAAAATGAAAGGACTCATCTCAAAGATCATTAAGATTCCTTTAAGTTTTAAATCTAGCATTCCATCAACTTTTGCTACAATCCTACAGAACTCAGGTAAACTGAAGAGTCAAATTTTGTATAACCTGATTTGACTTCTTTTCTTTGAAATCCATGTATCAAAAAAATCATCTGGTCTTTCAGTCAAATCAGGAGACTTGAGCTTTGTTCCCAGCTCTCCATCAGTTTTCACCTCAGATGAATCACCCCACTCAATGGCCCTCAGTTTCCTCATCTGTAAAATGAAAAGTCATGGATCCTATCTCTTGACCTGAAAGGGAAGGAACTCAGAGGTCATCTCTAGTTAAATTATCTCATTTCTCAGATGAAGAAACTAAAGCACATTGAAGTTGACTTGTCCAAAGTCACAAGGTAGTAAATGGCAAAGGCAAAGTTTAAACCAGTTCCTCTGACTCTAGAGCTAGTGTTTCATCTCTAAGGTTCCTTTCAGGGTGAAATTTTCAGTTCTAAGATTTGTTTTATAAGGACCCTCCTAGCTCAGACATTCTGTGATTTGCTGTCTCACACTTTGTCTGATAGTTTAATACAGTTCGACCCCTATTTCACACATTTTCTTGCAACTGGATGGAGCTGAAAGAAGGTGTAAATCAAGGGCAGCTAATAATTTAACAATGGCATTGTTGAGCATGCTTTGCTAGCAGCAGTAATAATAAAGAATGATGTAGACTGAATAAAGTGACCATCCTAGGTTTTAGTGTTTCTAAAGAGAGAGCCTTCTTAAGTTAGCACTTTATCCCATCCGGATCAGTCATTCCTTCCTTCCTTCCTTCCTTCCTTCATTCATCTGGCAGACATTTATTAAAATCCCTACTATGTTCAAGGTCCCAAGGTTACAGTGGCAAATACAGTTCCTGCTTTCAATGGGCCTAGATTGTAGTTTTCCACATGCAAATAATGTTTTTCTGACTTTGGCAATAGTAGCAAGGTTGCCCTGTGCCTAAATCCTATGCCCCAGTAGCTTGTGTTATTTATTGGGGAGATATAATGCAAACAAGTAAATACATTATATGTTCAAATGAATGGTATAGAGGATAGAAAGTAAACCTCTGTGCCAAGAAGACATGAGTTCAAGTCTCGCCTTGGACATATGGTAGATGTGGATTTCTGGGTAACTCATTTAAAATCTCAGTTCCCCTAGGCTTTCGAATGGTACATTGCCAGCCTCTCTTGATAGAGAGAATTTCTCACTGGAAGCTACCTATACCAATGAATTCACAGGTTCAGTCTGGAAAACATACAATATAATATAAAATAATTGACAGAGAGAGGAGAAGTGGGGAGGGAGTAGAAGCAGGAGAAGGAGGGGGGAGACTGGGGAAAAAACAGAGGAGAGAGAGGGAGAAAGAGGGAGAGAGGGAGAAAGAGGGAGAGAGGGAGAAAAGGAGAGAGGAAGAGAACACTTGGATGAAAACAAGAAACAAAGCCTAATTTTTGTAATTTTTCTCTTGATTCTGATTATTTTGCTCTGTCACTTTTTACATGTCTATTGTTTTTTAACCCCCATATTAATCATATTGGAATGTGCAATGATATTCTATCATATCCACATACTGCAATTTGTTCAGCCACTGCAGTCATCCCTAAGCCAAGTGCTAAGCAACCCATTATCAGTTTGTGTGGTAATGTATGCCCATTCTTCAGGGCAAACAGCAGGGATGTGCCAATGTAAATGAAAGCTTTCAGTATATGGATATTGACAGGAAATGTTCTCCAGAGTCTCACATTATAGTGCTGACAGACAGATGCAAATATTGTACTTAAACATATTGATTTTCAAATGCATTGTCAGCAAAATTATCTGAAACTACCTAGACAAATCCAAAATTCTTGCTCTGAACCATGAGGGTTTTGCTAGCAACAGGACAATCACACCTGAAGAGAGAATTCTCTTCAGGGCAAAGTACCTTCCAATAAGCTTTCAAATATACAATAACATCCCCTTTATCTGACACCATCAGAATTTGAAGGTAACCACTTGTGACTAAGCTCACAGTATACCCAAAGCAAATGTTCTTTTCCTTATTATATGGTGTTTGACATAAAATAATTAATTATGCAAATCAACTGTTGGACAAGTCATCTGCAAACTTTTTTCATTTTGTTTTTTATATTTTTGCAAGGCAAATGGGTTAAGTGGCTTGCTCAAGGCCACACAGCTAGGTAATTATTAAGTGTCTGAGGCTAGATTTGAACCCAGGTACTCCTGACTCCAGGGCCGGTGCTTCTATCCACTGTGCCACCTAGCCGCCCCCAACTTTTTTCATTTTTAAAAGATTTGATAGGCACTTATTTTCTCTCCCTCCTCCCCATTGGAACAAAAAGAAATGGAAAAGAAACTTTATCACAAATATGCATAGTCAAGCAAAACAAATTCCTACATTGTCTATGTCCAAATATGTATGTCTCATTCTATGACTGGAGTCCATCATGTCAATGTAAGGAAGAGGAATAACCCACTTCATTATGAGTACTCTGGAATCCTGTTTGACCATGGCATTAATCAGAATTGTTAAGTCTTTTAAAGTTATTACTATCATATAAATTGTACTCATGCCTCAGCTCACTTCACTTTATACAAGTGTTCCTAGGTTTCTCTGAAAACAACACTTTGATAAATTCTCAAAGCACAATAATATTGCATTACTTTCATATGCCCTAATTTGTTCAATTATTCCCCAATTGATGGGCACTCCCTTTGTTTCCAGTTCTTTGCCAGCAAATAAAGAGTTGATGTAAAAGTTTTGCGACATATGGATCAATTTCTTCTTTCTCTGCTCTTTTGGTGGAAGATGATGGTGGTGGTGGTGATGGTAATAATAGTATCACTAGGTCAAAGTGATGGGTCAACTAAGCATAGTTGAGTAACCTTTGGCTCTATTTCCAAGTTGCTTTTGAGAATGAATGGATCATGACTCCGATAACCATTTATCAGTCAGCCTGTTTTGTTGCATTCCCTCCAACATTTGTCACTTTCCTTTTTCTATCCATTTTGTCAATCTAATAAGTGTGCAGTGGAACCTCAGAGTTTGTTTTTTTTATTTATACTTCCTTATTTTTTAGTCTTTTTTATATGATGGTTAACAGGATTTTTTTCATTCAAAACTGTCCATTCATATCCAGTGCTCATGTGAATCAATTTCTTGTGTATCTTGGAAATTAGACCTTTATCAGAGAAATTTTCTTTTAACTTTTTCTCCTGAGTTAGTTACCTTCTAATTTCAGTTATATTGGTTTTGTTTGTGCAAAACCTTTTACATTTTATGTAAACAAAATTGTCCATTTTGGTCACTTCTCTATCTGTTGATCATGAATTATTTCTCTCTCCATAGATAGAAAAGATTCTTTCTTCACTATCATTCTCATTTGTTTATGATGCAATATGTTCATAGCTAAGCCAGGTATGCATTTGGAGCTTATGTGTTGTGACCTGTTGCTCAGCTCTCTTTTTTAATAATAGAGCTTCTATTTTTCCCCTCCTAACTAAAAGCACCTAGATCATAGGCATCTCTATAATTGTTCTTCAGTGGAGCCAGTGTTTTTTGAGGGTTTCTGATATACTGTAATGAGGGTAAATACTAAAGTATGTTTCTTTCTACATCTAGTATACTGGTGCTTGGTACTTGCTAAATATTGTTCTCCTTACATGTCTTTTATTTTTTCTTTTTAAATTTATTTTTTCTTACATCTTTATGTAACCTTTTCCTGGATCTAGGTTACTTTAAGCTGGATTCTTCCATTCTGCTATCCTCTTCAATTTTATGGGTGAGTTCACCTCATCAACAATTTTGATCACTAATTGTGTATCTTCCTCAATCCTATTCTCTTCTATCTCTTCTATATAAACTTCTCTTTTTATTTTTATCCCATCTTTTTCTCAAAAGTCTGTTTTGGGGTAGATATGTGGCGCAGTGGATAGAGCACCAGCCCTGGAGTCAGGAGTACCTGGGTTCAAATCTGACCTCAGACACGTAATAATTACCTACCTGTGTGGCCTTGGGCAAGCCATTTAACCCCATTGCCTTGCAAAAAGCCTAAAAAGAATCTGTTTTGCTTCTGATACCTGCCTCTCTTTATCTCCTCTTCCTTTATTCACTTCACTCTTTTCTTTTAGTCCATTCATTCCCTCCTACTTTCCTGTTGGCTAGGATGAATTTTGGTAACCAACTGTTTTCCCTCCAGTATAAGAAACTCTTCATTATATACTTCTTATATGTGAGATAATTTCCCTATTTTTTCTCTTCCTTCTCTCTTCTATACATTCAAATTTTCATTCTTCTTTTGAGAACATAAGACACATCCATGCCCTCTCTCTAAATAGACTACTAATTTACCTAATGGTATAAAGATTTTAGAGTATATAATATATATATATATATATGTTATCATCCCATATAGAAATATAAACAGTTTAATCTTAAGTTTCTTATGATTTCTCACTTATTTTTATCTTTCTATGCTGTCTTGAGTCTTGTGTTTCAAAGCCAAATTTTCTATTTAGCTTTGGTCTTTCATCAGGAATGTTTGAAGATCCTCTTTTTCATTAAATGTCCATTTTTCTCTCTGTAGGATTATAATCATGGGCAACTAGGGGACACACCCTCCTGAATTCAAATAAGGCTTCATACACTTATTAACAGCATGACACTAGGCAAGTCACTTAACCCTGTTTGCCTCAGTGCCCTGGAGAAGGAAATGGCAAACCACTCCAGTATCTTTGCCAAGAAAATCCCAGATGGGGTCACAAAGGATCAGACACTATTGAAAAGCAACTTAGCAACAGCAACAACAAAAGGATTATTCTCAAGGTTTTCTGGGAAAGTTATTCTTGGTTATAATCCTAGCTGTTGTTTCTGCTACTTTTGCTGCTGCTGCTCCTTCTTAGACTTTCAAAATATTATATTAAAAGGCCTAAGTTCCTTTATTCTGGTAGCTGCTAGATATAACCATTCTCTGTCATAGACACCTTTAGTAGCCTGGTGAAACTTGTAGATTCCTTCTCAGATTTATATATATATATTAATTGAATGAAATATTAAATTAAAGATTATTTTTCTTATCCAAGTTCACAGACCTATTGAGGATCCTAGCTTACAAATTTGTATACACTAGTCTTCCATACTTTCATAATATGTCAGAGCTGGAAAGTACAGCAGAGCTCATCTAGATCAACTTCCATACGATTTTATTATTCATTCATTTCAGTCACCTCCAACTCTTTGTGACCTCATTTAGAGTTTTCTTGGCCAAGCTACTGGAGTGATCTGCCATTCCCTTCTCTAGTTCCATTTATAAATGAGGAAGCTGAGGTAAACTGGGGGTGAGGGACTTGCCCAAGGTCACACAGTTAGGATCTAAAGTCAGATTTGAGCTCAGGTCTGCCTGACTCTAAGCCCAGTGCTCTAACTACTGTACTATATCTTCTTCAGAATCTCTAATCTGTATCCATAATAAGTTGTCATACAATATCCACTGGAGATATAGTGAAAGAAGCTCACTTCTTCTGAAGGCATCCTATTTCACCTTTGGACAGTTTGAATTATTAGTAAATTTTCCATTACACTGAGTTGAACTCTATCATTTTTCATAATTCTGCCCCACTAGGCCCAAACAGATCTCCCTTCTGGAACTTTGTGTCGATTTCCTGGACAGGAGCAATGGGAGACTAAGATCTGTGGGTTGTTCCATCTGAGTTGTAATGTGCTGTTATCACAGGTGCATGTGGGAATGTTTATATCTCTAGCCCTCAAAATGCCAAGCTTTATGGAAACATGAACGTGTTGCTGTTTTCCCTCCTTCTGGGCATCAGTATGCTGTTTTGATACTTGGAACCTCCTCATTGATTGCATATGTACCACCTGGTGTTAGGTGAGTGTATGATGATAAGACCTTCCTGAGGTAGTTGAGATCTGTCCGAGATTTTGATTCATCACCTGTTGGAGTGTTTTGAGAACCATGGATTGAACCCTTGGAATTGGTGGCATGGAATTCTTCTTTGATTACTTGCTCAGGAGAGCAGATTTTGACTTGGGAATAAAGCAAAATTTACCCGAATATCACTCAAGTTCATCATGCTAGTCTTTTCAGTACTATCTTCTAACCAGTGAGTTAATAGCCTTTTGAGATAACCATTTTCTTTCCCCAGGAAATCTTTCCTGTTCTATAACAGAAAAGCCTATGTCTATATTCTCCATCCCCCCAATTTTCAGAATTTGGGGGTGAGTTGAATTTGGTGAAAACTTTCCCCAGTTAGAATTTTCTGGAATAATTGGCATCCTGACAATTGTTGGAGATTTATCGGATCTTGGCAGTGGTCACAAGGCAGTCTTACACTCAGCTGCGATCTGTTGGAACAAAAGCTGAAAACATCAGTCATAGGTACAGTTTTTTTTTCTTCACCAATCAAACATGCAGTGCTTCTCTGTAGCAACTTGAAAGCGAAAGGACAGAAAGATGGTAGCACACCTCAAGCATCATGGTTGACTACTCACTGGCAGCTCTATTATTGGGCCCAAGTGGTAATGAGGTGATGGAATTCTATTTATCCAAGTACTGAGCAGTGAGGTGTTTTTCCCCCTAGGCAGCAGCTGGGAGCAATTGGCCAGTTAACACAGGAAAGAGATTATTTTCCCATCACACTTTGATTCCAGACAAATATTGTGCCTGATTGGAGATCGTTAAATCAAGAGAAACCACAAATTGTTCCATTTAGGTCCATTTCCCATTCTGCTTCATTATAGCCATGGAAATAAAGCAATACTTAGTGAGACAGAGAAGGGATGAACCTGATGTAGCCTTACTAGTTCAAACACATCATTTAAAAGAGAAGGGGAAAAGACCCAGAGAAAGGAAGGGACTTACTTTTAAAAGAAGACCCAGAACAAGAACCTACACCCCCATTCTGTTGTCCATTGTTCCTTGTTGAACTCGGTAGTTTTTATACGCATTGGTAGTCTGGGAAATTGATGCTATTCAATAGGCCATGTGTTCTCTGGCTGTTCAATATGATCACAAATAGCCAATTATCATTCTATTTGGATATTCTCTCCCCATATGAAGACTTATGGTATCCTCATGGACACTGACCTCTATAACTGGATGCTATAGGCCAGAGGGTATGAAAGGTAGAATTTCTCAAATGCATTCCAAACTCTTCTCTGTTCACCTTCCCTGAAATGCAAATCAGGAAAAAAGTGGCTGGCTTAATTTATGTTTCTGTCAACTCCGTCGCCCTCTCTGCTCTCCTGCCCAGATTATGTGAGGAGACTCCAGAGAGGCTAAGGGTCCCTGCTTGGCTCGGACAGAGCACTGTCTATTTTCTGAGGAGTAAAGACCCCCCCACATGCCCCCTCCCTCCTAACCCCCCCCAAGTGACCAGGTCAAGCTTATTATCATAATCTTTTCTGCTCATTTCCTTTGTCTTTGTTCTCTTTAGGGACTCATATGAACATTTTATTTTATTGTAGTTTTAGCTGAACATAAAAAAGTAATGTGTTTGAAATAAGACACTTACTCATTGAACCATTCAGTATTTTGATTAGAAAACATAATGGTTGGAAGGGACACATCACAAAAGAGAGTGAGTTATCACAAGGAGGTTCCTTGGAAGAGAATGACAGTGCTGGAAGGTACCTTTGACAAAATCTCTTTAGCTGTCCTAGATAAGACACCAAGATGTGTTAGATAGTAACATATTTAAGTGGATTTTGAACTGACTGACTGGACCCAAAGATAATGAAGTAGATTTTTGTTCAGCCATCTTGATGGCTCTTCAGGCATTTTCCATCTCTGGGTTTCTGTGAACTTAGAAAATCAAATATATAAAACAAAAAATATCAGAGTTAGAAGAAACGCTAGAACAAAGATCAGAATTTTCATTTTCTTTCACTGATTTATTTTGGAACTCCATCACAGTCATTTCTAGAAATACTTTCATCTCCTCCCTCCTCCTCCTCACATTTTTAAAAAGAAAAAACAATTAAGCAAAAGCACTTGATACAGTGGCTACATCTGACAATACATTCAATATTCTGTACTCATTATCCCCTAGCTCTCAAAAGAGAGCAGTGCAATATATTTCATTATCTATTTTCTGGGACCATTGTTGAGTTTTTTTCCCCCAATTACTCAGAAGTCAGCTCTTTTCTAGTGTTCCTTTCATTTAAATAGTTATAATTGTTTATATTCTTCTTTTGGTCTTCCTTATATCACTCTATATCTGTTCAAAGTACCACCCAATGTTTCTCTAAATTCATGATTTCATCAATCTTGCTGCATTATTCCATTACATTCTTATACCACAATTTATTCAACCGTTCTTTCATCAATGGAAATCTAATTCTTAACTTCCACAAAAGAGTGTTGCTATCAATATTTTAGTATATAATGACTCTTTCTTTGTTTAGCTTCCATGGGAGATTTACCCAATTGTTGGATTAGTACATTGGAAAGTAAGAACAGTTTGATGACTTTTCTTTTGTTTGGCTGATTGACAAGTCCACCAACAATGAAAGTGTGCCTACCTTTCAAAAGCTCCTCCCATATTTACTTTCTTTTCTTTTTTTCTGTTTATTTTTGTTGTAATCTATTCAGAGTACAAAGTGCAACCTTAGAATTGCTTAAATTTAGGAACATTACAGAAGGAACAGTCCACAGAACATCATAGACAATTTCAGATCTATAAAGGAGATCATCTTATTCAGCTGTCACTGGTGGAGTCAGGAGTAGAATATTGATGTTGCTCAGTCATTTCAATCATGCCCAACTCTTTGTGACCCCATTTGGGGTTTTCTTGGCAAAAATACAGGAGTGATTTCCATTTCCTTAGTGTAACTCACACTTCCCTAAAGAATACATTGTGACTCACTGGTATACGCATGGAATATATTGGTAGTATAAGTCCAAATTAACAAAATGGATTTCTTTGGATTAACAAACTTCTCTCACATCCTATCCATGACTAGAGCATTAATTTTCATGACTACTTACAAAGAAAAGCTAGAATAGAGTACAGGGGTTGGAAATAGCAGATAACAGAGTCCAATGTTTGCCCAAGGGAAACAAATGGTTCAGCTAGCATTTTGGGGGCTCCAAACTAAATTCCAGAAATCTTTCTTTGTCTTTTAATATAAATAAAGTAGCTTTATGAGCACTGTTCACATGATAACTCTACCTATAGAGAGAGGGCATGAAGGCACTGACTGGGTGGCTCTTGAAGATTGTCTCTGTTTTCATAAGATCATAACTTTAAAACTGAAAGGGACCTCAGAGTTTCATTGGGTCTAACTCCCTCATTTTCCAGAGGAGGAGACTGAAGACTAGAGAGATTAAATGACTTGACCAGTTATTTAAATATCTGTGGCAATATTTTAACATACTTCTCCCTGACTCCATGTTCTCTGTACCACCTCTCTAATCCCTCTTGTTAAGGGTGTTATTGATGACTTTTTAAAAAGTCATAATCATTTCTGAATATGCCTGTATCCTTCCCTACCCAATGAGCCTTCCTTTGTAACAGAGTTAAAAAAAAGCAAAGCACAATGTACAGATCATCCATTCCCCACCCCCACCCCGTCATAGTGAAAGGAAAGAGGTACATTTACTCATCTATTTTCCAGAACCAAACTTGGTCATTATAATCTCTCAGCATTCAGTTAAATTTCATTGTTCTTGTTTTCAAAGAGTATTCAACTCTTTTGTTTTTATATCATCTTCATTTCCAAATCTCTCTCACTCCTCCCCTACCCAGAGAGTTATCCTTTGCAGCAAAGGAGAAAAACAGGGGAAAAAAAAACAGTTCAGTAAAACTAACGCATCAAACAATCTGACAGTATATGCAATGTTTCATGCCCATAATCTCTTACCTCGACAAGGAAGAGAGGGAGGCACATTGTCTTGTTTCTCCTCCAGGGCCACGCTTGTCTATTATAATCACATAGCATTCAGTTTCCTTTGCTGTTGTTCTTTCCATATGCACTGGTTCATTTAAGCCTTCTCCCTGATTCTCTGCATTCTTCACCTTCAGCATTTCTTACTGAACAATATTCCATATCTCCTGTCTTCTGTTGACTGAGAAGGGCAGGGAAGGGAACCTAATTGGAACCCCACCCATCTTGCCTCAGTCAGTAAACCTGGAGGAGTAGACAAGATGGCTAAGGTCCCATGCCTCTGGCTCTGTCCTGAAGACACATACCATACAACTTTGAAATTGGGAGTAGTATAATTCATCTTCCTCCTCCTCCCCATTACTACCATATGGTTAGCAAACTCTTAGCACCTGTTACTCTCACTATCTCTGCATTACTGAATCCCAGGGCATGTTGGAGCAAACTCTCTACAGCCTCCAACTTCCATTCTTATCCCAGTCCTCATTAATCCTAAGTAAACCTGCTCATACCTTCCAGAGTGCCCTCTAGAATTGCCCATTTCATCATAATCAAAATGTTTCTCTTCATTTTTTTCTCTCATGCTACACTCAGAGACTTAGTTTTCCCTAGTCAAAGCTATTTAACATTTCATCCTTGCTTGTCCACTCCAACTTCAGTTACATATTTAGACACTCTTCCCACATCCCCCCACACCCCCAGCCAACACAGTGATTCTTTTAGGAGAGTTGGCCAAGGCAACCCCCCTACATGTGTCCTTAATCTCACCCTTCCATATTCTTAGCAGATTGATTCTCTTCCCCATTACCCCCTTTCTCTCTCTAGTCTTCAACCTGTCCCTATCTAGTACCTCTTTCCTTACTACCTTCAAACATGCATAAGTAACACTATATTAAAAAACAACACTTTGATTAGCCTATACAACTTTTTCATTTTATCTCTTTTGTATTTCTTTGCCATATTTTTTTGCAAGGCAATGGGGTTAAGTGGCTTGCCCAAAGCCACACAGCTAGGTCATTATTAAGTGTCTGAGGCCAGATTTGAACTCAGGTACTCCTGACTCCAGGGCGGGTGCTCTATCCACTGCATCACCTAGCTGCCCCTCTTTGTATTCCTTAAGCTTCTAGATAAAGATGCTTCTATTTATTGATTTCATTCCCTTTCTTCTAATTCCTCACACCTTTGTAGTCTAGTTCCTCATCTCATCACTCAACTGAAACTGCTCTTTCCAAAGTTATTAATGCCCTCTTAATTGCTGGGCATGTTGGCCAAGCAAAATGAATTCCTGCAGTGTTAATGTCTAAATAAAATGTATGTCTAGGTCTGCACCCTTCTCTTTCAGAAGTTGGATAGCCTGTTTTATCATAAGTTCTGTGGAATCATGCTCAGTCATTGTGTTTATTGGAATTCTTGAGTTTTGTAAAGTTATTTTCTTTACAATACTGTTGTTATTATAAAAATTGTTCTTTTAGTTCTGCTGTCTTCAATCTGTGTTTCTCTGAAAGTCATCTGTCTTTCTCTGAAACCATTCCCTTTATTATTTCTTACTTTATAAGAGTTTTTAAAATCATATTCATATATCATATTTTTTTCAGTGATTGACTAATTAATGTTCATCCTCTTTAATTTTTAATTTTTTGCTCCCTAAAAATACTTTTATAAATATTTTTGTACATATATAGATAACTTTCCCATTTCTTTGATCTTTTTGAGGTATGAATCTAATGGCCTCATGGTGAAAGGGTATGCGCAATTTAGCAATTTGTGGGGGAGGCTTAGGGTCAAATTATCCAAATGGATGGATAATTTGATAGTTGCATTAATTATTTTACCTGTTTTCCTACAACCCCTGCAGCATTTGTCAATTTCTTTTTTTTGTCAACTCATAGTTGCTTTGATTTGCATTTTTTTTTAATTTTTGCAAGGCAATGGAGTTAAGTGACTTGCCCAAGGTCACACAGTTAAGTAAAGATTAAGGGTCTGAGGCCAGATTTGAACTCAGATCCTCCTGACTCCAGGGCTGGTACTCTATCTACTGTGCAATGTAGCTGCTCCTTTGTTTGCCTTTTTTATTAATGATTTGGAACATGACAATACCATTGGAATAGCCTTCTGATCAATCTTCCTGCCTTAACAATTTTCCTACTCTATGTTATCTTTCACTCAGCTGTCAAAGTAATCTTCCTTAAAGCACAGATATGATCATGTCACCCTCTCATATTCAACAAATTCTAGTGGCTTCCTATAACCTCTACAAATCAAATGCAAAATTCTCTGGTTTTCAAACCCTTCATAATTTAGCACCTTACTTTTTTTCCTAGCCTCTTTCTCTTTCTTCCTCTCCTTGTAGACTACCATCTAGTGACAACAACCTCCTTTTTCTGTTTCTTGAGTAGGATGATCCACATTTTCACTCCATATTTATTTGTTTTATTTTGCACTGATTGTCATACTTGGAATGATCTATCTCGTGACTTCTTTCTGTTCTTTGTTAAAATCTCAGTTTCCACAAGAAATCTTTTCCGGTCTCTCTCAAAACTAATCCCTTTCCTCTTAGATTCCCTCCAATATACCCTTAGATTCCCTCCAATATACATTTTGTATCTACATATTAATGAACATATTTTGTTCCTTAGTTAACTGTGAGTCTTTCTCCATACCCCCAACACTTACCATAGTGCTAAGTAATAAGAAGCACATAATACACGCTTGATGACTCCTCAAGATTTGCTTCAAAACTCTGTAATCCAGTCATTTTAGCTTTCTCCTCCAACACACCACTCCACCTCTCATCACTGTGCCTTTGAGTTTCAAGGATGCCATTTCTTCTCACATTTATTTATTTCATAGAATTCTACATGTCTTTCAAGAAACAAAGCACTAAATTCTATAAGAAGCATTTCCCAATCTCCTCAACTAACAGTGCCTTCCCTCTTAAATTTGTGATTAATTATCTTATTTAATTACTTATATTAATTTTAACAGAGATTGTTCTAATCTAATATTTGTATCCCTGGTCTCAAACACAGAATAGGTCCTTAATAATAAATGCTGTTTGAATCATTATTTTTTCATTTGAAAGTTTTTCACTTTCATGTCATTGAAATTATATAATTTTATCTTTTGTGAACTCTTCTATCCATTGGTCAAGGATTCTCTGCCTCGTCACACTTATTTAAAGACATCCCCTTCCAACTTCCTTCAACTTTTATGATGTGACTTTTTATGTTTAGTTCTTATTCATTGGAGACTTACTGTGTCCACAGCTACCATTGATTGGAAAATGTTGGGATCTGATTGTCAAGATAGTATTCTTACTGATAACATCATGGATCTTTGAACCACGGAAGGTTTTACAGAATTTCAGCAAAAGAGATAAATTTTTAAAGAGGTCACTTTTATTTATATTGTTATAATATCTCCTTCTGAAACTTCCCTTGCTCTCAGAAAAGTGCTTTCCTTGAAGCAATATCTAATGTTATATGTCCTATTTTGGGGATATCTCCCTATAGGATATCAAGTTAAAAATGTCAACTAGGCAGTGGTTGTTATTCAATTGAGACTCCAAAGAAAGACTAGATCTGGATATATTGATTTAGGAGTCATCTGCATAAAGATGATATCCGAGCCTATGGATGCTGCCAGGTCACCAAGAGGGGAACATAGGGAAAAGGGTCCATTATAGGCACTTGGGTGAAGTCCACAGATAAAGGATGTGACACGATGATGGTCAAGCAAAAGAGATTGAGGAATCAGCCAAATAGGAGGAAAACCAGGAAAGAGCAATGTCATGAAAATCCAGGTTATTGAAAATGGTAACACTGTCAAACACTGCAGAGATTTCAAGAAAGATGGGGATGTTTTTCCACAGGCCCTACAATACTAACAATTTCTATTATATCTGTCACTTTGTTGGGTTTGAAGGATATAATACTTCAGAGTTATTTGAATTTGCTTTCCTTATTAGTGATTTGTAACATTTTTAAATGGTTGTTGACATTTTTAATTTCTTCTTTTGAAAACTGCTCATATTCTTTGACCACTTATCTATTTAGTAATGAAAATTCAACCTTTGCCCACAGACTCTCAGAACTAAGTGGGGTTCATCAAGAATACTTTTCACAACATTCACAATAAATTGTCATCTAACTTTTGTTTGAACTACTCCAGTGAGGGGTAAGTCATTGCTTTCTGAGGCAACTGATTGCTCTTTTGGATAGCTCTGCTTACTGGGAATTTTTTCAAAGAACAAGCCTTAATCTTTCAATTCTTGGCTTCCACTCATTGTTGCTAGTTCTATCCTCTTTGGTCAGTCAGAACAAATCTGTTCAATCTTCAAGATGGTCAGCAGCTTTTCCTTATGTGGAACTGAAATCAGCCTTTCTGCATTGTTTACCCCCTGGTTTCTAGTAATATTTTACCTCCCATTCAAAAAGGGGCAGAGAGAAATTTAGGTCATGACCTACTCTCTGAGGGATAGTTTTGTTGGATGCTGCCTGCTGTGTATTGGTTTATTGTAAATGAACTTTTCGCATTGAAATAATGCTGGGCAAGCTGATAACAGGAGGAAGAGAAGCAAGGAAAGCCAAGTAAAGTCTGAGAGGGAAGGATGTACTAATGATTAGTCCATTGAAAGACAGGTTTGGATATATCAGATTGTTATATTCTATCACCAGATATCACATGCTGGTGCTTGTCTGGCATTGATAGTGTGCCAAGGTTCCTCATTGTTATGGGAGGAAGTGAAATCAATTCAAGAATAAGAGACTCCCATAACAACCAAACCATCTCCAGTAGTCCTGTTTCATATACATCAGGCCATGGGGTGGAACAATTCTGGAAAAGGTAAATGAGAAGGATGCCTCACACAGCATAGCTCTCACTATAATAAGCATAATTGTGCAACTCACGACTCCAATCAGTTGGTTAGTTGGTGTGATCCTCTGAAAACAAAGGACTAGTAGTAGCAAGTGAGGGATATCAGGTCCTCTAAACGTTTGTCCAACCATTAACAGGATGTGATAACCCTTGTGACTAGTTAGTAAAATTGGAAAAAATCACTGAAAAGGCAGGATTGCAAATCTGACCTCACACACTTAATATTTACCTAGCTCTGTGTAACCTTGGGCAAGTCACTTAATCCCATTGCCTTGCAAAAAACAAAAAAAATAATAAATTGTGAGTAAAACTAAAGGAGAATCAATGAAACATTCAAAGAAACATACAGAGAAGAGCAGAAGGAATTTCAAAAGTAGACACAGATAAGAAACCCATTGTTGTTAAATATGTTTAAATTTTAAAATGCTTTAAAACAATCTGTACATAACAGATTCATGGTTTTATATATATATCAGTCTCTTCTCATTCTTTATATACAGAAATATTCACATTTGTTGAAATTTATCAAGTTCTTAATTTAAAAAAAGAAAATTTTAATAAAAAAGGAAAAAGGGTGAGGAAAGGAAGTGTGTGTGTGTCGGGAAAAAAGCAGCAGAAAGGTATCCAAGCTTTCTCTGAGCTTTTCTCCCAGCATACAATTGGAGGAAAATTTGAGTTGATTAAAGGGAAATGCACTCCTTAATGTGTCAGACTTTCAGCTGCTTCTGATCATTTCTATGTGATATCAGAGTTCCTGTACAAAAATTATTTACAGATTTTCCCTATTAATTATAGCTGTCTGCAGCTAGCCTTTTCTGAGATCTTATCATAGCACAGGGAAGAGACTGATCCTTAACAGACTATGTTACTGAGGTATAGTGTGGGTAATTCCTACTAAGTTTTGAGAATGGGCAGCAATAAATTCTGACTATTTCGTGGATCAGTCTAGCTAAAATTGGAGTGACCTGTGAATTGTACTTTGAAGTATAAAATTGTTGTTCATACTTATATTCCCATAACTAAACATGGTTGGGATCTGATTGGTGGAAGTAGCATCTACACTGATGACATCATGGACCGTTGAAGTATTAATGGTCGTAGATGGAGATGTGCAGGAAAAGAATTTGATTCTTAAAGAAACCATTTTCATTTATGCTCTTACAAAGTCTCCAAAACGTGGTAATATCTTCATTTCCCCAAATCACTGACTAATGAGATAATCAGTTCACCATTTCATCCACATCTGTAATCTGTCACTATTTTTGTTCAGTAATTTTCAGTCATATCTAACTCTTGGTGTGCCTATTTGTGAATTTCTTAGCAAAGATATTGGAGTGGTTTTCCACTAAGGAAAGCACATTTTGCATAAGAGGAACTGAGACAAATAGAGTTGAGTGACATGATAAGTCACACAATTAGCAAATATCGAGACTAAATTTGAATTTATGAAATTAAGTTATCCTGACTCCAGGCCTGGCACTCTATCCACTGTGCCATGTAACTACCTTTGTTTAGTTTACACAATGGTGAGTCAACTGGTTTGAGTATTGGAATTGTTTTTGTTTGTTTCGTCTACTATGCTGTCTGCTTATCATTGTATGGATAAAAAAAAATGGTGGCTCAGTGTATTCTTCTCTTGAATCATTGTCAGTGTTACCCATCTATATAATACACAATTCATTTTTGAATTGATGAATACTGTGAATATCCCCCATTCAATTGGGAAAGATTTTCTTTCATTGATATTTGTGTTAGAATAATACAAGTTAACACAGTAAGAAGGTTAAAATAATAAAAGAATAAACTTTCCCAAGTCTGAAATGTGAAAGGGTGGAAGGAGGAAAATATTACTTTCTTTCAAACTTTGAGGCAAAACTTCTTGTGACTTTTAAGTGCTCTGAGACAAAATGTGAGGATTTTCTAATCCTCTTATACAAGTTTATCTGCCAAACAGCATGCTTACTCATGGGACTCCCAGATAAGTGAATTTAAATACATATGTTAGAAAGTGGGCAAGGGAATGAATTTGGAGTCCAAAGAATTACATTTCAAGATGGTGGTTGGGGAGAAGATATTTACATAAATGGTTTTGAGTTGTCTTTTAGTGATATTGGTGGGGGTAAGCTAAGAATGGGAGGGCAGACATAGTGAGAAGAAATTGTGAACTTCCTTGGTTGATTAGAGCTCAAGAACGGAGCTGGAGGCAAAAGCAGATTCCCTAGGTAGGGGTGCTTGGTAGGAAGGCACCTGCTGCCTCTTATCAAGAAAAGGTGACATGAGGAATTTGTACCTATTCACTAGAGGGATTAGCAGAGAGAGAAAATGAAATGGTTAGGATATTCTCACTTTACCTTTTCATAAACTTATATGACTTTATAAAACTTTGACTATAGCATTGTTACATTTACCATCCTCATAATTTCATTTTTCTCCTGAGAGAGCTTTGAGGAGTGTGTGGGGTGACATGGAAGAGCTTGTACTAAAACTCTCAGTGGGCAACTTCTCTGCCCAAATAGCTTCCTGTTCATGAATATATAAGACTAGTCAGAAAATAATCAGTAATGAAAACTGGCACTCAAATACTCAGGTACTGCATGAGGAGCAAGTATAAATGTAACTTCCTTTGATACCAGCTTCATTTTTTTCTGAATAAACCAACTTGGGTCAATTGCAACGCAAAGTTAATTACTCAGACTTCAACTATTCATAATCTATCAGTAACTGGATTTAGAGACTTTCTACTTGGATATAAGTAAGCTGCAAAAAACCAAATTCATGTGAGGACTTGTCAGAAGGTATTTGCATTTTCTCAGAAGCCTCATAGCCTCTTAAAGTTTTCAATATGGAGGAAAGAGAATCTCTTTTCCATAGTGAAAGTAATTGGACGCAGGCTTTGGCTCAGTATAAGGAAAAATTGCCTATTAAAATTGTTCAAAAAAGTAGTTTGAGTAGATCTGAAATTTTCAAATAATTGTTCTTGCTGTTACTGATAATTCACTTGGTTCATGTGCAAACATATATCTCATATGACAAGAAGGTTGGACTTAATGACTTCTGACATCCTTTTTTGGACACTAAATCTATCATCCTAAGATAAATAAATGCTCTTAAGAACTTAACAGGTTTCTCCAAATGTAATCAAAATACATCTTAATACTCAGTTTCTTCAATGGTGGACAAAGGGAACAATGGTCAAAATAGAGCTGGTAAGTCTGACTCAGGAAAGAAATGAAAAATTCCAATTGCACATAGATTATACAGATACTTTGTACTGGTATGTAAAGGAATCATTTTCACAAGAAAAGAGTAGAATGTATTAGACACAGAGAGCACTGAAAATTATCATAAAGAAAAAACAAGGAAGTTGACTATAATTAAGCAAACAGGAAATGTTCAGGTATGAGGAATACTTATAAATCACATATCCATGAACAGTTAGGCCACTGACCTGTTATGACAAACATAAAAATCAACACAAAATGAGAAGAAAGGATTAAAAACAAGAAGTATTAATTAATAATTGCTATAGCTCCAAAATTACTTATTTAAACATTGATATTGCTATTAGAAAAATAGGAAATTGAACTTTGGGGGAGTGCAGAGCCAAGATGGAAGCATGAAGAAAACATTTCCCAGAAACTCCTTCCCCCCAAACTCCAAAAGTCAACAAATTATGACTGTAGCCAAACTTTAGAGGGGCAGAACCCACAGAAAGACTGAGTGATACATTTTCTGAGTCCAAGATAACTCAGAAGTTCTGTGAGAAAGTTGTGTTTCACCAGGGGTTGGAAGAAAGCCGCAGCTGCAGCGCAGCACAGCCCAGCACAGCCCAGCACAGCCCAGGGTTTACGGACAACAACTTAAAGGGACTGTGAGAGAACTCTGCTACATTAGAATGAGTGTGGAGTGAGGAACACAGGCCGTAGAACCTGCACTAAGAATCAGGAAAACCAGCCTGCACCACCAGAGCACAGCACACAGACAGTAAGGGCGTCAGGGAAGACTACATAAATCTCTCTGCTCTCCCTGGGGCAAGACTCTACTGTTTGCCCACACTCAGATCCAGGTTGCAGTTTGGCCTTCCATACTGAGATAGCAGGGACCCTCCTCACAGCTCCAGGGCAGAGGGGAGTGCCTGTGGTTATCTATAAATCAAAGCACAGGCAAGAGAGCATAACCCTTGGAGAAATAAGGGTCCCAGTGGGGTGTACCAAAAAAAAAAACCAAAGTGGGTATCCCAATAATACCCAAAAGCTCAGGAAGCACCTCAAAACCAGGCACAGGCTGGAGAAATGAATAAACAGAGTAAAAAGAGGAACACCATTGAGAAATACATTTTCTGTGATCCCGAGAATCCTCCTCAATCTGAAAATGAGGAAGTACAAGCTCCTGCATCTAAAGGCTCCATGAAAAACAGAAGTTGGGCTCAGGCTATAACAGAGCTCAAAAAAGATTTTGAAAATCAAGTAAAGGAGATAGAAGAAAAATTGGGAAAAGAAATGAGAGAGAAGCAGAAAAAAACGTGAAAAAGATGTCAGCAGCTTAGTCAAGGAGATCCAAAAAAATGGTGAAGAAAATAACATGTTGCAAACCAGTATAGGTCAAATGGATAAAACAGTTCAAAAAGTTTTGGAGGAGAAGAATGCTTTAAAAAGCAGAAGTGGCCAGATGGAAAAAGAGATAAGCTCTCTGAGGAAAACACATCCTTCAGATGTAGAATGAAGCCAAAGGAAGCTGATGACCTTATGAGAAGTCAAGACACAATACTTCAACACCAAAAGAATGAAAAATTAGAAGAAAATGTGAAACATCTCATTGAAAAAAAAAAAACAACTGATCTGGAAAACAGATCCAAGAATGATAATTTAAACATTATTGGGATACATGAAAGTCATGATCAGGAAAAGAGACTTGCCCTCATTTTTAATGAAATCCTACAGGAAAATTACCCTGGTGTTCTAGAAGCAGAGGTCAAAATAGAAATTGAGAGAATCTACCAGTCTCCTCCAGAAAGAGATCCATAAAAAACAACCCCCAGAGATATTATTAGCCAAGTTCCAGAACTCCCAAGTCAAAGAGAAAATATTACAAGCAGCCAGAAGGACACAATTCAAATATCATGGTGCTGTAGTCAGGATCACACAGGACTTAGCAGCAACGACATTAAGTGCTCATAGGACTTCGAATATAATACTCTGGGAGGCTAAAAGAGCTTGGAATGCAACCAAGAATCAACTACCCAGCAAAACTAAACATCCTCTCCCAGGGGAAAAGATGGACATTCAATGAACCAGGGGAATTTCAAATGTTCCTGTTGAAATGACCAGAGCTGAACAGAAAGTTTGACCTTCCAATTCAGGACTCAGGTGAAGCATAGATAATGGAGAAGAAGGGTAAAGTATCAGAGCCTTAATGATGATGAACTGCATGTATTTCTGAATAGAAAAATGATACTGATGATAATACTCATATGAAACTGCTCATTTAATAGAGAAGGTAGAAGGAGCTTTTATAGATGAAGTACAGGAGAGAGCTGAATCTGAAGATCTAATATATTGTAAAAGTGGAGTTAATGGCTAAAAGGAAAATGCACTGTGAGTAAGAATAAAAGAAAGGAGAGGTGTACACTAAGATATTTCATATAAAAGATTTATTTTCTTCTTTTTACAATGAGTTTTTGCAATGAAATGGGAGCGGGGAAGGTGAGGGGGAATGAGGGAATCTTCACTCTCATCAGAAATGGCTCAGAGAGGAAACAGCATACACACTCAATAGGGTATAGACATCTAGAGTAAAAAGAAGAGAAGGGGGAAATGGGGAAGGGGTGATGTGGGTGATAGAGGAGAGGTTAGATCATAGGAGAGAACAGTCAGATATAACACATTTTCTTTTTCACTTCTTGCAAGGGGCTGGGATTGGTTAGCCTGTCTGGGACCATGGGGTCGAGTGTTTGCTGGGTCTCAGGAGTGGTATGTGGGCTCAGGGCCTCTTGGTCCCAGGGCCAGTGATCAGTTCACTGTGCTACTCAGCCACTTTACAGCACATTTTAGAAGACAAACAGAGCAAAATTAGAGAGAAAATATAATGTATGGTAGTGGGGAGGAATGGATGGAGGGACTTACAATCAGCAACAGCAACAGTGCAAAAATATGGAAGTAACTTTTATGATGGACTTATCATAAAGAATGTGATCCACCTGAGACAGAGCTGATGGTATCAGAACACAGACTAAAACACATTTGTTTCTCTTTCCTTTACTTTATTATTCATGAGGGTCTATAATTTTGAAGGGAGGGGTATTATGTTTACTCTTAAACAAGAATATTTTAGTAATATATTAAAAGAATCACTTGTACAAAAATATTCCTAGCAGCTGTTTGACAAGGAATTGGAAATTAACATAAATGTCCTTCAATTGGGGAATGGCTTAACAAAATGTGGTATATGTATGTGATGGAACACTATTGTTCTATTAGAAGCCAGGAGGGATGGGAATTCAGGGAAGCTCGGAAAGATTTTCAATGACTGATGCTGAGCAAGATGAGCAGAACGAGAGGAACATTGCTCACTCTAGCAGCAACATGGTGGTGATGACCAACCTTGATGGACTTGCTCATTCCATTAGTGCCACAATCAGGCACAATACTTTATTTTTCTTCCTTTGGGATATGATTTATCTCATCACATTCAACTTACATCAATGTATACCATGGAAACAATGTAAAAACTAATAGACTGCCTTCTGTGGGGAGTGGAGGAGGGAAAGTAGGGGGGAAAATTGTAAAAAATTCAAAAGAAAATTCAAAAAGAAAATAGGAAACTGATAAAAGAACAGATATCCAAATAGGCAATAAAAATTTTCTATGGCAGTTTAACAAGTATAGAACTGCCATTATACTAATTAGGCCAAAAGAGGCAATAAATTCTTTAAGTAAACTTACAGAGAATGGTATTAGAAAATAGTAAATAGAACTTCCTCACAAAACAGTGAGAAGCAGTGAATCTTCATAACAGACCATATTTTTAAATCCACATAGCTGACTGAAAGGTGCAGAGAACATAAGATCCCATTGTTCTCATTGTTGACTAAAAAATGAATTCTATGGAGTAAGAATTTCTTTAAGAATTTCTTGCACATGGCTCTCTCCCATGATATTAAGTTCATTCAAGCTTCCTTGATAGAAGAAATAACTTTGATAATCATCTTATTTTGGGGATCAAATGACATATAAATCAAGGAAATAAGTGATCTCTAAAGACATTTACTGGCATCAGAACCAAGATGACAAAGAAAAGCCAGGAATTTTCCTCAGTTTTCCCACAGAAACAACATGAATCAAGCCTTTGAATGGATTCTGGAGCAATGGAACCCACAAAAGTACAAAGTAGAGCATCTGTCAGTAAAATCTGTCTTAGGGTAGTGGGGAGCATGGATATACCCAGAACAGTGAAAGGAAAACCAGCACACAGGAAGCCAGGAGAGATCTCCAGTTAAGGCGTTTGTATTCTAGGCTTGACAAGTCAATGAAACAGCAGGTCAGCTGGGTGAATTCTATTGCAATTGACTCAGAATCCCATTCAGATGCTTAACTGGACTGAATGGCCCAGCCTAAATGGTAAGTGCCTAACATCCCCTACTCAGAAGGCCCAGCTCAGTGAGCAAGCTACTAGCATTTTGGTGCAAAGGCCCAGAAAGTAAGTCCCAGGTATTATCAATGTGGATGGGCCATGGAGTGAGCAGTTCAAATTCTCAACATGTCAGTCCAGAGAGTTACCCCCTGAAGTTTCCCACACATATGTCCCTGGTCAGTGAGCAGGCTTCTGGAGTTCTCAACATTGAAGATATGTGAGAAGAGCCCTCCTCAACACAAGAATCCTGGGATGGTACCCAACAGCAAAACTCAGAATGAGTAAGAAAGGTCAGAAAAAGGCAAGATCTATAGAAAACTATCTGGAAGATAAGAATGGCAAAACATCATCTTAAAAGAGGATTACAGGGGTGGCTAGGTGCCACAGTGGATACAGCACTGACCTTGGAGTCAGGAGTACTTGAGTTCAAATCTGGCCTCAGACACTTAATAATTACCTAGCTGTGTGGCCTTGGGCAAGCCACTTAACCCCATTGCCTTGAAAATTCTAAAAAAAAAAGAGAGGATTACATAAAATTTACTACATGTGAAGGAGCAGAAAATAATATGAATTGATCTCCAACCCATAAAAACTTTTTTAAAAAAAATTTAAGGCATTGGGTTTAAATGACTAGGCCAAGGTCACACAGCTCCGCAACTTTAAGTGTCTGAGGCTGGATTTGAACTCAGGTCCACTTGACTCTAGAACTGGTGTTCTATCCACTGTACCACCTAGCTGCCTCCATAATGATTTCTTGGAAGAGCTCAAAAAAGAATTTTAAAAATCACATAGCAAAATTGGGAAAACAAATGCAAGAGAAATTCAACATCTTGCAAAAGGAATCACAAAATTTGACAGAAAATAACAAATACTGTAAAATACAATGGACCAAATGAAAAATAAAATGGGTCAAATGAAAAAGAAAATATAAAAGCTATCTGAAGTAGATAGTTCTTTGAAGAATAGATTGGACCTAATAGAAGGTAATGACTCCATGTGACAACAAGAATCAGTTAAGTAAAATCAAAAAATGGAAAAAAGCCTGGACAACATTTTTTCTAGAAATCATCAAGGAAAATTGCCCTGATATCTTAGAATGAGATATCCTGCAATCATCTCCTGAAAGGGATTATGCAGGACATGGCAGCATCAACATTAAAGGATCAAAGAAGCTGGGACATGATATTCTGAAAGACAAAGAACTTGAATTACAACCAGGAATTAACCACCCAGCAAAACTGAGTACACACTTTTAGGGGAAAGAATAAACATTTAATGAAAATGGAGACTTTCCAATGTTCTGGATGAAAAGCCCAGAGCTGAACAGAAATTTTGATCTTCAAACAGAAAATTCAAGAAGTACATAAAAATATAAACAGAAGAAAAGAAAAAGACTGCTATTCAATAAGACTGAATTAGTTATATCCCTATAAGAGAGGACGATTCTCATTAATTTTGAGAATTGTAACTCTATTAGAGACAGTATACTTAGATTGAAAGTATGAGCATTAAAAAATAAGACATAAAAAGTGATTGCAATGAGATAGGAAGAAAGGGGAGACAGAATGGAGTAAATTACATCACATGAAGAGACACAAAGGATAGTAGGGGGAAAGAAGGAGGGGATGAGAATTGCTTGAATCTTATTCTCATCAGATTTGGGTCAAAGAGGGAATACTACATACACCTCACTTGGGTTTAGGCATTAGAAGAGAAGGTGGAAGGGAAGGATGGAATGATGGAAGGGAAGGAATGGAAGGAAGAGGGGGAAAGGGAAAGGAGAAATAAAAGAGAGGGGGGCTGATAGAAGGGTGCAGATTGAGGCAGGAGGTATTCAGAAGGGAAACACTAGAGCAGAGAGAGAGAGAGTAAAAGGAGAAAGAAAAATAGAAACACAGGGGACATAGGTTGGAGTGGTAATAAAAAGTTAGTAATTATAATTGTGAAGGTGAATGGGATAAATTTTCCCATAAAATAGAAATGGATGGCAGAGTGAATTAAAAACCAAATTCTTATAATATGCCATTTATAAGAAACACTTTAGAAGCAGAGAGAATTGTAAAGAGTAAATAGATAGTAAAATAGAGTAAATAGTAAATAGAGTAAAGATTAAAAGGATAGAGCAGAATATATTATGCTTCAGCTGAAGTGAAAAAATCAGGAGTAGCAATCTTTATCTCAGACAAAGCAAAAACAAAAATAGATCACATTAAAAGGGATAAGGAAGAGAACTGCATCTTCTTAAAAGGTACCATAGACAATGAAGTAATTTTAGTGCAAAACATGTATACACCAAATGGTATAGCATTCAATTTCTTAGAGGAGGAGCTAAACAAATTATAGGGAGACATAGACAGCAAAACTATATTGATGGGGGATTTCAACTTACCTATCTCAGAATTCTGATAAATCTAACCATAATATAAACAGAAAGGAAGTTAAGAAGTGAAAAGAATGTTTAAAGAGTAAGATATGGTAGATCTATGGAGAAAATTGAATGGGGCTAGAAAAGAATATGTTTTTCTTTGGGATACATGGCACCTACTCAAAAATTGTGCATGTATTAGGGCATAAAAACCTCACAATCAATTATAGAAAGGCAGAAATATTAAATGCATCATTTCAGATCATGTTGCAATAAAAATCCCAAGTAATAAAAGAAATAGAGACTAAAAATCAATTGGAAACTAAAATAACCTAATTTTAAAGAATGAGAGGATCCAGCAACAAATCATAGAAGTAATTAATAATTTCATCCAAGACAATAAGAAGACAACATATCAAAATTTGTAAGATGCAGTCAAATCAGTAATTAGGGGAAATTTTATATCTCTAAATAAGTGCATGAATAAATTGGAGAAAGAGGAGAGTGATGGATTGGGCATGCAATTAAAGGTATTTACCACCCTCCTGGAGGATATCAAAGTCAAAATAGAATAGCAATTCCCTCTAGATAATAAGTTTCTCTAGAGATTTCTGTTTGAGGATGTCATTGTGTTGATTTTAGAAAGGTATGGAACATTGCTTAGCTACATGAATGAGATTAAAATCCCACAAAAATACTTTGATCTAATAATCCATGTATAAAATGATAAAATCTCACCAATTCAGAAGAGGGAGCTACAGGGGTGGAGGGATCTTCCATAGTGAGAAGGCCACAGGGAAGGAGTCATCTTCCATATTGAGACGACTTCCGGGATATAGTAGAAAAGTCTGGATGGTCAGGAGCCAAACCAAGAGAAGACCAAAACAGGTACAAATATGCTTCATGCATGAAGATGACCTCATATTCAGATTACAAAATGCAGTAGATGGGTAGCACTTAGAAATGCTCTATCAATATGATTTCTTCAGACAGACACTACAGAAAGACAAGCTAAGCCCAGAATTGAATAAGTGAGTAGGCTGGATTATAATTAGGAGAGCATGCAAACTCCTCAATGACTACAAGACTCTTCCTGAAACAAATATTCTTCTACTAATATTATACAACTACAAATCAAGAAATAAGAAAATATTCCAGGAAACATAATTTTGGGTCACCCAAATGGTAAAAAAAAAATATGGCAGTCATAAATAGACTGCTGTGTATTATCTCCAAAGAGTTACAAGTAAATAGCATAGTAGATATCATCAAGGAAATGTAAGAATAGAAAAGGAAATGTTCAAATCACATAGAGTGAGGGATAACAGATGGAATATTTATGTGCTATAGTGGTACTAAAATAAGGTTTATTGTGTGTTTTATTCTTTTTATTATATAAATATTTTGTTTTCCAATTATATACAATAATAGTTTCTACCTGTCATTTTTGTAAGGTTTTGAATTTTACAATCCCCCCACCCTCCTTTCCCTCCCCCTCCCCCACAGAAGGCAATTTGATAATGTTTACATTGTTTCTATGCTATGCATTCATCAAAATTGAATTTGTTGAGAGAAAAAAAATCCTTGAAGAAAAAGTAAAATATTAGAGATAGAAAAATTATGTAGTACATAAGATGACATATTTTTTTAAAAATTGAAGGTAATAATCTTTGGTCTTTGGTTAAACTCCTCAGTTCTTTATCTGGGTACAGATACCCTAAAATTGTCTCTGATTATTGCACTGATGGAATGAACATATCCATTAAGGTTGATCATCACCCCCATGTTTCTCTTAGGGTGTATAATGTTCTTCTGGTTCTGCTCATCTCACTCAGCATCAATTCATGCAAATCTTTCCAGGGTTCTCTGAAATCCCACCCCTCTGGTTTGTAATAGAACAATAGTGCTCCATAACATACATAGACCACAATTTGTTCAGCCATTTCCCAGATGATAGACATACCCTCAATTTCTAATTTTTAGCCACCACAACCAGAGCTGCTATAAATATTTTTGTACAAATGCTATTTTTATCTTTTTTTGTGATCTCTTCAGGGTATAAATCCAGTAGTGGCATTGCTGGATCAAAAGGTATGCACATTTTTATTGCTTTTTGTGTATAATTGCAAATTGCTCTCCAGAAAGTTTGGATCAGGTCACAGCTCCACCAACAATGCATTAGTGTTCAGATTTCCCACATCCCTCCCAACATTGATCATTGACCTTTCTGGTCATATTGGCCAATCTGAGAGGTGGAGGTGGTACCTCAGAGATACTTTAACTTGCATTTGTCTAATCAGTAATGATTTAGAGCAATTTTTCATATGACTATGGATAACTTTGATTTCCTCATCTGCAAATTGCCTTTGCATATCCTTTGACCATTTGTCAAATGAGGAATCGCCTGTTTTTTTATAAATTGGATTCAGTTCTCTACATATTTTAGAAATGTCAGAAATATAGTTGTAAAAATAGTTTCCCAATTTACTACATTTCTTTTGATCTTAGTTGCAGTTGTTTTGTTTGTGTAAAAGCTTTTTAATTTAATGTAATCAGAATTGTCCAGTTTGTTTTTAATGATGTTCTCTATCTCTTCCTTGGTCATAAACTGTTCCCTGTCCCTGGCTCACCCACGCTCCCCTGAGACAGACCTTGTTGGTAGATGTTCTTCTGTTAGGTTTTTCTCTGGGTTTTGTGAAACAAAATTCTGTTAAGAGGCTTGGTTCATGTTAATTCTGAGTGCCTGGTTTCTTTTTGCCATCTTGGCCAGAAGTTACCCAAATAATGTTAAGAAATGAAGAAAGGTTCCCATCCAGTGGGATAGATCTTTCTAATGGATTTATGAAAGGAAAAAGGATAAGAGTTGTCTAAGTTGAAAAGGTATAAATAAACTGTAATCTGCATTTTTTGAAGGGAACACTCACATTGTTGATCATAACTTCCTTGAAATTTAAACATTTCCATTTATATCACACTTTAAGGTTAAGAAAATTTCTTCATCCCTGCAGCCTTCTCACCTTAGAAGATCCTTTTACCCCCTGCTTTCTCAAGTCTAATTGGTGAATTCCTCTTGGAACTTCCATTTGAAGGAAATACACAAACCAGCAATATTCACTCCTTCACTCCTCTCCTGGCTTGGGTCTTGACCCTCCAGACTTCTCAAAAGTCTATATCCCAGAAACTTTCTCAATTTGGAAGATGGTTCCTCCCCTATGTCCTTCTCTCTATGGATGATCCCTCTGCCCCTATAGCTCTCTCCTTTGAATTGGTGATTTCTTCCTGGAATTTCCATTTTGAGAAAGTGCCCAAACTAATCACATTCATTCCTTCATTCTTCTTGCACCTCTACTCCTGATTCTCTTGACTTTCCCACCATGCTTCTGACTGAATACTTCATCCAACTTCCCCAACTAGCTTTTTAGCTCACTTCTATATGCTATCTTCCTTCCCCTATTAGAATGCAAAACTGAATGGTCTTTACTTTTATTTGCATTTGTATTCCTAGGCCAGAGCAGGTTGGCCTTGTATTTAGTTTGTAATGTTCTTCTCTCTCTCTGTCTTTCTCCTTCTCTTTCTCCCTCCTTCTCCATCTTATATATATGTAAGTATGAATCTGTCTGTCTGCCTAAATGTCTATCTGTCTGTCTTTCTATTAATCTATGTATCTACAAGCCAACTTGGTATGATGGAAAGAAAGCCAGATTTGTGACCAGTAACTTCTGCCTGTGATACATGCTGGCTGTTGTGTATCCCTGGGCAAATTACTTAACCTCCCTAGAAGGTCAGTGAGATCAAATCAAATAGGTAACAGGGGTTACTAAGCCATACATATGAACCCCTGAAAACCTCTTACTGACTTAGTTTTAAAATGTAATGTTGTCTATGTTTTATGATATTTTTATTTATTTTGTTAACTATTTATCAATTGTATTTTAAACTGTTTGGGGCTATACTGGGGAGTGTTGTGGGCTGCATGTAGACCTTAGGGACATATATTTGACACTTTTGCTCTACAAAATTCTATGACTATAAGTTGAAGAGGAGGTGCCCTTCTTCATTAATGGTGGGAATGGAATTTCTTCACTCAAGGGACCTCCATTCCCTTTAAAATTCCAAACTACTTTTACATAAGTTTTTCATTCTCATAACAAAACTGTGAGACATATAGGGTAATAATTCTTCATTTTACACAGAAGAAGACTAAGTGTTTAAGGAAAAAAGTATCCTATGCAAGGTCAATTCTGTTAAACAACAATTAAGTGCTTATTATGGGCATAATACTGTGTTCTTCACTAGGACTTCACAGGGGAAAAAAATACCCTTTCCCTCAAGGAGTTGACATTCCACTCAGTGGAAGCATGCAAAGCCACATACATAAGTAAGAATAATCCTTGCAGAGGAAAATAATACTAACACCTGGGGGAGGGGTACTCATTCGCAAGTATGTGGTAATGTCTGAGTCTAAAACATTATGTATAATATTAGGGCTTTTTTTGAGGTGTTGATCAATTTTCTTGTATATTTTTTTCTCTTTTTCACCCTTTTATTTTAAATTTCCTGTTATAAGAAATGGTTCTCTAGAAGCAAGGAGGAGAAGGAATACAGAATCTAGGCAATCTAACACTGAAAGTTAGCAATAAAATCTATTTAAAAATTAAGAGCAAAGAATTGATAGAGGTACCTGTGCTGAACCTTGAAAGAAGGCAAGGATTTTAAGAGGCAGAGGTAAAGAGTAACACAATCCAGGTATGGAGGCTGTCTGGGTGTATGCCTACAGGCAGAGAATGGAGTGTTGAGAGTTCACTGAAGAGTAGGTAACACTGCTTGGCTAATATCTATTATGTGAAACAAAGTTGGAAAGGTAGGGAAGAAGCAGATGGTAGAGGGCCTTAAATATCAGCCTGGGGAGTTTGCATCTCATATACTAGAGACAATGGGGAGCCACTGAAGCTTTTTCAGATATGTACTTTAGGAAGATTAGTTTGTCACTTATGTGGAGGATGGATGAAAGAAAGAGGAGAGGCTGGAAACAAATTCAGAAGGTCTTAAAATAGTCTATGTGAGATAAGTCTAGCCTACAGAGGTGGCTTGGGAAAGGAGAGAAGGTGACAGAGGCAAGACATTTTATGAAGATAAAATCAATAAACCTTAACCACGAATAACTTATTAACTTTTTGAAATTTGTTGCCTCCACCTTTCCACAACAGAGGGAGTGATATACAATGGTAGACAGATAAATAAATAGATGGGTAAGTGGATAAAGTGAGGATGCACTTATTAAGCCAAGCACTGCACTAAGAACTGGGGACACAAATATAAGCCCATAAAACAACATCTGCCCTCAAGGAATTTACATTCAAGGGAAGTGGAGACTTGGTTAGGCAATGTGAGAGCCAATCTATCAGAACTCAGTTGTATTCCTTGAATGAAGTCCAAATTTATGGTGGAGAAGAATCAAGGCTAGTGACTGGAGTGGAAGCATCTTCATTTGGATGATCCTGGGGTTGCATACTTGAGTGATGGAGATAGCTGTATCCTCAACAGAAATTAAAAAATGTTTCTGTTTTTGGACCTGTTGGGGTTGATAAAATCTATAGAATATCCAGTTCAGAGAGAAGATATAGACCTGATCAGGAGTAATGTCAGGGTTAGATGTATAGATTTGAGGGTCATATGCGCAAAAATTATACTTTAACCTGTGGGAGATAAAAAGAGACAGATTTGTTACAAGAGTGATTTCTTGACTTTTGAGTGAATTGAATTTAAGTGAAGCAGAGTCGCACAAAGTCATCAGTCTCACTCTCTCCTCTAGAGTCATCTGAGTTCAGTGGCAAGATAAAAGTCAAGATGACTGGCAATGGCCCAGGATGCAGTAGTGACTTGGCCTTTCTAAATTAAGGTCTTTCCCAGACCTCAGATTGCCTGAGGAAATGCCCATTCATTGACTAAAGATGATCCGATTTTCCCTCACAAAAATTAGACAGCATGGAACAGGGAAAGAAGAAGCCCTAGGATAGTGCCCTGGGTCAAACCCACAGTAATAGAATATGGATAACCTTAGGAACAACAAAGGAAACTGAGAAAGATATGAAATAGGGAAGAGCAATAAAACAATATACATTTAATAAGAAACTATGTGTTAGGCCCTAGCTAAGAGCAGTTGAGTCCAACCTGAGATGCATGGGTTACATGAGGCCCTCAAATCCATTCATGAAACATTATGACATTTATTATTATACTCATTGGTAATATGAGTTACAGTGTATTCATAAATAAATATTAAATTCTAAATGCAGTCCTTAACAAGCTTTTGTTGCGCAATGTAGCCCAGAATAGGGCAAAGGTTGGATATCCTTTCTGCAGATGCAAAGAAAGGCAAATATATTAGAGACTGTACAGAAGACTCAAACACATATATCAATCAATCAACAGTCAACAGTCATTTACAAAGCTCCTACTATGTATCAAAAACAGATATTAATCACCAAGTTTTTATTTAGAACTTATTACAAATCAGGCACTGTACTAAGGGCTAAGGATATAGAAAAGGGTTGAAAATCTTTGTCTTTTCCCTCAAGAAAGTCACATTCTAAGAGGAGAGATAACATGCAAAGGATTAATACACTCAAGATAGATAACAACACATTTGGAAGGTAAACTAAGAGAAAAGACACTTAGAGAAACAAGAAATCTCTTGCATAATGAAACCAGGAGGCAGGGGTTGGAGGAGCATTCCAGGCATATCAGACTAGGAAAAGATATCAATTCATTGTTCTGTGCCAGAACAGGAAGAAGCCTGGTGTCTCAAGATTGTAGAAAATGTGAAAGGGATTCAAGTGTAAAGAGACTTGAAAGATAGGGAGAACCAGGTTGTGAAGGACTTAAAATGCAAAATATAAGATTTTACAGTAGGCTCTTAATCAATGCTTGCTGAATTGAATTTGTTAAAGGAAAACTAATAGGACTTGGTAGTTGACAGCATATGGAAGCAAAAAGCAATTAAGAATAAGGATAAGATTTTTAACGTGGGAGATTATGGTGCCAGAGAATGAAACTATGTAATTCAAAAGTGAAATGATTTGATATTAATAATAAGTTTATCTGAAAAGGAGTTAGGGCTCTTATTGAACTACCAGCTCAGTATGATCCAGCAGTGAAATGTAGTATCCAAGAGAAGCTAATGTAGTCTTGGGCATAGTTTCAAGGTCAATAAAGACATGATGGTTTTACTGTCTTCTGCCTTGGTCAGACCACATCTAGACTATTGTTTTCAGTTCTGTATAGACTACATTTAAGAAGAGCATTTACAAGTTAGTAGAACATTTAGAGGAGAATAGTTGAGATAATGGAAAAGACTGAATGAAGCAGAGAAACGTTTTTCCTAATTTGGGGAGCAGCTTGATGGATTTCTCCATATTGGAAGGTTTTCACTTGAAAGAGGAATTAAAATTATTCTGTTTGGCTCTAGAGGACAAAATTAGACATGAGTAGAAGGTACAAAGAGACAAATTTGGACTTTATATCAAGAAAATCATCATTACAATTAGACCTCTCCAAAACTGGAATGTGCTGCTTCAAGAGTTAGTGGTCCCTCTCCCATTGAAAGTGTTTGAGAAAAAGTCATTGAGTAGATTATAGAGGAGATTCTTTGTGTATGTGTGGCAGGGGTGAGGGGTTTGACTACTAAGGTCTCTTTCAACTCTGAGATTCTAGGATGGGATTGGGAAGAGATGAATGGGTTCTTTAGAAACAAATGATCAGATGTAATAAACATGTATTGCATATAACTGAACATTATTTTCTTATAAGGAGAAGGTATATGACAACCAGTCTTAGCTGTCTATATAGTCATATTTTATACAGCAGTTACATTTTTGAAAGTTCAGTTGTGATAAATCTAGTCATTTTCTGAACTGACCTTTGTGTCCTTATTATCACATCTGAAATATACCAATTCTGGGCATGGTAAGCAGTGAATAGTGTTCTATGTAGAACCCTGAAGTAAGGTTGTTGACTTCCTAAATGTACTGAGTGAATTTAATTGGCATTGATCAGTTCCAACTTCATGCAGCTCTCATTTGTTGACAGCATGCACAGTAATTTTTCATTTTTTTATTCAAGCCCCCTAAACCTATGGTTTTCAGCTAATCTTTTGTGATTATGTCTATAAATGCCAAACAACTGTTCAATTTATGCAATATAATCCAAATTGAGGATAGTTGAAATCATTAAACAAAACATTTGAGAAATAGAAATTTGGTTTAGATCTTCCAGTTGCTTTTGGCATTGTGTAGATAGAACCCATAGTTCTCATTATGAATAAATCCATATGAGGCCATCAATTCAGATATATGCATCAAAACATATTGGGGGAAAGGACATGTTATTCATTTTTAGAGCTTAGCTATAATATAGTCAGGAAAATCCCTCCCAACAAATTTTCAAAAGCAAATGAATGATTTTGAGTGGAATCAACATTGTGGTACCTAGAGTAAGCATTTATATTTATTGAATGGATATCACCCCCCCCCCCAATTCTAGGAGGTTGAGAACATCAAGCCATCAGAGAGGAGGGGCTGTCTAACAATGGGAAGGTGAGAGAGGTCAAAGAGTAAGAAAGGAAATCAGAGATAAGTGACTGGAAATATAAGAGAAAGACTAAAATACTAAGACTCCAAGGGAGAAAGTCTGAATAAAAAAAAGTATTACTTTACATCAATAAATCATCTGAGTGGCTCATAAGGAAAGAAAAATGCAAAAACAACTTCGAGAATACAAGAATACTATGAAAAAATACTATATTCTGTCAGAAAATGAATCCAAACTCTCTAATCAAAAAGGGGATTCTGTGGACTACCCAGAGATCATGGACTACTGAAAAAAAACAAATAATAGCCAAACCTCTAGAATTGTTTAAAAGATAGATGTGATTTTTAAAAGTAGAAATTAATTAGGAACAAAATTAGCTTAGAAATCACAGTTATCCATGAAAATTTAAAAAGAATGAACAACTGAGTATGAAAAATTGAATGCCTATGAAGAATCTCTCCAAAGAAGTAGTAGCTCCAAAACAGAGGAAATAATATATTTGGATTAAAAAATACAAAAGTGTAGGAAAAATGGGCAGAAAACAAGAAAAAAGAAAGAAGGTTAAAAGATCCCATGAATTCTACTATAAACCTAAGTGACTGATCTCGAAGGAAGGCTATGTTGAGATAAATTAAGTATCAAAACTCTCTCAGGAGAACATGACAAATTTAAAAGAAAAAACTGAGATAATTTAAGTATCTTAGCTTTCTCAGGAGAACATGTCAAATAAAAAAACTGAAATAATTTGAGTATCATAGCTGTCTCAGGAGAACTTGACAAATAAACAGAAAAAAACTACCAAAATATCCAAATATCATACTGTAAGCAACAATACAGGAAAGTTGTGTAAAACTTTTACAGAAAAACAACACAAAACCAAGTCTAATCACTGAGGAAAAGCATGATTTTAAGCAGAATAATTTGAAGCATTCCTGCAAAGAAAATGGTGAGCAGATTGTTTGATGATTCTACCGCCCTATTGTTGCTTCCCTCTGGTTTAGTCTACAAGATTTGTAAACTGATTGATCACTAATTGTAGTTGCTCAATAGACCAGTCAAAACTCATATCAAGAATGTTGCTCACCCCAATAAGCCTATATTTGATTCATATCCTACTTTATTACTGGTTAGTGTTTCAGCTTCTTTGCTGATTCTCTGAGGTTTTCTAAGAAAACCATCATATTGACTGTTATAAGAATAAATCTGACTCATCTTTGTGTCTACACCATTATTTCTCTTTCTTTTTTACTTTCTAGAATTGTGAAAAATAATAGTGAGGGGACAGCTAGGTGGTGTGATGGATAGAGCACCAGCCCTGGAATCAGGAGGACCTGAGTTCAAATTTGGCCTCAGACACTTAATAATTACTTATCTGTATGACCTTGGTCAAGTCACTTTACCCCATTGCCTTGCAAAAACCAAGAAAAGAAAAATAATAGTGAGGGGAGGGAGTAATCTTGCTTTACTCATGTTGATAGACTGATTGAATGATATGTGTGCTTTTGCCTTTAGAAATATAATTTTTATCATGTATTTTTAAAAAGATCTCATGCTATTGCTTTGTAGGGTTTGGAGGGTATGAATTTATATTGTACGGTGGCTAAGACTTTTCCTGAATCTTGATATAATGTGATTCTGGTTGTTTTGTTTTGAATATGATTAATTGTTTTTCTGTTGTTGAAACATGCTTACACATATAGATTGAATTCAACTTGGAATAATTTTGGGGTATAATTTTGTCATCTTTATTGACATTAATTTATTTGTCCATTTATTATATTCACTAATGATATGATCTATAGTTTTCTTTATCTTTTACTTTATTTTTTCCTGGTTTAGGTATTAGAACCATATAGGACACATAGAACGAATATGATAGTGTTTTCTTATACTTTGAAAAAAATAAGTGTGGTATAGGTATTAATTGTTTTTAAACAGTGTGAAAGTATTCAGCTGTAAATCTAATTTGATCAAGGTTCTCTTCCCTCCCTGCCTTTAGTAATTCCTGTATTGCCTGTTCAATTTAATTTTCTGAGATCAGGTCATTGAAGATCTCCATTAATTTGTGTGTTTTTCATTTTTTGGAAAAGGAATAATTTTTTTTATTTTTTATTTACCTATTATATATTTATATATGGAGATTCCAATAATTCTTTCATGTTTTATCTGTTGTGGTTTCATCTTATCCATTCTATTTATTTTGGTAGTTTTATTTTACTCTATCTTTTTCTTAGATTAGGTAGATTAGGATTATCAATTTTGTAACTTTTTTATAAAGATCCAGTTAATATAGCTGAGCTTAAAATTTCTGTTATCTCCATCTCTCTTTTGTATTTATTTTGAGTTTATTTTTTATTTTCATATTTTAAAATTACATACTCGCTTCATCAATCCTGTATTTTTATCTTGTTAATATGTTTTAGAAATGTAAATTTCCCTCTATGGAATGCGGTAGCTGTATCACAAACACACTGGGGATATTATCTCATTGTTTTCTTCTTCTTTCATATGATTATTGTTTTTCTGATTTTTTCTTTGACTTACTAATCATTTAATATGCTAACAATCTCCATTTATGTCTTTTTCTTTTACTTATGTTCCCTGTATTAATTACTATTTTATTGCATTAGGGATAGAGTCTTCTGTGATTTCATGGTATTCAAAACACCTGGGGGGAAGAGAATTCTTCCACCACTGCAGCTCAACATATTCTCTCTGACATATAATTTTAGAGAATTGTCCAGAGTGCTGAGATTTGCCCAGGGTCACATTGCCAGCATGTGTCAGAAGCCAGAGTTGAACCTAGGCCTTCCTGGTTATGGTCTATAAAGTATGTGTTCAATATTTCTGCTTTTCAACACTCATTAATAATTTTTCAATTCCCTAGTACCAGAAATCTAATTTTGTAAAGGTACCATATTTTATTGAGAAGTACACATCTACTTTGAAGCTCCCATTCAGAAGATATTATAAGTCTATCAGATCTAACTTCTACCACAGTTCATTCAGTTCTGTAGTTTCCTTTTTGTATTTCTTCTTATATTTCTCTAGCTCTGAAAAATAGAGATAAGAACCTATAACCTTTTTTCCTTTCTTGGGAAACTTCCTACACTTGTTGCTTCCATTTCTTCTCTTCTTACTCCTCACTTCTTTGACTTCTTGATTCTGACTTCATTCAACTGAAACTTTTCTTTCTAAAGTTTCTATTATATCCTTTTCCCCATAGAAATGAGAATTAGTAGGAAATTTAGAGAATTAAAGTCTCACCTCATTGTACAAATAAGGAAGGTGAAGCTTAAGGTGGAAAAATATACCCAAGTTGATATAGGTGACAGAGTCACAGTTTGAACCCAGGTCCACTAACTCTGAATTTAGAGTTCTTTCCATTAGGTCATATTAATGAAATAGAGTAATGGTGCCTACAGACTTTGGACTCTGAAAAAAGAACCTTATTTTTCTCCTTTGTAAATTTGGAGCATTGAACTAGACCCCTCAGTAAGATCCCTTCCAGATTTTTGAAAAGAAAATATTTTTATTTATTTCAATGAATATTTCCTATTACATGCAACAAATTGGTGATTTTTTTTTTACATTTTGAGTTTCAAATTTTCTCCCTTCCTCCAATCCTTACCCCATTTTTTGAGAAAGCAAGCAATTTGATTTCAATGATACATGTGAGGTTATGCAAAGCATATTTCCAACCAATATATCTTAATGGCTAACTGTGATAGTCTTTTCTAGTTCTTATCCTTCTTAATCCCTCTCTGCTGCATATGACAGTCTCTTGCTCTCTATTTTCTTGACTCTGGGTTTTCATAGCAGTACTCTGTCTTGATACTATCTGGCTAACCATTCCTTCTCAGTCTCCTTGGTTAAATCATCATCTATTTCATGCTCTATAATGACTATTGTACCCGAAAGGCTCTATCCTGCCCCCTATTCTCTCTCTCTATTCTCTCCAGTGGCTTCAATAGCTCCCTTGGACTTATTAATTATCTTTATGAAAATGATTCACAGTCACAGATATCCTACCCTATCATGGTCCCTAATCTTCAATCGGCATCAGCTACTCCCTATTGGACATTTCAGACTAGATTTTTTGGAGACATCCCAACATGTACAAAATAGATCTTGTTATCTTTTTTCCCCAAACCTACCCCCTCTTCTAAATTTTACTACTTCTGTCAATAGCATCACCATTCTTCATGTCCCTCTAATTTATAATCATAACTTAATCCTGGATGCCTCACTATCCCTTATATCTTATTTGACCCTTCTCTTTCATTTCTCAGGCAAGGACATGGTCCAAAATTATCACTTTCCCTTCCACTTCTTAAATCACATTCTTTTCAACCTTACCCATCTTCATTTGAATGCTCTCTGCTACCCCATTTCTGTGTCAATGTAGTTGTTGAACTTGCCTCATTCTCCATTTTTCCCCCCGGGCTTAAATGTTAGAAATAACCATTAATAAAGAAAAGACTGTTGGATGGAAGCAATGCCATGTGGTGGAAGTCATACTGTGACTTGAATCATGAGACCTGGTCCTGCTTTCTGCTTTTAACATGATCACATATCTCTCTCTTAGGAACCTATCTCAGATTCAGTACCACTACCACCCCATTGACCCTGGTTGATTGTTGCCCTTGAGAATTTCTATGTCTTCTTTATGCAGTCTTACAAGATGCAACCTTTTCTCAGAGATGGTGGTTTCCTTTCTGCCAAATATATACTGATAAAATGTGTAATTCCCCTGCTTCTAACTAGATATACAATCTTCCTTCCAAATGAGTTTCTTTACTTATTCACCCTTTCCTTTTCCCCTTTGGAATGATATCTCATATTTTCCTTCTGCAATCCCAGTCCTTCCAGACACATTGAATTTATCCTATTTTCCTCATGGTTTCCATTGTTGTTGAGAAAATAAAAAATTACTAACCTTTCTCTGTTCATCTGGGTAGAGACATAGTGCTCTAGTTCTCTATGTCTCTCACCTTCTTTCTCTGCAATTTATACATCTCCATCCTGTGTTATCTCTCCCATTAAAAATATTGATTCAGTTATGGATCAAAAGATTTAGTATATACATTATTAATTGATTCTTTCCTCCTCCTGATTATTTAAATTATCCTTAAATCTTTACTCCTTGGTTATTTCTTTCATTGATGACTCTTTCTTGTTTTTGTTTGACCTTTCAATTCAATATGGATCTTCTAAACACAAGACATTTGATTTAATTATTTAGATCTTTCTTGACAATTCTACACATTTATATTATGTTTTTCTCCTTTGGTGTGTTTACAAATCAAATATTTTCCTCATATATGTTTTTAGGACTGCATCAATTTCTTCTTTTGTTGAAGGTCCATATTTATTTCATTCTTTAATTTTGATTAGGCTCAGGTTTTTCAGGACATGTTATTTTGGGTTGCTTCTTGAACTCCTTTGACTTTGGGATGTGTTATTCCATTCTCTTTGGTTTCTCATTATTATGGAATAGTCCTGTGTTATTCACATTGTCAGTCTTTCATATTTGTTCACCTTTCTTATTTAAACTTGTAAAATTTATTGTTATTAAAAAATTGGAGGGGTGGCTAGGTTGCACAGTGGATGGAGCACCGGCCCTGGAGTCAGGAGTGCCTGAGTTCAAATCCGACCTCAGACACTTAACAATTACCTAGCTGTGTGGCCTTGGGCAAGTCACTTAACCCCATTGCCTTGTAAAAAAAACCTAAAAAAATTGAAATACAACTACTATATTCTTTGAAGTGTCAGGTATTGGCTGTTTTTCTGATGATTATCTCTGTATTTGTTATATCAGTGATTTGTAGACTATATTCAAAAGTCCTTGACAATTTCCATGTATTGTTTTCTGAAATAGGTTATTTAGATTTTTCTTTTTCATGTTCTTCTGGTACATCTGTTATACTTAAATTAGCTCTACACATACTAGTTTTAAGGTTAGTTGGTCTATGTTCTTTTCTTTTGGAAAAAAAAACCCACTTCTTTCACTTCCATAATTTTGATTCCCAAATATGTTATTCTCTTCCTGAGTTTCTTTTACTTTTGTGAGATTAACTATTGTGTCTCCTAAGTTCCATATCCTACTTTGTATTTTTAAAATTCTGTATTGCTAACTATTTTCTAATATATCTTTTCCCTAATTTCTTCTTTTGAAATTTTATTTATTTTTTGATCCATTCTGCAGTTGTTTTGTTGTTATTCAGTGACCTCTGGGGAGTCTCATTAAATGATTTTAGTTCATTTTTTTTTTAGGTTTTTTTGCAAGGCAATGGGGTTAAGTGGCTTGCCCAAGGCCACACAACTAGGTAATTGTTAAGTGTCTGAGACCGGATTTGAACCCAGGTACTCCTGACTCCAAGGCCGGTGCTTTATCCACTGCACCACCTAGCTGCCCTACAATCATTTTTTTCTTAATGTAACAACACTTGTTCAATATTTTTGAGGTTTGCTTCTTTTTGTCTTTGTGGTCTTCACTATTTATCTGCTACAAACTCTCTTGAACTTCTAGTTTGTCTCTTGCATTCATAATCACTTGCATCTGCCTTCCTTCCTCATTCTGTATCTTTTTCTGCTTTCATTCCTTCATATTCATGCACATCATAGAATTTCAGGGCAAGCTGAGGCTCTGTCCTGCACCCTGAACCATTTCTATATTGCAGCCCATTCTTACAGTAATTCTTCCTTTCTCTCATGTGACTGGCCAGAATCAGTATCTGCTCCATCTTTTGGGATGAAGGGGATTTCAAGCTGAGTCATTGCCCTGGGGGGGAGCAGGCTCCCCACAGATGGACTCTGAATCACACGCCTTACATTTTGCTTATGTTCACTGAACTTAGAGTAGGAAGTAGGTTAGAGGTAGGACTGCTGAATGAAAGCTTTAAGTATTTAAGATGTTATTTCCTGAGGTTTATATCTTGGACCATGTTTCTGTCTTATCTTGTGTCTTCAGGCTTTAGTTACTTTCTATCTGGCACATAATTTCCTTTTCAAAGGTTTTTGTATTGCTAAAAGCAACTACTCTACCATCTTGCTAGTCATGTGATCACTGGAGCCTCCATTTTCAGTCAATAGAAATGATGAACTTTGTGCATTCGAATGAGGCTGAATTTGAATGCTTTAGTGCCTTTACCAAGTCAGCTCCTTCTACTATCTTTGTAGTTATATTTGTTATTTTTCCAGGACTCAACTTGGAGTCAGAAGGACCTAAGGTTAATTCTACCACTTCCCAGCTGTGTGACCTTGGGTCAATCACTTTTCTTCTCTGAGTCTGTCACTTCATCTATAAAAAGAAATATGATGATATTCATATTGTCTATCTTACAGAGCAATTAGAGGGCGCAAATGAGAGGATGAGCATGAAACAACTTTATAACTACAGTGTTTATGATGAATGTGATTTATTTTAGAGGAGAATATAGGGAGGGCTTCCAAAGTGGGGTTGTATCTGAAATCTATTTGGTTTAGGGAATGTCTCCTGTGGAAATGCCTTCTACTAATGCAAACTGGTGATTCAATCATCTGTGACTATCTGAGATATTGAGAGATTGAGACTGGTCCACTAGTCTGTGTCAGCAACAGAACTCCTGAGTCCAAGATAAATTTGACATTTCTTCTGCCATATATTTTATTATTGAAAATGTGAAAGGGTCTTTGGCACTGTATCAAGGACTTGGCTTGAAGAAAGACCTTTAGAAAGAGAAACATGGTCAAATTGGAAGGTACGTTTATGCCTTTTGAATCTTACTCTTCCTCTGACACCCACACCTACTTCAGATCTCCTTATTTTAATAATACATTATATATTACCATATCCCATCAGCATTTGAAAATATTAAGCATTGTGTTCAGTAATGTTAGGAAAGAAAAAGCTGCAAGACCAGGCTTGTACATAAATGGAGTAGGCATCATATATATAGTGTTATAAGCTGACCAATGGAAGGCATTATCTACCTCTAAATCTCTCTCCTATGGGCCTGTTATAGTTGTTTCTTCCCAACCCACAGGAGTGTCTCAATGGGAATTGATGTAAAAGCAGGGGACATGGTCTGCAGAAATTCCTTATTGATGTGCACATATATAGAATCATAGAGTAGAGATGGAAAGGACCTCTGACGTCATCCAGTCCAAGGCCCCTCCTTTTATATAGGGGCAACCTGAGACCTGGGGTAGTGAGCTAACTTGCCCAGGTTCACACTTAAGAGCAAGGATCTGGAGCTCTATGACTGACTAGTCCAACCCTCTCATTTTACAGCTGGGGAAACTAAGGTTCAGAGACGTGAATTGATTTGCTCAAGACCACCCAGATAGTAAGTGACAGAGGAAGTGACTTCCATTGACTCTAACCAGATGATTCTTTCCACCGACCCTACATTGTACCCATAACTCATCAGTTTGGAGAGTGCTGAAAGTCAAAACAGGAAAGAGTTGATGAGGGAGTGAGCCAAGGCCAGTAGTGGAGGAGTGGCACCTAAGTGGCATCTAACCTTTATGGTTTTGCTAATATTTGACTCAGCTTCTCAAGGAGATGAGCTTCAGGACCAACCATCCAAGCTGTATGAGGCAGCAGCAGCCCTTGAGCTCACAGAGCAACAGCTGCAGTGGTGAGTGGCTCTCACTGCAGTGGCTGAGCTCAGTCCTGGTGTCTCCAGTGTAGCTCCCTGGAATGGTGCAGGGCCAGTTAGGGGGAATGACTCATCGACTGACATTGGTCTAGAAGGTAGGTAATTGCGTCAATTGGTTTCCCGGTTGCTTTTTGCTGTTTCTTTCCTAGCACATCCCTTCTTATGCCCCCCTTCCTCCCCACGGGGAGTGGGAAACCAACAGAGTTGTTTGTCTATTCATTCTCCTCACAAACATTTTACTACTGATCCCTGAGTTTAAGAAAATACAAAGCTAAAAGATTCAAATGAAAGTTTAGCTCTGAATTTTCACCTTAAGACCATATGATTGTAGATTTAGAGTCATAAGGGACCTCAGAATCAATGCCCAGAGTCAATACCTATGCTGCTCACATCTTCCAGGTCTGCCTCTCTTAGCCTCAGTTTCCTCACATGTAAAATCAGGGAATTAGATCGGATGACCTCTAAAGTACCTTCCAGTCCTATCATGTCACTAAACATCCCTAGGTCTCAGTTTGCTCATCTGGAAAATGAGGGAATCAGATTGGATGATCTCCAAGGTCTCTTTCAGCTTTAAAATTACTAAATAGGTCTAGGACAGAGTGGGGAGCACACTTATGAACTGCATTACCCTAAGAAATTTATTCAGGCCCAAAATAGGAGGAACCTCAAAAGGGATTTTGATCAAATCAGAGATGACAGAGATGAAATGATACCCAGATATCATGAAGCAGCTGGGCAGCAAGGTGGATAGAGTGTTGAAGTCAGGAACATCTAAATTTTGATTCCGCCTCAGAGATTTAGTAGTTGTGTGACCCTGAGCAAGTCCTTCTCAGCCACAACTTCCTCATCTGTAATATGAGTATAATAGTATTACCTGCCTCCCTAACATTGTTATCAATTAGCATGTAAAATATTTTGCAAAGCATTAGCAATTATCATCGAATGCTTAGAAATGGGTTACCTAGAGATTCTTTTCTTGTTGTTCAATGATTTCAGTGATATCTAACCCTTTGTGACACCATTTAGGGTTTTCTTTGCAATACTACTGGGGAGGTTTGTCATTTCCTTCTCCAGTCTATTTTACAAAGGAGAAACTGAGGCCAGCAGGATGAAGTTACTTCACCAGGGTCATACAACTAAGTGAGTGTCTGAAACCATATTTGAACTCCTAAAGATGAGTATTCCTAACTTTGCTTAGGGTTGCTCAAACGTATCACATGTCGTGGTGTAAACAGAATCAACAAAATAATGATGTCATGAGAAGGTACTTAGAGCCTGAGACTTTTGCCTAGATGACTTTGAAGGGAGAAAAAGACAACAGAACTTGTTTTCAATTAGCAAACATTTATTAGGATCTTATATGTGGCAGACATTGTGCTAGATGCTGGGCATCCAAAGACAAAAAAGAAGTCGTTTTAGTCCTCAAGAAATTTGCATTCTTTTTTTTTTTTGCAAGGCAATGGGGTTAAGTGGCTTGCCCAAGGCCACACAGCTAGGTAATTATTAAGTGTCTGAGGTCGGATTTGAAACTCAGGGCCGTAGCTCTATCCAATTCGCCACCTAGCTGCTCCTGAAGTTTGCATTCTAATGTAGGAGACATGTGCATAAATTGGTACCCTACCAGATGAATCTAGAGGGACCAGAAAAGATGTCCTTTGAACTGCGTATTGAAAGGAGCTAGGGACTCTGAGAGAAAGATTTCAGATGACCACAACCAAAACCTGAAGATGAGAGTTGGTACATGTGTCAGAAAGCACCAACATAAGCCAATATAGTTGAATCATAAAGGGTGCAGGTAGGCGGTAATATGCAAGAAGATTGAAAAGGTAGAAAGAAGTCGGCTTGGGAAGAGTTTTCCATCCCAAATAGAAATTTACAATTGATCCCAGAGATATTAGGGACCCACTGGAGTTTATTGAAATGGGAGAGGGGGGAGTGGTGACATGGTAAGAGCTGAACTTTTAAAACATCACATTGGGGACACTGTGGAGGATCGATTTGGATGAGGAGCAATGAGGCAGAGAGACCATTTAGGAGGTTAGAGTAATATTGCTGACTCCAAGCCACAGGTAAATGGACGATTGTATTACTCACCACCTCTTTTTTAATCTGTACTGTCTTTGACATTGGTTCATTCTCAATGGCTCAAAATGACTTTCCACACTTGGCTTGAGTCCCATCTGGTAAATTGCAGATAGGAGCACTTCTTTGCAAATAGACATGCTTCTGTATCTAGTCCAGTGCAGAGAGCCATGGAACCAACTGAAGCAACTAGCCCTGCTATGGAAACAACACCACCACCAACTAAACCACAGCCATCAGTAATGGGAACCGTCAGCACTTTGTAATGGGTCCCCTTCCTTTGGCTCCATAGAGAGGGAATATTTCCATCAGATATCACCAGTACTAAAAATCATTAGCCAGTGTATGGGCAGATGGCCGGCTGATAATTGTTTCTAAGGACAGATGGCATTTTCTTGTGCTTTTAAAGCTCAGCAGTTGCAATATGAAACCTTCACAGGACCATAAAATACAGACCACTTTAAATAATCCTTAACTGGGATTTTGAAGAATGTGCTCAAAGAAATAATGTTATTTTCAGTCCTATCCACAGCGGACTGCCTAGTATGTGGACAAGAAACAACAGGCTAATGGGGGCTATGTCTACACACATAAACCACTTTGAAAGAAAACTGAATTGAATCCAATTAGACAAGAGCTATTAGAAAACCTCTCAAAAATGTGAATGCAAGGGGTGACTAGATGGCGCAGTGGATAGAGCACTGTCCCTGGAGTCAGGAGTACCTAAGTTCAAATCCGGCCTCAGACACTAAATAATTACCTAGCTATGTGGCCTTGGGTAAGCCACTTAACCCCATTGCCTTGCAAAAACTAAAAAAAAATGTGAATGCAACATGGTAGTAACTGGTTTGTAACCAGGCAATTAACAACCTTGGGAGTCCCTGTGGGGAGACCAAAAAAAGAGAATAAAATTAACTGTTCTCAGTGAGCTTCCAGTCTAGTTAGACAAGGAAGTCTAAATACCAGATAAATGTATAGTCACTAAATTTTCAGAGGAGAGAGGGAAGGTCAGGGGATGAAGCAGGATTAGAGAAAGGTTTAGAAGGATGAGTAAAATTTAGAGAGGGTGGGAATTCCAGACACAAGAAAGATTCAAAGGAAAGAATGCTAAGGATACATTGATTAATGAATATAGATGTGAGTTTAAAGAGAAGGGATGATATAGGGCAGGCATGGGAGAGTCCGTTAGAGGCCAGAATGTGAAAGGCCTTGAATGATAGTCTAAGGAACTTGAACTGTGTCCTGTAAGCCTAAGGGAATGATTAAAAGGTTTTGAACAAAGGGGTGATATGTACAGAGCAGTTTTTTTTCAAAGCATTGTGGCAGGGTAGAAAGAACAGTAAATTGGAAGTCAGGAAAATTAAGTTTTGCCTCTTTCTTTTGCAACTTACCACCTTTGTGTTCTTGGGCAAATCTACTTCTTTTTGAGTCACAGTTTCCTTCTAGGTAAAATGAGAAAGAAGCAGGGCTGGATTATTAATGACTTTTCCATCTTTACATCCATGATTCTAATTTTTCACCATAAAAACCTGGTACTAGGGAGTCCTAAACTCACTCTGATGATTATGACCTCCACCCAACACCAGAGGGGGCTCTGGAGAAATGCCAAACCTCATATAGTTATCATGGCATGGATGACCTATATCTGCCTCTAGTTGGGTGACAGGACTTATTTTGTCAGTCTAAACTGTAAGCCCCAAAGCATGCTGTTGGTCTCGGGATTAATTTAAGCAAAGGAGATAGTGTATGTGAGAAACTTTGCAAGCCTATAAAATGCTAATTATTAGTTTTTAATTAGCTTTTCCCACTGGGCAAATCTCCTACCTCTTCCCTCTTTGGATTTGTGTTATTTCAGGGTACCTTCATCATGTGAACATGGTAAAAGAGAGTCAATCTCACTTGGGCAGGCTCACTGTATTTAGTGTTTTTACTCATCAGTAAGGATTCAATATGGGGAAAAAAATCATAGCATACATTTAAACTACTATAGGAAGTATATGCCCTTAACCCAGGCTACCCTTAAACACTATATAGACATATTTTGAACCCAGATATTTTAGGAAAGACTGTTTGTTTACTTAGTCCCATTTTTTCCATACAGTAAATACTCTGCCTTCATAAGGGTCATTGTGAAGTTCCCGGGGGAGAGATACAGGCAGCATCTCCCAGTGCCTCTACCTGCCACAGGCAACAATATCCCATCCTCTCTCGGACTTCTACCTTGAGAGCTTTTCATTTAGCTGGACTGAGAGGAATCTGCTCCTTTCTCCTGACTTGTTCATCACTAGTGGGATGATTGGATCTAATGGAAGACTAGCAATATGGAGAATGAGATTGCTCTAGTTGCTCTTCATCACGTTTAACCTTGACTTCTTCCATTGTTCTTTTCATTTCTTTGCGTCTCCCCTCGTCAAGTTGGACTCTCAACCCTTCCGTTTTATGGGTAGGGTCGACTGGAGCCTCCTGCTTATCATATAGAGCATAGGTAGTTTCTGTTACATTGAAATTAAACTGACAGCATGTGTATAATGAATTAGGAGAAAGACGTCAGGAAACCTCATCAGGAGGTTATTGGAATTGTTTAGGTGGGAGGGGAGGAAGAGCCCAATTGGGGTGCTGGTTCTGTGAGTAAAATACAAAGGAAGATAAAAGAGACATTGAAGGAAGGCTCTATGAGACCTTGGGGGCTGGGTGTGGAGAGTGAGAGGAGAAGGAGGAGTCAAAAATGACTCTGAAGTTTCAGGCTTAGGTGAGTGAAAGAAGGACCAGAAATAGAGACATCAATAAAGGAGTGGGGTGGGGGGACTGCTTTTATAGAAAATGTGACAAGTCCAGTTTCAGACATGGGGAATTTGACAGGAAGGTGGCAAATCCCAGAAAATGTTCCCAAGGCTATTGGTAAGGTGGGATTGGAGCTCTTGAGAGAGGTCAGGGCTAGAGAGAGGCCCTAAGGAGGCAGTCATATGGTGGCAATGGCTAAATCATGAGCTCTTTGAAGGAGAGGAAAGACAGAAGACAAGTGAAGGGCAAGGAGGGAAACAACCTCACTGAGAACTAGCAGCTAAATTGCTCTTTCCACAGTTTCAGGATGACTGAGTCTAATTCTTTCCTTCTAAAATCAGAGTGTGTGACAGAGTATGAATGTGTGTGTGTGTGTGTGTGTGTGTGTGTGTGTGTGTGTTTGTCAGTTCGTGTGTGTGTGTGTAATACAGACTGTCTAACTTATCTTCTTATTTATTGTAAATCTCTGGTTTCTTTGTCTTTCTCATCTTGAAGGGAAAGGGGCCCACACAACCTGCAGGAAAACCATTTCTTTTGACGGAGCATTTTTTTAAAGAGGATGCCTAAAGGAAAACAGAAATCCACTGTGAGAATACATAGATTTGTGGGAGTTTCACTACAGGAGGAAAAGGAAAAATAAAGAGGGAGCTGAGGAAGGGAGGGGGAAAGAGAGAAATAGAATGAGAGAGGGACAGAAGCAGAGAGAGACAGCAAAAGACAGACAGAGAGACAGTGTATGTGGAGGAGGAAGAGAGAGGGGAGAAAAATGGAAGGAGATAGGGGAAAAGAAAAGGGAAGAAAGGGGCAAAGAGGAAGAAGGTAGAGGCAGAAAGAAATGGAGGCAGGCAGAGAGGGGGAAAAGAAGAGAGGAGAGAGGGGGAAAGATGGGATACAGAAAAATAAGGGTAAGAAGAGGGGGGGAAGGGAGAGAGGGAGAAAGGAGGGGAAAGATAGAATAAAATGGGAAATAGAAGTGAGACAAGCAAAGAGAGATAGGAGCCAGGCTGCAGCAGAGATAAAAGAGGGAGAGACAAAGATGGGAAGAGAGAGAGAGAGGGAGAGAGAGAGAGAGAGAGAGAGAGAGAGAGAGAGAGAGAGAGAGAGAGAGAGAGAGAGAGAGAGAGAGAGAGAGGGAGAGAGAGAGAGAGGGAGAGATAGGCAGGAAGGTGAGGAAATGGAAAGAGGAGACATGCAGAGGGGTGAAAAAGATAGAAGGAATGAGAGAAAGGAAACAGAGAAAGAGAAAAAAAAGATGGGGGAAGAAGGTACAGAGGAAATGGAGACTAAGCAGAGAGAAGGGGAACAAGTAAAGAGACACAGGAGCTAGGCAGAGGCAGAGAGTGGGGCAGAGGGAGAGGAGGGGGGACAGAGAAAGGGGAACTACAGAGAAAGACGGGAAGGGCAATAGCCAGAATGGAGGAAAAGATGGTGGGGGGGAGAACTGAAGAAGAGAGGGAGGAAGACTAGACAGAGGCAGAGAAAGGGAGGAAGGAGAGGACAGGCAGAGAAGGGTCAGGCAAATGGCAAGGGGGAGGTGTCATGCCCAGATATAATAAGTGCTATGGGCTATTTGAGGGTTTGATGGGTTTTTGTATGATTGTTCTTGTGTTCCTTTGTGTCTTAGACTATCTCTGTGGTGGAGAAAATAAACAGCTGCCTTCTACCTGAAAAAGAAGGGTGGTGGGAGGGGGAAAGTAGCAAGTGAAACCTCCTTCTGCCTTTAACATAAAGCCGATGCCATAGGAACAGCCTTCCATCAAGGAGCTGATTCTCCCCCCAGGGTTCTTTCTCTTTAGGGGCCCAAGCCAAAGGATGGCCAGTCATTTGGTGATGAATAGCAGTGGTGCAAGTCATTGTTTGAGTCAGAGATTTCCATCCTCCAGCACTCTGGGCCAGAAGTGGAGCTTGCCAAGGGCCCCAGCAGGCCCAGGGGCAGAACTGAGAAGTTGAGAACAGAGCTGAATTCAGCCCCTAGCTGCAGTGCAGGCTTGCTGAGGGGGGGGAAGGGCAAGGGCTAGGCCCAGAATGCATCTTGTCCCTTCCCTCCTGGCAGTCAGAGGAGGGGAGGGGGAAAGGAGTGGAATGGCTTTTGTGGACCCTCCAGAAGGAAAAATGCTCCGGGCATAATGGTCCTTGCTGAAATAGGGAAGAAGAATATGTTTTAAATAGAGCTGAATGAATCCCCTTCCTTATTCTCTGTCTCTGTCTGAGGAAGGGCTGAAATGTTAGCTGAATACAATGGCATGGAAGGGTGCTAAACAAGACCCCCCCTGACATGTGGGCCTGCATGGAGCCACCTTCCCCAAAGGTCTGAAATACTTTAGGGCTCAGCATTCATATAAATGAATTGCTCAGGAGCCACTCCTTCCCAGCTGTGTGTTTACTTCATTCATTCATTTGTTCATTCAGTTATTTGCTTGTTTATTCATTCATACATATGTTTGTTGATCTTTTTGTTGGTCCAGACCTTGGATTTCACCGGTTAGGGGACACTTGGTAAGGAGACACCCCTTGACAAAGTGCATCTGCAAATACTTCAAGGGTTCCTGGAGAACTAGAAGGTTTGCAAGAATAGCAGGCACATTATTTTTTTTTCTTTAAATGGGAAAAATGGGGTAAAGTGACTTGCCCAAGGTCACACAGCTAGTATCAAGTGTCTGAGGTCAAATTTGAACTCAGGTCCTCCTGACTCTAGGACTGGTGCTCTAATCATTGTACCACTTAGCTGCCCCTGAAGGCACATCATTTTACAGCAAATAGCATTTAATCAAATTTCAAGGGAAACAAAACAACAGGAAATGATTGCCCCCTCCTCCAATTATAAGTAGAGTATATATACTCTCTCACTGTTCCTATACATCAAGGCAGGGAGAGCACCCAGAGAGAGCAAGGGTAATCAGGGAACATGTCTGGAAGACATGTATGTAGAAAACATTGATGATCAGGAAACATGCCTGGCCAGAGAATATGCATGAAGGGAATGTGCAAAGGGGGGACACTGGGCCAGATCTCATATATTTCTGGGCCAGCAATAATATATTTTAGAAAATTCCCCAATTCTACAGAGTCCCATTGTCAGTTCCAAAATAGCCACTGTCCCCTGCTGATATATCACTGCATGACTTACTGCTAGTTGCTATATATGCTTGGTCTAAGTTATCTTCTTACTTATCGTAAATCTCTGGTTTCTTTGTCTTCCTTTGTCTTCTGATATTTCCTATAGCTCATGTCATGCTGGGATATCAGCTGGCCATCTGTTCTGGTCTCCTGATCACCCAGAGCTGTTCTTCGCTGATCACTTGATAACGTTGTTGCTGTTGGGTCATCTCAGTCATGTCTAATTCTCCATGACCCCACTCGGGATTTTCTTGGGAAAGATGCTGGAGGGGCTTGTTATTTTCTTCTTCGGCTCATTTCATAGATGAGGCCAATAGGGTTAAGTGACTTACCCAGGACCACATAACTCCTAAGCTTCTCAGTCTGGGTTTGGACTCAGTAATCTTCCTGACTTCAGATCTACTGTAGCACCACTCAAAGCATTTACTAGTCTTATGCTGTTTGGCCTCTTTAAGACAATCAGCTGTTTTCTGTTGGCATCTGCTTAGGTGCATTGTCTAATAAGTCTTTCTCTGATAAGGAAGGCTTAAATCTGTTTTGGTGCATACCTAACCTGGGTCTATGAGCAATGAGACTGAAATAGTAAACAAAAGCCAGTAGAGGTCCTAGGCTTAGACTATCACTCTTTTGACTCTTCTGATACCAATTTGAAATTCCTGGTGCTTGACAGCCATCTGACTTGATTAGAAAATTTCTTCTAACTCCCGTCAGATTCCTAATTATCAATCTTAGAACCTTTGGGATATACGGCAGTTAGGAGGCACAGCTTATAGAGTCTTGGGCCTGCTGACAGAAAGATTTAGAATTTGAGTTCAAAGTTGACTTGTGAGGTCCTAGGCAAGTCATTTAACTTCTGTTTGCCTCAGTTTCCTCAACTCTACAATGAGTATCATAGAATCTAACTTGCAGGGTTGTTAGGAAGAGAGAATAAGATGATATTTATAAAGTGTTAGCACAGTGTCTGCTAGATACTATAGAAATGCTTATTTCTTCTCATCTCTCCCTCTAGCCCCATCCCCCTCCCTTCCATCACCTTCCTCTTCCCATTCACAAAACCACACAGGAGCTATATATTAAGGGAAATTTACTCCTTACTTTATATATTAAGGTAAATTTACTCCTTACTTTCTGCTACCCATAATGCTGTTGGTAGTTGTAACTATAGTATCTAAGCCCCCATCCACACACACACACACACACACACACACACACACACACACACACACACACTCATACATTTGTAGGGCAAGTGTTCTAGGTTCAAGGTATTATGGTTATCTATATTTCCCAAACATATAGTTCATGAGCCCTTATCAGTGCGTTTACCTTTAATACTCAATCAGAGGATGTATCTAGTTCAGGGTAAGGACACTTAATGAAGTGGTTTAGTAAAATTATAACAACAAAACATTTTCCCATAAATCTGGAGTATACCCTATCAGTAGGAAGAGAAGACACATATATAGGAACATGTAGGGAAACAAATATGCAGGAAACATGTATAGCCATGGTATGTATTTGGAAGGACATATACCTAAGTAAAATATAATCCTGGAATCCATGTAGAGGAAAATCACACCTCTAACACTGCTATAAGACCACTGATATTTTCCAGACATATTATGGTGCTGCTTCTGGAAGGCCTATACTCAACTGATTTTGTAGGATATGTTGGATACTCTATCTTCATCTCTACTGCTTCTCATTTCTAGTTTAGCTGAAGTCTTGGTTATCTCTTACTCAGGGAAGAGTTGGTGCTGTCACTTTGAGAATTTTTGGTTTTGCTGAAACTCTAAGTTTTTCCTCAATTCTTGAAAAAAAATAAAACAGATATTCTCTTTTTGTGTGACTTCTTTAGAGGTTTCTGGAGTCTTCTCTACCCCTGGTACCCAGGCTCATTAGAATAAAAATCAGGGTTCCCCCAGCTAACTAATGTCCTTAAGCTTAATATTCTTTAGTACTTCTCTTCCCGCTCTAGGAAACTCACTCTAACTTATGATGAACTATTCATATATTTCCACATTTTCAGATTGTAAAGGTTACACAATAAGCCAGGTAATGGTTATTTACTCAATAAATACCAAATAGATTTGGTGCTTTTGGTTTCCTAATTTCTGAATCCATTTTTGACATAGGCAAATGAATTGGGGGTGGGGGGGCATAAAGTCAAATTAAGTCCTATTTGGCTAACTTCATTCTTGATCTGCTCTATGAAGATACAACTCTCCCTAACGTTTCCAAGGGGTTTTAAGGTACCCCCTTCTAAACTAAAAAGAGAAACAAGAATAAAAGGACTAGGCGAGCCAGTGAGAATACAACTTGACCTTTGTTTGACATTCTTGCCTTTGTTATGTGTGCCTGTCAAGAACAAAATCACTGGTCTTTGCTTAGTATTCTGGTAAGCACAAACAGGCTAGTCTTTCTAAATACAATTTTTCAAATACTCTGGATTGTTGTTAAATTTGGTCTGCTAGGAATTCTCCTGGGCTCTCTTTCTGGTCTTATACTGAATGCTTATTCCATTCAATTGGAAGTTAGTGTTTAGTTTATTTGGAAGCAAATGATTCATTGCTTTAAGAAGTAGCCATAAAGTTCATCTTGAGTATAATAAAATAATAATAATGATAACAATAACATTTAATATAACAATTTAGGGTTTGCAAAGTACTTTACCTTTGTTGACTTATTTGAACATCTCAGCTCTGTGAGATAGGTATTATTAATTATCCTCATCTCACAGATAAGGAAACTGAGACCACGACAGATTAAATGACGTTCCCAGAGTCACACAGCTAGTTAGTATCTGAGATAGGGAAAAAAACAAGTCTTCTTGAGGCTAAATCCTGAATTCTATCCACTTTACCAACTGACTCTTTGGTGATACCAGAACTAAGAGTGACTAATCCCTCTGCCCCTAGTTGAGAGATCACTTAAATCTGTGCCAGTCTGTTATCAAATCTCTCACCCATTAGACAATCACAACTGCCTAGGATTCCGACCATCAAAAACATTTCTTGGAGATTCAGAAATTGAAGTCCCTGTGAAAATGCAAATATACCTCCATCAGCAGAACCAATCTAATCCCACTTCTGCCTGATAACTTTTGAACTAGCTAAAGACAGGAATCATTGTCTTCTTCCCTCCCTTCTCTTCTCTCTTATTTCTCTCTCTCACCTCCACATTTCTTTAATAGACACAGATGTTACCTTGGAGGAATGACATGTTAAGCCATTATCTACCATTAACAGCTGGGTATGAATGGATTTCTGAAAGGAACTTCTTTCAATCAACTAGCAGATGCTGTAAGACAGGTCATGTTGGATGACTACAGTGGGAAAGGATAGGACTTAGATGAGAAGGGAGAGAGGCACAGTACTATGGTGGGTGGTAGTGTTCTCTATATGTTTTGGGAGGCAGGGGAATTGCTGAAGGAGGGATGGTGTAGGAGCACTGGCTGAAAACTCCCAGAAAGCTATGCCAGGGACCTTGGTCCCTGGCATCTGTAGGAGAAACCCAGTGAATGCTTATTAGACAAGCTTCCATCAGAACTCCTGGGAGATGAGAAAAGGGCAGGGTTGTTAGAGGCCCTAAGAAATGGACAGCAAATGGCTCCCCTGCTACAAAGGAGGGGACCTAAACCCCAGGGAACAGAAGATTAGAAACCCAGAAAAGGCATTAGGGAAAAGGAAAAAAGAGATAAAATGTCAGCCTGACATATCAGAGAATGGCAGCTCCTTAGGAAGTAATGCCAGTGGAGAAGAAATTGGCAGGGAGGGCCTCTCTCCCCCTGTTGTGAAGAAACTGCTCAAAGACAATAACTAGGAAGGGGCAATCTGTTACTTTCTTGGATTGTACTTTGAGGATCACCAAGAAGGGCAAAAGATTAGAAACCCTAGATGAAGAGAAAGAAATGCAGTGAAGTAGAGAAACATTGTTAGCACTCAGAACAGTCCAGGTCGAAAAGAGGAAGGCTTGACCTCAATATGACTGTTAGCAGTACCATAGAGGGAGCATTGGCCTGGGACAGCCATGGTCCAGGTTCAGACCCTAGTTCTTAGCGTCAAAGTCATCACTCTTCCTTCCATCCTTTACGATTTACAGAGAATTTTTTACTCAACACCACTACAAAGAAAGCAAAGTAAGGGTTCTTATTCCTCCAGGTACAAATATGAAAACTAAGGTTCTGTGAAAGGAAGTGATTTGACCGCTATCGCGAGACTAGTGAGTACTAGAGTAAGTAAATCAATCCAGCTTGCCTTCCTCCAGTTGAGAACTAGTTCAATGATTCTCTGGTTAACATTAATTTTGATTTTTGTTACTAACAATATAGCTGGGACTGTGTCACTTCTGTCTTGACCTCATTTTTTCCATATGTAAAATGAAGGGAAAAGTAGTCCTCGATAATCTCTCAAGGGTGCTGCTATTGATCAGATTGCAGAGTTCTAAGATTGCTATAAATTTCAGAGACCCCCTCCCTATTTGTTATCCTGTATTCTGCCACCATTCACAAAGGGTACAATGCTTGGCAACATAGCCTGGAGTTCGAATCCCAACTCTGCCTATGTCCATTGGGAAAATTCAATGGACCTTCTAGTGCTAGATCAAAGTTCTAATATATTCCAGTGGTGTTGGAAGACCATGTCCCCTTTGGAGTTGTTTTTTTTCCCTTCAGACCACCCGCAGAGGATTTCATTGTGAATAGACAATCCATTAATCTCCCTGAATAAAGAGCCCCTTTAGAAAATCTTATTGACTTTCTATGAAGTTTTTCCTCTAAGGGACAACTTTTTCCATTCAGTTCTTTTCCAACTTCACATTACTGGGTACTTCTTTGTTTTTTGCTTTTTATCTCCAAGCTTAAATATGCTGATTTGCAACTGCTTCCAACTGTTGCTAGTTTTGCCCAATGGAGAGAGATCAGGGAGTAAGCAGGGTGAGGTGTTGAAGGCAGAGTCAAGAGGAACTGAGTTTGAATCTTGCCTCAGACCTTTATTAGCTGTGTCACCCTGAACCAGTCACACTCCCTAGGCCCAAGTCTTCTCATTTGTAAAATGATGAGTTTGGACTAGGTGACTTCTAAGATCCTTTCCAGTTCTAGATCTAGAACTTATTTGTGACCCTGGACAAGTCAATTTCCTTCTCTAACCCTCACTGTCTTCCTCTTTAGAATGGAGAGTGTTGGGCTAGATGGCCTCTCAAGTCCCTTCTGGTTCTAAATCTATGATCTTCACTTTGTGACCACGGGCAAGTCATTTAACCTCTCTGGGCCTCAGTTTCCTCATTTATAAAATTAAGGGATTGAATTGGAAAACTTCTGAGGTTCCTTCCAATTTTTATTCTGTGCTATGATCTCCTTGAGACCTGGGCCTGCCATTTCTAAAGAAACATGACAGTTTTTCAATCTCATCCTCAAAGCCTTGGCTTACCTGGGTCTTATCTTGATGGCACTTACTCAGTGATACCCACTTAACCTGCCCCTGTCCCCTTTTACCTCCAAATGTGAACTGTGACAATGGACTTGCAACCTGGAATCTGCCCATCTTTTTGTCTTTCTCCTTTGCAGAGACCAAGGAACCAAACTGGAGCTGGGCCAGGGTTCTTGTTTTTCTTTGCTGATAAGAGCTGCAATGCACAAAGCTCTTTGCCAAGCAAAGATGATGGGGAAGTGTGCTCCATTATAACACAACCACTGACCCCCACCATGAGAGTCTGATCTTGCTCCCATAAAACCAGGTCCCTGGCTGGAGTTTCCAAGTGATTAGTTATTCCTTGCTGACCCCCTACCAACTCCTGAAAAAGTGTCTTGCCTCCTGGTTTCCTTACATGCTCACCATATCATCCCCCAACAGACCAAAGAAAATTGGTGTATCCCCATTAATGAATTCAGTTTCTTTAAGAGAAAGGAAAGGTATTTTAAAATTAAAACTGGAATGAACCATTCAGTATAGGTCATGGCTGAAGAGATTCCAGCTTAGAGAAATTTTCTTTTTCTTCACTGTTTAGAAACAGAAAATCAACCAAAACCATGGGAAAATTGACCCCAAATGATGCCATACCAAACATGCCACATGCTGAGAATCATAAGATGCCAAACTTGGAAGGAATCTTCAAACATAGCATAACAGCAAAAATCAATTGTCAGAACTCAAAAAATCCTCAGAATCTAGAATCTAGAATATTAGAGTAAGGAGGGACCATAGAATACAGAACACAACATTTTAAACTTAGAAGAAAACTTAGAACAAATGAGGTCATACATGGGTGGAACTTCAAAACATAGAATGTTAGAATTTAAAGGGTACTTAAATATCATCTAATCTAATTCCTTTATTTTACAAATGAAGAAAGTGAGTGCCATAGAGACGTAATTTATCCAAGGTGACAAAGCAAGTTGGTGGCACTTGAAACAAAAATCCTAGAACAGCAAAATTATAGGAGTGTGTTTCTTTTTTTCAGAGATGAAAGTGACCATGTAGTCCAACCCCCTTATTTTACAAAAGAGGATACTGAGGCCAAAGGAGGGAAGGAAATTCCCCAAGGTCACACAAGATGTAAGCAGTAGAACTAGGATTAGATCATCCAAGTTCCAACTCTCAATATGGTGCTTTCCCCCACTGTAACTCAGTATTCTTCAAGCCTAATCATGTGCCCTCAGAATGTAACTCCATAAAGTATGAGTCTGTGTAACCTTGGTAACTGATGAGTCTTGTCTCTGTAACATTCATCTTATAAACGGAGCCCAGTGTAAGGACCTTAGTCCACTATTTTTCAACCTTCATTTCTACTTGGAATTGAACATCCACATAATTCTCTGATCTGTATCTCTGAGCTTTCATTTCTTTTCTTCTGATGCAGCAGCTTAAATGTGTAAATATAAGCAAAATTATTAATGGCAAGGCAGATGCCCTTATATCCCCAAACTCTCTTCTAGAGGGCTACAAAAATACAACTCTTCATTTTGACCATAATTAATTATCTTAAGAGTATTACCTATTTCACCTGAGGGACTCCAAATAAAAAGTTAAAAACAGGCCAAGTTATAACAAGGCAGATTTTCGGGAAGATTGTAGCCAGAATGTGACACTTAAGGGAATAGCTGCACAGCACCAGCCCAAGGATGCTTTCTTTCAGGTTAATATTATTGGAATTATTAACTTCTGAATTGCTTCTTGGAGGGCCTCCTTTGCACATGACAGGACTCCTGTGGTTAAAAGGGAAGAACACCAACAATTAGCTAGGAAAACAGGTGTAGAAATAATGTGGAGGAAGGGGTTTGGGATGTGTGCTCGGCACAAGAATAAGTTTCCTTGGTGTCATAGTACTTGTTTAGAAGGGTCTGATAATCAAACCCATAGAAATTTGTGGATCTTGGCATAGTCACAGGATTTCTGAAGCAGTCACCAAAACTTTAGGTGTACCATACTGGTGGTTATACCCATCCAGGAACAATGGTGTTATAGTGATGATAATTAGAATAAGGAACCTTTTGGTGCTGATTATGCCTGTTTCTTTCTAAGGTCAATAACAGCTACATTCTTCACCACAACTCTGAACCCTTCCCTATACTTGCAGGTATTTCTGGGCCAGAGATTATGGGACTTTTCTAGTCAGTGGTCATAGCATGCTAGCATTTCCTTATGTTGTAAACTATTTCCATACTGTATCAACACCATGGATTCTGTTCCAGGGTACATGGGTGCAATGCTTTTTATTCTGGTAAATGTAGAGAGTTTTCTCAAGTCAGGTTTATGTTTGTCTGTGCTTATGTTATAGGGACCATGCTTTGGAGCATGTTAGGGATGGGTTTGTACCCTGGTCTCTTCTGACTAATTCCAGCTATATCTGGCCAGGATCAGAGAGATCAACAGGCTAGTCTTAAGTTAGGTCTGTTGATGGATATTTATGAAAATTAACCCAGGTCTGGTCTGTAGACTTGTATCTAAAATATGTTCAGACCACTTACTCTACTGCCTATGCTAAGCAGCAGTGGGAAAAACAAAAATCAACAAACTCTCACAACAATTAATATAACTTCTTCTTGCCTCCAAAATTTATGGCAAAACATTGAAAGTTAAGTCAAATCAACAAACATTTCTTAAGCACTAGATACTAGACCAGTTAAATGCTAGTGATGCAAAGAAAGGCAAGAACAGTCCCTGCTCTCAAGGAACTTCTACTCTGATTGAAACAACAACATGTATACAGTTAAGTATAAATGAAATATGTTTGCAGTAAAATGGAGATAAACACAGAAGGAAGGCACTAGCATTAAGGGGGATCAGGAAAGACTTTGTAAGAATTTAGCTGAGACTTGAAGCAAGTCAGAGAAGCTAGAAAACAAATAAAGAGAGAGAGAGAGAGAGAGAGAATTCCAGGTATGGGAGACAGTCAGTGAAAATACAATAAGGGATATAGTGTTTGTGTAAGCAATAGTAAGGAGGCCAGTGTCATTGGATCATAGAATATAGGAAGGGGAATAAAATGTAAGAAGACTGGAGAGGTAGGGAGAGATCAGTTTATAAAGGGCTTTAAAAGTCAAACACAGGATAAGTTTGAATCTGAAGGTAATAGGGAGCCACTGGAGTCTATTGTAAGGATGATAGATCAGAATTGTGCTTTAGGAAGATCATTTTGGTGGCCAAGTGAAAGATGGAGGATGAATAGAAATAGACTTGTGGCATGGAGACTGGCTATTTCAATTGTCTAGGAATGAGAAGATGAGAACCTGCATGCATGTGGTAGCAGTGTTAAAGGAGATGAGAAGCTATAGAGGATAGATAGTGCAGAGATACAATTGACAGAACATGGCAATATATTGAATATGAGTAGGGTGGAAAGGGAGGGACAAGGATTTGAGGATATTACCTAGATTGCAAGCCTGGATGACTAGAAGGATGGTGATGCTATAAACAAAAACAGGATTTAGGAAGAGAAGAGGCATTGGGGAAAGGTAATGAATTCAGTTTTGGACAGTTGAATTTAAGATGTCAGTGAGACACATAAAGTTTGAGATACATAGTAAACAGCTAGGAGATTCGTGATTGGAGATCAGGACTGAGGTTAGGGCTGCGTAGATAAATTTAAGAGTCATCTAAAGATGCTGTTTGAGATCATGATAACCAAAGAGGTCACCACAGAAAATAGTATCAGGAACAGATCCTGGGGAAAAACCTATGGTTAGGAGGCATGATATGGATGAAGATACATCAAAAAAAAAAGATGGAGGAGTGGGCATACAGGTAAGGGCAGAACCAGGAGAGAACAAGGCCATGAAATCCAGAGGGAAGAGAATACTAATAGAAAGGGACAAGTGGAATAAATTATGTTAAAAGCTGCAGAGAGGTCAAGAAAGATGGATATTGAGGAAAGACAATTGGGAACATTTGAGGGAGCAGTTTCAGTTGAATGATGAAGTCTGAAGACAGATTGCAGAGGAAATCAAGAGGAAAGGAAAAGGAGGTACCAATGGCAGATGGTCTTCTCAAGGACTTTAGTCACAAAAAAGGAGAGATTAGAGACTAGTGGGGATGAACAGATTAAATGTTGTCTTGTTTTTTTTTTTTTTTAAGATGAGGGAGATATGGCTATTCCTATGCTTCAGGGAAACAACCAGTAGATAGGGAGACACTGAAGATTAATGAGAGTGGGGATGGGAAAGGAGATGATCTGTTTTTTTAAAAGGGTGGAATGGGACCAAGGGTACATATTAGAAAGGCTTGCCTTGGCAAAAAAGGTCAGCTCTTCAAATGAAAGAGGTGAAAGTAAAGGAGGGATGTAGAGGAGGAGAGGAAGGTGTCTGTCTGAGTGATATGAAATGAGGAGGAGGGAGGCAAAGGAGCTCTTGGCAAATGGCCTCAGTTCTTTTTAGTGAAATATGAAGCAAGGTTCCTAGCTAAGAGCAGGGCATAGCGGAGGTCATGGGATGTTTGAAGGGAAAAGCTGCCATGGGAAGTTGAAAAGAGATATAAAATGATTGCCTTGCTGCAGTGAGGACTCACTTGAGATTATGCAACATACATTTGATTTTATAATTTTATAATTTTCTCCACCTCAATTCAATACCCAAAATATAGGACCAAATACAGTGAGAGTGGGAGTAATACAAGGTTAGGTATTTGCAGCAATAGGATAAGGGTGAAAAAACTCAAGAATAGAGAGTAGTGAAGAATGGGACTTGTTCACCAAGTTTAACTAAGTTCAGTGGTTTAACCAAGAGGTTAAAGTTGGGAAGAGGGGAGAGTGTAGCCAGCACAAGGGGAAGATGTTTGGGAAAAACCTGAGGAGGTCCAGGATTCCCAGATCAAGATGAAAACTAATCACAGGTTCTGAGGTTGTAAGGAAGAAGGGAAAATGGAATGATAAAAGATTATTATCCAAGAAAGAAATTTCAGAGTTAATGAACATGTTAGTAAGTCACTTGTGGGCAATGGAAAGATCAAAGAAATAACCATCTTCATATGTAGCTGGCATGGAGTGGAGGAGGAGGTCATGGAAAATAAGTAAACTGAGAATTTGGGAAGTTGGGTTATTTGAGGGAGAAATCAGATGTATGTTGATGCTCCCTATTATGAAAGCAGGAATTAGGAAGGAGAAAAGACTAGGAGTCAAGCACTTAACTCACTGAGGAAGGAAGGAAAGGTCCTGGTAAATTAAGTGCTACTAGAATCTTGATTGAATGATAGCTATGGATGGAATGGAATGTAAATGAAGGAGAATCTGGAGATAAAAATAGGGAGGATGGAGTACTCTGGCTTTCTCACCACCACCCAAGAGTGTGGAATAAAAGTGAAAGTGTCGGAAAGGGTGGCCAGGGATGCCATCTATGGCATCAGGAGGGACTGACAATGAAATAAGTTTTCTTACAATTCAGGCATCCCCAAAAGTAAAGTAGAAGGGACTCACAGGGGTCCTATGGATCTTTAATTTTGAAAATTACCTTGAGAATCAGAAATAAACTAGGCCACACTAATTGCCTCAATCAAGATGGCATTTAGATTTGGTTGGCCAGAAACTGCTAAGCAGCTCTTTCTCCCGTCCAGTTTTTTCACAAACTTCTGTTTGTGGAGTCAGTCAAGGGCTACACATTCTGTGTCTGTGTGTGTGTGTGTGTGTGTGTGTGTGTGTGTGTGTTTCTGAATAAATGAGAAATATGTATATTGAGACAGAGACAATGACAACAGAGAGACAAGAGAAAGAGAGTGTGCACATCTCTAAGTCACAGGAGGGAAGGTGCTTAGTTTCATAGACAAAAAATGCATCAGAGCAAAGCAGTCATTGAAAAGGACATTATAAGTCACAATTTTCCTTCTTGAAGGTTTGTTACTCTTAAGATTCAAATTCAAGACAGATAAAAAAAGTCAGTCATCTGAAACAGTCATTTTTTTTGGTTGCTGTTGTCATAAAAGGTGCCTGCTAAGCAAAACAATAAACTAGTCATAACTTTAACTCGGGGTTCTGGAATCCCTCCTCAGAATTTTTGTCCATGCTGCCTGCCAACCCTTGTGATCCAAGACTTCAAAGGACTGTATGAGTACTTTGGGTGTGGTAAAAACTTACTGTAAATTCATTGCTTGAAATAAGCAGGTTAGTGACTGGGGCTCTGTAATCTTTTTTAAAATAGATTCATCATAGTATTCGACCTGTGGTTACTGTGACATTTTAAGTTACATATCAGTTATGACAAGAGCCTCACCAATGTACAAAGCACATGTTCTGCTATAATTTAATCACAACAGCCTCTAGAATTTCAATCATCCCTTGTCAATAGCTACACTCAACTTGGCCTTGCACATAGGCTGCGTAGGTAGACACCTACATACTGTGATTTCATGATCATGGAGGAGGGACAATTGACCCAAAATAGACCTTACTTACCTGTTAACTGATGCTTGATTTCACAAGCAATAGAATATTTCCTTCCACGGTGAGAAAGGAGGCCTTTGCTCAGTTTCCACCCCATGCTCTAACCCAGACAAGGCAGTGTAATGACAAATTCACACTAAATGTTAGTTGATTGGTGATATCAGAACCTTGGTGACAGCTAGGTGGCACTGGCCCTGGAGTCACAGAATTCAAATCTGGCCTCAGATACTTACTATGTGAGCCTGGATAAGTCATGTAATCCTGTTAGCCTTAGTTCCTCATCTGTAAAATGACTTGAAGAAGAAAATGCTAAACCCCAGTAGCTTCGCAAAAAGAAAACCTTAATTGGGGTAATGGAGAGTTGGACATACCTGAAATAACTCAACAACATCAAAGATTTTCCTGGGAGCAAGAAGGAATCACTCATATGGCTAGGGAAGGTGCAGGGATCCACAAGAGGGAGTAGAAAGTGCAATGGGAAGAAGCTTTAGTGCAGTAAAGACAGATTTGGCTGATTTGACTTATCTGTTGAGGACCAGCCCAAGTATACAATAATGCTGACATTCACCTATATTTATTTTGCAACGGATCTCATTTCTGTTGGGGGATTTCAATCAGGGAGTCAGCAAAAGTACTTTTTTGAGCTGTCTTTTAGGTGATGAGCTGGCAGTTTTGTATTTCTACTATAGTAGGCTTCCATTGGATAATCCTCTCTTCCATGTCATCTCTCCCTTCCCTCACCCTTGTTGTTTACTGAAGTAAGTAGCTGGATAAGATAAGGCATTTGAGTAGCATGGGTTTGATAAAAATCATGATTAATTGGAGAGATCAGCATGTCTAGAGTCAAAGAACTCAGGCTCATATCACTCCTCTGCTGTTTACTATCTGGGCCTCAGTTTCTTCTTTTGTAAAATATTAGGACTGATCTAGCTAGGGCCTCTGATGGCCCTTCCAGCTCTAGATCTAGGATCCTATGTGTGACCATAAGCAAGTCAGGGTCTCAGATTCCTCATCTGTAAAATGAGGGTGTGGGTTAGGCAGCCCTAGACCTAGAAGCCTATCTAGAATGATAGAACTCCATCCCACTGTGCTGAATAAGAAGGACTGAGCTGTGAAGGACTGAGCTGTGATCAGCTATTCTCTTCCTAAATCAAAAGGCAGCTGCTACCATCATCTATTATTTATTTCCATCTTGCTTCCCCATCTTGATTCCAAATCCACTGTGTTACCTGGTTTGTGACCTCTAAACTTACTGTATGACAAGCGTTCTTAACTTAGATCTGTGAACCATTTTTATGCTGCTAACTTTTTATATAATTGGTTTCCTTTGTAATCCTATTTTACAAATTTAAAGCATTATTCTGAAAAGGTGACCAAAGACTTCACTGGACTACTAAAGATACCCAAGGAGGGAGTGAGGGGGTGTTCTGCTAATTGTTTCAGTACTGACTCTTTGGTGAAAAAATACACACTAGGAAGAATTTTAAGTTTAATTTGCATCATTTACATTTTCTCCATTGCTTTATTCTAGTCAACCAACAACACAAATAGTTTCATGCTTTATTTTATAGCATTTTCCACTTTCCTAAGTATAAGTAAGAGTGAAAATGTAATGATCAGCTCTCAAGATCCAATTTCTAAGGTGTAAATACTCACACTGAAAATTTAACAATCAATTCTTGAGCTCCAATAAGAAGTGCCTCTAGGACACCCCAGGTCCAAAAAAGGGTTAAGCCCTGTTCTGTGGCCTTTACTGAAACTGCCCTTCAGACCCTGGCTATTATTTGTCTACTAATCCATGATTTTTCTTCTATCCTTGAGATTCCATTTGTCTTGTTGATTAGTGACAGGCAGCCATTATTTCTAGAAAGTTCTTTTACTTGACATTAATATTAACTATTGTGGGGGTAGCGTGGAGGAAAAGCAAATCTTATCACTTGAGTGAACCAGAAGAAACAGGAGAGAGTGACTACAGGAAGTAGTAGTTGATACGGTATTCCTTGCTCCTTAACTCTGTGCTGGAAGGTTATGATAAAACATGGATAGTTTGGAAAGCAGCTAAGTTCTTTCTTTATTGATAGCAATGTTATAAAGCAAGTGGCTCACGATTGTGGGAGGGGGGGTTCTAATTGTACCCTTTTAGACCTTGACCTTTCTGGGACTAGTATAATTACAGGTAACATATTACTCCATTAACATAGCAAGGGATTTGATCTTTTCTCTTTCATTGTTGTGAATTGCATTGCCAGAGAACAAAATGCTCCCTGAAACCCCCCAGGCGGCTCGCTAGCCTGGAAAGTAATTTATGCAACTCTCCTCTGGGTAGATGTCAGGAAGCCAATGAAAACCCAAAGTAAAAGCTGTATAGGGGGAAGCAGCTGTGGCAGTTACAGCCCAAGGAAGATGACAAGGGTTGGGGGCTAGAGGGCGTCCAAGAGAGAGCGTGATAGTTTGCATGTTTGTGTGGCAGACAGTACTTACCTCCATTGACCTTCCAGTCAAGTTACCCCATGCTGGCTGGCCAGCATAGCCCTGTCAAATGGGTAATGGACAGTTGAGGAAATGACTTTGTGCTGAGTGGCAGAACCAATCTTCAGGGAGTCCTGCTGCTTGGCCATCTGCCAGGACCAGCTGCCCCTGCCCATGGAGGGTTGAGAGCTGGACAAACACAAAAAACTTGAAGAATGAGCAGTTCATGCCAAGCAGAACAGGGATTCTACCATCATTGAATAGGTAGATGTATCCTGTCTTAACTGGGTTCATTGGTGTAGCATTAGCTTCTTCTACTCTGAATTTCTGATTGAAAATTCCTGTGGTAAAAGATGGGCTCTGGCACAAAGTTATGCTAATTCTTGCTAGGACCCCTCCACCTAGATGTCCCATAAGCATTTCAAATTTTACAAGTCCACCCCCCCAAAAAAATACTATTCATTTTTGCCCTCAACCTCACCCTTCCTCTCAAGTTCCCCACAATCCTTTAAGGATATCACCATCCCAGTGCCCCAGGTTTAATGAGCTAGAGGTCATTCTGAACTCTACTCTTTAATGTCTTGCACATTTAATCAGTTGCCAAGTCTAGTTGATTCTAATCCTTCACTGTCTCTCATCCATTTCCTTTAGTCCTTTTAAATGAACAGCACCCTGTTGAAGCTCTCATCTGCACAATGTGGACCATTCCAGTGGTTTCCAGTCTCCAGTCTCTTCCCTCTGCCATCTGCCATCCTAAAATTCCTAACACATAGGTCTGACTTCTGCTCAAGAAGACCTGATGGCTCCCTATTGCATCTGGACTAAAGTGCAAGTATCTTTCTTTTTCATTTAAAGCCCTTCAGTATTGACTCAATCCTATCTTTCCAGATTATTTATTACTCCCTGTCATGCCTTCTGATCTCCAGCTTAACTGGTCAACTTAATATGCCTCCAATATGGCATTCATCTCCCATCTCTGAGACTTTGTCTGAAATGATCTGCTTCACCTTGACTTCTTGTTCCCAGTAGCTTCCATCAAAGCTCAACTCAGACATCACATTTGTCCAGAGGCTTTCAACGACTGCCTCAATTGCTGTCCCCTTCAAACCAAATCATTTTGTATATACATCCTATATTTATTTATCTGTGAAAGGGGATCTATTGACATTTACCTTTTTCCCTTTAGAATGCATGCTCTTTGAGGACAGAAACTATTGCTTTTTTGCCTCATATCCTCCATGACTGCCATCGTCGCCTTCTTCGAAGGCAGGCACGAAATAAATTGATGATCGATTGGCAAAGTTGTTGAATAAGCTTTATATCCTATGTCCCTGCTGATACCATGGGTCAGAGGTGCCTGCGAGTTAATACCTTAAAATATACCTAACTCTCTATAAACATCTGTGTCCTAAGACTCCACAAACGCCTCTCTTGATCAGTAAGGACTTGCCATCTGCCTGTGACCCCTCCCCTTTTACCCAGGACACCAGTCTAGGACCAAAAATCCTCTTGAGCCCTCCCTTAGTCATACTTGCCAACCCAGAGGATGGTAATGGACTCAGCAATGTAGTTCTAGTCTTGAAGCTGAACTGACCTGGCTGACTGTTGGAGGGTGACTATCTCAAACATGCTTCACCCCTCTACAGCCAGTTAGCTCGAGGTCTCTACCAACCCCTGCCTTGACCATCTGCCAGGATCCAGGGCCTACCATCTGTTCCCTGGTAGGCATAGACCTTCCACTCTCCTTCCCGTTTCCATGTCTTATTCAGGGATTGATAGTCAAATCCACACTGCCATCATCACTGTGAAAGTCAGATCAATGTATTGTCCTGATGATTCTACTGACAGTCCCTGGGAATCTGAATTGTGCCCTACTGGACCCTTTACTCTTTGCATCTTTGCTCTACAGCTATGTCAGTCCATGCCTTCCCACTCTGCCACCATTCTTGCTGGAACCTGTATATCCCCCATAGAAATTACTGAGTATAGATTTTGTATTTGATTTTCTTCATGTCTGTTTTCCCCTTGTTCCTTGAGATTGCAGACTGCTTCATTTTTACTGTGGCACCTCAAGTGTCTAACATAGAAGTGATGTTTGGAGAATTGAATATAATTGAATATCTCTCTTCCCATATGAGTCCTTATTTTGCCCCGAGGACCCAGTATTTTCACAGCTCCCACTATGGCATCAACTAGGGCCTGCCTTTCTAGCAAGACCATGCTTTTCAGATCTTCCCTGTGATCCATATTAAAACTTCCCTGATCTGTCTCCCTTCCTATAAGGGCCCTTCTTTCTACAGCTAATTCCCTATAGTTTGGGGGAATCAGGCTAGGGGCCTTCTAATCCTGCCTTGCCACTAATAAACCTCAGGACCTCAGAGACCCCTTCTTCAATTTGGGTCACAGTTTGGATCTTTCAAAAATGAAGAGCTGGACTAGATCATCTTGAAGTTTCCTTCCAGCTCCGAAAGGCTAGAATTTTCTAATTGTTCTAATAAATGAATGTATGCTATGGTCTTAATAGTTGATAATAAATATACTCAGTCTTAAACATGGAGAGCACTGAACCATTTTGCTATGGAGGAAACAAAGGAGCATAAGACATGGTCCTTGGCTTCCAGGATGAGTGTAAAATAAAGATAATGCTTGTGCCATATTCCTCACAGGATTGGTGGGAGGGTCAAATGAGTTAATGGGTAGAAAGTAGTTTTTTGAGTCTCAAAGTCCTGTAAAGATGAAAGCTCTCATTAGAGTATACTGCTTGTATTAAGTTTATTTTATTGAACTGTAGAACATAGGATTTCAGAGCTGTGAAAGGTCTTAGAGCTGGCATCTTCATCAACATCTTAGCACTTATTGTTTTAAAATTTGCAAAGTTCTTGAAATATGCTAACACACTTGATTCTCACAACAACTTTGTAAGGTAGATACTACAAATGAAGAAAAGAGACAGAAAGGTGAAGTGATTTTCCTATGGTTTGTGTCTTTGACAGAATTTGAATTCGGATCTTTTTGACTCCAAGTTTCAGGTTTTATCCAATGCACCAACTTACTGCTTAATCATAGAACAGACAATTGGCAGATAGAGAAACTGAGGGTTACAGAGAACAAATGATTTGCCCAAGGTCATATAAAACTAGAATTTAACCCAGATCCTCTGACTTTTAACCCAGGACTCTTTTTTTGCTGAACCATACTGTCTATTATAAAAGAAAAAACTGGAGACCTAAAGACCTTCACTAGAATATTTGATGGATCTTCTCCGTCACTTAATTCTGGTAAGTCTATCTGAATGTGTTAAATCAGGGCATCTGCCTTAACAAAATGTTGCTCTATAAAGTCGGGCTTGCTTTCAACCTACTATGGAGACTGGAACAGAAGGTGGATTGTTTTTTCAGTGCACTATTAAAAGGAGATGTTTACTCCAAGCATTTTAATATCACCGAAGGTAAATATAGTGTCTTCACCAATGTTCTCCTAAGGCAACCCTTGTAAAACTGACATACTCTGTGTAGTGGAAATATGGGTTCTCTATTGGGCCTTAAATGAATTATGATTCAAACTTCTCTGCTTGGCATTCAAAGCCCTCTACAATCTGATGCCACCTTCCCTGACCTACTTCATCATCTTCTCTTTCTCAACAAACACACACACACACACACACACACACACACACACACACACACACACCAACCACTCAGTCAAATTGGGCTTCTCAGTTTGCCCAACTTTTCATATTGATGCTGATCCCCTATCTGGAACTTTCTCACTTCCAGGAACAGCTCAAGGATCCTCTCCTAGGAAGTCTAATATAGCATCTTGAACATATCAAGTGCTCATTACATGTTTATTGAATCTTTCAACTGCTCCAACCCACTCCCTATGATATTGATAACCCATGTCATACTGACTAGCCTTTAGGAAACCAATCTAGAATAGTCGAAAGAATGATAAACTTGCACCACAGGACATAAATTCAAATTCTCATTCTTTGGACATATCACTTAATCTCTCTGGACCATAGTTTTCATTTCACATTGGGCAAAATACCCAACTTCTCTGGACGTCAGTAAATAAGAGCTTGGACTAAATGATTTCTAAGACCCTTCCAGGTCTAAATCTATGACCTTTGACCTCTTCCCAGACTACCTGTGTTGAGAGAAACTACCCTGTATGTCAATCCCAGCTTTGTTTATCTTCTCTATATCCCTTGAAATCCCTGTCCCGATGTACTTCATTTCCCAAAACAAAATTCCTTTCCCAGTTTCTTTTATGTGTTGTTTTTCCCTTTCAGGGAAAGGGAAGGACAGGAACTGCCTCCCTTTAAGAGAAAGAAATGTGTCCCTATTACCTGAAGGATAAAATACAAAATTGTCATTTTGGTAGCTATGTGACTCATTGATAGTATATGGGACTTGAAGCTTTCATCACTACTAGTTATGTGACCTTAGATAATTCACTTAGCCTCAATGTGTCTCAGTTTCCACATCTGTAAAATAGAGATCTGAAGAACATCCACCTCTCGGGGCTGTTATGAGGATAAAATAAAGTAATATTTGTAAAACTCTTTGCAAACTTAAAAGTGCTACATAAATCTTGATTTTCAAAGCATCTTTGTGTGATAGATGCTCTTAAACCCATTTTACAGATGAAGGAAACAAACACAGAGACATAAAGTGATTTTTCTAGAGTTTGTTTCTTTGACAGAATTTGATCTCAGGTCTTCCTGATTCCAAGTCTCATGTTCTATCCAATGCACCAACTGACTAAGTAATCATAGAAAAGACAAAATCAAAGCTAGGAAGGAGTTTAGGAGTCATCTAGCTCATTTGACTGAAACTGAGGGTTAGAGAGAAGAAATGATTTGCCCAAGGTCATCATCATAATTATTGCCTACCTTCACACTGGCCTTCTAGTCATTTGCCTTATCTTGTATCCCATATCTTACATCCTTGACTCTACAGGTTTGGTTTCCCATACCCCCCACATTATCCCCCCTCCTACCACTAAACCTATTGTGCTATACATACACATGCTACCTCCTATTCTAAGATCTTGCCTGATCCCCAAAACTGTTAATGATTTCTCAAAATTATTTTATATATACCATATATATATATATATATATATGTCAATATGTATCAATGCACATATAATTTTTCCCATTAGAACATAAGCTCCTTGAGGGCAGGAGTTGTTTCATTTTTTTCTTTTATATCTAATTACTCTTTTATCTCTAATTACATAAAGTAAGTGTTAGATTCTACCTGCCAGTGTCCCTATAATAATGAAGAACAGTATTAAGAGTCAAAAGAACTCTTTTTGCATCAACAGTAAAAGACAAAAAAGCCTCCAACTTGTCCTTCATGTGCTGAACCATTTGAAAAGGATCTGCTTTCAACTTATTCCTTCAAGTGTCTACTTATTTCCTGAACTGGGGAAGTGAGTTTCCCCCCTCCTCCAAAATATCCCCAACCTCTGAGGCACAATATGAATTTTTTAAAAGCCCTAGAAACATTTAAACAATTACTATGTTTTCAGAACTGTTCTGACTGCTAAAATATAAACATAAAAGCAAAGCCAGGCCTTGATCCCAAAGTATTTATATTTTAAAGGGTAAAATAATTTATACAAAGGAATGGCAACCAAGGAGGGCCATTTTGACTTTTAAAGTTCATTATCTATGGCACCTTATCTCTTTTAATGATTTTTGCTGTTACTTTGCCTTAGATCATCATCAAATACCCCAGCTTTAAAAAAAATAGCTAAAATATAATAGAGTTTTCTCTAGTCATTTTAAATCTATTTGTGTCTTTCTGTTTCAAGTGTGTTTCTTATAAATAATATATTTTGGGGTTATCTTCTTCCATTTTAAAAGTGAGTTTATTCCACTCCCATTCACAATTGTGATTATTATATATATTTCCTTCTATCCTATTCTCTTCTATTCTCTTATACTTTTCCTTCTCTGTTTTCTACCCCTTCTTTAAGAATTCATTTTGCTCAAGACTATTCTTTTCCTTAATTTACCCTGAATTTTATTTTCCTAATCTCTTCTATTTATCTTTTGAATAACATATATTTCTGGACTTATGTATGTAAGTATTCTTCCCTCCTTTGTTCAGATTAGAGAGAGGTTCACATTTTGCCTATTTTTCCCTCCCCCACCACAACTAGTCTCTAAAGTTACGGGGATGGTAAGTGTGGTCATAGGAGAATAAAATGGGGCACATTCCATTCAGAACCATTGACAGAGCTATTTTGATCATGATTTACAAATCCAGACCTGAAATTGAGGATGAAAAGAAAAGGAATATAATAATTAATTATAAAGTTGGCTAGAAAGTTGTAGGGGTAGAGGTTGAAGATGAGGGAGCAAAGTGAAATATGACAAAATCTTTCTAGAAATGGTGGTCTGGGAAAGACAGGTACCAATAAGGAAAGTGGGATCTCAGATCAGAGGTTCTTTTAGGACATGGCTTCTCATAGAAAACAAAACAAAACATTTTTCAATGTATCAGTGATCAAAAGATAAAAACAAACAGTTCTTAAAAGACTTGCATAATATTAACATTCATTTGAAAGAGATTCCAAATCACTAATAGGAGAAATGCTCATCAAAACAAATTTGTGGTTTTGCTTCATCCCCAGAAAACTGATAAGGATGACACTGGATAAGAATAGTTAATGTTGTAGCGAATGCTCTTAATAGTTATTAATAATTGGTAATAGTTAATATTATGGGGAATATAAGCGTACTGATACAGCATAGTTGGAGTTGTGAATGTGTCCAACTACTCTGGAACTGATTTGGAATAACGCAAAGGAAGTAAATCATTTTCATATCCTTTACCACAGAAATCCCACTAGTAGTCCTATTCTCTGAGGAGATCAGTGATAGGAAGAAAGATCTCATGTACACTAAGATAATCATAACATCACTTTTTTTGTGGTAGCAAAGAATTGTAGATAATATTGGTATTTAAAGTTTGGGGAAAGTGTAAAAAATGTGGTACATAAACAAATTGAAATATTACCATACTATAATAAGTGATGAAAAATGAAACATGCATGGAAAGAAGATATTTATGAACTAATATAGATTGAATTAATAAGAACCAGGAAAATAATAAGCATGATAATTGCATTGTAAACAGAAATAATAGAAACAAAATGAAACAGAACACAATAATTTTCATGATCGGTCATAACCCTGAAAAAGATATGAGAAAATGCACCACTACCCGCTCTGTTCAAAGGTATGGGATTATAAGTGTGGATCATCACATGTTCTAACAGATTCTATTAATGTGTTACCTAGTTTGTTGTTCTTTTCCCCCCCACTCCTTTTGTTTCTTTTTATTTGGGTAGGGAGTTAAAAGGGGTGGTTTCTAAGAGATGGGAGGAATAATAATATAGTTGGAAATAAAGGTAACCTAAAATTAAAGCTATCAATAAAAATTTTGAAAATTAAAAGATTCATTGGTTTACTCAAAAAAAGTCCCAAAAGATTTTCAAAATAGTTGGACCCTATATTCTATAAAAATCACAGCAGACAACTGACAACTATTGGGAACAGAGAATAAAGTATAACCAGTCAACATCCTTGAGAAAGAAACTCTTGATTTAAAAACCCAGAAATATGATTGTCATACACTTTAGCTTTCAGGTCAAAGAAAAAAAAATAATGCAGGTAGCCAAGAAGAAAGGTCTCAGGTATCAAAGAATCGTAGACTGAATTATACAAGATTTTGCAGCAAACATTAAAAATTGGAATAAATAAATGTAACCACTATGTCAAAAATGAAAAGGAAAATGTTTACAACCAAGAATAACTCATCTTGTGAAGTTTATCTTAATCCTACAGGAAATAAAAATAAAATTTATTAGCATATATGATTTATCCTTGTGTGAAAATAGCTAGTTAGAATCTTTGAATTTCAAAAATAGGAGGTAAGGGAAATCATAAAGGTAAAGAAATTTGAGCAATCTGAAAGGGCTAAATTAATTTAAGTACACAGACAGATAGACAGACAGAACAAACACACCTACACCCACACAAGCACACCCTTCCCTTTTCATTCTCCTGCCCTATTCCCTCAGTCTTGGCAACAAAGATTCTCATCTCCCTAGCAAGACATTTTTAGCCTGATGTTCCGAACTCTTTAGAGCAGTGCCCTGAAAATTAACTGATAATTTCAAGACCTTATTTTTTCATTGGAATGAAAATCTTGGTTTCTGGACTTGGGGTGTACATGAGTATCCCCACTTTAGCTCAGTCTCCACATTATACATTTTACATATTATAGAGCTTATACATGCTAAATTTATAATACATACAATAATGTCTGTGCATCTATATCTATAGATATACTCACATTGAAATGAGGAAAAAGTGATTATTTTTCTTTCAGAAACCCACCAACTCTAAGATCAATCAGACATGAATACAAAGATTCAGGGCCTTGGCATTTAAAAAAAGAGAAGAAAAGAAATATTCTAGGATTTGAATAGAAAAGAAATTATGAAGGAACTAACCAGTTTTAGTATTTGGAACTCCACAATAAATGACAATTCAAGGATGGAGGTGAGGGTGAGGGACTGGGGAATTTCACAATCCTTTCTATTTGATCTACACACAGTAAGTTTAGGGATGAGATAGGAAAGAGTATTGTATAGAAATAATTTAAAGTATATAGGAAAATATGATGTTGCAGGGAGAGGGAAATTGTTAGAATAGTTCGAAAGGAAATTATCACAGGCAAACAAAAATTCTATGAGTAAGGACTGATTACCAAAGGTGCAGAGGGACAAAAGAGAGAAGGAGAGGAATTTCTTTATTAGCAATATAAAGATTCATTGTGATAAGATGAGAGGGCAGAGTATAATCAGCTATGCTTTAGCAGAATAAAAAATAAAACACATAAAAAGCAAGAAGGGTGGTAGTTTGATCTCATTTCAAATCAACAAGAAAAACTGATATGATTAAGAAATAATCAAGACAACTTCATTATTGCTTAAAGGCACCATAAATAATGAAACAATATAACTATTAAATACATGTTTGCTGCCTGTCATAACATCTATGGAAAAGCTACTCAAACTACAAGGAGAACTAGAGAGAAAAACAATAATCATTAGGGACTTTAATGTTCCCTTTTCAGACCTTGATAAATCTAACAGCAAAATAAACAAGAAAGAAGTTAATGATCTGAACAAAAATATTGGAAAAATTAGATATGATAAACCTTTGACAATTACTTAATGAGAATCATATATATTTTTCACCTTTTCCTGGATTTATTACAAAAATTTACTAGATACTGGGGCATTAACAGCTTATAAACAAATATAAAAAGGTAGAAATATTAAATGCATCCTTTATAGACCATAAAATAAATTAAACAAGCACTTTTAAGCAATATGTAGTTCTTTTAAGAAATTGTAGAAATAATATCATCAAAGAAAATGATAATAGGACAGTATATCTATGGGAACTAGCCAAAGTAATTCTTAGAGGAAAATTCAAATTTTTAAACCCTTTAATCAACAAAAGAGAATGGCAGTTCAATAAATTAAGCATATACTTATAAGTATTAAAATATAAAAAAAAAATTTGGGGCAGCTAGGTGGTGTAGTGGATAAAGTACCGGCCCTGGAGTCAGAAGTACCTGGGTTCAAATCCGGTCTCAGACACTTAATAATTACCTAGCTGTGTGGCCTTGGGCAAGCCACTTAACCTCATTTGCCTTGCAAAAACCTAAAAAATATATATATAAAAAAATTAAAGAGAACAAGTAATCACAAAAATAATCATTCTAAAAATCAAAAGAGAAAGAAACAAATTCAAAAAATTGCCTAGTCAGATGCATGACCTCTACTGGACACTGTTTGGTACCTCAAATTCTAGTATAATTTGAATCCTTGGTTATTTCAAGGAAAGAGTTGGTGCTTCTATGTATTTAGTGTAATCCCTTAAGCTTTTTCTTTCTAGAAATTATTTTGATCAATGGCAGAAAAACATGCTTGGGTCCAGCATAAAGCCTCCTCTTTCATTGTCCTGTCCTGTTCCCTCAGTCTTGTCTACAAAACTCTCATCTACCTAGCAAGACATTTTTAGCCTAAACTCTGAACTCTTTAGAGCAGTGCTCTCCAAATTAACTGATGATCTCAAGGTTTAATCTTTTCATTAGAATAAAATTCTTGGTTTCTGAATTTGAGATTTCCATAAGCAACCCCATCTAGCTCATGGTTAGCAGTTCACATACTTTCCAGTTTATATTGATTTGTTTACTACCTACTAGTCTTCCTGTGTTGCCAGGTTTTGCCCTAAGCTTCTCTTGTCTCTGTCAGGTAGATCATTGGGCGGAATAGGTGTACAAAGAAATGAGGTACATCTAAGAGGCAATATCTTTTCTATCCATTTTGTTGTATTTTGAGCCCCAATTTTATGCATATATAGGCAACCCAAAGCCTCAGAAGTGCTTTGAAACATAACTTTACACAAGTAAAGGGGTAGAAAGATAGACGCATGGGAACACACAGGGGTAATAGCTGAAAAGTACTATCAAATCAGTAACAAAGACAACTGGGATTAGTGAGGATTCAGTAGGTGGAAATAGAAAGAGGCTAGATCCAGGATCATAGTTTAAAGATTAGGTCAGGCTCCTTATGTCTCCTCCCTAGAAAGAACACACAGGCCAGGGCAAAATTTAAGAGTCCATCATCTGGTGGGCTCTGTGGATCTGACAGAGTCATCTCTGATCTCTCACATATCCCCACCCCCTTGTGACCAATAGTGCATGTTTGCAAAATGGCTGCTATGAAAATATCACTTTATAGCCCCATTTAGACGTCCTAGTATATTCTGCTTAAATGTGATTATAAAAAGCCAACGTGCAATATAGTCTGAGATGTTTGATTTTCTTTTATAAGCCTTAGCCCTTTGGGGAAAACATGCATCAGAAGCTGTCTCTAACAGACTAGTTTAGTACCTGATCCCATGAGTGTGATGGCTGCTATGGAAACCATTCAATGCAAGCAATCCAGCAGCTTGATACCTGATGGGTGGGGGGAATCTTGGATAAAATAAATCATACACCCAAAGAATCAGAAGATTATAAATTTATGTCTGGAAGATTCTTTAAATATTATTGTGTTCAGCACCTTTTTATTGTACAGATGAATAAACTGAGGCATAGAGAGTTTGAGTAATTTGCCTCAAATTACACATAGGATCCTAGATGCAGATTTGGAAGGGACCTTAGGGGTTATCTAGTCTTATGCCTTCCTTTTCCAGGCGAGGAAACAGAGATTCAGAGAAGGTAAATGACTTGTTTGAAATCATTTAGGTAGTAAGTGGCCAAGGTGAGATTTGAATACATGAGTCACATAGCATTTACACCAGGTCTGATCAAATGTCAGATCTGGAAAGGAGGGAACTGAAGAGATTATTTAGTCCGATCACCTCAATTTATAGAGAAGGAAAATAGTGATCAAAGAAATTAAGTTTTTTTACCCTAATTCTCACACTGAATAAGTAGAGTAGGTCCTAATGTAATTGGGGAGAGAGGAATGATGATGATGATGATGATGATGATGATGATGATGATGATCTAATAATAGGTAACATTTATATAGTGCTTACTATATTTACTTAGAATAAGCACTGTTCAAAGTGCTTTTTGCAAATATTATTTCAGTTGATCATCACACCATCCATAGGAGATAGGTGCTATTATTACCCCCATTTTTCATATGAGACAGTTGAAGAAGAAATAGGTTAAGTGACTTGTTTGCATAGATAGTAAGTGTTTGAGGCTAGATTTGAAATCAGATCTTTCTGTCTCTGGGCCCCAGTGCTCTATCCATTGTGCCACTATTGTTTCTTTTTAAAAATTATTAATATTACTATAGAACCAGCACAGCTTAGTGGTTGGCTACTCAGTTGGGAATAGGGAAGATTCAAATTCTGTTGCTAAAATTTATTAGCTACTATTTATGCACTCTGGGACATTTACTTATGTGCATCATACAACTTCTTAGGGTTTGTCTATGGAATCATTACATGGGTCAAAATCTAAACTGGTTTGTGTGTGGAGGGTTGTTCCCACCCTGGGACTTTTCTACACTGATAAAATCATAGATCATTCACATGCTGTGGGAATTATGCTTTGAAAAAGAACAAACATTCTAGCTTAAACTTGACACTAATGATGATATTTTCAATTATAATTATAAAAACAACTTCACAAAAAGCTATAGATATTATAATGCATTTTTTCCATTTTAGCTGCAAGGTGATCGAGGAAATAAAGACTGAAAGTTGGGAGGTTTGAATAAAAGAAATGGGGTCATTCTTCTGATAAGTGGTAACCATAGAGTTGCTACATTTTTTTTTGCTAGACAGATAGATGATCAAAAGCTCAAGGAGGTCTCTGCACGGGATTTTTAAGCCAAGTTGACTGGAGGTCCCAGAGCTGAAAACAAGACTTAGACATCAAGAAAGTTCAAAGTACAAAGAGGTGTTTTATCTTGGCCTTAGGGAGGAAATAAGGTTAGGCTAAGCCACTGTTGGTAATGGTAGAGGATTAATGAGTGAAAGACCTAATTATGCGATAGCATTCTATTTAAATAGGGCTATTTAGTAAGTGTGCTATATTTGTTTTTAAGAATAGAGTAGGATCTCATGATAATCTTTCCATATAGACTCATCCACTATATACAAGGCATGACACTCATCCATACCTAGCTCTTGGACCAACCGAGTTCTCTTCCTGGAAACATATCCAAACTGCTGATAAAGTACCTGGAAGTAAAAAAAAAATCAAAAGAGCCTCATGAATGTTACTTATAAAACCCAAACCTATAAAGTGGTAATACATGAATAAAACACAGAGCATTTGCTTTTGCTTTTTGACAGAATTCTAAATTATTAAAGGGATAGTTAGTCTAGGAGAGAAAGTGTTGATAAGAAAAAACTAACATCTTGATTGTCTTGCCAAATTCAGCTCTTTCCCTTTTTAGAAATGGATTATTATATTGGTATATAGAGAAATGCTATAGATATAAGTTCAGCAAATAATTTGACAAGGATTCTCTTGGATAACATGAAGAGCTACTAAAGTTCTTCACCCTAGGAGTGGTCATTGATGGTTCTATGCCACCATAAAAGGAAACAGTGCTATTTCATATAATTTATCATGGACTTAGATAAAAGGCAAAGATGGCATGTTCATCAAAATTGCAGATGATATAAGCCTAAGGGGCATAGCTAAAATATTGGATGTCAAAGTCATGATACTTTGATGAATTTGTGATCTAATTACTTCTTCCAGGGAACTCATCCATGCCTTTTCTTTCTGTGTGATTTTGCTTATTTTCCTGTAAATTTACTACAAGGGGTCAATCCATCTAAGCAAAAAGACTTTTCTTTAATTCTTATTAACAATGGATTAAGAGAGCTGTTGTATCCTTCAGTCTTGTCATCTGTCTAATCCACCTTCTTTTCTAGTCATACAAGCTATTGGTATTAAAAGAAGACTGGCTTTTGTTTCAGATAAAACTCTAGAATCATTAAAAGCATTCTTCTGATATTCTTCTTTTCAATTTTATTCCCAACTCTCCATTTGTATTCAGTGTTTTCAAGATCTGTGTACTTATGGATAGACTAACAATGAGCTTTCCCCCCAACTGATCAGAAATATCTTTATAATAGATATTTTTCATCCACTTTTTTTTCCTGTGTGGATAGGCAGGCTAAATTTTTGAGTAAATATATATTTCATTTAGGAGGCTTTACACTTTTCTAGGACTTGATAAAATCTACACAGTGGCACCTGCAAAAAAAAAAAATAAGAGTATCTATGGGATGCTTCTCTTTCATTTAAACCTTGCAAAGGACATTCTGCATGTTACTGTCATGTGTACATATCACCGTTTTTTTCTCTTCATTTGATATTATGTCAGAAAGTCAAATAAACTTATCTTTGATATATCTTCCAAAGTATCATGCAAGATGCCGTTATATTCATGGGAGGTATCTTTTTGGAGGAGAACCTTTAAGGTAACTTTGCTATATGATATCAAATGTTTAGCATAGTCCCTGGAACATAGTAGGTGATTAATGAATGTTTATTGATTAACTGATTGACAAAGGAGAGCTTAACTCTAAAAAGTTTTCTTCAAAACGTTAATGTCTCCAAAAGGAAGAGGAAGTTAAGAAAGTTAAGTAAGAAAATCCTATCTGGAGAGTGGATTGATTCTGTTCCCAGTGTTTGAAGAGGGATAAAAGGGAGGGTACATGGGTACATCTAGAAAGAAAGAAGGAAAGGGAACTTTTTATTTCTTATAATTGGAATGTGGGAGAAGACAAGTATACAAATTGGAGGAAATGGTGGGGGAATGGGCATTAGTGGAACATCTCTTAGCAGAAATTAGCAAAAGAGAGTGCAACAGGAAACAAGCTAGGATTGGGGATGAGGTATAAGAGGGCAGAAAATATCAAGGAGTGATAAGCACAAGTGAAACAAACTTCCTCATCCTGAAGTGAGAATGAAAAGGGGTCAGGGGAAGGAAAAGAACTAGAATTTAAGTCGATGTTTCAGATTGCCTCTCAGACAATTGGGGAATGGATGAACATACTGTAGAATTTGACTGAAATTATTACTTTATAAGAACTTATGAGAAGTTATTTCAGGGAATCTAGTGTAGTATGAATGAATATAGAGTGAAGTGAGCCAACTTATAAAATCAGTTTTGCACAGGGAAAACAAAATTATAAAGAAAAATAATTTCAAAAGACATAGCATTGGTTGATGCAATTACCAATTTGTCACCAAAGGATCAATGACAGAGCATGTTAGCCATCTCATGACAGAGAGGTCACAATGTGTAGAGAATACAATATGTAGAAAGGTAAATATTTTCTTTGACATGGCCACTGTGTGAATTTGTTTTCTTTGATTATGCTCATTTGTTGAATGATTTTTCCTTGTTCTTTCTCTTGGTTTCTAATTGGGACGAGGGAGGGAATTGGAAGAAGTTAGCAATAGTGATGACAACCAAACAGATCATTGTCATATAATTTTTAAAAGCAAAGAAGAGAACAGAAGAAAGTACAGACAAGTAGGACAGTTTTGAAAATAATATGTAGAATTCATTATATGTTTTTAAAAAGCAAAGTAGTATAAAATAGAGATTTATGGTTTGTGATAGAATCCTCTTTTATGTTCTTCTGTTTATGGAAATACTGGGGGGGGAGGGGTTATATACTTAACTTCAGAATTTTTTAAAAATTAAAGAAATAAGACCACAATGCCCTTTCCATGAATCTCTAAAAAATGGGGTTTCTGTCTCCAAAGCCAGAATGCTAATTTCCAAGTGAAAAATTTTACCTTATACTTAACAGTTAAAAAATATTTTTGGTGTTGAAATTCACCATTTTCCAATTGAATTCAGTCAAATATGACTTTTCTGATAATCCATTGAACATCAACACTGAATCTAGACCCTATAAAGAGCAAGGAAACTACAAATTCCTGCTGACTACGAAACAGTGATACCAGCCTAGAGTGAAGTGATATCTCCATCCCAATAGAGCAACCATCTGAAAATTTCAGTACTTTATTCAACACTGTTATTTCAACCCCATAGTTTCCTTAGGACCTCTCTTCACCAATGCAGATTAGAATTCATTCATGTCTTATTAGATAGTTACATAGAATTACCACTCCTATGTTGGACTCATCTGCACTTATATTGACTCTCAGATGTCAAACAAACAGCAGCCTATCATCATCATCACCAAACTCAAAACCTTTCTGATTTGGGAAGAACTATCAGAGAGTTGTATTCTTCCACCATATCACACGAGAGAAGGAGGCAGTCAATGGCAAGGTTCATCATCATGGAGTCAAAAGAGACAATCAATTTTATTCAGCAAATTCCTGTTATGTATTTTTAAATTCAATTAAGTAGGAAGTAGAGTTAAGTAGGTATTTAGTGTTCATCCAGTTCAACCATTTCCATCTAAAGAGGAGACTGAGATTCAGAGAGGTGAAGGGCCTTATCCAAGATCATATGATTAAATTTAATAGTCATAATTCAGTTTTGAACTTGGCTTCTCAATATCCTTTCTACTATACTAAGTTGCATTTAATCAAACTTCTTTGTCTATCAATCTAAACTTTTATTCTTATCTTTTAACCACATCCTTCACCCCCACACCAAAGCCTTAAGTTGAGTAATCTCTCCAGTGTTTACAGTAATAGAAGGGAGTTATACCATGGATAATTAAAAAATAGATAATCCAAAATCTTTACATTGTATGATATACCTAGATGAGGGTAAAAATTAAATTTTCTAGCAATCTTCTCAGATAATGTTAATTATCTAATAAACATTTATGAAGTCCTTATCTATAGATAGCCCTGCCCTTAAAAAAGAAGTATGAGAAACAGTCATAATCCTTGAGAAAATTTAGAGTTCAAATCAGGGGAAATTTAACCAGAGAATAATGTAAGATAATACAGTAATGATCACTGTGATGACTCATTAGAAATAACAATTACCATTTCTATAATGTTTTGGGGCCTGCAAAGAATATTCTTCACCACTATCCTATGAAGTACAACATGTAAATGTTATTATCCTCTTGTTGCAGAGGAGGAAACTGAGATTAAATGAGATTAACTGACTTCATCAGAGCAATACAGTTAATAAATGGCAGACCCAGTACCAGAATCCAGGATTTCCTGAATCTTAGGCGTGCCCAGATTAGAATAAATTACTAGACTATATGGTGCTGCCTCTACAAAAGGGTTACAGGAGTAATCAAGAGAGTCTCAAATAATCAAAGAAATCTTTCTGGAAGAGGACTTGATTTAGGCCTCATATGAAAGAATTGCAACTCCCTAAAATCATATTGCCCTCGGAGGTGAATCAGGGTAGCCGGGAATGTTCTGGGTGATATCTGGGAACCAGACCAGAATTTAAAATCTAGTGTAGAAAAAGCTCTAGTTGAATATGTAATCTGAATGTTAAAGGTCATACTAAAACTAAATTAGGTTAAAACCACATCAAGTATCTTACATAACTATGGTTAGAGGATAATTTTTAATCAAACAAGGAATGGAGAATATCACAGAAGAGCAATGAGATAATTTTCAATTACATGAAATTGAAAAGCTTTTGGATGAACAAAATCAATGCAACAAGTATAAAAAGACAAACTTTCAAATGAGAAAGAAAGAGCTCTGCATAAAATAGCTCTGATAAGGGTCTTATATCAAAATATCTTCAACAAAGTGATAGTCCCAATGGGCAAATGTTTAAAATGATATGAACAACCAGGTTTCAATAAATCCATAAACTATAAACAATAAAAAAACCACCTTAAAGATTGCTCTATATTACCAATAAAGAGAAAATAATTCTAGGTTTTTAATTCATGCCCAAGAAATTAGTAAAGATGGCCAAAAATGAGAATAGTTAATTTTGAAAGGGTTTTGGAAAGTCAGACACAGTAATACACTGTTGGTGGAGCTATGAATTGCTCTAATGATTATATAATTTAGACTTATGCTAAGAAAGAATATAAAATGCCTTTAACTGCCAACCCAGAATTTCTACTATTAAAACCCCAAGGAGGTAAAAGGCAGAAAGAAAAATCACATATACACCAAAATATTTAAAACAACACTTTTGTAGTGTGAAAAATGGAAATAAATAAAGGAGACCATTAACTGTTGAATAGCTAAACAAATTGTGACAAATGAGTATAATGGAATATTATTGTGCCATAAGAAATGATGAATATGAGGAACTTAGAGAAGCATGAAAATAATTATATAAACTGATGTAAGATGAAGAAAGTCTAACCAGCAAAACAATCTACACAGTAAGTATAGTAAAAGGAAAGAACAATAGAAACCAAAGAGCATGAAAATGAACTGGATATGGTTATAAAGATCTTTTATAGTTTCAGAAAACTGAGGAGAAAATGCATTTCTGTCTCTTCTTTGCAGATAAGGGGACTATAGGTATGGATCATTGCATATGCCATCAGACTTGGGTGATGTTTGATTTAGTTTTGTTGGGCTGATTTCTACATACACACACATACACACACACACACACACACACACACACACACACACACACTGCCTCTCTGAGCAAAGGTGAGGGAAGGGATATGCAGGGTGTTTTCAAAACTCTTATTACAGTATTATATTATTAAAATATGTTTTTGGAAATTAAGGTGAAGAAAAACAAAAGAGATCTATCATCTTTAAGATACAATAAGACAGCACAGAAAATCCTTGCATTGATAATTGAATTAGAACTGTACTTTTATCTGAGGTATGATTCAATCTGAAGAAAGAAGTCGCAGGGGCTTTGGACTCTTGGACTGTGTAGGCTTCCAAGTTAAAGGAAAGGGCAAATCTAATGTTTAAAACTGACTCTACAGGAGGCATGTTTGTATGTGTTTAATTGATAGTTGTACAAATAAAATATAGATCACCATGGAAAAATGAAAATCCATAAGTTGACAATTATCATATTCATCAGCCCAGAAACAAGCTTTGGCCAATAAGCTTCATTCATACAGGCAAAGCTGTGCCCCTTCATACCAGGAAGGGTCTTTATCTGCTTGCAATTCCAGTGCTTTTGATTTTCTCAGTGTGGACTACCTGATTCTAATTGTGGGCATCAGGTCTAAATGCACAGTAAATATTCAGAAAACCTCCAAATTGTGTGTAGATATTGGGAGTATGGAAAGAGGCATAAGTAATAACTATTACCTGTGTGGCTATAGGAAAGTCACTCAATCTTCTTGGGCCTCAGTTTCCTCATGTGTAAGATGAGAGAGTTCTGTGTCTTCTGAGGTTTCTCCAAGTTCAAGATATATAATCTTATGACCACTTTCGTGAATTGGAAAGAGTTCATCACCAGTGAATTTTCCAGCAATGAAATAGATATTTTTAGCCTTAGTAAGGGATAAAAATTATCCATTAATGCCTAGAAAGAATTATCATATACATCAACAGAGTTAATACCCAACACAATGAAATTATGAGTATACAAGGTACTGAAACAAATACAATTTTTCCCAATATACATTGTATTCATTTGTTTGTTTTGGATGCTTCATTCCAATTCACTGTCACTATCCAAGGCCACAGCAGGATGGTCCATTGCCAATGAGTGAGGTGATTTCTCTGCTGGGATAAATGTGGAGAACTTCAGAATGCAAGGTTCTGGAATGAGCACTGTTTCCTGTCTTGGCTCTGTAGCTAATATAAAAGAAAACCAGGCTGACACATGTCAGACAGAATGCAAGCCTGGGAGTTGGAAAGCCCTCCACAGCGGGCTGCAGAGTAATGAGGCGACCTCCCACCATAGAAGATGAGAGATGCATCTCTTAGAACAATATAAGATGCTGAGAGCCCCCAGTCCAAGGGGGTGTAAACCAGCCCCACTGACACCCACAGAGAAATCATCATTATTACTATAGTTGGCATTTCTCTAGTGCTTTGTACTTACAAAGCACCCTGGCATGCATCACCTAAGTTCATTCTCTCAGCTGCCTTGTGGGTTAGGAATGAGAAGTACTAGGATTATTCCAGTTTTGCAGATAAGGAAACAGACCTAGTGAATTACAGGGACTTAGAACAACAGAATGTCAGCAACAGAAAGGACCCTAGAGAGCTAAATTATTACACCTTCTGAAAAAATCACGTTATTTTATTTTAATAATATACATATGTATATATATGTATATATGCATATGGATGTGTCTTTCACATCACTTATGTTTCCCAATATACCTACCTCCTAGAGAGATGAATTCCTTATGTAAAGAATAAAAAAGAGGAAAAACTATTCAACAAAACTAACCTATATGTTGAAAAATTGGTTATACATTTTTTGACAACAGCTCCTCTACTTCTACAAAAGAGTTGATGAAAGTAGTCATTATAACTCTACAGTATTGTTTCCATTTTATTTTAGTTTTTTGCAAGGCAATGGGGTTAAGTGGCTTGCCCAAGGCCACACAGCTAGGTAATTATTAAGTGTCTGAGACTGGATTTGAAATCAGGTACTCCTGACTCCAGGGCCGGTGCTTTATCCACTGCACCACCTAGCCTCCCCCCATTTTATTTTCAATTCAATGTTTTCATCATTGTGATCGTTGTTTTTCTGGTTCTGCCCACTCCATTTTGCATTTATTCATCTAAGTTTTATCAAGTTCTCTAGTCTTTATTTGCATCATTTCTTATATCATAGTAATATCCAATTACTGTGGCTATTAATATTCGATTCCATACATTGTATTAATGCCACCATTTATTTGGGCATCTGCTTTCTCTGCAGCTCTTTGCTGCTACAAAAAAGGATTCTATCAGTATCTTGGAGCATGTGAGTCCTTTAATTTTTCTCATTGGCTTCCCTGATGTATACTAGCACCCTCTTTATATAGATGAGAAAATTTAGTCCAGGGAGAAGTGCCATGACTAAAATTATATAGCTAGTAAGTACACAAAGCAGAACTGAAACCGAACCCCATTTATTCTGATTCCAAGACCAGAAAAACAAAATTTTTGTTTTCCCGTATACAATCCTATGACAATGAAACTTCCAACCACTATGGAAGAGACTACAGATTCTTTGACATTTTCCAATGTGTTGAATACTGGGGTTGTCTGAATGGAATATCAAACAGCTTTGAGAAGAAGATGATGGGTACTGATCTTAGGCAGGTCTACAAATTGCTTAACTAGATCCAGAACATTCCTTTGATGATAGTACTAAAGCATATAGACATGGTGATATCAAGATTGGACTTCAGGTATCTTTGTTGTATATATGAACATATATATATATATGTTCATACTCATCATCATCATTATTGCTAACATTTCTATAGGATTTACTGTGTACCAGTCACTGTTCTAAGTGCTTTATAGATATCATCTCATTTGATCCTCACAACAACCCTAAGAGGTTTCATTTTGCAGATGAGGGAACTGAGGCAAATAAAGGTTAAGTGATTTGCCCAGGATCATACATTTAGTGAATTAAACTTAGGTCTTCCAGACTTCAAATAAGAAACTCTATCCACTGATATCCATTATTTTTATTGAATGAGTGAAATAGAACCTGGGTCCATTTGAGACAATATAAAATAATATCTGAGTGTGATGGAATAAATGTACTTGAACAGAGCAAGGATCATTTTGATCCATGTGGCTATGATGTAGGAAGCAATGGTTTGACCAGTATAGAACTCAGAGGTTTGGGTGTCTGCATAGGAGGATACCAGTGCCTGGGGCTTGGGGAAATAGGAGGAATGAGTATTGAACTGGCTGAGACTGAACCCTCCCAGATTTTTCAGATCCTGAAATTGGTGGTAGTTTTGGATCCTATTGCCTTTTCATATTAGCATTTGGAATTTAATGAAGAGAGAAAATCCTAATATGACAATTTGAATAGTATGATTTTGAATTCCTAAGGGTCTCCCTACAGGAAATAAGAGCCAATGGAGTCAGGATCTTTATTCCAGAATGTGAATGTTTGGGTCCCAATCAGAATGTGAGGAGTGGTTATATCATATTGGGAATCAGAAGACCCAATTTTCAGGAATTTCACCCTTGCCATTTGTTATACAAATAAACCTGAGTAACCCATTGATCCTCTCTGCAGCTCAGTTTCCTAATCTCTAAAATACAGAAAATACCATTTGCATTACTTACAACATAGTCTGTCTTATCACTAATATTATAATGCATATAAGAGCTATATAAATATTGAATATTATATAGTTGTGTAACTTTGAGAAGGAAAAACCACACCTTTCCCCCCTGATTGATGCTCCTCTGCCTGTTTTTATTCTACTTAGAGAAGATGGTAACTGTCAAGTTCCATATGTTACAAAGATGATAGAGGGAGCTCATAAAAGATTTAATTGCCTTCTGGTGGAGAGCTGATCCTTCCTCATTCAGGCTGGAAGTATACTGACCCTACTTCTAGGATCTCATATTCCTTGAATGAGGACACAGCATTTCACTAGTTCACAACTCCTTGTCCAGGATTTTGAAACTGGCTCCTCTAGAAGACAGACAATTTCACCTTAATTTCATGTCCCTATCTTTTTGTAAGGCTGTCATTTTGGCATTTGGAATACAAGTCTTGGGAACAATGCTAATTATCTCTTGTGTACATCAGGTGACTTCAGCACCTAGGATAGCACCAAAACAATGTTTTGTTGAACATGAAGTTAAATGGTTTCTTCAGAGTTCATTAGAGTAGCCCTTAAGCAGTGAGACACTGACAAAATTCAACAGACATTTTAAGTTGTTTGCAGCTAGTATAGGAGTCTCCCAACCCACCCTGCCACTCCAACATATTCAATTTTCCTGAAGGAGGTCACCATCTTCGAAGGTGTTCCTCCCCAGAAGAACTGTTCTTTGTTAGAGCTACTAGTAGTACTCATGCTTCCCAGATGTACTCTTTGTGTCTTGAATGTGGATGTTGAAGGATTCAGGTTACCACAACTATGAGGATGTTGAGATTCTAATCAAAATCCTATTGTGGGAAGTACCTTGCTTTTGCAATCAGATCTGGGTCTGAATTCTGGTGCTGTCCCTTCCCCTCCCTAAAGCCTTAGTTTCCTTTTCTACAAAGTCGAGTTGAATGAACTGGCCGCAATATTTGTGAGTCTATGATTCTATGTATAAATGTGAAAAAGTCATTTCACTTCCATATACCTCATTTTCCTTTACTGAAAAATGAAACGATGGGATTAGAGGATCCCAGGTTTCTTCCAGCCCCATGTTAATAATCTTCTTATGAGACCTGTGACAAGTCAAAGCCTTTAACACTTTCAGTTTATTCCTTTGAAAAATAAGGGGGGTTGGCATAAGTGGAAGGGAATATGCATTTAGGTAGTGCCTACAATGAGCCAGGCACTATAACAACTCTGAGATACATACATTATTATTCCCATTTTATAGTTCATGAAATTGAGGCAAACAGGGATTGCAGGCTTTATCTAGGATCATCCAACTAGAAAGTGTCTGAAGCTGAATTTGAATCAGGACATCTTCCTTATTACAGTCCCTTGCTCTACCCACTATGACCAAATTGCTTCAAGATTTAACTGCCATAGATCAGGAATGCTTAATCTTTTGAATCATAGATCCCTTTGGCAGTCTGGTGAAGCCTATGGATATCCTCTCTGAATAATGTTTTTAAATGTATTAAATACATTTAATTACATAGAATAAAACACATAGGTTTCCCAAAGGATTATAGATATAGAATCATTGATTCAAAATTGCCATTTTATTTCAGAAGAAATTTAGATTGATTCAAAAAAGAAACCAATTATATTGAAATAAAGTTATCAATTTTTTTTGAAATAAGCTTATGTACTTCAAGTTTAAAAGTCCAAGACTTTGACTCATTACTAGGTCTAGGACCCTATATATGACCATGTCATAATGTCCTTGGGTCAATTTACTCCTTTGTGAAATGTGAACATGGTCTTCAAGCGCCCTTCTAACTCTATGTACTCCTATGATCAGATGAATCAATGATCTCCAAGCTCTCTTTCCACAATGCAGTATCAGAGTCTAAGAAAAGCTTTGACAGCCCTCTCTTAAATTATCACTATGGACTCATTGCTGGGAATTGGGCAGATAGTGGGAGTCAGTATATGCAAAGATTCATATAGCACTGTGCCTCCCTATAAGGAGTTTACCCTAAAGTCAGAGATATACGATACAAAAGGGCACTTAAGTAGTTCCAAGGAGGGCCCATGAGTTTTAATTTATTGACTCACTGTTCCATCTCTCCTTGGCCCTTTACCTAAGGGGCTTCAGTTCCTTGATGAGATGAAATCCATATCCAGTATGGTGGAACCTATCCTATCCTCACCTGAAAAGTTAAAAAAGCTGCTGGACTGATGATAGCTATGGAGCAAAATTGGGCAATGCCAGCTATTTGCTATTTAAGTATGAGTTTCTGTTTCACCATCTAGAAAGTGGAGGTGGTGATATTGGTACTACCTATCTACTTTAAAGAATAACACGCTTATAACCAGAAAAGTACTATATGAATGTGAATTATTTATTAGTACTAATATGTCATTATCATTGGTTGCTATCCAGGGTGTCAGTAAACATCTACTTGTCATAGATGTACATACCTTTGACCTGATTATTTAGAGAACTGGACTTGAAGATAAAATAATTGTGGCTCCTAATAAGCATGGCTTGGATGAATGTGTAGAAAACTTAGCCTGGTTGTAGTTAATATTATTGACATCTGGGGGTGGCTAGGTGGGGCAGTGGATAGAGGACTGACCCGGAGTCAGGAGTACCTCAGTTCAAATCCAGTCTCAGATACTTAATAATTACCTAGCTGTGTGGCCTTGGGCAAGTCACTTAACCCCATTGCTGTGCAAAAACCTAATATGTATATATATATATATATATATATATCTGGTATATTTTGGAGGCAGTGATTGATCAGCAATTCTATGTATGTTTTTATGAAGCAATATGACATTGTGATAGAATGCTATATGAAGGTTCAAAGTGAGTTCCAAGGCTACTTCTAACACTTACAATCACTTAATATGATGATAGTTAATCTATTATCCTTTCTCCCTCCATATTCAGGCAACTTTCTTTTTTTTTAATATAACCTTTATTTTCTATTTTTTTCTTTTCTCCTTTTGGTAAATTTTATTATTTGTTTTCAATTTAAATACAAAATGAGAAAGGAAAAAAGGCAATTGCCATGTACATAGCAGAACATAAGAGAAAATTCAATGCAAAACAATAAATTTCCATTTCAAGAATCCCTATATAATAAACATGCACATTATGTGTAATGTGTGAAAAGTTGTGTAAAAAAAATGTGCAGCTTTTCTTTCCTTCCTTATAGGTTACGTTTTGTTCTCTGCAGTGTACTTTTTACTTTATTTCCCCCCTTCCACTGCCTCCCTGAAGAAGGCTGCAATTAAGTATGGATAGAGATGGATAGAGATACAGTGAGAGATAACTATATAGATATAAATACATATAAATAGTTATCTATAAACATATATATATATATACATATACTCATACATATATATATATATATATGACCATACTATGCTTATTTCATTTGTCTTCTGTTTCTTTGAAGATGGATAACATCTTTCTTCATAAGCCCAAGTCTTCCCATGTTTTTGTAAATCAACCAGCTCATCATTTCCTACACCACATCAGTATTCCTAGCCAATCGCATCCTATCTGAGAGATTATCTGTGAAAAATTTCACCTCATTTTCTGTACTCTTTCTATTCTTGGTTACATAGGTTTTATTTATACAAGAAAGTTTTAATTTAAAATAATCAAAATTATCCTTTTTATACTTCAACAATGCTTTCCTACATAAGACAGTTTAAGGTCTGAAACTATTGAATCTATGTCCTTTATTTATTTGTCCTGGTTTCTTTGAAGTTCCTGATCTTTGGTTTTTTCCTAAATGAACTGTTACTATTTTTCTAATGGAGTAAATTAATTTTTAGTAACTTACTTTAATGACACTGAATAAGTAGAGTAGTTAGGTAAAATTGTCATTCTGGGACAGCTAGGTGGCACAGTAGATTCAGGATTCAGGACAACCTGAGTTCAAATCCAACCTTAGACACTTGATACTTACTAGCTGAGTGACCTGGGGCAAGTCACTTAACCCCATTGCCCCACCAAAAAAAATGATAATTTCAAAAATTATATAGTCTTTACCTACTTATTACTTCAGCTATTTAGATCTGAATTTATTTGTATAAAAGTGTTTTTATGTTTATATTCATATAGTTCCTGTATCTCTTTTGGCAGGTATACATTCAGGTATTTTAAAATATTTAGGCATTTTAAATAGACTAAAACCACATTTAATTATATTGCTAATACATGCTATAGATAAATTTTCACTTTTGATTAAATCTTTTTTAACTTAGAGATTATGCTTTTTTTACATACCATATTCTACCCCTGCCCTTTGTTTTATCTTTGTGTGTATCTCTCATTTTTATAATATTTCCTGAAAGCAAGCTATTGTTGAATTTAAACTTTTAATCTGCTATCCATCTCCATTTTATGGGTAAATTCATCCCATTCCATTCACATTCTAAGCTATAATTGCTTCTTGTGCAATTTCTTCCTTTCTATTTTTTTCTCACTATCCTTCTCAATCTATTTACCCTGGCCTTCCTTACTCCTCTGCTTTACTACCCCCTACATTTCCCTCCTATTCCTTAATCAACCCACCCCTCCATGAATCCCTTATCCTCTCCCCCCCAACCCCCCCCTTTACTCTTATTTCTTTCAGAATTTAGAAGACTTTTATACATACATACATACATACATACATATATGTATACATATATTATTTCCTCTTAACCTATCAATGACAGTAAGGTTTCAGCATTACCCACCCTCCCCCTACTAGTTTCTTATGTATCAGTTTTTTTTTCCTTTTGTGTTTCATTTGTATAAAATAATTACTCCTTGTTCTCTCTCCCTATACAGTTTTAATGTTTTAGAATCACCCCATCTACTTAGCTCTGCCCACACCTTTCTTTCAAACTACCCAAATAATGATGACAATCAAGAATATAGCTAATATTTTCACATATATAAAGTAAACAATCTGACCTTATTGAGTCCCTTATAATTGGTCTTTAATGTTTACCTCCATATTTCACCTGGACATCATATGTCTAATTTTCCTTTAACTTTTGCTGATTTTGTCACAAATACCTGAAAGTATTTCAGTTCATTAAACGTTCTTTTTTATAGTTAACTTTGCTGGGGAAGTCACCTTTGGTCATAATCCCAGTTCTTTTACTCTGTGAAATATAGTATTCCAAGACCTATGGTCCTTCAGTGTAGTAGCTGATAGGTCTTAGGCAATCCTTATTGTAGCTCCATTATATTTATATTGGTCTTTTTTTTTATTTGTTGCTTTCAATGTTTTCTCCTTAACCTGGGAACTTTGAAATTTGGCTATGTTATTCTTGTAAGTTTTCATCCTGAATCTCTCCCAAGTGATTTTCTTCCTTGTTCTAGATCATCATGGCAATTTTCCTTGATAATTTCTTATAATATTTTATCAAGATTATTTTATCATAAATTTCAGTTAGTCTAACTTTATTTTATTATTTCTACTTTACCTGTTCTCCACATCAACTGTTGTTCTGAGAAGATGTTGCTGATTCTCTTCTATTATTTCATTCTTTGATTTTGTTTTATTATTTCTTCATGTATTGAAATGCCTTTAGTTTCCTTTTGCCAAATTTTTGTTTGCAAAGGTTTATTTTCTTAAGTTTTTGATTCTCTAATTCAAGTTGGTTGATTTTCTTTTCATAATTCTCCTGATTTTCTTGTAGTGCTAGTGTTTTTTTTCTAATTTTCCGTTGATCTCTCTTATTTGATTTGTAAAATACTTTTTAAGTTCCTCCAGGAACACTTTTTTGTACTTGGGATCATTTGAAATTTCTCTTTGAAAAAAGAAGTGGCTTTTTTTTGCTCCATTATCTTCCCCTGAATATGGACCCAGATCTTCTCTATCAAAATAGTAGCTATCTATGATGGAATTCTTACTCCTTCACTTATTCAGGGAGTGGTATTTTGTTTTGTTTTTGTTTTGTTTTTTTGGTGGGGTTAAGTGACTTGCCCAAGGTCACATAACTAAGTAATTATTAAGTTTCTGAATCTGGATTTGAATTCAATCCTCCTGACTCCAGGATCTGTGCTCCATCCCCTGGGCCTCAAATTCTAGTCTTGAGGTATTAGAAATTATGCCCCAAGTCTCAGGTTCTTCTTACTGTTATTTTTTGAAGTCTGTCCCAGGGTTTAACCTTGGGTTCTCCTCTCCACTCCTAAGGCATGACTAAGACCCCTAGCCATTCTGTACTGAATTTGATCTTGCTCCCTGTGGTTTCTTGGGTAGCTGCCCACTATAGTGTCCTCTCTACCCTAGAACTGAAAGCAGGGACTCTGATCTCCTATAAGCGCCCACAGTCAGCGACTATTGCTATTCTACTCAATAATACTGCTCCTTCTCCTTCATAGTTGCAGCCTGGGACATGACTAGTCAGCATTGCTGTGCTTGGTGTCCCTCCTTAATGGAATGTTCTTCAATGTTCTCCTACTCTGCCATCAGATGCCCAAACTACTTTTGAGATGAAAGTTCCTAAGACTGAAGCTGCCTCCCCATCCAGCTGCTCCAGGGCTTGTTGTTTGTTGGTTCTAAAGGGTCATCCTGGAGATGTTTGTACTTCACTCAGGCCAAACCTCTAATCCTGGAGATCAGGTCTTTCCTGGGATCTTTTCAAGTTGTCTTAAGAGAAAAACTGCTTAATCCTAACTTTTGTTTATTTCCATTGCTCTACCTTCTCCCTGAGGAGCTATTCTGTCTTTTTTTATAAAGTAAATTTGAAGAATCAAAAGTTTTCTGATCTGCTCCATCATCTTCCCAGAATTCTTTCCCCAATGTAACCTCTATTTATTTTTTTCGATCTATAAACATTTATTTGGTCTTCTGCATTTATAAGGGAAAAAAGGAAAGCCAAACTCTTATAACAAATATGCATAGTTATTCAAAACAAATCACTACATTGGCAGAGTTCAAAAATGTATTTCTCATACTGCACCTCTTTATGTATTCTCAGCACTTAACATAATGTCTGGCACATAGTAAGCACTTAAGAAATGCTTACTGACAGATTGGCCTTTCTGTCAGGAAGTGAGTAGCATGCTTCATCATTGTCCTTTGGAATCCTGGTTGGTCATTGCATGGATCAGTCAAATCAAACAAAGCTGTTTGTCTTTAATGAATTATTATTATTGTACAAATTGTTCTAATTCTGTGAACTTTCACATCAGTATATATGTCAGGTTTCTCTGAAACAGATCCTTTTGTCATTTCTCAACAGTATTACCACATTCATATATCATAATTTTATTTAACTTATCCCCTTAGTTTCCAGTTCATTCTCACTACCAAAAGCTACTATAAATATTTTTGTACATCTAGGTCCTTTTTCCTCTTTCTTTAATTCCTTGGAGTCTCAGACAACTTTCCAAGACCTTGCTATGTTAGTGTAGAGAGTTCCCACAAAGAAAGATATAGATCTTTGTCATATTGACATATATTGATAGACCAGGAACCTTATAAAAATGATGGGTGGGTCCCTCAAACCATGTTAAAATATCCAATTGTAGAGATTCCATGACCAATCCAGTTGTGTAGGGTTCAAGATGGCCCTGCCATAGACTGGGGTTGACTCCATAGTAAATTGTAACATTGAAGGGGATCAACATCCAGCACTCTGACCCTGGGAAATCAAATAATTTCGGTTGAATCAGACCTAACATTCCAAATATCCAAATAAAAGGAAAGGGAGTGACCTGAGAGACCAAAAAAAAAAGAATGCTGGGCAGAGGGCAGCCCATTGCAGGAGGGGGGGTATCCAGGGGAGAGGTGAACAGAGCCAGAAAGTCCCTTGTGGAGCGGGCTCAAGCAAGGGCTCAGCCAAGTATGACAAGAGACCATTTAAGGAGAGGAGAAACACAGTCCCTGAGGAGGGTGAGGGAATTCAAGCATTAAATTGATTTTTACATGTTTGCTGAAGAGATGACAAAAAATATGTCGGCTTGCATGGGGCTCAAGCAAAGGATGGGAGGCTCTAGGGGAGCTGAAATGAGTATGTCTCCAGGATGGGAACTGAACTTAGTTTTAACCCCTTGCCTACTTGGAGAGGACCTTGGAACAACCCAGAGAGAGCAAATAGATTTGTCATTTGAAGGCAGTATTCTTCAATGCTAGAAGGGACCTCAGGTCAGTGAAAGTGGGAGCCGAAGGAGATCTCAGACAAAGGATTTTGGAGAGAGAATGAACTCTAGAACATGAAATGAAAAATGAAAAAGGATTTACTTGGATTCAGGAATTGTACATTGTTCTGAGGGTAGAAGCACAGGCAAAAATGTAGTCTCTACTCTCAAGTAGCTTATAGTCTAATAGAGAATAGTTTTTTAAATATGTATATATGCATTTGTGGGGGGGGGTGAGGGTGACCAGGGAGAAGCATTTGGTTCAGAAGTTGGGACGAATAGTGACTATGATCACAATTAAATTAATAAGCAGATTCTGACCAGAAATTGTATAATTGCCTTGGATTACTGTTTTCCTAGATGTAGTGGGAAAGCAGGGAGGTTGGAGTATGACATGGAGATGGTTAAGAAGTGCCATGGCATGCCATGTAAAAGCTATTTCATGTAGCTTTGGCAATGGTATGGAAGAGGGGAAGGTGAGGGGGCATGAGGGAGCCTTCATTCTCATCCGGAAAGGCTTAGAGAGAAACTGCATATACACTCAATAGGGTATAGACATCTAGAAGAAAAAGGAGAGAAGGGGGAAAGGACAAAGGGGGGGATGTGGGTGATAGAGGAGAGGGTAGATCATAGGAGAGGATAGTCAGATATAACACATTTTCTTTTTTACTTTTTGCAAGGTGCTGGGATTGGGTGCTCTGTCCGGGACCACGGGGAGGGGTGCTTGCTGGGTCTCTAGGGTGGGCTTTAGGCTTGGGGCCTCTCAGCCCCAGAGCCAGTGTTCTATCTGCTGTGCCACTAGGCTGCCCCATAACAAATTTTTGAAGAGGGACAAAGGGAAAGGAGAGAGAAAATATAATAGATGGTAGTGGGGAGGAATGGATGGAGGGAATTACAATCAGCAACAGCAACTGTGGCAAAATATGGAAGTAACTTCTCTGATGGACTTATGATAAAGAGAGTGATCCACCCCAGAGACAGAGCTGATGGTATCAGAACACAGAATAAAACACATTTTTTTCTCTTTCTTTCACTTTATTTCTCATGAGGTCTTATATTTTTGTGGGAGAGGGGGTATTATGCTTACTCTTAAACAAGAATATTTTCGGGGCGGCTAGGTGGCCTAGTGGATAAAACACCAGCCTTGGAGTCGGGAGTACCTGGGTTCAAATCCGGTCTCAGACCCTTAATAATGACCTAGCTGTGTGGCCTTGGGCAAGCCACTTAACCCTATTTGCCTTGCAAAAAACCTAAAAAAAATACAAAAACAAGAATATTTTAGTAATGTGTAAATAGATTAAAGAAAATTTTAAAAATTAAAAAAGAAGTGCCATGCCAGATTGAAGTCCCCCCAAACTGAGGTGAATGCTCACCAATCAGAGCACAGCGTCATGAGGGATGGAGTTTAAGTTCCAGATGGGGATAGAGGCCAGGTTTTGTGCCATGGAGATGGATGAGAAGATCATAACTGGAAAGAATTTAGGCCATTCCAACATCCTCATTTAACAAATAAGGAAATTGAGGCATAGAGAATTTTTTTGTCCAAGGTCACACAATAAAAAGTGCCAGAATTCATATTTAAATGACAGAATTCCTAATTCTGCACTGCAATACATTGTGCTTTCTTCTGTGGGACGCTGCCTGAAAAGGACTTTAAAATTTGTGACACCCAGGGCTGGAGAGAGTCTTGGCAGATCAAACATAGGTTGGCGAAGCAAGAACTGACCTTGGTATTTATCTAGTTCAACTCCTTGCTTTTTGGAAGGTGGAAATTGAGTTCAACTCAGTTTCACTGATTAGCTGTGTGACCCTGGGCAAATCACTTCACCCTGTTTGCCTCAGTTTGCTCATTTTTAAAATGAACTGAAGAAGGAAATGGAAAACTCCTCTAGTATCTCTGCCAAGAAAACCCTAAACAAGGTCGCAAAGATGTGAACACCAACGAACATAACTGTACAACACCAACGACAATATGGAAGTGGTTGGAAAACAAGCAGATATATGAATGCAGGGAAGAGAAAGAACCGTCACTGGCCTAGGGAGAGAGAATGGGCTTTGATTTTGCAGTTGGACACTCCTCCCCATTTCTCTTCCTCCACTTCTTTAGGAAACCTCCATTTGTCACTTTTGGTAGCTCCTGGTTCAGCTTCAAGAGGATATGTCACAACCACCCTGGGAGAATGGGGAGGAAGGCACCTGTGGATTCTGTCTTTGGAAGACCATGCAGCCCCATGGCTCATGTATAAAATTGACCTAAATGAATTTTGCCTTTCCCTTTCCCTTCCTGTTTGAAACACTCAGTAGCATGTCTTCCTAGTTAATGCAATGCACTATTTTCTACTCTTTCTTTGTCTCTGGGACACTGTTGCTTGTATCAAGAAATAATTTTCCGAATCAATGACAAATACCAACCTAATTTCACCAGCCTAAAATAGCTAACTGCTATTTCCTGGGGATCCACTTAATTTAATCAATAAGTATAATGCAAATAAATAATAATTCCATTCAAATGTACTGAAAAAATCTCAAGTAATTGTGGGATTAGTCATCCCTGACTTAAAACTGCAAAACCTCTAAAACTGACACAAAAATACTCCCTTACTTGGCTTTGGAACTAAGTGATTCCAAGTCAACAAAGAGTACTAACAGTCTGGACCACTGTTGACTATCCAGTGAATTGGGAATGAGACAATGCCTTCTTGAACCCCATCCAAGCATATTTCCTTCCTACTGAATTCCCAACAGGGCCTTGGGCAACTAAAATACTTTAGAATTGGAAGGGACCTTTGAGACCAACTAGTTCAAATCCTGTAGCCTTATAGATTAAGTCATAATTAGAAGATAAAATTTATCAAAGGTTCAATTTCAGTTCAATTTAATAAATCCTTATTCAGTGTCTTCTATGTGTCAGACACTGTACTAAGTTCTAGAATACAGAGAAGAAAAGACAGTCACCACCCTCAAGAAATTTATAATCTAATGGACGAAAACAATATCCAAAAGAGATTTGAGAAGATGGAGGGGACACGGCCTGCAAGGGTAGCTCACATGGGGGCATGATTTTGTTCTTTTTCTACTCATTTTCATTCTTGTTCTTATTTTTGTTCTTCTTCTAAATGAGATGGACCTAGAGGGTCATTGAGTCCAACCCCTTCATTTTACAGAAGAGGAAATGGGTGCCTAGGGAGGTAAGGGGACTTGGCCAAGCTCACAAAGCACCCCAGATCTATAACTGATAAGGGTGTCACTAGGGATGTAGATCACCCTCCTCCTCTTCCCCATTTCACAGAGGAAAAGTGATTTGGCCAAAGTCACACAAGCAGTGCCAGTGATAATGTTTAAACTCGAGCCCTCCAATTCCAAAGCCAGTTTCGATCATATCTTCATGCTGCTTCTCCATACTTCTCCCCCACCGTTTCAACTGCAAAAAAAAAAAAATCATTGCTTTAACTGACACTTCACAGAGGAAGAAGGATTGGAGGAAAGAAGCAGATATTTTTGCAGTAGAAGATCAGGGTCTTAGAAGAGATCCCTGTCTAGGTAGACAGAAAGGAAAGCTTCCACAGCTTTCCCCCATCCTCCTACCCCTATGTTATTTGCTTGAATCTTGATGTGGATTTTGGTTACAGTTGAGCCAGCTGTGTCTGCACCTATAGGACCACTGTGTTATGCAGCACATAAGTGGTTTTTCAATGGTCTTATTTGCTGCAGTGATATTGAGTAACCCCAGGGCCTTCCAACCTCAGAGAAGAGACTAGAGAATAAAGCACAAAGTTCTCCATGGTTGTTTGCTTCTAAAGGCTCAGTCCCCCAATCTTCTGGGCAAATTCCATGATGAAAATCAAGAGTTAGATGAGTTTTGCTTCCATCCTGTAGATATCTCCTTATATCTAGGAGATAGTTTAAGTATTCTTATCCCATTGTGGGGGAAAAGAAGATGAGAGGGGATTTGGACAGGGACTGTGATATTTTTAATATAGGGAACTCAAAATGAGAAAACCTTTTCTACCAATGTCAATAGACATTGATTTTTGCCTTAATGTGCCTGGGGCAATGACATGTAATATGATTTGCATAGGGTGTTATAGCCTGAATGTGTCAGAGGTTGGAATTGAATCTTCGTAAGCTGGAGTCCATCACTCTATTCACTAACCATAGTTGTCTCTACTTCTGTTTTAAAGAAGAGAAAATTAAAGGGCAATACTTGACCAAGATCACAGTCAGCTATGGAGTTGGGGCTTAAATAGAGGTCTGCTGGCTCCATATCCAATCATCTTTCTGTTATCTCCCAGTATCCCTTTTTTGAGGGAGACAAAGGCTAATATAAATTCCAATCTAGATGTTTTCCTGTTCAAACTATTCATCTTCTTTTGGTTAATGTCTTAGATAGAGCTTATTCACTTTGGAAGTTTTTTTCTACCCTCTTAAAAGCACCCTGAGATCTGAATCACAGTCATTAAACATGAGAGTTGAAAGGTGTCACAATCTCCCACTAATGGATGGAAGTCTACTAGCCCAAGCACTCCAGCCATCTCCAGGCAGGAAGGAAAAGGAGGTGGAGGAAAAGGGAATAATTATTTATATGGCACCAACTTTGTGTTGGACACCCTGCTAAATGTTTTACAAATAATAACTAATGTGACCTAGCATCAAGCTAGCAGCAGTTCTCCATTTGAAGAAAGAAATTAATATGACCTATATATAAATGAAGACAGAACTAGTTCTAGAGCCAGAGGACCTAGATTCAAATATCCCCCTCTGATGGTTATTACCTGTGTGACTTTGAACAAATCCCTTTTACTTGGACCTCGGTTCCCTCCTTTGTCAAATGAGAGGGGTTGGACTAGATGGTCTCTGAGATGCATTCCAGTTCTCAATATTTGAGGCTGTTATCTAAGAAGCAGCATATTTACTATAGCAGCAAGTTGAAATAGAAACAAGGAGCTATTCTGGAGAACTCTAAACTAGAGGAAAACGCAAGATGAGACATGTCTTACTTATTTCAGTATCTCCCTCAATAGCTCTCTGATACCAGGAGGTTGTGTGGCAAAATTTGCAGAAGCTTAAGTCACTACCTTCCTTTCTCAAAACCCTAAAAGTGGAAATAATACAGGTCCCTTGATTTGCTATTGGAACATTTCCCACTTACTTGTTGAACCAGATCAGAGCAACTTCAACTGGAATCACGTATGCCTAAAATACAGCTCTATGTCCAGAGAGAAAATACCATCAATAATGGTATCTATGTTCCAAATGACAGTGGATTAGAGATTGCACCTATGTCCATATGGTACAGCACATCTGCAGAGAAAAACATACATGTTTGTACATGGGCCAAAGATCCCATGCAGCATGCAAAATTAGTCATCAACTCCTTGTCATCTCATAACCATGTAAGGGTAGAAGTGATTGGTTACCAGGTTTGATTTTGTAAATTTTCAGAAAGATCACTGAACTTGTAGATTGGATTTTGTAACACCCTTGAGTGATTTTTCAAGCCTGTAGAGAAAAGTTTAGTATTTTCTTTTTTTCTTTAATTAATTCTACATTCAATGAAAGGCAGCTTGGCATAATAGGTAAAGGGTTTGTCTTGGGGTTAGGAAGACCTGGGTTCAAATACCAAATCTGACCCATGCTTCCTATATGACTCTGGATGAGTCATTTAACTTCTCAATGATTTTTATGACTAAGGTCCAGAAAAAAATAGTGCTAATCAGCATCATAGAGGGAGTTTCTTCATCTAGAGTTATTAAGAGTAATGAAGTCATAGTCTACCAAAATTTCTCCCCAAAAATTTCATTAGAAAATATGTTTTTTTGGGGGCGGCTAGGTGACATAGTGGATAGAGCACCAGCCCTGGAGTCAGGAGGACTTGAGTTCAAATCCAACCTCAGATACTTAATAATTACCTAGCTGTTTGACTTTGGGCAAGTCACTTAACCCCATTACCAAAAAAAATGTTATTTTTTCATTTTATTTTATTTTATTTTTTCAATTACATGAAAAGATAGTTTTCAACATTCAGCCTTTTGTAAGTTTTTGAATTTCATGTTTTTCTACTACCCTCCCTTGCCTGGCGCATCCCCATGACAGTGAACAATCTGATATAGCTTATTCATGTATAATCATTTAACATTTCCATGTCATGTTATGAAAGAGGAATTAGAACTAAGGGGGAAATCCATGAGAAAGAAAAAAATATATAAAAGAAGTTTAAAAAGTGAATGCTTTGCTCTGCAATCAGACTCCATAGTTTTTCCCCCCTCTGGTTGTGGATAGCATTTTCTGTAACAGTTCTCTCAGTATTGTCCTTAATTATTGAACTGTTGAGAGTGAGTATCTCAGGGGCGGCTAGGTGGTGTAGTGGATAAAGCACTGACCCTGGAGTCAGGAGTACCTTGGGTTCAAATTCGTTCTCAGACTCTTAAAAATTACCTAGCTGTGTGACCTTGGGCAAGCCACTTAACCTCATTTGCCTTGCAAAAAACTAAAAAAAAAAAAAGTGAGTATCTCACAATTTTGTTGTTAATGTGTACAGTATTCTCCTGGTTCTGTGCATTACACTCAATACCAGTTCATGCACGTCTTTCCAGGCTTTTCTAAAGACTGATCACTCGTGATTTCTTAGATATATTTCTTAGGTATATATTCATATACCATGACTTATTCATTCCCCAACTGATGGGCATTCCTTCAATTTCCAATTCTTGTTAACCACAAGAAAAGCTGATGTAAATATTTTTGTATATGTAGGCCTTTCCCCTCTTTGAGATAAAGACCAAGCAGTGGAATTCCTGGATCAAAGGATATATACAGTTTGATTGCCCTTTGGCCCTAGTTCCAAATTGCTCTCTAGAATGGTTGGATCAGTTCACAATATCAACAGTGCATTAGTGTCCCAGTTTTCCCACATCCTCTCCAAATTGATTGTTTTTCCTTTTTTTTGCCATTTCAGCCAATCTGATAGGTATGAGGTGTTCCCTCGGAGGTTTTTTAATTTTATATTTCTCTAATCAATGATGATTTGGAGCATTTTTTGACTATACGTATAACTATAGATAGCTTTAATTTCTTCATCTTAAAACTGTCTGTACATGTCCTTTGACCATTTACCATGTGGAAAATGATTTATATTCTTATAAATTTGACGACACTAGCTGTGAAAATTGTTTCGCAGCTTTCTTCATTCCTTCTAATCTTTGTTGCAAACTTTTAATTTAATGTATAGTTGAAATTATCCATTTTGCAGTTTATAATGTTCTCTATTTCTTGCTTGGTCATAAACTCGTAGCTTCTCCTTAGATCTATTTCTTGTTCTCCTAATTAGATTATAGTATCACCTCTTATGTCCATATCCTGTTTCCATTTTAACTTTATCTAGATATAGGATGTGGGATGTTGGTCTATGCCAAGTTTTTGAAAATCTGTTTAACAGTTTTTCCAGCAGTTTTTGTCAAATAGTGAATTCTATCCCAGAAGCTAGTCTTTGAGTTTATCGAGCAGAAGATTGCTATAGTCATTTATTTGGGGTTCTTTTGTATCCAATATATTTTATTGATCTACTTCTCTATCTCTTAAACAGTACCAGACAGTTTGATAACTGCCAGTTCATAATATAGTTTTACATCTGTACAACTAGGTCACCTCCTTAACATTTTTTTATTAATTCCCCTGATATTCTTGACAAAAGGATTCCTCCAGTTGAATTTTGTTACTATTATTCCTAGATCTGCAAAATAAGTTTTATGGTAATTTGATTGGTATGGCACTCAACTTAATTTGGTAAAATTGTTATTTTTATAATATTAGCTCAATCTAACCATGAGCAATTGACAATTTTCCAGTTGTTTAAATCTGACTTTATTTGTTTGAAAAAAATGATTTGTAATTCTGCTCATATAGTTTCTGGGTTTGTTCTAGGAGTTAGATTTCCAAGTATTTTATATTGTCTCTAGTTAGTTTTAATGAAATGTCTCTTTCAATGCCTTGCTGTTGGGCTTTCTTGGTAATATATAGAAATCTTGATGATTTATGTGGGTTTATTTTATATGCTACTGTGCTAAAGTTAATTGTTTCAAGTAGTTTTTAATTTGGTTTTCTGGGATCTTCTAAGTATCCTGTCAAATCATGTACAAAGACTATGAATTTTGTTTCCTCTTTTTTCTCTCATTACCAACATTTCTAATACAATATTGAATAATAGTAGTGATAATAGGCATCCTTGTTTCATCCCTGATATTATTAGGAATGCTTCTAGTTTATTCCCATTACATATAATGCTTGCTGATGGTTTTAGATAGATACTGTTTATCATTTTAAGGAAAGTTCCATTTATTCCTATGCTCTTAAGTGTTTTTTTTTAATAGGAATGAGTGTTATATTTTATCAAAGGCTTTTTTAGCATCTGTTGAAATAATTATTTTATTACTGATACAGTCAATTATGCTGATTGTTTTCCTAATGCTGAACCATCCCTGCATACTTAGTATAAATCTTACCTAGTGTTAGTGTATTATTCTAGTGATAACTTGCTGTGAAACTTTGCTCAAATTTTATTTAAAATTAAAATTAGGGAAATTGGTCTATACTTTGTATATTATGGCTCTTCCTGGTTTTAGATATTAACATCATGTTGCTGTCATAAAAGGAATTTGGCAGAATGTCTTCTTCATCTACATTTTCAAATAATTTATACAGAATTGGAATTCATTGTTCTTCAAACATTTGGGTAGAATTCACTTATATATCCATGGAACCCTGAAGATTTTTTCTTAGGGAGTTTATTGATTGCATATTCAATGTTATTTTCTGAAATGGTGTTATTTAAGTATTTTATTTCCTCTTCTGTTAATCTGGGACATTTATATTTTGTAAATATTTATTCATTTCACTTGTGTTGACAGATTTGTTGGCATACAATTGGGCAAAATAGCTACAAATTATTCCTTCCATTTCCTTCTCATTATAGTGAGTTCACTCTTTTCGTTTTTGATACTGGCAATTTGGTTTTCTTCTTTTTTAAATCAGATTAACCAAAAGTTTGCCTGTTTTATTGGTTTTTTTTCATAAAACCAACTCTTAGTTTTTTTTTAATTAGTTCAATAGTTTTCTTACTTTCTATTTTATTAATTTCTCCTTTTTAATTGGAGATATTCAATTTGTTCTTTTTCTAGCTTTTTTTTAGTTTCACATCTAGTTCATTGATTTCTTTCTCTATTTTATTCATGTAAGCACTGAAAGATACAAAGCTTCCCCTAATAACTGCATTGACTGAACCCCACAAGTTTTGATATGTTGTCTCATCATTGTCATTGTCTTGGATGAAATTTTTGATTATTTCTATGATTTATTCTGTGATCCATTCATTCTTTAAAATTAGGTTATTTAGTTTCTAATTAGTTTTTAGTTTATCTTTCTATGGCCCTTTATTGCAAGTAAATTTATTGTATCATGATCTGAAAGGATACATTTAAAAGTTCTGCTTTTCTGCTTTTGATTATGAGGTCTTTATGCCTTAATACATGGTCAATTTTTGTGTAGGTATCATGTACCAGAAGAAAAAAGTATATTCCTTTCTTTCCCCATTCAGTTTTCTTCAGAGGTGTATCTCATCTATATTTTCTAAAAATTCTATTCACTTTCTTAAACTTTCTTCGTTTATTTTGTGGTTAGATTTATATAATTCTAAAGGAGGTAGAGGTCACAAACCAATATAATTTTATCGTCTTTGTCTTTCTGTAACTCATTTAACATCTCTCTAAGAATGTGGATGCTATACTATTTGGTACATACCATGTTAATATGGTATTATTTCATTGCCTATGGTCCCTTTTGGAGGATGTAGTTTCTTTCCTTATCACTTTTAATTAGATCTATTTTTGCTTTTGTTTTATCTCAGATCAGTATTGCTATCCCTGATTTTTTTTCTTCAGCTGAAGAAGAATATATTCTGCTTCAGCCTTTTACCTTGTATATGTATCACTGTGTTTCTTATAAACAACATATTGTAGGATTCTAATCCACTCTGCTATTCACTTCTCTTTTATGGGAAAGTTCATCCCATTCACACTTACAGTTATGATTGCAAACTGTATTTTCTCTCCACCCTATCTTCTCCCTATTTGAACTTTGCTCTCTCCTTACCCCTTATCCCTCCTCATCAATGATTTTCTTCTGACTGCTGACTCCCTCAATCAACCCTTTTTCCTTTCCCCTACTACATCAGTATAAGGTAAAATATATTTCTAAATCCAATTGGTAATGTATGTTATTCCCTCTTTGAGCCAAATCTGTTGAGAGTAACATTTATTCAGTGTTCACCCTCTCCCTTCTTTTCTATAATAGTTCCTTTAGGTCTCTTTATGTAGGTATTATATTCATGTAATGCCTCTATTTCTAGTATAATCCTTTTTTATATCTTAATTGTTTTATACCTATCTTATTACCATACCCTCTGTAAAATATACTCCGTCAGCTGTCCTTATAGATGTACTATTCTCAAGTCTGAATTCTGAAATTTGGCTACAATATTTCTTGGAGTTTTTGTTTGGGGGATCTCTTTTTGGAGTTTATCAATGGATTCCTACAAGGATGATTTTAACTTCTTGTTCTAGGATATTAGAGCAGTTTTGCATGATAATTTCCTGAAATATATTGCGCAGGCTTTTTTTTCTGATTGTGGTTTTCATGTAGACCAGTAATTTGCAAATTACCTATCCTGGATCTATTTTCCAAGTTAGTCATTTCCCCTAAGACGTGCTTTACACTTTCTTCTATTTTTTTCAGTCTTTTGGTATTGTTTGATGGAAACTTTGTGTTTCATAGTCATTAATTTCCATTTGCCCAATTCTAATTTTAACAATTTATTTTCTTCAGTTATTTTTGTGTTTTCTTTGCCAGTTAATTAATTTCATTTAAAGATGTTTTCTTTTTACTTTTGGTCAATTTTACTCTCAAAAATAATGTTTTCCTCAGTTTTTCATAATTCTCCTGCATGACTCATTTTTTCTTCTTCCTCCCTTCTACAATTTTTAAGTCCTTTTTGAGCTCTTTCAAGAGGTCATTTAGGGTTTGAGACAAATTCAAAAACCCCTTTGAGGCTTCCTTCATATGTAGACTTTTGTCACTGCTTTCCTCTTCTGAGATGGCATTTTTATCATCTGTATCAGAATAGTAGCTTTCTATGGTTAGTGTTCTCTTGGGTTTTGTTGCTTATTTTAATAATTGAGCTCTGCTACTGGGGAGCATAGGGAATAGTACCAAGCTCTTCTTGCTAGAGGCCAAGGGTCAGGTCCCTCCCTGCATTCCTCTCTGGCTTCTTAGTTGCCTGTGGATTGCTACCTGCTCTAGGTGTAGCCCAACATTATATCAGTATTCTAGGGCTCAAACTTTGCTCTCTCAGTTGGAATTCAGACTCTCACTGCTGCCCACTGTACTACTAAACTGAAGAACTAGGACCTTAGCTGGGCTGTGGCTAAGTCTTTCACTGGCTTCCCAGATCTCTCACTTATGTTGGGCTACACTCTCCTTTTACCCAAATAAGACAGATATTTTCTAAAGTTCCTCCAAGGTAGGCCAAGTTGAAAATTTGATTCATTGTATTTGTATTTTTCTATGGTTTCTATCAATTTAGGGTTTGTTTAGAGGGTTCAACAAAAGTTGTTTCAGCAAAAACTCTTGGAGCTTTCTAGCTTTGTGCCACCATCTTGTCTCTGATCAGGAAGTCCCCCAAAATGTGTTTATAAATCAAAGAATCAAGCAACCTTTCCCAAACCAATATCCAGCTGACATCTTGGGGATTTCAAAGGGTTTGCCTATGCCTCAATCTAGGGTAAGTGGCTTTTAGCCAGAGTTCTCAGGCTTTAACTCCATCTGCTCTCCCTGATTCCCCGTGGTCTCTCTGAAGCCCCTCCAGGAGCCTGAAAGAAGAAATTTTGAAAAAAAAGTGTCTGAATATATTCATCATCAAATATAGAACTGGATAGAACCATAGGAATCATCTTGTTTAACCCTCATGTTTTATAGAGGAGGAAACTGAGGCTCAGTTGAGAGAATTTTCAGGGTCACACAGCTCATAATTGTCAGAGTTGAATGCAAACTCAGGTCTTCTGACTCCTAACTAATAAATAAATATTTATTAAGCTCCTACTATATGTTGAGACTGTGTCAAGTACTGAGGATACAAAAATAGGCAAAAGATAAGTCATGCCCTTGAGGAGTGCCAATGAGAGTGAGAGTCAGAAAACTTCTATAAACAAAATATGGGACAATTAGGAAAAAAATAAAGGGAAGGTATTAGAATTAAGCATTATGAAAAACTTCCCAAATCTTCTTTTCTTTACATGAAATCAAAATTGCTGAGCATCTTGCTCATGGAGAGATGTAGCACATTTGTGGGTCCACTCAAAAATCTAAGAAGAGAGACAAAAGTGCCCATGAACATCTGATGCTAAAGCAGATCTGCATGGGTAGGAAGTCTCTGAGCTGGTCCTCTGTACAGGAGCCTTTTACTGTGAAATGCATGAATAGTCTGTGCTTGGGAAGAGTACACCTTTAGAGCTGAGAGATGCCATTAGCCAAATGAGTCTTTTCATCTTGTCCCATCTCTCTCTTTAGCTTCACTGACTTTTATGCCATCAAAAGCAAAGACTCACTCCCTATGAGCTGCTTTCCCCTTCCCTCTTCCAGAGCCCTTGATGACAAGGCCCCAGACAGTCTGGGTTTGAGGGGCTTTCATAGGCTCTTTCCTCTACCAGCCACAGCTTTCTTTTGTCTGAGTGAGGCCTCCAAAAGTCATTTCCCACTTTACTCCTTTCAGTGGCTTTAAAATAGAACTGTTCGTTTAAAGACAGATTTCCTGTCCTCTAAGTCAGCAAGTACCAAGATTGTCCTTAGAAGCACTTTTTCTGAGGCTGGTGGAGAGAATAAAATGACAGACAGCTCTAGTTCAGAGAGAGAAGAGAAAGGAGCCCTGGGTCTAATCTATCCCACTCAACGAAGGCCTGTTAACAAGAATTGACATTAGTGATTTAAGGCTTTCAAAGAACTTTGCATGTATCATCTTAGTATAGCCTCACAGTAATCCTATGAGGTAGGAGTTATGCCCATTTTGCAGATGAAAAAAACTGAGCCAAAGGGAAGCTTAGTATGACTCATGATCACACAGTTAGGGAGTCCTAGAAGCAGAATTCTAAACCAAACCCCATCCTCCAAAGAACGATAGATGAAAAGTAATTTTCAGATAATTGCTTTGTGTCCCACATTGTGTAGAATACAGAAAAGTTAGATAGTCCAAACCTTAAAGAAATATAGATTCTAATAGGGGAAAAACAACATACATACATGAGGAGTGGCCAGAAGGAAAAGAGAGCTGTGGTCTGAGAAGGTTTACAAAGATGATGAATGGGGTAATAGCACAATTTGTCAAGCTACTCTTTTCTACTACCTAAAAGTGCAAATATAGAGGACTTGATTTGCTATTGAGAAATTTCCCAGTTGTCCTATGAGAAGATGTAGCCTGAACCAGAGACACAGAAAGTAGGTAGGTAGGGTAGGTGAGGAGACTGACCTACAGCAAATACGGCTGCTAGTTTGGGGCAGACTAGATCATCAGTCATTTCAGTCATTCCTGATTTTTCATGATCCCATTTGTGGTTTTCTTGGCACCTTTGCTGGAGTGGTAGCACACAGTAAGTAATTGTCTGAGGCCAGATTTGAACTCAGGAAGATGAGTCTTCCTGACTCCAGGCCTGGCTCTCGATCTACTGCAATGCCACCTGGCTGTCCCAGCATATTTTATGGGCAAAACTGGAATCCAGGACTACTGACTCCAAAGCTAGTCCTCTATTGACCAATACCACTTGTGCAGTTTCTTCTATAAAAATTTTCTTTCAATGTTTGAAGGCTCAAAACAAAACAAAGAATTTATATACTGTATTTGCAAGGCACGTTCCATATGAGAAATTTTTTTTACTCTTTATTTCACAAGTTTATAAATGTAGTATCCAGAAATATTTATAAACAGAAACCCAACTGATTCTAGAATATAGTATATGAATACCAATTTCTAAGCACAGCTCTTCAATAAGGAGTCCACAAAAGCCTGTTTAACCAATAAAATCCAATAGTATTTTGCTTTCAAAAATAAATTTTTATTGATATCCTTTGTTTAATTCACCTCTGTTTCCAAATATATATCCCTGCATCTCCCCCCAACCAGTCCCAAGAATAAGGAAGAAGGCAAAACAAAAGAGCCAACAAATAGGAAATATGATACCATTGGCAGTGTTTCTTTCTCATAGATCTGTGCATCTACATAGAGAAAACAAGAGGTTTCTTCTCATATCCCTTCTGTGGGGTCAAGCTTCAGCATTCAAATATAATCATTTAGTAGTAGTGAGTGTAATGAGGGTAATGAGTGGCTTTTTTCTTTCTGTTGATATTTTTGTAATCATTGTATACACAGGATAGTGTTTTTCTGATTCTGCTTACTTTACTTTTGCATCATTCCATATGAGTCTTCCTATGCTTCTAATATATTCATTTAATATATTGTTTCTTGTACCACTTCTTTTTTTCATTCTCTAATGAACATCTGGAGTTTTTTGTTACTACGAAAAGGAAAAGTATTAGCAATTTGCTATGTGTGGAGCTTTTTGTTTTACTCTTTGACATTCTTGGGTTATAACCTAAGGGGTGTGCATGTGTCTGTATAAATGTACATGTGTATGTATATATATATATATACATATATGCATATATAGATATAGATAGATATACATTTATAAAATATGCACACATATGCTTATGATAAGATTTCTGGGTCCAAGTGTGCAGACAATTAGGTACCATCAATGCAAATTGATTCCTGGAAGAGTTGGACCAATTCACAGCTCTACCAACCATGCTTTAGCATGCTCATCTTTTTACAACCTTCTCCAATATTGACTATTTCTATCTATGTTTGCCTTTACCCATTTTCTGGGTATGAAATGAGACCTTGGAGTTGTTTTGATTGAATTTCTTTTATTATTAGTGGTTTTGGAGAATTCTTTGATTTGGTTGTTAAGAGTTTGTAGGCTAGTACACAAAATGTAATATTTTAATTTCACTGCATGTTAAGTAACCTTTTATGGTCTAGCCTGGAGAGCATTTAGACCTGGGTTTTGCTCCCAAATTAGCTACTAAATCACAATGTGACCTTAGACCAAGGCACTTAACTAATCCGGACCATAATTTGTGAATGAGAACAGCTGGGTTGCATAAATAAACCCCAATTACATTGAACGTGTAATCTTGACAAAAAGGACAGCTGTACTTCAGAAAAATTTGCCCCAAATATTTAAAACATCAGCAATTATATATTTCTATGCTTACTGAGCTGCCAGTCAGTTCAGTATTACACAAGGGAGAAACAAGTGACTTCTTTATATGAAAAAATGAAAGCCCAGGCATATATATCCCATGCTAAGCATATGTACCTAGGATGGTAGCTTTTAGGTGAATAGTGAGCAGCCTAGAATTAAATAGGAAGAGATGAAATTGGGCCAAGATTCCAATAACTCCAAGATGTCAAATTCCATCTCTTTATCACTGATAGTCTGCAAATGGTGGAATCTTCAAAGAATCTCAATTGAAGGTGCCTCAAAAGACAATGGAAAGTAATATGGTGGGTATAAGAAGGTTGCAAAATGATGCTGTTTATCCTTCATTTTCAAAGAAAAAGAAAAAAAATTTCACATTTGTTGTGCTTTAAAAAATGCCGCATTTAATGCCTTGAATTCATCACCTCGTACCACTGGTTCTGTGGAATACTGGTTGGACATTGTATTATCAGAATCCTTAAGTCTTTCAGAGTTGTTTGTCTTTGAAATGTTGCTTTTATTATATAAATTACTCACCTGGTTTGTCTCACTTCACTCTGCCTTAGTTCCTAAAAATCTTCTAGGTTTCTTTGAAATCATCTCATTCATCATTCTCCTTAGCAAAAAATTATCCCATGTACTATTCTTTGTTCAGACATTTCTCAATTGATGACCATCCCATTGATTTTCAGATCTTTCTTATCATAGAAAGAGTAGCTATAAATATTCTGTAAACAGGTCTCTTTCTTCAAACTCTTTGGGACATAGGCCTAGTAGTGGTAGCCCTGGGTCAAAGGGTATGTTCAGTTTTCTGACTTTCGGGGCATAGTTCCAACTTGCTTTATGGATGTACATCTCTACCAATAGTGCATTGATGTGCTTGTTTCCTCCTAACTCCTTTAGTATTCACCATTATTTAAAATTTTTTGTCAACATTGACAAGCTGTTGGGTATACGGTAGGACTTCAACATTGCTTTAAATTGCATTTTTCTAATTATTTGTGATTTGGACTTTTTTCTTATAGCTATTGATATCTTATATTTCTTGCTTAGAAAACTGTTGATGTACTTAAAGAGAGTATCACGCCTTGATAAGGCGTGATATGCTAAAAATGAGGGAAATTTAGAAAAGATTCATGTAGAGAGTGCTACTAAAGCCAAACCTTAAAGGAGACTAGACTCTGTCACTACAATTACACATCATTCAGTTTCATTTTTACAAACTACATTTTTTGGCATGAAAAGAATGTATTTTTTAAAAGTTACATCAAATGCCCCTGTTATATTCTAGGCAGACCACCTTGCCTTCCTGTAGTCTCAGTTCTGAGCAGCATTGTCTTGAATATAGCTGACACTCAATTAAGGCTCACTGACCCAAAATGAAGGATTATTATTATTGGAAATCCTGGTTTGTGATATACAAAACCATGTTGTCCAGGTAACCAAAGGAAGTTATCTGAGGGAATGAGGCAATGAGCACATAGAGGAGCTAGGACCATTTGGAAGAGAAATGATGGCCCAGAGTGGTGGCCCACAATCCTTTAGCCCTATCTACTCAGCTCAGAGCCTCTGAATATCATGGGACATTTCTTATCACTAACTCCAGGGTGGAATGAGAGGATTGGACAGTTTTCATCAAACACAAAACATGAGTCTTCTCAGGACTGGGTTCTTGACAGAGTGTACATCATAGGCAGTATTTCTACTTTCCCAGAGCTGGAGACATTGGCTAGAGCCCTTGAGTAAGCACATCTTGCTCTTTCATCAAACTAATCACTGTTCACAGTATCACTCAAGCCACATTGGTAGTTGGCTCGATGGGCTTGCTGTTTGGAGAGCACTGTTTGCAGTCAGTTTGCTATCGTATTTTTTTTCAATGATGGATCTGGAAAGATTCCCAGAGTCTACATCTGCCTGTCTAATTCACACGTCGGAAGGAGAGAATGACCCAGGAGGCAGCAAGAGTGACTAAACATAGACACTGTAGGTGGGGAACTCTCTCTCCCTCTATTTCTGTGCAGTATTCAGGGCTGACTGCCCCCTCAGCATCTGCCTCATCATTAGTTCCAACATTGGGGCATCATACCTGTTGGCTGAAAGGTTAGAGGCAAGAAATGGAAGGCCTGTGCCCGTTGAATGAGGTCAACTTCTCGTGGGAGAAGAAATAATCTGGGAAGCAAACTCTAGACCAAAACCTCCCATGACTTCTAGCCCCCTCTCCATAACTATCATTAAAAAGTTATATATTGATAACTGTGCCTAGCACTGTTCCTTAGAGTCAAAGACACAAAGAGAATCAAAGAATCTTCCATCTTGAACTGAAAGAGATCTCAGAGGTCATCTAGTCTGACTTTCATTTTATAGATGAGACTCCAAGGAAGGGAGGTGACGTTCCCAAAGTCTCACAAGGGTCATAGAGCTGGAGCTGGAAGGGATCATTGAACTCAGTTTCCTCATTTTGCTGATAGTTCAGGATCACTCAGCTAGCCTATGTCTGAAGTAGGATTGGAACTCAATTTTTCCTGCTTCCAAGCACAATGCTCTTTTTATGATAGACACACTGCCCCTTTGTTGTTGTGTTTCACTCTTTGTGATCCCGTTTGGAGTCTTCTTGACAAAGACGCTGCAATGGTTTGCCAATTCCTTCTGCAGCTCATTTTATAGATGAGGAAACTGAGGCAGAGTCAAGTGACTTGCCCAGTGTCATACAGCTAATAAGTATAGGAGGCCAGATTTGAATTCAAGAATATGAGTCCTCATGACTTTAGACCTCCAGAAGTCTATTCACTGTGCCATCTAGCTGCCCAATTTTAAATTTAGATTATTTAGCTTTGAATTCTGGCTCAGTCATTTAACACTCTTTCTGATTACAATAGCTACTATTTACAAAGCAATTTATGGTTCGTAAATATAGCTAGCTATGGATATATAGATCTTTATATACACATGTAAAATCTCTTTAAATTCTCATAGCAATACCATAAAATAGTTGCTATTACAGACAGCACTGTTCAGATAACATTTTATAGTTCAGGAAACTGAGAATGAGAGAAGTTAAATGACTTACCAAGAGTTACACAGACAAGAAATGCCTAAGAATTCAAACTTGGGGTCCGTGCCTCCAAGCACTATACCATATTGCCTTCTATGTACAGATGGCCTGGGTTCACGTCCTCCCTCAGCCATTTACTAGTTTGTGACCTCTTATTACTTGGAATCTTGTTTCCTCTATCTGGTAAATGGTACAATAAGCCAGACACTGTGCTCCTCCCAGAATTGTTGTCAAGAAAGGGCTCTGGCAATAGGAGCTGTTATTTCATTACTAGTCTCCTGCCTTGGCCCTCGCAGTAGGCCTGTTTGCTCCCCACTAATGCACTTGTCATATAATATTATGTATTATGGCAGTGTGTGTTGGTGGCTTATCTCCCTGTTAGACTAGAACACCCATTTGCCATCCAGCACACATTTATCTTAATAAATGGCAGTGGAAGGAGGCTCTGGGGAGCTGGGCAAGCAGGTGAAAGTTGGGCAGCCACTGGGAATAGGCCTTTAGCTGCAGTTCCAACTTTTTAATCTCTGCCATTCTGCCCCGCTCCCTTTTTTTACCCCTGACTTTTGTAATGACTGTAAAAACTGGTACCTATTTTTACTCACAGTCAACTAAATACTGAAGAGCAAATGGGAAAATACTGCATTAGTCCTTTGTTCAGCATAGTATATATGTGAGTGTGTGCATGTGCATGAATGTGTATGTTTGTTTGCACATGCATGTGTGTACGAGTATGAGAGTGTATGTGAGTGTATTTGTGTGTGCGCGTGTACATGAATGGATATGTGTGTGTGTGTTCATGCACATGTGTAAGAGAGTGTGAGTGTATGTACATGAGTTGTGTGAGTGTATGTGTGTGAGTGTGCCTGTGTGTTGGGAGTTTGGAGGATGCAGCACATCTCTGAGCCATGATGCTTGTTAGACTAAGGACTCTGAGAAAGCAAGGCTAGTCCAAGCTCAGGATAGAAGGGAGGCACAAGTTGTTTGGGAATTGTAATCTAATTGAGGATTCAAGATTTTCATGGATGAAATAGTACTGAAGTAAATGAGCAAGTGCTAACTAAAGTGGTGACTTGTGCAGAAATAGATAATTAGAGGCCCTGGCAGCATGTCACGGAGCACTGTGTGTCTCTCACTGCCGATCCTGGTGCTCTGAGCTACTGGAAAGGAACAACTGGGGGGAGGATGAAAGGGAAGATGCTGCTTTTTAGGGGACTGTCTATATGTATGTGTTGCCCTTCCCCTTCTTCTTTCATGTTCCTCTTCTTTTCTTTCCTATTCTCCCTTCTCCCTCTGCTTCCTTTCCCCCCCTTTTCTTTTCCTTCTGCTTCCCTTTTTGTTTCTCCTTTTCCTTTCTCTTCTACTTCCCTTTTCTTTGTGCTTTTTCTTTTCTCTTCCCCTTTCCTATTTCTTTTCCCTCTTCTTCCCTATTCCTCTTCCCACCTCTTCCCCTTTTCCTTCTCATTCCTATTTCCCCCCTTCCTCTTTCCATCACTGGGGATGATTAACCCAAAGAAAAGTTATTATAGAAGCATGATCACTATCTCCTGCCCCTGTCACTTACTACCTGTGTGACATTGGACAAATCAATGAACCACTCTGGGTCTGTTTCTTCACCTGTAATGTGAGGTCTCTGATACTGTGAATTTTTGATATTTGAGAACCCATTAAAGGATCTGAGAAGATTTAGCCCAGAGAAGAGAAAACTCAAGAGTGATGTTCTAGCTATGTTCAAGCACCAAAAAAGACAATCAATCATAGAGATGACTGCAAACAAAATAATTCCATGCAATGGGTAGAGATTTCAAAGAGGAAAATGTAGATTTTATGTGGCAGGCAGGGGAAACTTCCAAATAGTTAGAGTTATACTAAAGTGGGATGAATTGCCTCTGGAGTAAGTAGGTTCCATCTTACTAGAGGTCATCAGAGAAAGACTAATGGTCCCTGGCAAGAACTTGATAAACAGGATTCCTCTTTAGACATGATTAGATTCATTGGCCTCTGAGATCCCTTATGGCTTTGATATAACTATGGCCCCTATGAGATTTTCTGGCTCCATGATCTTGTGCAATACCATAATGTTGGAATTTAGTGCTCTGAGCAAATTTACTAAAATTCAAGTATAAAAACAAACTCCATAGGTAAATAGGAATGACTTTTGGGTTATTTTTCATGTAGGATTATACATGTCTCTCCTTTCAATATTAGAGTAAATATTCAGGAATGAATTCTACTCAGGAATGTTGTACTTAGTGGATAATGTCAAGATTAACTAAAACACTTTGGTACTTGGATGAATCTATGATCAAACTGATGTGCCTCCACTGGTATAATCCCATCTAATCCTTTCCAACCTGTACAGTCCTTTTATACATTTTTCAAAAGCTCTTTCCCAAATCATCTACCCAAGATTCCTTTCAGGTCTTTAAAATTTTCAGGGCTAACAGTACAAACACAAGCTCAGTGATAAAAAGTATGCCTCTTATCTGAGAATAGTAAAGCTAAGTTTGTTGAGGCTTATCGCCAGGTCAACTACAGGGTGATGAATTTGTCTTCTGCAGCAGTTCTCCAAAGCCATCTGCTACTAAGTTTTAGAGGGGTTGCAATCTGCATCACTGGAATGAGAACCCATACCAATGAAATTACAGATCATTAAGGTACCGAAGGAGTACCAATGTAGCATTTGGACTATCCATCTGTTATCTGCCATGTTTGCTCCATGACCAGCCCACCCACCTATTTTTCCTGATCACATCTAGCCTTTATTACATTATTTTTTGCTTCTTCTTGTCTGGAAGTCATAATTGCTAATATGCTGTAGCCTACCTACAACTGTCATGCATCTTTCTCTTGCCCTCTGGGTCACTTGGAACTGTGATGATTCAGAAATGGTGGTGTTTCATGATTCAGTGGCATATAGACCTTGGGAGATTATTGGCATTAAAATTATGGGCTTTTGCAACATCTTTATTGGTGTGTGGGAGGAGTATGGGATCACTAAAAGTGTTGTGTAATTTTCTAGATTTGATCTATTCTGCTATCCTTTTAGTCGATTTTAGGCCCAGCTCAATGCTGCTGTGCCTGTCAAAGATAAATGTGCTGAGGGACTAACTTAATGTGCTGCCCATTCAACTGTATGTCACTTCAGTAAAAATCACAAATTTAGTTGTTTGTAAATGACCTAAAAATCATTATGCTTTTAAAACCTGATGTTATTGATAACTTTTTTATATATTACCTTTATATCCTCCACCCTCACAGAGATCTATCTCTTATAATAAAAGACTTAAGGCAAAAAAAAAGGAGAAAGAGAACAAATCCATCAAAACTGATCCTCACATCAAAGCAATCTGATATTGGTCAATCTGACAGTAGTCCTCATCTGTGAATACTGAACTTGATAAAGGAGTATCAGGAGTTGTCTTCTCTCATTCCTTCTCTGGGGCTAAGCTCATTCTTGATCATTTTGTTCTTTATAATTTCATAGCATTATTTTTTTCCCTTTAAAAATTTTAAATAAGTTTTATTGATATATTTTAAATTATCAATGCTCCTTACCATTCTTTCCCTTTCTTCACCAAAAGAATCATCCCATAAAACAAATAGTATTTTAAAATGTATTTAATATTTTTCCCCCAAATATATGTAAAAATAATTTTAACATTCTTTTTTAAATTTTGAGTTCCAGATTCCTTTCCTCACCTCCTCCCTCATTAATATAGACTATATATGTGTAAAATGTGTAAAACACATTTCCATACAAATAATATTTTAAAGAAAAAAGAGGAGGAATAAATCAGCAAACTGATCAAGGAATGTGCAACACTGGTGGACCTCCTTTTTGTGAAGCAGTGGGTTTGGAATGTCTTCTCATATCATTCTTGAGTCAAATTTGATCTTTATAAAGTTGCAATCTTCACCTTTGATTGTGTGCATGTGTCTATATATATTATTTCAATTTACATCCTTAGACTTATTGTGTGCACCATTTTCCTAGCCCCTGCTTACTTTGCTTTAAAACATGTAGATCTTTCCATGCTTTTTTGTATTCATGGATGTTATTTTTTGCAGTGTAGAAATATTCCATTCTACTCCTGTACCACAATTTAGCTATTCTCCAATTGATGAGCATCTATTTTATTTCCAATTAGTATAGAGCACTCTAATAAATATTTTGGTGTACATGAAGACTCTTTTTTGCCATTGACTTCCTCGGGATCCAAGCCTAGAAGTGAAATTATACTCAAAAGTTATGGGCATTTTAGTCACTTTTTTGCATAATCTAAAATTGCTTTTCAGAGTAGCTGTACCAATCCACAGCCTTATGAACCATTCATAAATATGCCTGTTTATCCACAATCTCTCCAACACTGGCTATTCCCATCCTTTGTCATATTAGTTAATTTTCACTCAGGGGTGAAAAAATTGATTCTTAAGTTGCTCTGCCACCACTAATTTGCAAGCAGCATAGTGGAAGTTGGATGTAGGGATGAGAACTAAAAATTTATATGTGCTTTATACTTTTCTATGTGAAATATTTTACCATATTATTAGGCAGGCTCATATCTCTAGAGTCAGAGGGATATCTAGTCCACCCTCCTCATTTAATAGATGAAGAAACTGATGTCCAGTAGTTCAACCAAGACCACACAAGTAGCAAGTGATATAGTTGGGATTCGAATGTTGCTCCTCTCAGTCCAAATCTAGCATCTGCCCATTGTACCATGTAACTATTCTGCAACTGATGGATCTCATTATACTAAGCTAGACTTGTTCTCCTATAGGAAATATGCTCTGTCACTTTATGTAAAAACTCTCTAATATGATTGAAACTGTAGCCCTAGTTTGTAACTGGTATAGCCTCAAAGAATCTAGGTTCTCTCCATGACTCAAATGAAGAATTAACTAGAAAACATGTTAAAATGCCAAATCCTTACATGATTGAAGAAAAGAAAAAAGTATACATTCCCTAAAAAAAGTATACATTCACTATTATCTTCTAAATGTGGAATCATTCATTTCTTTAATGCCTGTTCAGCACCAAAGGTTCTGATGGATATGGAGATTAGTCATAATATTTAAATGTCAGTCATGGTTTGGGCATTAGGGATATTTCTTCAAATAATGAAGTTCAATGACAGTGCAATCAATGACAAGAAGATCTTTTTTTGCCACTGATTGAGTCCACACAACATCCAGCTTTTGAGTCCGTGTTCCTACCTGGTGAGGTTCTGAGTCAATTATGGAATTCATGAGAATAATCTGAATGCCCAAGGTAAATCAAGTTATTTTCAGATCTTCAAGTGGTATATGAATCCCAATTATCATCATCCCCACAAAACAAAACAATATGGTTTGAGTCTGAGCTCCTAGTCAAAGATTAGTTAGGAGACTAGTCCAGAAGGTGGCAATTGTCAAACTATTTTGATTAAGGATTCAAGGTTCAGTTAAAGGAGTTAGGAGTGTTTAGTCTGAAGGAAAGAAGAATGAGAATTATTGTCTTTATTCAAATCCTTTAAGGATCCTCATATGGAAGAAGAATTAGACTTGGTCCATTTGGTCCCAGAGCACAGAACCAAGAATAATACTGGACGTTCCAAAGAGGTAGATTTAAGCTTGACAACAGGAAAATCTTTTGAACAATGATAGATGTTCCAAGTACAATGCCTACAAGTTTCCCCTCCTTACTGGTCTTTAAGCAGAACTTGGTTGACTTCTCTGGTGTTATGAGATGGATTATATAACTATTGGGATCCTTTCCAATTCTGAAATTCTGTGATTGCCACAAATGTGTCTCTGCTTTATTTTTAGTGAAATGGAATTTGGACTTCATAATCATTGACATTTTCTGTTTTGCTTCTGTTGTGTTTTTCACTTTTAAAACATTTAGCGGCCTTGCTGAAGATAAAGTCACGGTGTCTGGCTCAGGGTCAGTAGGTATGCTCACAAACTTTCTCTATAATGCTCACTTCTGCCCCACAGGGCCAGTGGATTACAGCTCTGTGGGTACACAAAGATACCTATCCCTGACTACTCTAGTACATTTCAGAGGCCCCAGTTCACTCTGATTCTTCTCTTGTGTCTGCCAAGGACACCACAGGAAGACTTTCCCTCATGTTTCCAAAAGGAATTTGTCAGCAGAAAGTGATGGATGCCATAAGAATTATCACTAAGGAAGAAGGAAAAATGGTGACTGCAACCACGTACTTTGACTCAGTCAGTTAGCAGATGGCCGGACACGTGCTATCAATCCCTGGGCTGGCACTGGGCACCCCTCAGGCCTGGCTCAGAACAACCAGTCAATGATTAATATTCAGTCATCAAAGGTATTTCCCAGGGTCTGACTTTGAACATTCACAGCCAACAAGATCCCTAACTCTGGATTTATTTCATCTTTAGGGATCTCTAGCTGCATTTGGGTGAGTGCTCCCCAACTCAGGAAATTGTACTCCTTGCCTGACTGCTGGGGTGGCACTTCAGGACTTGGTTTGGGATGTCACAGATGGAGACACTTGACTTGTTTACAAAAAATGAATCCATGTAAGCCTGCCAAGGAGCCCAGAATGCTGTCTCTGATTCTCAGAACGGTGTCATCCTTGTCCTTGAGGGAGAACACCTGCTGTGGAACCAGCACCAATTATCTACTCCTCTTCTCCCCATCTTCCTCTCAGCAAAGCAAGCACTCAAAGCTTCCATGTGGTCTTACCTTCCAGGTCATTGTTTCCTGGGGCAATGCAGTCAGGGTGGAGATAGAGATGGTATATGAATCTGGGCATCCGCCAATCTTTATGGACATGGAGACAAAAGACCAGAATTTGAATCTAAAGCCTGATAATTCATTACTGAGTGGCCTTGACCCAGTTGTTTCCCCTCATTAAATTTCCATTGCCCCTCCTTGTTCTATTGGGAATTATGATATTTGTATTACCTATCTTTTGGGATAGTGGAGAAAGGACTTTGTAAACCTTTTAATGTTAAAAAAAAAAATAAGAGCCCCTCTGGTCATTCTAGCAACACCTGAAGAGAGACAGCTGAGGATTCAAACCTAGGTCTTCCTGGACTGGAAGTCAGCAAAACTTGGGATCAAATTTCTGAGATATTTGCAAGTTACATGTGCCTAGATAAGTCCCTTAATTACTTACTCTATTCCTCTGTTTCCTTCTCAGTTAAATAAGGATATCTAAATGATCTCTCTGGTTCTTTCTAGGTACAGAACTAGAATCCTAAATAGGAAGACCAGGGGGCTTGAGAACAAAAGAGTTGTGACTTTAGCTATTGCTCTAGGTGCTATTGTCATTTAACTGTTTCAGACTCTCTGAGATCTCTTTTTGGTGTTTTCTTGGCAAAGATACTGGAGTGGTTTGCCATTTCCTTCTCTAGTTCATTTTATTCATGAGGAAACTGAAGCAAGCAAGGTGAAGTGACTTGCCCAGTGTCCCACAGCTAGCTTTTAAGTGTCTGAGACTATACTTCAATTCAGAAAGATGAGTCTTGCTGATTCTAAGACCAGTGCTCTATCTACTGCAGTGCCACCTGGCAATGACTAGCTATTCAAGTAACATACAGGAAGCCATTCTGGATAATGAATTGAAGAGGCCTGAATGGGTTCATGACTTGTTTTTTGGCTACCACTCTATTGGGATGAGCATCTCCAGGTCAGGCTTTCCTGATTCCCAGGCAGCAGACTCAGAATTAGTACTGGATCTACTCTCAGATCCCTCTTGGGAACACTTCCCAAGAGTTTTTTGTTTCCCTGCACTAGCAGGTCATTGCAATGTCTTAAGTGAGCAGAAGAGAAGAAATTAAGGCAAGGGGTGTGGTTATTCTCAAATTATTTTTATGCATTTCTCATCTTGAGAATGTCTAGGATAAATGAGATACTTTAAACATTGACAAACTTCAAAATGAGTTGTTATGAAATATGAGCAAGATGGAGTCAATTTGGTATTAATTATTTACTGGTAATGATGTAATTTCTATCACAAGGCAGAATGTGTTAGCAGGGTTTTGTTATTATATTTCCTTTCAATTCATAATGATCCAAAATAAAAATTACATCATGAAATGGAGAGATTTTCTTCAGTTTAATTGAAGAAACATTTTGGATCATAGATCTAGACGGAACCCCAGAGTATATGTTGCCCAGTACCCTCATTTTACAGATGAAGAAACTGAAACTCACATAGGAAGTGAGTTTATCAGGCATCTACTTATATGTGCCAGGGTTATAGAGAAGTCTACTGTAGGGCTGAAGGAGAGCAGCCTAGGCTGAGTCCTGCTAGGGAGAGTACTGTGTCACTATCAGCAACCCTGTTATGGGACCTGATTCCACTGATGCCTGGACTACTATGGAGATAAGTCTAGCATTTAGCCATTATGGGGTAGATGACCTTCCTCCACTCATAAAGCAAATGCAAAGTAAGTGAGGAATTGTTCCCAAATGAAATCAGAATTTTAGCTATGGAAGGCACTGTGTAGCCACACACATACCAGCTAGGCATAGTAGCTAGTTAGGAAGCCTTGAGTTCCAAATCCACTTCATCTATACTGGCCATATGACTTTGAGCCAGGCACAACCTTTCAGAGACATGAGCTGTTCTTAAAAACCATAGATTACAAAGAAGTTGTTGATCTTCATTGATAAGGGACTATATTGATAGAGTTTCATTGAGAGATCTCATCCTTGGGATGTCCTTAAAGCAATAAATCTCAGGTCTGGTCCTTATACCCAAGCTTATCTCAATGTGGCAATGACAATGCTAATGTCCTTCCATTTCAAAGGCAAAGACAAAATAGTTCCAGCTTTCAAGATGCTTATCATCTATTCCAAATAAACAGTAATTCTACTACAAAACACATATAAGTATCTACATAAAGAAACCCAAAGTAATTAAGGGAGTGCTTACAATTGGTGGAATCAGAATTTGAGAGATGAAAGGCAGTCATTTAATCCAACACTTACAGGTAAGAAATCCTTAGCAATGTAATATTTGTCCTTTGTTCTACAAGAAGATCTGACATCAGGAAGGTGATGCTATGACAAACAAGTGAATTCAGTTTGAGTGAGGAGTTCTATGCTATGTCACCAGCTTCGCATTCTTCCCTGGAGCCATCTGGGTACAGTGGCTGAATATGGGTCAGGACAATAAGAGACTGACCTGAATGCGAGGCAGTCAAGTTGCCTCAAATGTCAAGAGTCTGACACTGGATTTTCATTCATGTCCTGCAGGATTGGTGATCTATCCACTGCACCATCAGATAGTCCTACTTGAAGACCTCCAAGGAGGAAGATCTCAACCATCCTAGGAAGCCCATTCCATTTTGGAACAGCCTTAATCATTAGGTAGTATTCCCTTCATTCAGCTTCAACTGTTTTTTTTTCCATCTCCCAACCATTGCTCCTGAGTCTGCTGTCTATGAACAAGATCTAATCCCTTTTCCACATTAGAGTCTTTCAAAAAACTTTAACATAGCTGTTTTGTCCTCCCTGAGTCTTCTCATCTCTAAGTTTAACATTCCTAGTTCCTTCAGCTTATTGTTGCACAACAGGTGCTCAAAGCCCTTTGCCCCCTGGTCCCTCTGTTCTGGCCATTCTTCAGATAGTCAGGATCTTTAACATGGTACCCTGAACTGAACAGAACAGACCACAATGAGGCTCTTCCTTCATTTTGTTTGTTTTTCTTTTTTAAATTTTCCCCAGCTCCATACAAAAGGAAGTTTCAACATTTACTTCCAAAACCTTGAGTTCCAATTCTCTCCCTTCCTCCCACCCCACTTCCTCCATTAAGAGAGCAAGTTACTTGGCATAGGTTAAAAATGTGTGATCCTGAAAAACATTACAATAGTCATGTTGTAAAAGTAAACATAAATCGCCCCCCCACACACACACACACAAAGAAAGAGAAAACTCATGAGAAATAAAATGAGGAAAAAAACTGCTTCAGTCAGTATTCAGACACCATCAGCTCTGTCTTTGGGATATCTCACATTCTTTATAAGTCCATCAGAAAAAATTGCATCAATATTTTTCCCACAGTTGCTATTGCTAACTGTATTTTCCTCAATCCTATTCCCCCATTTACCCTATTCTCTCTCCTTTCACCCTTTCCCTCCTCAAAAGTGTGTTGAATCTGACTACCCTCTTCCACAATCTTCCCTCTCTTCTTTCTATCCCCTTTCTCTTCTGCAGTTTATCCTATCCCCCTTCTCCCATCCCTGTCTTCTCCTATTTTCCTCTAGGGTAAGATAGATTTCTATACCCAATTGAGTACATATATTATTCCCTGTCTGAGCTACTTCTGATGAGAGTAAGGCTCATTCACTCCTCCTCTTCCACTCCACTACGAAAGCTTTTACTTGCCTCTTTTATGTAAAATAACTTAACCCATTCTATTTCTCCTTTCTCTTTCTCCCAGTATATTCCTTTCTCTCCCATTAACTCCTTTTAAAATATATATATTATACCCTTAAATTAAACTTTCTCCTGTGCCTTGTCTAAATATTCTTTCTAACTGCCTGAATAAATGGGAAGATTCATATGAGTTATCAATATTATCTTCCTATGAAGGAATGCAAGCAGTTCAACATCATTAAGACCCTCATGATTTACCCTTCTTGTTCACCCTCTCTATGCTTTCCCTGAGTCCTGTACTTGAAAATCAAACTTTCTGTTCAGCTTTGGTCATTTCATCTGGAAAGTTTGAAAGTCTTTTATTTCATTGAATGTTCATCTTTTCCCCTGAAAGAATAGTTGATTCTTGGTTGTAATCCAAACTCTTGCCTTTTGGAATATAATATTCCAAACACTATGTAGAATATGGAAGCTGATGAATCTTATGTTATCCTCACTGCAGCTCCACGATACTGCTTGTAATGTTTTCTCTTTGACTTGGGAGTTCTGAAATTTGGCTATAATATTCCTGGCAGTTTTCATTTTGAGATCTCTTTCAGAAGGTGATCAGTGGATTCTTTCAATTTCTATTTTACCCTCTGCTTCTAGAATATCAAGGTAGTTTTCCTGGAGAATTTCTTGAAAAAGAATGCTTAGGCTCTTTTTTGGTCATGACTTTCAGGTAGCCCAATAATTTTAAAGTTATCTCTTCTGGATCTGTTTTCCAGGTTAGTTGTTTTCCTCATTTTCTTCTAATTTATCATTCTTTTGGTTTTGCTTTATTGTTTCGTGATTTCTCACAAACTTAGCTCTGTTCTATATTTGAAGGAATTATTTTCTTCAGAGAGCTTCTGTATCTGCTTTTCCATCTGGCCAATTCTACTTTTTAAAGAATTCTTTTCCTCATTGATTTTTTTGCATTTGATTCAAACTGGGTTTTAAGATGTTATTTTCTTCAGTATTTTTTGTTATCTCCTTCACCAAGCTGCTGACTTGGTTTTCATGATTTTTCCACATTGTTTTCATTTCTCTCCCTAGTTTTTCCTTTACCTCTCTTATTTTATTTTTAAAATCTTTTTGAGCTCTTCCATAGCCTGAAACCAAATTCATATTTTTTCTTGGAGGCTTTGGATTTAGAAGCTTAGACTTTGTTATATTCTGAGTGTGTATTTTGATCCTCTACAGGACCAAAGTAATTGTCTATGGTTGATTTTCTTTTCTTCTGCTTTCTTATTTCCCCTGTCTATGACATGATTTTAACTCTTTGTTAAAATGGGGCTCTGCTTCCAGGGTGGATGACATACCGGCCCAAGCTTTTGAAGGTTTTTGCAACTGTTTTCTGAGATGTCCCCAGGGACCTGCAACTTCTCAATTCCTCCAAAATTTTATGGGAGTCTTTGACTGATCTCCTGGCCTGTACTCTGATCTGTGGATGACCACAAGCACTCCTTTCTGTCCTGGAATTGTGAGAAGAGTGCTACTCTGCTGCAAATAGTAAGCTCTATTGTGCTTTTGCTCCTTTTACTGAGACTAGGGTCCCAGATTGACCATCAATCTCAGATTGTCCTGGATCTGGATCTGAGTTTGGACAAAGCAACATAATCCTGCCTCAGGACTAGCAAAGAGACATCTGCAATCTCCCCTGACCCCGTTACTATCTATGGGATGAGTACTCTGGAAACAGCCACCAAGTGACTCCCCAGGCCTACTCCTGGTCCCCTGGTGTCAGGTCTGTGCTGAGGTCTGTGATGAACTAGGCTCCACTCTCACTCTGGTGCCCCAGAATTTTCCTGATGACTTTCCCAATTGTCTTTGACAATCCTTTGACTGAGAGTTCTAGAAACTGGTCCTGCTGCCACAGATCCAGGCATCCCTTGGTTGGTTCCTGGATGACTGGAGCTGGTTTGCTCCAGTGCAACCTGGGCTATGCTACAGGCTCTGTCTAACCCCAGTGCACCAGACCCTCCCCAAGGATCTTCCAAGTTGTCTTAGGCTGGAAAATTGTTTTACTGAGTCTTTTTGTGGGTTCGGCCACTCTAGAATTTTATTAGAATCATTATTTAAAGATATTGGGAGTTCCTACCTTTATTCTATCATTTTGGCTCTTCCCCCTCTTCTTCCTTTTCTGGGAAGCAATACCCCCTTAGTGTAGTCCAAGATCAACTGAGTTTTTTTTTTGTTTGCTCCAACACACTGTTAGCTCTCATTGAATTTACAGGTCAGCAAATCTCAGAGATCTGGTTTAGCCAAACTGCTATTGCTTCCACCATGCTATAGTTGCAAAGTTGATTTTTTGATACCTGGTGTGATATTTTACATTTACTCTTATTGACATTCATCTTATTAGGCTGAACTCGGTACTCTATCCTCTTCAACTCATTTGGCACTTCGTCTTCTGTTATGTTAGCTAACAGTTCCAGATTTTAATCATATGATGGCCAGTCAGTAAATATTTATTTAGTGCTCTCTATGTGTCCATCAGTGTTCTAAGTTTTGGAAATATTATGTAATATCATGATGTATCATTTGCAAATATTCTGAGCAACTATCTATATTCCATGCAAGTCACTGATAGAAAGTATTAGAACAAGGCAAAGCCTAGATACCTGAGGTTCTCTACTGATAATTCAGACTACAATGATATTGATCTTAGGAGAGTCCTCTTCTAGTAGGTAGTACTTGAACTGAGCCTTAATGGGACCTAAGGTATCCAGGATTTGGAGATGTGTGTCTTCCAAGCTTCAGGAACGTTCTCTGATATCCTCCACAGATTCAGAATATGGGGTGAATATTATATACAATGAATAGTAATAGGGTATATGAGGGAAAATAATTTGCCAGCTGCCAAGAAAGAGAAGTTGGGAAGAGATTGTATTTTATCATAGAGGTGATTGGGAGTTACTGAAGCTTCTGGAGAGAGGGGAACGTAGGGGTAAGACTTATACTTTAGGAATATCAAATTGGCAGTGATTTATAGAATGAACTGGAAAGTGGAGAGACTGTAGGGAGACCAATAATGAGGTTCTTGCAATAAAACAGAAGAGGTGATTTTTGCCTATGAAAGACAATATTGCTTTGATTGTATTTTCTGTAAAATTCTTTGCCCAGACCTCATGTTGACTTTGCAATGAATTAAAGGGCCTTTTGAAGCTAGATTTGGAGGAGCAATGGGAAATCCTCACAATGTAATTGACACATATGTTCATCTATGACTTGCCAAGAAATTCAAGGGACTTGCTTGAGTCAATCAGTGCTGAAATTTTATGCATTGAATGAAACCTACTATGTTCCCTGCCCCCTCCAGAATACACACTCTAATATATAATTTGATGAGTATCTTTATTTACAATGATGGAGCTATCTGCAATGTATCACTTGGTTGTCCATAAGCACGGGCAGACGTTTTCAGGGATTTGAGACAACCTTTTTCCCTGAAAAGATTTTTTTCAATGAGAAATTACTAATTTTTATATAATTTCAGATAAGTCATGTCACTTTTGGGGGGGGTCAATATGTGGTCAATGGGAGGGAAGTAAAATTACTGGTCACTATTACTTCTTTTGTCCATTCTCTTTGGGGCTCTTAAGATACCTCCAAGCCTTGCCACTCTAGTTCATGATTCTAAAAGAATCTTGTTCATGAATAGAAGTTCAGGACCTTGAGGGTAGAATTGAATTTCTTCTGCTTTCCTATGAACTCATTTTGTGAAGTTCTGGTGCATCTTTCTAGATCAATTCCATATTTCTCCCCTTGGCAAACTCTCTGTCTTTCAGTCACATTGGCCTATTTGCTATTCCATGAACATGACATTCCATCTCTGTGGCTTTAGTCAAGGCTCTTCAAATGCTTTCCCTTCTCCCCTCTGCCTCCTGGAGCCTCCAAGCTCCTTCTATGGCTCAGTTTCCATGCTGTTGTCTATAAAGGGCCTTTGCTGATTCCATCACTTGTTACCATGTCATCCCTTTCAAATGATAGGACCTTTTTAACAACTAGAAGCATAGCAGCCAATCTTTACTTCTGGGCCTTCAACAGACTGACCACTCAGAAATTGAGATCTGAAGGGTTTTCTTTAGAGTCAATCAAAGGGATCAGCTTAATGAATTCATCAAATTGATGATTTGCTTAATTGGTCCCTCAATAATTTACAAATGATCTTGAAGAGCCTTTGCAATGTATTTGGCTCCGGAGAATTCTATGCTATTGTAGCTCGGTAGTGTTGAGCAAAGCTTGGCCCTACTTTTTGCAGGGTTGCTGACTTAACAGCCTGCTCAGGAAATTGGGGCAAACTGAAATCCATTCAAGGCTTACAGGGATTAGGTGAGGTCTTGTTGTTTATTGGAAATTGTCCAACCTCATCATAGACTCACAAGAACTGGAAGGGACCATCTCAGCTATCTAGTCTAACCCCCTTCATTTTACTGATAAAGAAACTCAAGACTTTGGAGTGAAAGTTGCCAATCCAAGATCACACAGGTGATCACTATCTAAACTGGAGTTTGAACCCAGGGCTTCTGAAGTCAGAGTACCACAGTGCCTCTCTGTTGTATGTAAAGTGTTTTTTTTTTCTTTTCAGACTGGTAAATTTCATAAATGATATTCATCTTTTGTGGGTATTTGAACAGCATGAGATTCTCTATAACTAGACACACAAAACAATCCCAATGCAATCTATACCAAACTTTCTAGAACAGGCCTCAGTGGACTATGATAGGGAATCAAGTCTAATAACCAGCCAGACTCACCAGAGCAGGTCAGAGGTCTCCTGGAAGTAATCAGCAGGAACATAAGAGGGGAATGTAAGAGGATTCTGGAAGCAGGAATGGGTAAAGATCCATGTAGGGATGTGACTTCCTTCTAGGTATTCTGGAGAGTGATCAGAAAAAAAGCCTTGAAAGGTGAGTTGAGGCCAGATGGTGAAGGACTTTAAAAGTCATGCTGAGGAAATTTTATTTTATTCTAAGGGTAACAGGGAGCCTCTGAAGCTTCTTGGGTCAGCTAGTGACAACTATGGTATGTTATTAGTTGTGTCACCCTGGGTTTAGCCCTATTTGCCTTAGATTCCTCATCTGGAATATTAGCTAGAGAAGGAAATGGCAAACTACTGTAGTATCTTTGCCAAGAAAACCCCAATTAGATCACCAAGAGTTTGATATGATAATAACAACAGTGACAACTACTGAGGTGGTTTGAAATTTCCTTCTCTAGCTTATTTTAAAGATGAGGGAACTGAACTTAACAGGGTTAAATGACTTGCCTAGGATCACACAAGGCCAGATTTGAACCCATGAAAATGAGTCTTCCTAATTTCTAGTCTAGTGCTCTATCTGCTGTACCATCCCAGTATGGCTACAAACCAACTTAGACCCTGAGAAGATGAAAAATATTGTATATCTTCATATATCCTCTTGCCATGGATGAGGTAACTCCTTCCTCTAACTCATATAGTTTCCTTTTATCATATGTATCTCCATCCTTGTTTCTAGAATATTTTCAGTGTTTCTAGAATGTTTTTGTGGTCATTTACTATTGCCTTATAGAGCATATAAAATAACACATTCCCCAGACAACTAAATTATATCTGAATAGCAGTGTGATTCTGGATGTTTCCCTCTCTGAGCCTCATTTTCCTGCTATGAAAAAAAATAGAATGAAGGTACCATGGTAAGAGCACTAACCCTTCAGTTGAAAGACTTGGATTCAAATCCTACCTCTCCCATTTGCTACATATGACCTTAAACAAGCCCTTTCCCCAGGCATGCTCTCACTTCCCCCCTCTGTGAAATGATGTAGTTGGACTACATAGTCTCTGAGGTCCCTGACAGTTTAGATCTAGATTCTTTGAAGCTAGATGACTTTCAATTTCTTTCTAGTACTAAGGCCCTCAATCAAAACTCCATGAAGGAAGTGATACATAGATTATTATTCACCATTTTACAAGTGTGGAAACTGAGACTTGGAGGTAAAGCCACCTGACAATTTTGTTATGGCCACAGTAAGTGTCAAAATAAAGAGTGGAACCCAGATCTTCTGTTGTTTCCATCCCACCCTGGTTTCTCCCCTGTGAAAGTTGGCCTAGAATCCTGAATGTTTGGGTAAACTGTACCTGCCTCCAAATTTCCCCCTGACGCAGACCACAAAAATATAGGAAGGTTCATAGTCACTGACCTCAATTTAATGTGCTGTCTGTCTTGATATTTTCAAGAAAGACCTCAGGAAGAAATAGATTTCCTTCCCTGTAGGGACCTAGACTGTTACCCTTAGGAAGCTACATACCTTTTCTGAATTCTGGTTATCTGTGGGGGGTGGCTTGCAGGGCCCCCCTCAGGGTCTCAATCACTGGTACAGCTGGAAGATATGCCTCCCCCTAGCCTGAGCTAACTGGCCTCCCTCCTTGTTACTGCCAGGCCTTGTTTTGCAAACCCTCTGCATTTTTACTGTTTGGATTGGAAATGCCACTAATTAACTAGCTCTAATTTAAGCTCATAATCATTTCCTGGCCTTGGGTAGCTGGAGTGGAGGCCCCATTAGTTTTTCACTAAGGACCAGTGAGGAGTGTGATGTACTTAGCCATACATTAAGGCCTGGCTCAGGGGTGCCCTTAAAACTATGAAATATGCTCTCCTTTGCACAATTTACCTGGTACTGGCATTAACAACACTCACCATGGCATTACCAAGGGATAAACTAATATCATACCATACTTTTTTTTTTTGCAAATGCCCACTTTTTTATAACTTTGCTGTCACAGGACCTCTTTAATAGCTGTGATTTTGTAGTATCTCCTGACACAGGTGGAGGAATGAGGGCCCTAATTGGGATTCTTCCTTCAGTAATTTCAGGACTTTGAGGGTACAATGTCTTGTCCCCAGTAGGGAAAAGGACTTGGAGGTAAATGACAAATGAGACATGATTTCTGTCCTTGGGGAACAGAGAAAGGGAGGTGATATGAACATGAAAACTGCCCTCCTTGATGTAAGATCAGAAGAGGGAGAAATATCTATAGCAGCTTTGGGGGGTGACAATATAATGGAAACTAAGGCTGCTCATCATTTGGGGACTAGTTGATAAAATATAGTTTACATAAATCTAATGGAACTCTATGGTGCTCTTAGAAATTATGAAAGGCATGGATTCAGAAAAACCCAGAAAGACCTATGAACTGATGCAGAATGAAGTGAGCAAACAATGTGTATAATAGTACTGTCTGTATAATATACACAGCAAAGAGCAACAACTTAGAAAGACTTATGAATACTGTTAAAAGCAATGACCAATCACAGTTCCAAAGTATAATGAGAAATCATGCCTCTTGGCACAGGTTCCATGATAGACTTGGGGTACATATTGAAACACACATTTTTTGGAGCTGGCCAATGCAGTTGAGCAACTGTACATTTGTTATAAAGATTTGGTTTTTTCAATGGCGAGGGGAAAGGTAGGAGGGAGAGAACATAGATTTTTCTTAATTGAAAAAAGTAAATAAAATTGAAAATATAAAAAGATGAAAAGACAGAAATTTAGATACCATTTGCAGCAATTAGTTTCTTAATGAATAGAGCTATCTAAAGGAACATTCATTTATGCAACAAGTATTTACTAGGATGTATTATGTGCAAAGCACTGGATTAAATCTAGGGATACAAAGTCAAAAAATTAAAAAAATGAATCTCATGGTCATAAAGCTCATTCTACCCTTAGCTAGTAAAAGGTTCTGTAAAGAGGGTAAAGGCAGGAATGATCATTAAGGAAGTCCTCCTTTAGGAGCTGGCCTTAGAGGAATCTGATTCTAGGAGGTAATGGAGCACATTCTGGGCATGTGCAGCAATCTGTCCAAGGCAGAGAAGTTGGAGATTTGACTGGAACTTAGAATGTGTGGACAAGGAATAATAGGAAATAAATCTGGGAAGATAAAGGCTTAATGACCTTTAAAAACCAAGCTGAGGGATTTATATTTTCTCTTAAAGATTTATATTCCTGAAGCTTTTTGAGCATGAATCCAGCACAGCAGGCAGCTAAGTGACCTGGAATCAAATGATACTTGAGTTCAAATCCAACCACATATACTTACTAGCTGTGTGACCCTGGAAAAGTCACTTCATCCCATTTGCCTCAGTTTCCTCATCTGTAAAATGAGCCGAAGAAGGAAATGGCAAACCTCTCCAGTATTTCTGCCAAGAAAACCTCAAATGGGGTCATGGAGAGTTGGACATAAGAGAGAAATGACTTACCAGCAACAAAACAACAACTCACATGGTCAGACTTGGAGCTTAGGAATCATTCAGCAAGCATATATTCAACAGCTACTAATCACTTAATAGCTGAAACAACTCTAACCTCCAGGGAGGTGCTTTTCAATCAAGGAAAGAACCATGGACTACATATAAGAAAACACAAAATATATACAAGTTAGATAGCAAGTCATTTTAGGGGAACCCCAGTTGCAGGGGAGATCAGGAAAGGTCTAGGGAAGGGAGGAACACTTGAGAGGAGTTATAAAGTGAGCTAAGGATTCTATGAGTCAAAAATTAGGAAGGGAGTCCATTTCAAGCATGGGAAGCAGCTTGTGCCAAGACAGGAGAGAAGAGATGGAACATTGTGTACAAGGAACTGCAAACAGGCTGATTTGGCTAGGACAAAGAGTGCATGAAAAGGAAGAATGGGAAATGAGTCTGGAAAGAGAAATTGTACTCAGAATATAAAGTACTTTTAAATACCATAGTAGTTTGCATTTTATCCTAAAGGCCATAGGGAGTCATTGAAAATTCTTGAGCAGAGGAATGATAAAGTCAGTCCTGGGTTTTAGGAATATCAATTTAGTGGCTCAGTGGAAGGTAAATTGGGAAGGGAGGGGCTAAAGCAAGAAACCTAATTAGGAGAAGAAGATTCTAGTCCAAGGGATGAGGGGAGGGAGTGATAACAGTCTGAATTAGTGATAATGAGCTTTTGAGTGAGAGTGGAGATAAATACTAGAGAGGTGGTGGAGGTTTAATTGACATAACAATTGACTGGACACAGAGCAGGCAAGGAAGACTAAGGCTGGGGAAGGATGGTGGTACCCTCAACAGAAATTGCAGAGATTAGAAAGGGAGATGGAGCTGGTACAAGAGAACAACATGATGATGTGATATGTTTCTTTTGACTGGTAAAGTGGAGTGTTTAGTTTCTCAGTCCCCATGCTCTGACAAACTGGAGGTGATAGATTACTTTGGCAACTCTGAGGATGGGTGGGAGAGAAAAGAGATTAGAAGCAGGGAAAGCAATTAGGAAGCTATTTGAAACACAGATATGCTCAAGGTCTCTGAAAAAACTTTGGAATCCATGGTGAGACATAGGAGACACTAGCACAGGCCCGTCTAGCATGTTGTACCTTCATCAAAGAAAGTATGGTGCTCTATGAACAAAGCAGAATTGATTAAAAAAACATGGCATGTCCAAATTTAGAGGCATCTCCACTCCAAATGTCCACATGGATGATTTGTGGCTAACTTGTAATAGGGCCTTCTGAGCTTAGATAGGTTTGATCAGCCACAGTCAGACACACTGTGTCTGACCCCAATATAATGATGTCATTTTAGTCCTCTTTGAGAACAAAGGACAATAACCAACCAATATTGAAATAATATAGGTAGAGGTTGATTAGCGCATGAACTAGGGTTGTAAATTAGAGATCAAAGGACGACTGTTAAAGATAGAATTGGAAGGATCAATGGATCAATGGATACAGTAGAGGCTGTATGAGCACTTGGGAATTTATACATCAGACCCAGGACTGGAAGGACTTGAGATCCCTTCCAGGAGATGCTATTACCTGATGACACGGGGCCCAATGTAGAGGCAAGGTTCCAGGCAGAGGGCTCATGTTCTCATTCATTCCATCCTCTTCTTCCTTCCCAACCCACCCCTCCAAGTTATGAATATCCACAATTCAGAGAGAAGCTAGTTCTTTCTTTTCTCCACAGTTAGCAGACAGAACAGCTTGCTTATCTCTCTAAAGAGAGGGCAGTGGCCTTAGCTTAGGGTTCTCCTTGTCTTCTCCTATTCCCTACTATACATGGATGGGAAAAAAATTTTTATCCCAGAGCCAGGGCTGCCAGACTCCCAGGTTAAATACAGACCACTGACCATCATGAGTTTCCTAATGTTGCCATCTTGTCAGATACTTTAGCTTTGGTAATTTACACGATCCAGCCAAGGTGTGGTGATTCACAAAGGAATTTACTACTCTGCAAAGTTTGTCTACAGTTATGTGACATCCCTGCAGCCATGGAACATAGCTTCTCCTAGATTTTCCTGGGATGCCAGCCTACTTGGTACAGTAGAAACTGATATCGTGCAGGCTAAATGAGGACCTCCAAATTCCTTCTTTTCCTCTTAAAGTGTTAGTTTCTGGCACAAGAAGAACATTTTATGGAGACTGTGTTTAAATGGTGCCAATATAACCAGTGGAAAATTCAGTCAAAGTGCTTATTTTTGTAGTTCCCACAACTCCCAAAATAACCTGTTAGACGGATTTCTTTCCCCACCAAATTGACAAGCTGTTTTTCTTGAAGACAGAGCAGAGCCTTTCATTCCATTTGTGCAAGAATATTACTTTGGTAGAAGGCAACTTGGGGGGGGGAGTGCTCACTTGAAGGGGCAGATTGATAAACTGGAGCATCTCCACAGGAGGGGGACCTAGAAGGTGAGGAGATTCATGCCATGAGAGATTCATTTGAAAAAGCATGGGATTACAGACTCATGGGACTTTATTGAAGGAAAGGACACATCTGAGAGATTGTCTAAATCTCCTTTGACAGAGGAAGAAGCTGTGGTCCAGAAGAAAAAGTAGCTGAGCCAAGATATTTAGTATGTGGAAGCACAGATGAGTGTGTCTGTATCTATGGAGGTGAGGGTAATAGGGGAGCTCCAGCTAATCACAATCTGGCCCCAGTCTTTCTTTCCAAAGAGATGGTGAATGACTCTTCCTCATGCATTTGATGTTCTGGACAAAGTGACCAGCTTGCTGTTCCACCTACTGGATATGACCTTCCATCTCCTATCTCCATGTCTTTGCACAGGCTGTGTTCCATGCCTGGGTATGCCATGTCCCTTATTTATAGAATCTCTAATTTCCTTCAAAGCATAGTTCAGGTGCCACCTCCTACATGAGGCCTTAAAAAAAGAATTAAAAACCTTACTTAAACACTATGTGCAAAGCACTAGGAATACAAAACAGAAAAGCAAGGCAGACTTACTCTCCATTAGCTTATATAGTTACAGGGAGAAGGCAACACATGGTGGGGGGGTTTGAGGGGGCCACTTCAGTCACCAGTCCAATGGAAAGATCCAGTGTTCTTAGAGTATAGTGGCAAAGCAGATGGCTATTCTTGTATTTTGATGCCATTTATAATAGTGTTTTATTTTTCGCTATTATATGTCAAGACAATTTTTAGTATTCATTTTTACAACCTTTTCTCCCTCCCTCCCTCCCTCCCTCCCAGACTTCCCCTTTTCTGAAAATGATAGGCAGTTTGATATAGTTTATACATATATGAACTATCATATAAAACATATTTCCAGAATAGTCTTAGTTGTAGAAGAAGAAACAGATCAAAAGAAAAAACTCAAAAAAGAATGTAAGTGAAAAGAATATGTTGCAATCTGCATTCAGAGTCCATCTGTTCTTTATCTGCATGTGGAGAGCTTTTTTTCTTCATAAGCCCTTTGTACTCGTCTTGGATCATTGTGAGGATGAGAAGAGCTGAATCATTCATTGTTGATCATCACACACTATTGCTGATACTGTGTACAATGTTTTCCTGATTCTACTCATTTCACACTGCATCCGTTCATTTAAGTCTTTCCTAGTTTTTTCCCCCTGAAATCTGCCTGTTCATTTCTTATCGCACTATAGAATTCCATTACATTCGTATACCACAGCTTGTTCAACCTTTCCCCAATTCATGGGCATCCTCTCAATTTCCAATATTTTGGTACCATAAAAAGGGCTACTATAAATATTTTTCCCTATTTTTATAATCTCTGTGGGATACAGACCTAGTAGTGAAATCACTGGATCAAAGAGTGAGTTTGGTTGCCTTTTTGGTATATAAGTACCAAATTACTCTCCAAACTGTATTAATTCATAACTTCTCCCAATTTTCCCAAATCCTCTCTAACATTGATCATATTCCTTTTTTGCCATATAAACCAATCTGATAGATGTGATATGGTACTTAAGAGTTGTTTTAATTTGCAATTCTCTACTGAAAAGTAATTTAAAGCGCTTCTTCATATGCCTTTAAATAGCCTTGCTTTTTTCATTTGAAAACTGGCTTTTCATCTCTTTTGGCCATTTATCAATTGAGGAATGGCTTGAATTCTTATAAATTTGACTGAGTTCTCTAATTTAACAAATAAGACCTTTATCAGAGATACTTGCTATAAAGATTGCTTCACAGATTTCTGCTTTCTTGCTAATCTGAATTGCACTGGTTTTCTTTGTATAAAAGCTTTTATTTCAATATATGCAAAATTATCTATTTTACATTTTATAATACTCTCTTGTTTAGTCATTGGATTCTTCCCTTTCCCATATATCTGACAGGTAGACTTTCCCTTGCTCTTCTAATTTGCTTATGTATCTATGTATCTGATTTGCGTATGTATCTTTATTTAGGTCTAAATCATGCAACCATTTTGATCTTATCTTGGTATATAGTAAGATGTTGATTTTTACCTACTTTGTGTCCTATTATTTTCCATTTCGTCCTGAAGGGTTTTTATATTTATTTTTCCAATTATATCTAGAGATAACTTTCAATATTCATTTTTATATTTCTCTCCTAACATTCTCCTCCCTGATATAGAATATTCATGTACAGTCATGCTACGCAAGTTTCCATATTAGTCACACATATGAGAGAAGAAGAATCAGAACAAAAACGGAAAACCATGAGAAGAGAAAAACAAAAATCAAAATTTAAAAGGTGAAAAGAGTATACTCTGATCTGCATTCAGATTCCATAGTTGTCTCTCTGGATGTTGATGGCATTTCCCATCACAGGTCTTTTAGAATTATCTTTAATTGCTGTATTGCTAAGATCTAAGTCCATCATGGTTGATCTTTGTACAATGTTATTGTTAAGGTGTACAATGTTCTCCTAGTTCTGGTGATTTTACTAAGCATCAGCAATTCTGAAATTCTGAAATCTGCTCATTGTTTCTCATAGAGCCATAATATTCCATCATAGTCATATGCCACAACACTATCCCTTCAAATTCCCATTCTTTGCTACCAAGAAAGAATTGCTTTGATTATTCTTGTACATGTGTGTCTTTTTTCCCTTTTTGTTTGTAATCTTTTTAGAGATATATACATAATAGTGGTATTGATGAATCAAAGGGTATACACAATCTTATAGCCCTTTGGGCAAAATTCCAAATTGCTCTTCAGAATTTGGATCAGTTCACAATTCCACCAACAATGCATTAGTGTCCCAGTTTTCCCATAAGCCCTCCAACATTTATCATTTCCTTTTTCTGTCATATTACCCAATCTGATCGATTCTTGACTTTTTATTTACCAGATGAATTTTGTTGTTATTTTTTCTAGCTCTATCAAATCAAGTGTGCCTCAGAGTGGTTTTATGTTTCTGTAATTAATGACAGAGCATTTTTGATAGCTTTAATTTCTTTATCTGAAAACCGTCTTTTCATATCACTTGACCATTTCTCACTTGGGTAATGACTTGTGTTCTTATAAATTTGACTCAGTTCTCTATTTAGTTTAAAAATAAGATTTTAATCAGAGACACTAGGTGTAAAATTGTTTCCCAGATTTCTGTTTTCCTTCTAAATTTTGACTGTATTGGTTTTGTTTGTGTAAAAACTTTTCAAACTAATATAATAGAAATTCATTTGCATTTCATGAAATGCTCTGTCTCTTCTTTGATCATAAATTCTCCTTCTTTCCATAAATCTGACAAGTAAATGATTACTTGCTCTTCTACCTGGCCTATTCCAAACTGTTTTTGTCAAATAGTCAAATTTTCTCTTTCTTATCCTGCTGAGATCTTTGAGTTTATCAAATATTGGGTTACTGTGGCCATTTACTAAAGTGTCTTGTATACCTAATCTATTCCACTGACCCACCATTCTATTTCTTAGCCAGTACCAGATAATTTTGATGATCATTGCTTTATAATCTAGTTTGAAATCTGCTTTTGCTAGACATATTCCTTTGTAAATTTTTATCGATTCCCATGATATTCTTTTTTTTTAAATTTTTATTTACTTAAGGCAATGGGGTTAAGTGACTTGCCCAAGGTCACATAAGCTTTTCCCTTCAATATTCTTGACCTTTTGTTCTACCAGATGAATTTTTCTGTTGTTTTTCTAAAACTATCAAACAATTTTTTGTTAGCTTAATTGGTATGGCACTGAATAAGTAAATTAATTTAGGTAGAAGTGTCATTTTTATTATATTAACTCAACCAACCCATGAGCAATTAATATTTTTCAAAGTTTATAGATCTGACTTTGTGTGAAAAATATAGGTCCTGGGTTTGTCTTGACAGGTAGACTTCCAAATATTTCATATTATTTGCCATTATTTTAAATAGAATTTCTCCTTCTTCTCTCTTTGCTACTGGACTTAGTTATTCATATAAAGAAATACTGATCATTTATGTGGGTTTATCTTCAATCCTGCAACTTTGCTAAAATTGTTGATTACTATTAATTATTATTATTAATTATTATTAATTTTTATTTGATTCTCTAGAGTTTTCTAAAGTATACCATCAAATCATCTGTAAAGAGTGATAGTTTTGTTTCCTCATTGCCTCTTCTAACTGCTTTGATTTCTTTTCATTCTATTATTGCAATGGCTAACATTTCCAGCACTACACTGAGTAATACCAGTGATAATGGGCATCCTTACTTCACCTGAGCTTAATAGGAAAGCTTCTAGCATTATAGATCATGCTTGCTGATGGTTTTGGATAGATCTGCTTATTATTTTAAAGAACACTCCCTTTGTTCCTATGTTATCTAGTATTTTGAATAGGGATGGGGGCCATATTTTGTCAAAAGTTTTTTCAGTATTTTTTGAAAAAATCATAGGATTTCTATTGGCTTTTTTGTTGATAAGTTATGTTGATAGCTTTCCTAATATTGAACCAGCTCTACATTCATGATATATATCCCACATGGTCATAGTGTATAATCCTTGTGATATATTGATGTAATCACCTTGCTCGTAGTTTGTTCAAAGGTTTTACACTGATATTCCTAGAGAAATTGGTCTATAATTTTCTTTCTATGATTTAGTTCTGCCTGGTTTAGGTGTCAGCACCAAATTTGTATCATAAAAGGAGTTTGGTAGGATTCTTTCACCTTCACTTGTGAATCCATCTGACTCTGGGGAATGAGTTCATTAAGGACCTATTAAATTTCTTTTTTCCAAGATGTGGCATTCTATTTCCTGATCTGTTAATCTGGGTAATTTATATTTTCATAAAAATCCATTGATTTCACTCAAATTGTCAGATTTATTGCCATATTACTGCGCAAAGTATTCCCTAGTGATTGCTTTAATTTCTTCTTCACTAGTGGTAATTTCATCCTTTTCATTTTGCATACTGGATATTGGGTTTCCTTCTTTTTTTAAATCAAATTAAAATTAATTTTTAAATCAAATTGGTTAATGACATCTATCTTGCTTTTGTTCATAAAACCAGCTCTTTAATTTGTTTATTAACTTAATAGGTTTTATTTTACTTTCAGTCTTATTAATTTTACCTTTGATTTTCAGGATTTTCAATTTGGTACTGAATTTTAGATTTTTAATTTGTTCTTTTCTAGTTTTTTTTTTAAATTGCCTGCCTAATTCATTGATCTATTCTTTTTCTTTTTTGTTGATGCAATAATTTAGAGAAATAAATTTTCCCTTAAATGAAAAATGTTCCCATTTGGCTACATCTCATAAATTTGGGGACATTACCTCATTGTTGTCATTTTCTTTAATCAAATTATCTTTTGTTTCTATGGTTTGTTCTTTGATCCACTTTTTCTTTAAGATGAAATTATTTAGCATCTAATTAATTTTAATCTAGCTTTCCTCTGTCCTTTGTTGAATGTGATTTTTATTTCACCATGCTCTACAAAGAATACATTTAATATTTCTGCCTTTCTGCATTTGATTTTGAGGTTTTTGCATCCTATTATGTGATCAATTTTTGTGTAGGTGTCATGTGCTGTTAAGAAAAAAATATATTCCTTTCTGTTCCCAATCAAATTTCTCCAAAAGTCTGTCATGGCTAACTTTTTCTAATATTCTATTCTTACTGATTTGCTGAGGTGGGGTTTGCTACTGGTTTATTGGGATGCTTCCTGCTCTGAACTGCACTCCCCCTTTATTCAAGCGAGACAGCACTTTCTTGCCAATCTTCCAAGTTTGAGGGCTCAAAGATTGTTTTACCCCATCTTTTCACTTATATCACTATTCCAGGATTTGTTTTGGGGAGCAATTTTATGGGGGTTTTTTGAGGCCAATATGGAAGAGTTACAGAGATTTACTGCTTACTCTGCCATCTTGATGCCATTTCTTTATGAAAATATTTTTATTCTGAATTTTAGCAACAAAGAACATCAAAATGATGGTTTCCATATGCACAGAAAAATAAAAAGAGAATTGAATGTGAATCATGATTCCATGAGGCCTTTTAAAAATACTTATTATGCTTCTCCCTTATTGGGCAGTTAGGTGGCATGGTGGATAGAGTGACAGATCTGGAGGCAGTAGGACTCATCTCCCTGAGTTCAAAACTAGTCTCAGACATGTACCAGCTGTGTGACTGAGCAAGTTATTTCATCCTGTTTGCCTCAGAAGGAAAAGGCAGGGCAGCTAGGTGGTGCAGTGGATAGAGCACCAGCCCTGGAGTTAGAAGGACCTGAGTTCACATTCGTCCTCAGATACTTAATAATTATCTAGCTATGTGACCTTTGGTACGTCATTTAACACCATTGTCTTACCAAAATAAGAAGAAAGAAATAGCAAAGCACTCTAGAATCTTTCTCAAGAATACCCCAAATGGGGGTCAGAAAGAGTTGGACACAATTGAAATGATTCGACAACAACAAAAAGTACTCCTCTCCATTATTTTTACAGTGTAAATAATAGGTAATTTTGGTTTTTTTCTCAGCAATTACATGTAAAAACAATTTTAATATTCTTTTTTAAATTTTGAGTTCCAAATTAAGTACTTCTCTTCCCTTTTTTTGTTTCTCCCATTTAAAAATTTTACTCTGTATATGCTTTGTAAATACTTAAATGTGCATGTTGTCTACATGTAAAGTCTTTAAAGATCATAGATTAAAAGCCAGAGAGGAAAGGTCATTGAATCCAAACTCTTCATTTTATTAATGAGGAAACTGAGGGCCAGATCAGTCAATTAAGTAACTTGCCCAGAGTCACACAACTAGTAAGTGTCTGAGACTAGATGTGATTTCAAGTTTTACTCATTCCATGACAATATGCTATTCACTGATCTCCCTAGTTGCCAGGTAACTGTTGTTTTTGTCTTTGCACTCTCAGCACACACAACTGTGGCATACAGGAGGTGCTCAATTGATGTTTGTGGAATCCAATTGAACCCCCATTTCCATGTATCTGAATGGTAGACATTTGGAAGAAGCTAAAGTTCAAGTTGTTTGACTTGGTCTGGGGTTAAGGAAGGAGCAAAACTAGGGAGATAGATCAGAACTGTATGGAAAAAAGAACCTTTGAAGAGTAGTAGGACCAGTCTACAAATGCGATGCTTAAGTAGAAATCTGAATGCTTGTCAACCTGCCCTGAGTGAGAGGTTGGAGAAATAGTCCCTTTTCTTAGCCCCTTCAGCCTATGCTGAAGGTTGGAACAGCTATGCACTGAACCCTGTGATGGGATATTGCTTCTCATGAATTTGCCTGTACTCAGACTTGTTGAGATTTGCATCCACATGGATTTTACATGTCCTGGAAGAAATTGGTTCCAGGAACATCACAAAAAACCAACTAGATGATTTCGATTACATTAAATTAAAAAGCTTTTGCACAGATAAAACCATTGTAACCAAGATCAAAAGAAATGTAGTAACTTGGGAAACAATCTTTACAACTAATATTTCTGACAAAGGACTCATTTCTAAAATATACAGAGAACTGAGTCAGATTTTTAAAGCAAAAAGCCATTCCCCAATTGACAAATGGTCAAAGGATGTACAAAGGCAATTTACAGATGAGGAGATCAAAGCAATCCATAGCCATATGAAAAATTGCTCTGAATCATTAATTATTAGAGAAATGCACATTAAAACTTCTCTGAGGTACCACCTCACACCTCTGATATTGGCCAATATGACCAGAAAGGATAATGATCATTGTTGGAAGGGTTGTGGGAAATCTGGGACACTATTACACTGTTGGTGGAGCTGTGAACTCATCCAACCTTTCTGGAGAGCAATTTGGAACTACGCCCAAAGGGCAACAAAAATGTGCATACCCTTTGACCCAGCAATACCACTACTGGGTCTATATCCTGAAGAGATGATGAAGAAAGGGTAAAAGCATCACTTGTACAAAAATATTTATAGCAGCCCTGTTTGTGGTGGCAAAGAATTGGAAATCAAGTCAATGTCCTTCAATTGGGGAATGGCTTAGCAAACTGTGGTATGTGTATGTCATGGAACACTATTGTTCTATTAGAAACCAGGAGGGATGGGATTTCAGGGAAGCCTGGAGGGATTTGCATGAATTGATGCTGAGTGAGATGAGTAGAACCAGAAAAACACTGTACACCCTAACAGCAACATGGAGGTGATGTTCAACCCTGAAAGACTTGCTCATTCTATCAGTGCAAGAATAGGGAACAATTTTGGTCTGTCTGCAAAGGAGAGTGCTATCTGTATCCAGATAAAGAGCCGTGCATTTTGAAAAAAGTTCAAGGACTATTCCCTTTAATTTAGGAAAAAAAACAGATATCTTATTGTCTGATCTTATTACCTCTTAGACTTCTTGTCTCTTCCTTAAGGATATGATTTCTCTCTCATCACACTCAATTTGGATCAAGGTACAACATGGAAACAAAGTAAAGACTGACAGATTGCTTTCCATGGGGAGTGGGGGGAGGGAAGTAAGATTCGGGGGGGAAATTGTAAAACTCAATATCTTTAATAAAAAAAAGTTTTTAAAAAGAAATTGGTTCCAGGATGTGTGCAAAAATGCTGATAGAAAGGATCAGAGGATCCGAGATCTAATATTTGTTTTTTTTTTAATTATTTAAGGCAGTGGGATTGAGTGACTTGCCCAAGATCACACAACTAGGCAATTATTAAGTGTCTGAAGCTGGATTTGAACTCGGGTATTCCTAACTCTAAGGCTGGTGCTCTATCCACTGTGTCATCTAGCTGCCTCAGAGGATCCTAGATCTAGAGGGCGAAAGGACCTCAGAAACCATCTAGTCTAATCCCCTTATTTTACAGATGGGGAAACTGAGGACCAGGGAGAGAGAAGTGGTTTGCCCAAGGTCACACACAGGATCCTAGATCTGGAGGAAGAAGGGATGGCAAAGACCTAGTCTAGTCCCCATATTTTACATATGGAAAAAGTGAGACCCAAGGAGAAATGGTTTACCCAGAGTCACATAGGACTGTAGAGCTAGAGTGAGAAGGAATCTCAGAGGTTATTGAGTCCAATCCCTTCACTTTACAGATGAGGAAACTGAGGTGTTGGGAGGGGAAGTGACTTGCCCGGGGCAACACAAAAGACTCTAGATCTAGAGCTTGGAGAGACCTTTTGGAGGCCTGGGATGCCCCAGGCCAAGCACCAAACAACAGCATAAATGAAATGGAAATTGACTCTGTTGGAAAAGACAGCAAACTACTGGTGACTGATGTGGGAGTTGTTTCAAAATCAGCTTTCTGTATGCAGTCAGATCATCATCTGGTTAGAGTGAAGGTCAAAATTAACATCAAATTAGAAGGAAGGATAACGATGAGAAAGCACTACATGCAATCACAACAGCTCCAACCCACCGTATTTAAATAAGCTAGTGAGGCTGAAAATTGGGAAATGCTGTCTGCAGAGGCAAAGCCCCCTTTCCCCTGTGACTCTTCCCAGCTTGCTCATCACTATTCAGCTGAGCCATATTCCATTCTCTCCTCTCCTCTTGAATTGTGCTGTGCTCTATTTTTAAGATGCTCTCTTTCATCTTAGATCTCTTCCTCTTATGAGCACAGGCCCAGTGATTTAGTGGTGCAAAGAACCTTAGAGGGTATTTAGTCTGACCTTTTCATTTTACAAAGGAGTAACCTGAGGCCTGGGTTGGTAAAGTGACTTAAACAGGGTCATACATAGGATCATAGTTCTATAACTGGAACTTCAGAGATCAGTTAATCCAACCATCTTATAGATGAGGAAATTGAGGCTCAGGCAGATGAAGTGACTTGCCTGTGGTCACACATAGGATCATAACTCCATAACCAGAAGGAAATTGAGCCCCAGGGAAGGGAAGTGAGTTACCCAAGATTGCAGTAGTGACAGACACGCTTTGAATCTAGATTGATTTCTACTGAAAGTTAGTTCTCATGAGGAACAAGAAGACTTTTTCTTTTTTTTATACTTTTTTTTTGCAAGGCAAATGGGGTTAAGTGGCTTGCCCAAGGCCACACAGCTAGGTAATTATTAAGTGTCTGAGACTGGATTTGAACCCAGGTACTCCTGTTTCCAGGGCTGGTGCTTTATCCACTGCACCACCTAGCCGCCCCTAGACTTTTTCTTTTTTACTCCTTTTTTACCATTGCTACCTCCAGATCATCCCCCCAATAAAGCCTCATGTTGAAGTGGCCTCCATTCATCTATAATCACATTGGACAGATCACTGCTGTTAGCATCTCCCAGATACCAGATTATTTTCTCTCTTTTCTTCATGGAGTTCATCCCTTGGTAACTGTCTTCTCCATCTAAATATATAAGACTCCAGGATAGACACTGATTTTTTGCTTGGTATCTCAGTTCACCTCCGGTAACTTGTACCTTTGCTGGCCCTTAGTCATACAATAAAATGACCATCCTCTTATCAAAAATCAACAAACATTTCTTATTTTCTTAATGTGGATCAGAAACAAGGCACAATGCGGGGATACAAAGGAGAAAAGTAGATGTAATTTTCGCATGTATCTTTACTACTTCCATGATGATAAACCCTGAAATTCATCTCTCTGATCATAGTTTCCTTTCCTTCTATCTTTCCCTCTGCCTCATTCCTTCAAAATCTTGGTTTTGTCTTTACTATTACTTCTGACCCCTATATCCCTCTGGATTCTCAGTCTATTATTCATGTTCTGGCCTCAGTTTGCTTCCTTCTCAGGCTTGACCCCATAGCTATATACTATCATTCGTCCTTGAATCACTTCTAACTGTCTTTTTTTTTTTTTACCATTCAAGCCTTGCTGAATCAGGTCCCTGGGTGACCACTTCTATTCACCATCACCATTCACCTTTTCTTCACCTTCTAGATTGCTGAAAATTGTTGGAGAAAGTTACCCAGTCATGCTAACCAGGTTCACTAGAAATATGTTATCTAATCTCAGTTCATCCCCCACTGCTTATGGGAATTCTCTTAATCTTTTCTGATCATCTCTCTATTAGCAGTTGTCATGACAGTTATTATAAACCTCCTTCCTTCCCTTCAAACTCCTTTTGCCAACTCCACCACCCTCGCTCTCAACATGTATTTTTGCCTCCTATAAAGTTAGACCATCTGCCATGACCTCCCTCTTCTCTGCTCCCTCCCACTTGAAAATATTTCCATATAAGACCTACTCGTAGATTTTATATAAAAAAAATAATTCCATATAAAGTCTACACATAGTCTTGTATTGAAAATATTTCTACATAACTTTAAATCATTTGCTCCATTCTCCGAGGACTGAGTGAGTCTTCTTGTTAAGATCAAATCCTGTATTCGTGCCATTGATCTCATCTCCTCACATTCCCTCTTGGAGCTAGCCCCTTGGATCACTTCTTAGCCTCAGTAGTTCTTTACCTATCAACCATACCCCACTGCCTAAAAATTTACCCAGGTTTGTGATTCCACTTAGGCCTACAATCTTTTCAGGCTATTATCCAATATCTCTTCTCTTTTGGACACCCAAACTACTGAGAGGCTATTTAGTTCAACTTCATATCTCTACTTCTTTCTCAAGCATGGGACAGGACACATCAAACCTTTCTTCAAAAATCCTAAGTATCTCCCTTCTGTTTCTAGACCAAAATACAAACTCCTTAACTTATTATTTGAAGCCCTCTACAATTTGGCCCCAACTTCCTTTTCCAGAAATTTCACAGTATTCCCCTGACTTTTTCTCAATCTTTGTATATCTTGATTTTCTGATAAATTCTGTCTAAAGAACTTTTCACTTTGAGATGCTGATCAGACTTTTAAATGTAGATATTTGGTTACTGTAGAAAAAGTATTGGCTTTGGAGGCAGAGGACTTGGATTCAAATCTCATCTTGGATATTATTGCATGTGTGACCTCAGGGTAAGTCACCTAATCTTACTGAGCTTTAATTTCTCCATCTATCAAAGGAAAGGAATTGGACTATATAAATTTTGAGGTCTCCTATGATTTTCTAGAAGGAAGTGGGTGTCACAAGATTTGAAGAATATGAAATAAGAAATCATTGCATTATATTCCTTCATTTTGTAGATAGGGAAACTGAGTCCCACAAAGGGACTAATGTTCTCCCAGGTAGCAAGTAGTGGAACTGGAATGTGATGCAGAACTGGATCCCAGAAGACAATCTTGAGCTGAGTATATCAATTTGAGTGTCTGCTGTAGAGTTGATAACCTCAAGGAAACTGAGGCTACCAGAGAATGCCCAAGCAGGGAAGGACCATCTAGTTTAATCAACTTTTTTAACAGAACACAAACCTGAGACCAGAAATTATGAGTGACTTGTCCAAGTTCACAATCTCCAAAGTGAGAAAAATAGGATTAGAAACTCCCTTGCTACCAAGTTCATAATTCTTTTCCTCTTGCCAAATGCACTAGAATATTTTGACAAGAGTAACTAGTATATCTCTAATTAAACTCTAGTCACAAGTACCATTTAGATGAGGTGGAATCAGATTTTCTCCAATTCTATTAACCACCATCATAATGGAACATTTCTTCCGTGCCTGTAAAGTTGGACATTTATAGATCATTTGCAAATTGTTCAGTTTCCTAAGATTCTTCACATCAAGAAGGCAATTGAAACAATTTGCTTCCTTTTCTTAGCAGTATATCCTAATCTGCAATCATCCATTTTGACCTCCTTATTTTCTTCAAATACAGTGATGAATGACTCCTGAATAAAAGGGGCATCTAAAAGGGGTTGGCAAGAACACATTATGTGAAAGTATTTTGAACTGGAAAAAGGGAGGGAAGGAGAGAGAAAATTGCTCAGATCATCCCACCAATCTCAGTATCATGGAGTGTGCCAGATATAACAGGGAAAGGCAAATAGCAAAGGAGAATACCAGTAATTTGCAGGAAACAATAGCCAAGAAGAGAGCCAACCATAAACCCACAACCTTAGATATCTAGGTACACATACACAAAGTCTGAATGATGAGCAGGGTGAATTAGAGTTCCAATTCAAGGAGGCAAATTTGACAATAGTTATGAGTGAGATCTGATAGGATGGATAAGAATCATGATTAGAATATTGCTCTGGAAGGGTTATTTGTCTTATTCAAAAGGAACAGAATGGATAAAAAGGGGCTATAGATTTTGAATAATAAGATAGATTAATCATGTGACAAAATCCAAGAATACAAGAGCAGAAATATGGTAGAAAACATTTGAGTAGAATTAATGGAAAGAAATGATGTTGTCCCAAGTACCTGTGACAGATCTTGGGATAGTCGGAAGAATTAGATAGTTTGGGAAATAGATTATAAAGCTTGTCTTGATTCCATGGATCAATGGCTGTGCAGTTGAACTGGATTCCAATCCAACTTTGGTTTGCTGCTTATCTGATTTTTAGACAAGTGGCCTATCTTCCCCAGATCTACTTTGCTCATCTACAAAACAAGAAAGTTAGATTACTGGTTTGTGAGGTCCCTTCCAGATCTAGATCTAGGTCCTAGTTGTGATCTTGGGCAAGGGACCTCAGTTTCTTCCTCTGCAGAATTAAGAAATTTGAATAAATATTGCATAAGGTCCTTTCCAGCTTTATAAACCCAAGTACCACGAGAGAGACATCATCTTGGGCTATAACTATCTGGACAACTGCAGGAGTGAAAGAGTGGTCCTTCTCTCTATTTCATTCTTCACTCTCACTGCCAGCAGTAAAGAAAGTGAGAAATTGGGGAATTTTTCCATAATTTTAGCCTTCTAAAGAAAGAGGAAGTGACAGAGGGAACCTGATTCTCAATAAGGATGAATTGGCTGAGTGAGAAAAAGTGATGGAAACTTTAGGGGCCAATGATGGAGACAGCTCCAGCACAGAGATCATGACCAAAAAGGTGAAACCTCAGCAAAGTCTGATATGCCTTATCACATTGGGGAGAATAGATTTCAGATAGTTTAGAAAAAGGGTCTGCAGGATCTAATAGATTCCTCCTTTGCAGGGAAATTAACCTGAGTGGATGCTCTCCATAATAAAAATCCGGAAGACACAAATAGATTCACATAAGGAAGAAAATGGAGAGTCTGATGTGACTGCACAGGGAGCTTATCAACCAGCTGAAACTTCAAAAAAACACAGATTGAAGATGGAATCAAGGGTAAGTCAATGGAGGATGAACATAAAACTAATATAGTTCCATAAAAATAGTATTAGGATTGTCAAAACTGAACAGAGCTGAGGCCGTTTTGTTTTTCTCAAATACTATATTGGGAAACATTACAGATAAAATCTGAGATATTTATGTCTGGAAAATGTTATCTAAAAACATGAAGGATGATTGATGGATAGTCTACACAATGAGAAAGGTCCATGGCACATTGGCTAGACACTCTGCAGAGGATTTAAGGGAGGGCATTGGTAAACATTGCAAAGGATGACAAGGCAGGGGGAGACTATGATATGTAGTGTTGGAAGGAACGTGCACATGGAGATGACAGATCCGTCAAAGTATTTAAGTACAGAATGTCCCCAAAATCTTCATGTAGTTTGAAGCTATTGAGGCTTTAAATAGTTTCAAAATGCATGAAGACTTTTGGTACATTCTGTACATTAATGGTAAGAGCAGGGTCAAAGAACACATAGCACTATTGCTCCAGGTATATGGAAAGATGATAACAGATGATAGTGAGAAGATTGAATTACTTGATTGATTACTTCATTTTTCTTTTCTAAGGAGAATTATGTTTGGGCTAGAAAAGATAGAGCAAAATGGTAGCAATCCCATATTCGTTTTGAGATGAAAACCATCTAATTATCTACAGAAGTTCTGAAAATACCTGCTTTGATGGCTGAGCCGCTCTATTCAGCAGACTTTGGAGAATATATATTGATTTTCAAAAAGTGGAAGCGGATCAGGACCAGAAACTGTAGGTAGGGAGCTTGAAGCATTCCTGGCAAAATTCGAGGACATGTTAAAGCTTTTTTGGTTTTTTGAGTGTTTGATTCCTTAGAAAGAGAAACATTGATGGCTAAAAATCAGCACGGCCCCAAAATGGCCTTGTCTTATGGGAACAGATGCAAAAAACTTAAACAGAAACAAAAAAGCAAAACACACAATAACTACAGTGATGCAGCTGAAGACAATGCTAAATGTTGCCTACACTCAATTAAATTGCAATAACCAATATGTTTAAGAGAACAGACAATGAAACACATAGCTCTTCTCTTGGTAGAGAGGTAGAGGAAGAGGAGGAAGAGGACTATGTCTACATGTTGTAGACACTTTTGGAGAGGATTAATGGTTTGTTCAGACTTTTTAAAATACGTTTTTATTTCAATTTTGGTTTTCAAATTCTGTCCCTCCCTTCTCTTTCCCCTCCCTGAAACTGTAAGCAATAAGACATAGGTCATACATGTACAATTCTGTAAAACATTTCCATTTTAGTCATTCTGTACAAAAAGACTCAAAAAGAAAAATGAAAGAAAGTGAAAAATATCATGTTTCAGACTGTATTCAAACATCAGTTCTTTCTTTAGAGGTGGATTATATGCTTTATCATTAGACCTTTGGGATTGTCTTGAATCACAATATTGCCGTTACTGTGTACAACATTCTCCTGGTTCTGTTCACTTCACTAAGCATCAGTTTCATATAAGTCTTTCCAGCTTTTTCTGAAATTATCCTGCTTGCCATTTCTTATAGCAGAATGATACCATTACAATCATATACCGCAGGTTGTTTACCCATTCCCCAATTAATGGGCATCCCTTTGATTTCCAGTTCTTAGCCAAGTTTGATCAGTTTTGCTGAGCTTTTTGGTTGCTTGTGTTTTGTTTGTTTGATTTTTGTTGGGGTTATCATAGAGAATTCAGTGTGACAGGGGTCAAATTCTGAAACTGAACTGTGATGAGAAGAAAAAAAACCTCAAAGTATCAATAAATATTAAAAATAACAAGTCAAACCATATTAACCTTATCTTCTTTTTTTATAGGATAACCAATATGACCCATTAGGGATATACTTTAGCCTAATAGAATCAAATTCATATATAAATAGTGACCACAAAGTATACTTGTGGGCCGTATATTGACTTAGAAATCCATACATTTTATAGATTTCTATTTTCTTAATACATCAACATATTAAAATTATATCAGATGGAAATTGCATTTTAATCTGGTTTGGTCTATCCTTGGGAAAATATTGTTCTTCAGTCATTGTCAGTCCTGTCTGATTCTATGTGAACCCATTTGGGGTTTTCTTGGAAAAGACAATACTCAAGTGATTTTCCATGTCCTTCACCAAAGTTACAAAACGAGGCAAACAGAATCAAGTCACTTGCTCAAGGTCACACTTAACATCTTTAGTGAGCTATTAGACAAAATACCTAATGATATCTCTACAATCAGGATAGACTACTAGAATAACCACTATTATAATGATATTAACTTGGACGAATTATGGAGTGGCTTTGTGTTGTTCAAAAGTTAGGCCATATAAGCAAACTAGAAGATCATAGAGTAGTTTATCTGTCAGATCTATGGGAAGAGAAGCAGTTTATGACTAAGGAAGAGATGGAGAACATCACTAAAAACAAACTAGATGATTTTGATTACACTAAATTAAAAGACTTTTATACAGACAAAACCACTGTAACCAAGATCAAAAGAAATGTAGTAACCAGGGAAACAATCTTTACATCTAGTATTTCTGACAAAGGACTCATTTCTAAAATATACAGAGAACGGAGTGAATTTTGTTAAAAAAAAAACTCATTCCATAATTAACAAATGGTCACAGGATATGCAAAGGCAATTTACAAATGAAGAGATCAAGGTAATCCATAGTCATGTGAAAAATTGCTCTAAATCATTACTTATTAGAGAAATGCAAATTAAAGCTTTCTGAGGTACCACCTCACACCTCTCAGACTGACCAATATGACCAGAAAGGACAATGATCATTGTTGGAAGGGTTGTGGGAAATCTGGGACACTATTACACTGTTGGTGGAGCTGTGAACACATCCAACCTTTCTGGAGAGCAATTTGGAACTATGCCAAAAGGGCGACAAAAATATGCATACCCTTTGATCCAGCAATACCACTACTGGGTCTATACCCTGAAGAGATGATGGAAAAGGGTAAAAACATCACTTGTACAAAAATATTCATAGCAACCCTGTTTGTGGTAGCAAAGAATTAGAAATCAAGTAAATGTCTTTCAATTGGGGAATGGCTTAGCAAACTGTGCTATTATATATGTCATGGAACACTATTGTTCTATTAGAAACCAGGAGGGATGGGAATTCAGGGAAGCCTGGAGGGATTTGCATGAATTGATGCTGAATGAGATGAGCAGAACCAGAAAAACATTGTACACACTAACAGCAACATGGGGGTAATGATCAGCCTTGATGGACTCACTCATTCCATCAGTGCAACAATCAGGGACAATTTGGGGCTGTGTGCGATGGAGAATACCATCTGTATCCAGAGAAAGAACTGTGGAGTTTGAACAAAGACCTAGGACTATTATCTTTAATTTAGAAAAAACTGATATCTTATTGTCTGATCTTGCTATCTCTTATACTTTATTTTTCTTCCTTAAGGATATGATTTCTCTCTCATCACATTCAATTTGGATCAATGTATACCATGGAAACAATGTAAAGACTGGAAAATTCCCTTCTGTGGGGATGGGGGAGGGAAGTAAGATTAGGGGAAAAATTATAAAACTCAAAATAAATAAAATCTTTATAATTCGAAAAAAGAAAAAAAAAGTTAAGCCAATGACTTTGGTGAAGCTATAGAAGACATACTTGGCAAAGGTGCATATGCAAAGCCAGGTTGTATAGGTAGGTAAAAAACTGTATGACAGGACCTAGAAATATTTTCACAGGTGGAGCAATTGGCCCAAAGGGTAAGATGACATTTAGTAGTGATCACAAAATTGGAGCTGGAAAGGACTTCCCAAGTCATATAATCTATCTCTCTTCTTTATAGATGAGGACCCTGAGGCCCAGGGAGGTTAAATAATGTGATCATAAATCTAGGGCTATGAGGAGTATTAGTGGCCAGTCCCCTTGTTTTGTAGATCAAGGGATTAAGGTCTGTAGACATTGCATTCACAAAGGATGAGTGGAAAGTCTCACAGGTTCAGTTTTTAAAAATTCAATACACATATACAAGATGAGTCAGTTGTGGTGAATGGATAGAGCACTGGGCTTGGGGTCAGGAAGATATGTATAAGCCTTCCACTTCTAGTTGAGGCATTCATACTTAGTATGAGTCAACAGAATGCTATGATTGCCAAAAAAGCTAAGATTGTTCTAGGATGTTTGAGAGCAGTAGGGAGGTGCTAGTTTTGACATAATCTAACCTTGTCAGACCACGTTCCAATAATGTGTTGAACTCTAAGAATGATGTTTAGAAAAAAAATAGAGAAAAGCTAATATTCATTTAGGAAAGGGTAAGCCAGGATGGGAAAAAAGCTCAAGAACTCTGTCATAAAAAAGATTGCTTGTAAGATCTGACTGTTTAAGTCTAGAAACTTAGGGAATGATAGGATGATTGTGCTCAAGAATCTGAAGGGCTGCCAGGTAGAAAAGGGTATTATACCTGTTTTATTTGAACCCAGAAGTCAAACCCAAGAATAGCAGGTTAAAGTTTCAGAAAAAGCAGATTTATGTTTGATAGTTTGGTGTTTGGAGAAAATTCCTAATCTTGTTCAAGTATAGGATAGATTGTTTCAGGAGGTGATGGATTTCCCTTCAACGGAGGTCTTCAACCAGAGACTGAATAACCACTTTTTGGGATACAGCATAGTAGAGTTGAAAGAGTTCTTTGCCTGGAAATTTCCTTAGGCAATTCAGAGCTGAGTGACTTACTTGACTTGTTTCTTCATTAAGAAAATGGGGATAATAATATGCTTACCATCTAGTTCACAGGTTTATTGTGGGGATAATGGAAATATAAATACTTCCTAAGCGAAATGTGGCCAGTATATATAGGTCATTGCTACAAGATTTCCTATGTCAAAAAGCATGATAGAAACAATCTCTTGCTTATCATTTTCAAAGTAAAAATATCCAAAGGGATAGGATGCAGAGTTCATTAATGAACTCTTTCAAACTGTGCGATAAACAGAATGAAAAATTAGTATAAAAATGGTTGTAGCATAGTAGATTTAGAGGAAGGAACTTCAGAAGTTTTCTAGACCCCACTGTAATCAAGATCAAAAGAAATGTAATAAATTGGAAAACAATTTTTACAACTAGTATTTCTGATGGACTCATTTCTAAAATATATAGAGATCTACATCAAATTTATAAAAAAAAAAAACCAAGCCATTGCCCAGTTGACAAATGGTCAAAGGACATGTGGAGGTGATTTACAGATGAGGAAATCAAAGCAATCCATAGTCATATGAAAGAATGTTCTAAATCATGACTTATTAGAGAAATGCAAATTAAAGCATCTCTGAGGTATCACCTCACAGCTCTCAGACGGGCCAATATAACCAGAAAAGACAGTGATCAATGTTTGAAGGGATGTGGGGAATCTGGGACACAAACATTATTGGTGGAGCTGTGAACTCATCCAACCTTTCTGGAGAGCAATTTGGAATCATTCCCCAAAGGCAATAAAAATGTGCATACCCTTTGATCTAGTAAAACCACTACTGGGTCTATAACCTGAAGAAATCATGAAAAAGGGTAAAAACATCACTTGTACCAAAATATTCATAGCAGCTCTGTTTGTGGTGGCAAAGAATTGGAAATTGAGTGAATGCCCATCAATTGGGGAATGGCTGAATAAAGTGTGGTTTTATGTACTTTATGGAATGCTATCATTTCATTAGAAACCAGGAAGGATGGGAATTCATAGAAGCCTGGAAGGATTTGCATGAACTGAATCTGAGCAAGATGAGCAGAACCAGAATAACATTGCATACCCTAACAGCAACATGGGGGGTGATGATCAATCTTGACGGACTTGCTCATTCCATCAGTGCAAATTCAGGGGCAATTTGGGGCTATCTGCAATGGAGAATACCATCTGTATCCAGAGAAAGAATTGTGGATTTTGAACAAAGACTATTCCCTTTAATTTAAAAAAAAAGTTATCTTGTTATGTAATTTTGCTATCTCTTATATTTTATTTTTTTTCCTTAAGGATATGATTTCTCTCTCAACACATTCAACTTAGATCAATGTATTGAATGGAAACAGTGTAAAGACTAACAGACTGCCTTCTGTGGGGAGTTGGGGAGGGAAGTGAGATTAATAGAAAAATTGTAAAATTCAAAAATAAATAATTAATAATTAAAAAAGAATTGGAAAAAACCATTTTCTAGACCACCACTCTCCATTTTGCAGAGGAGGAAATTGAAATTTATGATAGTGAAATGACTTTCTCAAGGCCTTACATAGGATCATTTATTTCCAGTACAGATTCTGACTTTAAGGATGAAAGATATTAATTGGATTAATTTTTTATAGATTTTTATATTTTTATATATTTTTAAATTTTATTTATTTATTTTCTTCCATAATCACATGTATATTTTGAAGATACAAAATTTCCTTTTCCCACCCCCCTCCCCTCAGCAACAAACAGGTTAGCATTGTACATACATATTGTTATAAACATGTTTACAGATTAGTAATCTTTGGTATGAGGAATTAGGATTAAGCCAAAGAAATACATAAGAGATAATTTTATAAAGTGTTCAGCAGATTCTGAAGGATTTTTTTTTGTTTGTGTCTTGTTTATCTTCCTCTGGATGGGAAACTATCAAAATTCAAACCACACAGCTATTAAGTGGAAGAGCAAAGAATTCAACCTAGGTCATTCAGCTCTGAATCTGGTATTCTGCTAACACCACCATGGAATTGGATAGCAGTGCATTCCACATAGGTTTGGACAAGCCAATAAAGCAATCAGGAATTTTACAAATTGGAAATCACTCTATAAAAGTGATCTCCAGGTCACTAAAGAAAAGTCAGTTCATTCTCAGTCTAGACTAGCATCAGGGTTCATTCAGTATGTTTCATTGTATTATACCTCTTCAAAAACTGGCCATTCTTGTATAGTATAGATATTAACGGGAAGAGAGTCCTCCAATGTTTGGATTGGAAAGAACCTTAGTCCAGAGAAACACATTTATTTTTTTTCCCAAAGAGGAAAATAACACCTATAACCTGAGTGTGATTTGTACAACATTAGACAAATTTGTGGCAGATGGAAAGATGCACTGCTTGAGGAGTCGAGTGCTAGACTTGGAGGCGAGATGACTTAGATTTGGAGTTATCGCAAATATTTATGAGATGTGTAATCCTGGCAAGTTACCATCACTCTATGGGCTTCAATTTCTATATCATTACAATATGGATTATAATAATAGCACCTTACCTTAAGGGTCACCTGAGATCACCTGAGAAGCAAAGTATTTTGCAAAATTTAAAGTCCTATAAAAGAACTGATAATTACTGTCCAATCTCTAGATTTCCCCAGTCCCAGGCCAGGGCTCCAGCAGACACAAATCACTATAATGTAGTCTTTAGCAAAGGCACACTGCCTTAGATTCATGTTGTTGTAGTACATCACATTTCTCAGAACTGTCTGATCTGCCTAAATTGCTGTGGTTACTAAATTGAGGCATGATTAAAAGGAGTAGCAAAGCATTCTTACTTTTGAATTCTGGAAAGGTCAAAGACTGTAGAATGGTTTCCAATCCATTATTCTGAACTTCACAGTTCTCTCAAAAGTGTCTAAACGTAAGGTAGGAAAGAATGACCATGGATATATTGTGAGTCCCATAAAATTCTAATTCAATTAAATTCTCAGTCAATTCGTCTGTCTCCTACATGATTCAGGGTGTGTGTGTGTGTGTGCTGTGTGTGTGTATGTGTGTGTGTGTGTGTGTTGTGTGAGTGTGTGTGCATGCAAGCATGTGCCTGGGAAAGGGTCCAACTATCCTGATTCTGAAATGGATATCCTTTTTGCTGTTATTATTTTAACTCTTTCCTTCCTGTGAGAAGTTGACTAACAGGGTTGATTTGTTGAAAAATCTTTAGTTCATAGCTTACCTTTCTTGATTTTTCTCAATATAGGGATTGATATCACCTTTGATAAAGGGAGAATGCTTGAAATTCTATTCAATTGACTTCTACTCTCTAGGCCTCAGTTTCCTCATCTGTAAAATTAAGGAGTTAGATTAGAGGATCCTAAAGGTTTCTTCCAGCTCTGGAACTATAGTCCTGTGATTCTATTAGAATTAGTGGTCTTAGAAAAGTATCAATACTTTCCTAGGCCTCAGTTTTCTCATCTGTAAAACAAAAGAGTTTGACTATATTGATGATGTTTGTCCTTCATTCTTGAAGAGGGCCATGACATCATGGTGGTGATGCCATGACAAGCACATGAACTAGATTTGAGTGGAGGGTTGCTGTGCTAAGTCACCAGCTTCACTTTCTCATCCAGAGCCTTCTGGTCCAGTGGCCAGATATGAATCAGGATGACTGGAGACGGCCCTGGATGGGAGGCAATCAAGGTGAAGTGACTTGTCCAAGGTCACACAGCTAATGTGTCAAGTGTCCAAGGCAGGATTTGAACTTCATCCTCCTGACTCCAAGGCCAGTACTCTATCCACTGTGTGACCTAGCTACCCAAATAATTAATATTATTATATTGATAATGAATAAATAAATGCTTATTAAGTGCCTATGTGCCAGTCACTGTTCTAAGCACTAGTCAAAAGATATTCCCTGCCCTCAAAGACCTTACAAGCAATACATGCAAACAAATCTATACAAACAAGCTCTATTCTGGATAAATAGTAAATAATAAAAGGAGTGCAGTAGAAGCAAGAAAGTTTGGGAAAGACTTCCTATACAAGATAGGGTTTTAGTTATGACTTAAAGGGAGATAGAAAAGTTTGTAGGCAGAGTTGAGGTTGTCAACTCTCCCTAATTTAGAAAACCTCTGAGGTCCCTTCAGTCTATATCTAAGACCTATAGTGTAGTCTTTGGCAATTTACTTTAACTGGGCCTCAGTTTGTTCCTCTAGAAGGAAAAGAATTGGACTAGATGGTCTTGAAGGTCCTTTCCAATGACAATGCTTTATAATTCTATAATTAAGGCTAAGATGCCCTAAAAGGAAAAATTTGTTTCAGGAAGATGGAAAATACTTTCTGATGTTGAGTGAAAAGGAATGACAGACCAAGGCCAACTGGGCAAAAAACCCATTGCACAAAATGTGTGTGAGAGAGAGGGAGGCAGCCATGATACTGCAGAGGGTGAAGTTCCTGGGAAAGAAGCCAGCAGGGTCCCAAGAAGTTAGAGCTCAAGGAATATCTTGGCTGCTCATTTTGGCAAGGTGTGCACTGTGCTTTTCCCAACTGCCCAGGTCTGGCCCTTTTTGCAGAGGAGTAATTTTGCTGCTGTTAGGGTGTTGTAATTAATGAATTGATTTAGTTGCAATTAATAGCTTTTTAAAAAGGTTTATTGATGAGTTTGACTTATTAAACAACATCCATTTTTTGCTATAATTCTTCCTTCAAGTAGAACTCTCCTCTGCTAAGGAGAAAGAAAAGCATCTAAACAAACTGACCAAAGCAGTTGCCATGTCTGACAGGATAGGTACCTTTTTGCAGCTTGAGACCCTGACTTGACGACTAAAAGAAGGGAAGAACATTTACCCATCTGTCCTCCAGGATCAAGATTGGTCATTTCATTTAGCCTGAGACTCTGAATAACTTGAACAGACTTTCAGGATGAAATACATTTTCATCAGTAATTTTAAAAGACTTTTATTGATGTTCTTTGTTTTTTTATATCATCACATTTTCCCCAGTATTCTTCCCTTTCCAGATAACCATTCCACATAATAAATTGTTGTGGTTCAGTTGTTTTCAGTCATGTCCAATTCTTTGTGACTTGCCATTTCTCTTCAGCTTATTTTACAGATGAGGAAACAGAGGCCAGCAGGGTTAAATGACTTGCCCAGATCACATACCTTAAAAGTATCTGAAGGTGGATTTGAATTTAGGAGGATAAGTCTTCTAGGCTGCAGGCCAGAACACTCTATCCACTGCATCACCTTCATGCCTATTCCATAATATTTTTAAAGAGAAAAAAAGAGGAAAAGATTGGTACAACTGATCAAATCCTTTCCAGAGAATCATACCATATAACAAATAGTGTATTATGAAGACAAAAAGAAAAAAAAAGAAAAAATATCAGGGGGAAAAATCAGTACAACTGATCATTATATGGAAAATAGCCCCAAAACATGTGCAATACTTCTGGACCTCCAACTTCAGTGATGAAATGGGTTGGGAGTATCTTTTCATATCTTTTCTTTTGAATCATGCTTAATCTTTAAAATTTTGTAACATTTACTTTACATGTGTGTGGTTGCTCTTTCCACTTTCAATCTAATCCTTGTGCTGTTTGCTTCTCTCTGTGTTAGTTCACATAGATTTTTCCATACTTCTGTGTAGTGATCATCATTTCTTACAGCACAGTAATTATTTAGGCATTCCTCAATTTATGGACATCTATTTTACCACAAAATTCCTGCTATATTTTGGTATATATAGATACTATCTTATCACTGGCTTCCTTGGGATATTCACAGTCCCTGTAATGGATTCTCCGAATCAAAGGTTATGAATGTTTTAAACTTTTTTGCATAATTCCAAATTTCTTTCCAAAATGGCTATGAGTCACAGTTTCACCAACAATGTACAAGTTTGTCTATTTTAGCACAGTACCCTCAACACCATATATTTATTTCTTTGGTCAATTTTGCAAATTTGCAGGGTATGAGATGAAATCTTAAGGTTGTTTTGATTTGCATTTATCTTATTATTAGCAATTTAGAATATTCTTTCATGAGGTTGCTAATAGGTGGTAGTTCTTCTTTAGGGAAGTTCTTTGACCACTTGAATCACTTACAAGTCCTTTGGTCACTTATCTATTAGGAAATTATGATTAGTATTACAGATATGTGTATATGTACATGTACATGTACATGTCTTAATATATATATGAACATTGTATATGTGTAATTATATGTATATGTGTATAACATGTAACTGTTTTATATAATATATACATATATATGATACCAAACCCTTATTAGAAAAAGTAGACACAAATATTCTTTCCCATTCCTTCTCATCTTTTGTGCAATAATTTTGATTGTGCAAAAGCTTTTTAGTTCCATGCAAAGTTGTTTATTTTAATCTTTGACAATTGACTTTATCCTTTGTCTGGTTAAGAATACATCTCCTACCCATAGCTGTGATATAGATAAGATCTGTTTCTCTTCAAATTTTTATTAGAAAAGATCTTTATTACTTTGAGTTTTTTTACTTATCTTACTATTGCTTAAATTTCCAGAACTATATCAAATAATAGTGGGGAGAGTTGTCATCCTTCCTTCACTCTCATATTTATTGGAGAAGGTTCTAGTATGTGTCCATTGCATATGATGCTTATTTTGGTGTTGCGTAGATCATTTTTATAATAATAAAAAGGTCCACCTATGCCTACACTTTGAGAATAAATGTTGCATTTTGTTGAAGACTTCTCTATTAAGATAATCATGTGGTTTGGAATGTTTTGATGGGGCTTTTTTAGGTTTTCGCAAGGCAATGGGGTTAAGTGGCTTGCCCAAGGCCACACAGCTAGGTAATTATTAAGTGTCTGAGGCCGGATTTGAACTCAGGTACTCCTGACTCCAGAGTGGGTGCTCTAGCCCCCCCCATGTTTTGATTTTTAATAAAATCAATTAGGTTGATTGTTTTCCTAATGCTGAACCATCCCTGTATCCCTGGTATAATACAATTTGGACATAATGAATGATATCTTGGTTCCATCTCAGTAGCCCATTTGAAACTATTTTGTTGCAAATTTTTTAATTGATATTAATTAATGATATTGGTTTGTAGATTTCCTTCTGTTTTATCCTTCCCTGGTTTAGATATCGAAACTACATTTGTCTCATAAAAGGATTCTGATAGAGTGCTTTTTTAATTTTTTGAGAATAATTTGTGTGGTATAGGTACTCGTTGTTCTTTAAAAGTTTAATTAAATTTCCCTGTGACTCCATTAGATGAGGCATTTTTTCTCTATAACTAATTCTATTATCTTTTCTGAGATTAGATTAAAAGCTCTATCTGGTCTTATGTCAATTTGAATATTTTATATTTTTAATGTATTCTGTATTTCTTTTGAGTGCTCAGATGAATTAACATATAATCGTGCCTATTCAATCTGATTACTGTTTTTATTTTTTCAGATTTTGTTGGGATTTCACCTTGCTAATTTGATATATTATTGATTTGAATTCCAGTCCTCTTTGTAATTAAATTAGCTAAAGGTTTATCAGCTTTATTAGTCTTCAAAGAATGAGCTTTATGTTTTATTTTTTCTATGATTTCTTGTTACTATTGATTTATTTCTTCTTTGATTTTTGAACATATTATCGTTTGTGCTTATTTAAGTTTTATTTGTTAGCTTTTTTTCTAATGCATGGTTGTAGGGATAAGATATTTCCTCTGAAGACAGCTTTACCTGAATCCTAGAAATTTTAGTGTATAATTTCATCATTACAATTTTCTTTCATAAAATTATTCATTTCTTCTGTGATTTGTTCTTTTGTTCACTCATCATTTAGAATTATTGTCTCCATTTGAGTCTTTGTCTTTTGTTGGGGATCCCTGAACTAATTGCTATTTTTATTATGCCGTGGTCTCTAAAAGATGTATTTACTATTTGTGTCTTTTTTACATTTGCTTGCAATATCTCTGTGCCTTAATATAAAAGAATTTTTAAAAAGCCAAGCTTCCATGAGGTACTGAGAGATAAATACAGTCTTTTGCCATCCCATTTAGATGTCATAATAAGTAAATACATATATATGTATGTATGTATGTATGTATATATATATATATATATATAGATATGGACATTGAAATTTCCAGTCACTATTAAGTGTAAGTGTCCTTGTAGCTCAGTTATATTTCCTGTATGAATTTAGGTTCCAAGACATTCAGATTATTTAATACTGACTTTGTCTATTATTCCTCATAATTTCCTTGTTTCTCCTTTGTTTCTGTTTCGTCAGATAGTATGAATGCACTTTCTGATTTTCTGGTTTCATTTGATATAGTACATTTTTCCAGTCCCTCATTTTTGTTCTGAGTATGTCTTTGTTTTCCAATCCCTCCCTTTACATCCTGACCCATTCTCCCGAATGTTCTCTTCATCCTGAGACTTACAGGAATTATTTTCCTTTTATTATTAGTTTTTGACTTGATTAGGGCACATTACAGATTTCCTTCTTTCTTCTTCCTCCCTTCCCCTTCTTATGCATACTTCTTTTTTGAAATTTTTTGGTGAGAAGTCATTTTTTTTAGTCCTGTTTAATTCCTTATGACCCCATACAGTGTTTTCTTGGCAAAGATATTGTAGTGTTTTGCCAATTCCTTTTCTAGCTCATTTCATAGATGAGGTAACTGAGGCAAACAGGGAGAAATGACTTGCCCAGGTTCATACAGCTAGGAAATGCCTCAGGTCAGTTTTGAATTCAGGACTTCCTGACTTCAGATCCAGCACTCATTCTATCTACCACACTTCTAAACATTGCTCCCCCTTCCCATTTTCTAATTTAGCCACACAAAAAACAATGATTGACCTACAGGCAGGGTAATGTAAATGTTAGTCCATTATGTTTCAGACTTATTTCTCTACCATCATTTCTTTTGACTTCTACTCCCTATGGACATTTAGAAACAAGTATCTTAATTATCTTTCTTATTATTCTGTTTTTGCCTTTGATTGTGATATTTATTGTATCTTTTTGTATCTCAGTTGTCTGGGGGTATTTAAGGGGTAAATAATGTCTTCAAGTCTTTTTTAATGTAAGATTGTTTTCAATGCCACTTTATTATTGAATCTCCATCTTTTTGCATTTATGATTAAGCTCATCTTTAGAGGGTAGATCATCCCAAGCTGTTATCTTGAGCTCCATTACTCTTCAGAACACATTCCATTCACTCCAGTTTTCAGGTAGGAACAGGATAGTCTTGTGTTATTCAAATTTCTTTTCATTTGTGTCTGAAGGTCCTTCTCCAGGTAGCTTGTAGAATTTGTTGTTCCTCAATGGAATTTTGAAAATGGAAACACTATGTATCTTGGAGTTGACATCCCTGTGCTTAAATGTTTCTAGATGCATTCTGTCTAGGACCAATATTTGTTTCCATGGAGAGTATACTTTTTAAAATATTATTGATGTTGGGGGCGGCTAGGTTGCGTAGTGGATAGAGCACTGGCCCTGGAGTCAGGAGTAGCTGAGTTCAAATCCAGCCTCATTCACTTAATAATTTATCTAGCTGTGTGGCCTTGGGCAAGCCCCTTAACCCCCATTGCCTTGCAAAATAAATCTTAAACAAATGAAAATAAAATATTATTGATATTGTCTTCTCTTCTTCCATATTATGCTTTAGTTTTTTTGTACTTGCATTTCCAATCAGTTGTCCTCTCTTTTGTTTCTTTGGTAAAACTTGCCACAGAAGTTCAAATTTTTCTGTTTTACCAATTATTTTTTTTTTCTGTGAAGGCCATAAATTCTGTTCTCACAATTCTCATTTTTCTTTTAAGGTATTTAAGAACATTATTACTGTCATTCCATGTACTCTTCAGAATTTACAGGATCTTCTGCCTCAATAGTTATTGAGCCATTTTCCTTTGTTTTGCAATACATATTCATAGATGTCTGATCATAAATCTGGAGGCCTTATTTCCTTCTTCTATTATCAACTTCCCTGTTGGTTTATCTATCTATATCCAAAGTCTTTGTATTTTCTTCCTCCTGCTATCTTTGGTAAATACAACATTACCTCCCCACTTCACTGCCTTCCCTTACTATTTTCCTCTGTTGCTCACTTTCTGAAGCCTCGCTGATGTTGTCTTCCTTGGGGGCTAAATCACAAAAAAACCTCAGCTTCTTCTCAATTCACAACACACCAGCCTAAGACTCCACTGCAAGCACTTCTTGGGGAGGAGAAGAAGACTGGGCCCTTTCCCCTCAGGCTTAGAAGAAAGTAACACAGCCCCTCACCCAAAGTGGCTTGCCCTCTCTTCCCTAGCCCAGTATGTAGAGTACTGTCAAACTGTTGCTATCACAGGCTGGACAAATTTCTGCCATTTGGAGTTTGGGTCTTTGTGGCATTGGGAAAAAAGAGGGGATTCATTGTGTGAGATTCAATTCTGTTGTGAGTCTGTGCACCAAGATTTGTGCAGCTTCATTGCTAGGAGCATAGTTGAAAAGGCAGTGTTGAGGTGACTGCAAATTAGGCATTCATTCATAGAGTTTTTTTATATTCTTTGGATTCTTGGAATCCTAGACTATTGAAACCACTGAGATTGCTCTAACTCAGGTGCATAATTACTATTTGAGAGATATTGGAATGATCAGTGAAATTGTTTAGTCCTTCATCTTGTTGGTCATATGACCTGGAACCAACAGTGATTCAAAATTGATGAAGATGTTCATGGTATGCTGGACTCATAGTCAGGCGCATTTAAGAATCCTAACACTTGTACTTGGAAGCATGTATCTGAGTATATCATCTCTCTGAGTTTCAGAGAGTTCAGTTTTGTTTTTTTTTACTCTGGAGTAAAAGAAAGGGAATGTTGCAAGAAAAAGATTTTGTAAAACTATAAGTTACAATATAAATGTTAATTACTATTATTTTCATCATCACCTTATACTTCTTATCCTTAACAAGAGGGTTCAGATAGAAATTGTTCCTATTAAGTTTTTATGGATTAGTGTTCTGTTTGGGTTAAACAGGGTCATAAAGGCTATAATTTGGCGACTTGTACTTGTCTAGTTCCAAAATAGTTTATTGGTTGGTTTCTGCAGGAAATTTGAAGTATTTGGATTTATCTCCTACTGGACCCTGAAAGATAATGAACTATTACATTTAGTAGGTACTAAGTTGTTAAAGCTTCCAGTGGTTCGCTACACTATGTCCACCATTTCCTTGTATAACGTACACTAATCAATGCTCCTTAACAATAATTCTACTGGAATATGTGGTAGTAAAGATTTGGTCCTGAATTGTAGCTATAATCCACCCCTACCTTCCATTTACACAAATATCTGAAGGAAGTAGACATTTATTTAATGTTTCTTTGTCAATATTTTACTAGCTGAGCTCATGTAGATGTTACCCAAGCCCTTTTGGTTCCATTCTTGGATCTCAGCTGTTTTAAAGACTTTATCCAGCAATAAATTGCTTTCAGTTACAATGAACAAATCCAGTGATGTATACAATGCTTAGTCAAATGATGATCACTTATTCTAAAAGCATCTCTGAAGGATTTTGACCTGTTTATTATATGCTCCAAGAGTATCTTCCCTTGTCAGTGAAGGGTTAACTTACTGTAGCTACCTCAGATTGATGATAGGCCCTACATTTTGTTGATACTGAGTTAGGCTACATTTTTGTTATGGTTCATTTTAAAGTTCTGAAAGTATATATATATATATATATATATATATATATATATATATATATATATATATATATATTAATCCTGGTATTTCATAGGTCTTGTTTTAAATATAATCTGGTTTAGGACCCCTTTTTACACTAAAAATTATCAAGGAACCCCCCAAATAAATGTGGACTATACCTATGGATGACTACCATACAACAAATTAAAATGCCCTTGCATTATTATGAAATAGTTTTGACCTCATGGACCCCTTGAAAGGGTCCTGGGGGTCTCCAGACCCCCAAACTCCATTTTGAGAACTGGTACCTTAGCTTATTCAACTATAGCCTATTCTTTGATATCTTTATTTTCAATATGTCTTGCCTGAAGGAGAGCAAAGTATCTGAAGTCATCATCTTCATCTATTAGTTCAATGTAATCTCTAGATAGGAGCTTGAATCCTTATCAGTAGTCTTTGGGAGAAAAGAGCATTAAAGGTGTTTTTAATGGAGCTATATACTTTGAGTTTGATGATTAAGAAGATATTTTGTTCCAACTTCATCTTTAGACACCATGCTTAGTTCTATTTAGGAGAGATGAAAATATATTAAAAGATAGTCAAAACCCTAATGGCTTAAATGGTCTCCTTGGAAAAGGCCTTGTTTTATATCAACTGTTCTTGACAATACTGGGTTGATGGCATGTTTTAAGTAGAAAACAGTTATTTCCATGTTTATATCACAATCTCCAGCATTCTCACTCTATAAGGATCTATTTTATGTATTCACAGCACATGAATAAGTCATGAGTGTAGAACTGAGTCAAAGGCTTTGTAACTATTAACAAAAGCAGTATAAATGTTATGGTACTTTTGGGCAGTATGTTCGATAATTGCCAAATCGATAATAAGTTGCTATTTCAACTCCTGGGACTTTTAAGCATATGCTTTTCCTCTTCAGCCAATATATTACTTTCTTATATTTAAAGTTGTATTTTTTTAGTATTACAAGCTGTGAATGTTTTTTATAAAGTACATAAGCACATAATTGGCCTATATTTTGAAGGTTCACTGGTACTCTCATCTTTTTGTTTAAAAAAGGTGACTCCAGGTTTACATTTGGAAGCAAGTTGGTAAACTGCATCACTAGTGATTCATGCATCACTCTGTAGCATCTGAGCCAATAATCATGGATCTTGCCTGGCCCTACTGCTTTGTAGATTTTTCTCTCTTTATAGAGAAGCTAGAGTTTTCCAGTGTCTCCACTGACATAACAGTACTATCATTCATTTTATTAATGGTGCTCAAAGTTGTTTCAAGTATGACCCAACTTGATTCTTTATTGTATTAAATTTTTGTGATCATAAAGGGTCTTGTCCCATGATTCCCTTGGTTTAGATCATTCTCTGATGAATAAATTCCTCTAACAATGCAGGTTGACATCCTCTCAGCAACAGATAGACTTAGGGTATTGCCCAGAGTCCCACAGCCAATATGTGTCTGAAATGGGACTGAAGTCTTCCCGACTCTGAGGTCAGTTCTGTACGCTCTAGTCCAGGCTGCCTCAAATGTGACAATATAGGCTACTAGAAATGTTCCACATCCTCATTTGAAAGTTCTCAAGCCTCTATTGTACAGATATACCTCATATTACACACTTAATGAAATACTGTGTAGTATAAATATAATTTTTATATATACCCTAGGAAACAAAAAAATATATGTGTGAATCTTTTTTTTTATTATGCAGTGGTCTGGAACTGAATCCACAATTTCTCTAAAGTATACTTGAAATTATTTTGGTTGATGGTGAATTATTTATTTTGTTCTTTGCCTGGTTTTGCCTCTTTGTATCACCTTCATCTTTTGATTCTTGCTTTTCATTGCTGCTTAAAAGAATCCAAAATTTCTATTATCCATTTGTTTTTTAGAGTCCTTTCTATGTGCTTCTTTTTTGTTGTCTTTAATTGGGTGACGTGTTGTTCAGGTTTTCTATTATATGTACTAGCTAGATATTGATGTAACCTTCCTGTACCTTTCTGCAGATCTTCAATAGGTCTCACAAGCTGCTTCCATCATGGTAGTGTTTGATGCCTGCCTTTAGGGACATTCATTGATAGAGCCACCTTTCCCCTTGTCATTCTTACTAAAGCACTGGCTGCTACATGTACTACTATATGCAGGTCCTGATATGGTTTTTTAAAATATTTTCTGTCAAATATAATGGAAGAATGTGTTTGTTCATGATGGCTAAAGTAGATATCAGATTTAATTTTACTTTGCTTTGGCATCATTGCTCTGCTAAGTTGGAGCCATGCTGTCAAATTCAACGGGGTTTTTTGGAATTCTAGTCTAGTCCTATCTACTTTTCAAAATCACTTAAGATATTGAAGCTGTTCTTTTGCCTCATTCATTTCATTACTAGGTATAATTTGCATTAAGTGAAGATTTCCTAAGACCCCAGTGTCAACTTTTTCCTTTTCATTAACAATTCCCAGCTTTCCTGGCTTCTATCAAGACTAAGCACAAACCCCAATTTTTACAGGTTGCCCTTCCTAGTCTCACTCAGTCCCTTCCCTCTGAAATAATCCTCCATTTACATTTTATATGTCCTGTATATAGACAGTTATTTGCACATTATCTGCTCTATTAGTACGTGTCCTCCTTGAGGAAAAGCACAGCTTTTAATATTCTTTATATCACTAGCCCTTATTGACTACCAGTCTATTTCAAGTGCATCCCTTATTTCATCTAATCCAGGTTTCTTTCTTTCATGTTTGCCCTTTATCAGTTTGTGATAGTGTTTTTTAATGATTTAGAGGTGAGGTAACCATTAGTAGAAACTAGTACAACGTCCTTACTGGTCCAATCTGTTTCCTATTTGGTTATATTATTGTTTAGGTGTGTTATATTATTGTATAGTTCAAGTATTCATGCCATTGTGAGTTCCTTTCTTGTACACTCAGAGTTTGTTTGTTTTCTTGATCAGCACTATCTCCATCATCCCATTTCCATGAACTGGGGTTTTGATATTTGATTTATTTCAAGATTTCTCTCCTTCTTCTGTCCTCCATGTCAAGCTGTTCATTATAATGATTTTGAATAGGGCCAGCCTACCATCATATCCATTTTGTAGATTCAAAGGAGCAGTTAGTATAATCAATCTGTGGAATTGCCTGGGTCAGGTTGTCCTGGGGCTCTTGTCAGACTTTCACAGCTATCAAAATTGTCACAATGAGTGCCCACTGTATGTTACCCTGACCAGTATTCCTTGCCTTGCCTCCCCTCTATATGGAAGATGAATTGGATATCAAGGTATTGTCATCATTATGATGGCATAGAATCATTGCTAGGGGTTTTTTTGGGGGGGTTGGTTTGTTTTTTAATTTTTGGCTACTAGACAAATAAGGAGTATCGAGGTGGGACAGCTTTGTCTTGCAGAGCTGATATAAGAGTCAAATAAGCATCTATGGAATGTCATAGAGAGAAAGAGAAAAGCTAATCTTAATTGAGAGTTTAAAGGGCAAGAATTGCTGAACCCAAAGAGCGAGACAGAGACAAAAATTGGATAAGTTTGGGGAATTTTAATTTCCAGGGGACTTCCTGGGGATGAAGAGTACCTGAGTGTTCAGGGGATAGAGTTTTTATAGTATTTGGGGGGGGGGGGTGCTGAGAGAAAGCAGGATACAGAAGCAAAGACAGCAGTTAGATATATTTTCTTGTCAAACTTCTACAAACATGTAAACATAGGCTTCAGCATAGATAGGTAACTAGACAGAGTGGGAAAGGGTCAGGTTCTCTGTGTTATGTCGGAACGTGTTTCCTGAGACAGAGGGAGTCACGTATTCATGGGCTTCCCACAGATTTGAGGGAGGGAAATTTACTATCTTATGGTTCCAGCCACATCTGGGGAAGGGGAGGCAGTCCTGGGAGGAATTTTACAGATACAGCAAGATGATTAGGCTAACAAGGATGCTTTGTGAATCTTAGACAAATTTATGGTCTCTCTGTGACCCCCAGAGTCAAGCATTTGGGGCTTTCAGACCCAAAGGCACCCTAGCCAAAGTTATACTTCTGAGGAGTTTCTCAGGGCCGAGAAAGGTGTCAAGGACCCCTTCTATAAAGGGATTATACAAATATTGATATTGTACTTCAGAATGACCTAGTAGATCCAGGTCAAAGTCAATCATAGACTCCTCTCAGGAACCAAGGAGTCCATCAACAAAATCCTAAATTCAGAATTTTGGAGTAGGGATGGACATTGCAACATAGAGAGTCCTTAGAACGTAAAATAGAAAATGTCAGTATTGGAAGGTACTTTTAGAAATCATCTAATTAGTCAATAGACAGTCTTTATTAGGTGTTTACTATGTAGCAGACAATGTACCAAGTGCTGTGGAAACCAATACAAAATAGAAAACTGGCCTCTGTGCTCAAGAAACTGGAAGCTCATATGAGCTCAGGAGATTTCCTCTTTCAGGCTAGAACTCTGCAAAGTTCCCTTCCAACAAGTGAAAAAAGCAAATAAGACTTCCTTGTTCTTAGCATAGTATGTCTGTCTCACAGGTGTCCAGCTCAGATTTAATGTGAAGGTATATGACTCTTGATCTCTCATTGGATGCTGATCTGGTCTTAACTTTAGTTATCATGGGCCTATAGGAAGCTCAGCAATGAGTATTTCATGATGTAGGAATCACTACTTGTCTTATTGTTCAGTCACTTTTCAGTCATGTCTGACTTGGACCGCATTTGGGGCTTTCCTAGCAAAGAAACCACTGGAGTGGTTTCCTATTTCCTTCTCCAACTTATTTTGCAGATGAGGAAACTGAGGCAAATAGGGTGAAGTGACTTGACCAGGGTCACACAGCTAGTCTGAGGTCATATTTGAATTCAGGAAGATGAATCTTCTTGACTCCAGGCCTGGCCTCTCTAACTACTGCACCTCCCCGCTCCTCCCTTATTTGTCTAGTAGTCAATAAATTAAAAAACAAAACAAACAAACCAAAAAAACCCTAGCCATGATTCTATGCCATAGCTTTAGGACAAAGCTCTTCTTTGTATGGTGCAAACCAAATGGGGATGACAGAAAGAGTCAAAGCCTTGTCCAACTATCTGCTGACCAGGACTCAAATCTATCAAGGCCAAGGGGTAGCTGTTCAGGTTTTAGAAGTGACATATGTGTAGAAAATGAAGATGCTGCTCAGAATCATCATCAGCTTCCACCCTGCCCTTCTAATCACTCCATTAAGCTGTCTATCATGATTATCATCAGTGGAAATTGTATCTATTATTTTGTGCTATTCCTTCTCTTGGGCCACTGCAAGTTTCAGAGCTTTATCCTTAAAGCCACAACAAAACACAATCTAGTAAAGCCTAATCTCACTCTAGCTAGTGACTGGTACATTTTCAAAGTCAAGTGTATCTGTGTTCTTCCTAATTATATGTCCTGTGAGAATCCAGGATTTCTTTTATTTCTAGGATTACCCATCGGTATATATTTCTCTTCATAAGGAGGGACATGGGAATGACTTCTGAATGGAACAATCTACCAAAGGGGCCTGCAATACTAATAAGAAAGATGCTATCCAATTTCCAGGTTCATGCTTATATTTTATGTTTCAGAGCCTGTATCTGCATCTCCCATTAGAAGTCTTTCCCAGTTTGGTCCATGGAAAATTGGTCCCAATCAGTACAACTTTTTAATCACCGGAGTCTAGCTTAAAAAAATTAGACTTAAAAAAACTTACTTGTTTAGTATTTGGTTCTCTCTACCTCCCATTTTCTCTTCTGAGCTGACTGATGAATAAGGATATATCCTTATTCAGAATCACCTATTTTTTCAGGTTTCTGGTTTCAGTGAAGGGAGTGGAGAGGAGTAGAGCTGTCCATGGTAGATGGTGCAATTCCAGTCTGCAGACTAGATTGGGATGGGAAACACAATTAGAAAGCAGGGGGGAAAGAACCCACAATGGGTATGCTAAGGAACCAGTCCCAACAGGTGCCAGTAATCTTATGTCCCAGCAGTATGATGCTTGCCCTCTCTGAGCTGAGAGACTGCATTACAATTTGCATAATGTTCTCTATTGTGAACTGAAAACTAGTATCCATTTCTTCCAGACCAGGGATGGAGAAAGTTGGAGAATGTACCTTTCTAATATGCATCAAAAATTGACTGATTGAATCCCAGTTGGGTGCTATAGTGTGAGAAGTTACAGTCCTCATTGTATGGTTTGTCACCATCCATAGACCAGAACTGAGCTCTCAAACTTCTCTGGTGCTCCAGGAAGACAGCTCCAGGTAACTGACTCTGGGAAGTTCTTAAAAATCAGAGGATGGCAGAGTCTTTGAGTAGACAAACTGACACTGTGGAATTTTTACTCTGCTTGGGCTGTTTTCTGAGAGGGACCATAGTTGGGTCAGGGACTTTTTGAGAGTTGATCTAGGTTTCCCACCTGTATCTGCAAGGGTAGGTCTGAGAAGTCAGTATGGTACCAGTTGGGGGACAGATACTTCTGGCTTAGCTCTATGGTTTGGATCCTCCTAGATTTGAGAAACAGCATGGTATAGAAAAAATAATATTTGACTCAGGAAAGGAGAACCAGAACTGAGTAGTCACTGTGAAATTTTGATCACCTCAGTTTGTCTTTCTGGGTCCCAATTTCCCTATTTCTAAAGGTTGTTGTGAGGCTCAAATGAGATGATACCTGTCAATACAATGCCTCTCTTACTCAAACTCAATTACTATAAAAGCCTAACCTGCCTTCTTCCATCTCCACTCTCCCATCTCAATCATTCTTCACACTGCTGCTTACATCCTCTATTTCTGAATAAAATTTTTACTTCTTCAATTACATGCAAAGATAGTTTCCACATTCCTCTTTTGGTAAGATTTTGAGTTCTTCATTTTTCTCCCTCCCTCCTTTCCCTCTCCCTTCCCATGACAGTGAGTAATTTGATGTAGGTTACACAAGAACAATCATGTTTCATATATTTCCATATTAGTCATGTGCTTACATCCTTTCTTAAAAGAATTTGTTTATGCAACTCCTCTACTCTAGAATCTTCATTAGCTCTCCATTGCATATGGAATGAAACATAAACTCCTCATTCAAGGTCTGCTGCAATCCATCTGGCTCTAGTATTTGCCACCTTATCTCCCACAGTTCTGCTTCGCACATCCTTCATCCCAAGCATGTTCAGATCTCAACTTTTCTGCATTTTGCTCTTGCCGTTCACCAAACATGGAACAGACCCTATCTACTGCATCCTCTATTTCTGTCTGTTGAAGTCTCTCCCTTTCTTTGTGCCTTTCAGCTGGCCTCCCTAAAACGTTGAGAAAAAACTGGTACCCAATGATACATCAGTGTAGCCCAAGTGCTGATCACAGTGCATTTCACCTGGGTAGTTTCCTAATAAATGCTTGTGGAATTCAATTAAATAAAACTGAATTAAATTGAAAGTGCTCTGTAACCATAAAGAGTTGTACATACGTAAGGTCTTCTTGTTCCATCATTTTACCCAGGCAGTTGAAAGGAGAAAGCTTAAGGGACTGACTAGGGAAGAGATTACTCTCCTATCACCACCTCTAATGGGATGCAGTTGCAATTCTCCCAGCCCTACTTTGAGGGCTTGCTATTTCCACTGCAATTTCGACTTTCAGCAAACAAATAAATAGCGAGGCGAACTGGGCTGTGCCCTCATGCAACATTTATCAATGCCTCACTAATAGTTTTCTGGTAAATACCTTCTAAGCTAAGGCACTTGACAACAGGGGACATCGGCATGTATATTCAATGGTTTGAGAAGCTTTGGAAAATTTGAACTAGAGTCAAGCCTCTTTTTTCTGTCCATTATTAATACTTTGCCTGTGTTTATAAGTCTTTGTTGCAGAGGGAGGGCATTTGGGGGATGGGTTTCCAAAAATCAATGCTTTAATAACCTGTAAGAGATATTTCCATTATTCAGTGCAAATATGAATAAACCATGACAATGAGGATAATGCTGATAGAAGAAAGCCCTAACTGATGGGTAGACAGCAGTTATTAGTGACTTAATAGCAAGAGGAAATAACTTGAATACAAAAGCCCCAGCATAGACCTAGAGATAGAAGTAATGTGTTGGAATTCCATGGTGTCCTAATCAGAGAATTGTGAAGAGAATATGCTCCAGTGGACTGTGAACATTACAAAATTCTGTTAATAATAATAGCCACCTCTCTAGTGCTTTATAGTTTACAAAGTAGTACCATACGAGGTAAGTAGTGTGGGTACTAAAAGCCCCATTTTATTACAAGGAAATTGCAGTTCAGAAAAATGAGATGACTTACTCAGGGTCTCACAGCAGGTGAATGAAGCAGGATGAAAACTCGAGTCTTTTGATTCCAAGTCCGATGTTATTTTCACCATACCGTACTGATTCACAAACAGTGAATATTTTCAATACTTGGAAATTAGGGAAAAGCTTTCTCTGGTTCAGAGGAAGAGTATATAGAAAGTCATAGGAATGGAAAAGGACAGGATTAAAAAGTGAATAGCAATTAATTTCATTGCCGCCTACGTAGAAAAGAGTACTGTGAGATAAGGTTCTGGAAGTTGAAATGTGCCAGATTTTGAAGGGCCTTGAATGACAGGATCAGAATTAAGTTTCGAAATGCAGATGCCCTTTTTGGGGGAAAGGAGAGGTCTTGTGACCAGCCTTAGGAGAAGTTTTCCTGAAGGTTCCAAGAAATAGTTGTTCCCTCCAGTTGAGAAGAACAGCAGCACTCCCTATATTCTCTGGGTGGCCAGAATCCCACTGAGTTATTTGCAATAAATTGATGTACTGTGTTGCCAGCTAATTCTTTCAAATGCCTTCTTTTCCATGGAGATGTTTATTATCTTAGACTTGCAGAAATCAGCTTCTTGGGGAGATGAGGGAAGTTGAGGATTTTGCTTTTTTGTAATGGTGCCAACCACCAGAAATGCTGCTTAGATCTTCAACACTTTATCAGCTTCCTGTTTTGTGTCTAACTCCTCTCTCCTGTCAATATGCTCCCACCACAGAAGAGCTTGCAAAGACCACTTCTATATAATTACCAGCAACTGGTGAGAGATAGAGACAAGCCTCCCCACCCCACACCCAAATTTTTCAGTTCACTTATTTTAATCAAACTTAACTTTGGATTTTTCTGTTGTATGAAAACCAGTCTGGACTACCTTTTTGACCTTTGAACTTAGAACCATAAATTCAGTGAAGGCAGATAGCATGTCTTCTCTGGCACCTTATGAAACGCTTTGCTTACAATTCATAACCATTGTTTGCTGAATTGAGTTATTAGATCCTTGCCCTGTCTTGAAAGTTCAACCTCTTCCCATCCATCAAAAACCTATACCTCCCTCATGAGGGTCAAATCTGGGAATTGAGCAGGGCCAGTGACTGTAGGGTTGGAATATACATATCCAGAAGGTAATAATTAGAATGACCAGATACTATAGATAGAAGGAGCCGAAGAACTCCCCAGCAAAAAGCCAAGGTCTCCACACCTAACTGATCTGGTCAAACCAGAGGGAATAGGGTAAGGTATATGATAGTCCAAATGAATCAATTAGGCTTGCTGCCAAGAGAATCAGACCAGACAGGAAGGTACCAGTGGAAGTGCTGAGCAAATCCATAAGATACAAGGTTCATACTGGGTCTGAAGTAATAGGCAGGCAGAGAACAAAGGTTTAATAGGGAAAGCAGGAGTGTCATATCCAATTTCGTAAAACTAAGGGAGTTTGCATATATATCACTATGACTTTGAGGGCAGGATATTGGCCCTCTGGTATAATTCTAAACACCCTTCTTGATGGGTGCTAGTATAGGGACTAGGGAAAGAACTGAAGTCAGCAGCAAATAAACCGTATAGCCAATTATCGCACCACCATTATTAGAATAGTTATGATGTAGTTGGCATATTTAAGGAGGAAGAAGGGCAGTGAGTGATGGAAGTGGATTTTTAGAGTAGATTTTTCCTTTGGGCAGAGTGACTCTGCTGAAAGATTAGATAGGTCCAAGTAAGCCTTTAGAGCTCAGGAAGAGCATGGCACATTCTATGCCTTTCCCAGCGAGTTACCCTAAGGTGGTTGTGTGTTGTGGTCTCACTTGTTATCAGTGGCAGAGTAGGTGGTCAACTTTCTGGCGACAGCTGTGTCTGTGATAATAAAGATATTCAACTACATTCCAGGCTGCCTCTATGGTCTGACTTAAGGGTTTGTCTGAGAATTCCACAAGGTATTATGGGATAAAGGGAAGGGAGGTGCAGTGTGTCATCAGTATCTGAGACTGAGGAGGACAGTTCAGATGTGTGTCCTTTCTGAGGGTACTAGCCTGAGTGAGTTTCCTAGATCAAAGACTCTTCAGGGACTGTTGTACATCATTTCTCATCAGGTTCACAGAGTCAAGGCAATCAGTCTTCTCTATTCCCAGATCCATAAGACCCTAAAAGGGATAGAATTCCAGTTTATGGCTAATGTGTGAGAAATATTTACATGTGAACAAAATGGGTCTGAGGAAGAAGGTCCAAGTTCTTTTGTCTTCCATACTGTCATCAACTCCTCTCTTTCTGCTTCCTTTTTTGTTTGGTTAGGCTGCCATTTACAAACTCCTATGCATAACTTCACTCCCTGGGAAATCAAGTGCAAGAGTGCATCTCCCAATGAATATAAATGATCTTTGCTCTAAGCATCTGGGAGAAGTAGTTCAGAGAAAGCCCTTCTCTACTCAGACTAGGATTTACCTCAAAATCTCCCAGAGATTTAAAAATATCATCGTATTTGACCCTTAGGATTATTTTGTAGGGTAGTTGTTATTTCTATTATTCCCATTTTATAGTTGAGGAAACTCAGACAACCAAAGGTTAAGTGACTTGCCCAGAGTCACACAGAAAGGTCTTCTCCAGGCTCAGGGCTCTATCAATTGTAGCGCCTAACAGACTCAGGGAAGAAACAAAGTTTTCTTATAGTTATTGAAATAAACATCAAGGAAGAGAATATACATTCCTAACTAGCATCATAAAAAAGCTTGGAATGGGGAAGGCCAAAGTAGACTGTTGTCCAATGTTTCTGTAAGGAACGAACATGTAAAATTGCCGTCTTTCTATCATCTTTGTCTCTGGATACTAAGCCTACCTCCTATTGCTCACCATGTGAAATGATCCCAAACCACCGTCTTGCTTTAGCTATTTTCTAGGATTTCCAGTTTTGTGGTGAGAGCACGAGTCTGGAGTCAAGAAGACCTAAGTTGAAGTCTGATCTCAGACCTTTATTAGCTGGGTAACCCTGGTAAAGCAACTTATTTGTCTAAGTTTCCTCACCTATAAAATGGGAATTTTAGCTTGCTTTACAAATGTGTTGGGAGGATCAAATTAGACACAGTATAAAGGTGCCTTATAAATGCTTATTCTCTTTCCCTCAATCTGAGGCCCTCTGTTTTACTGAAGAGGAATTTATACTGCTCCCCCAAATATCTTCCATTTATATAGTATATATTAATATTTGTCAAGTGCTTTATAAGTGTTGTCTCATTTTATCTTCACAATAATCCTGAGAGCTAAGTCCTATTATTATCACCCCCATTTTACAGATGAGGAAACTGAGGTTGTGATTTTCCCAGGATCACACAGCTAGTGAGTATCTATCTGAGGCTGGATTTGAACTATAGCTTCCTGACTTCAGGTCTAGTGCTCTAACGATTGAAACACAGACAAACATAGTCACAAACCTAGGGAACCCCCATATTTGCACTATACACTTCCTGAAACACAAGGTTTGCTTGACTCTGGATCCCCAAAGGCAATAACTAACCCTTCCCAACCTTGAGGGTTAACTTGGAGAACGGTGGAAATAACTCCAAGTCATTCTTAGAAGTCATCTGTGTTACCTCGTTCTCCACTCTAGGTGAATTCCATGAGGGTATGGATCATAATTTATTCTGTTTTATTTTTTTGCCCATATATTTAGGTGCAAACCCTAGCACAATGTTGAACATAAACAGGAGCTAAAATAAACTTCATTGCTGCTTTGAGATACTCAATATACAAGTTGTAGAACAAAGTCAAAAGCACTGTTTGAAATGGGTGTGAGACCACTTGGAACCATCATCAAATTCACAGAATTCAGAGAAGTAAGAAACTTGAAGGATTTACTAATCCAATCCTGTCTGTCATTTTACCAAGGAAGAAACTGAGGTTCAGAGATGGTAAAAATGTAACCAAATTACACCAAAGTCTTATTGTGAATCTATTGCTATTCCCTTCACTATGCTTTTTAGAGGTGCCAATTTCTGAGTGATTTTTTTTCCTGGAAATTCTACCCCAGAGATACCCATCAAGGACATGTTCTCCCCCAACTCCCAAAATTGGGCAGAATATAAGAACAAGTATGGTCTCAATCAGTATCATTGGCCTTGATCCCTTAGTTACTGCCAGGGTATCTTCACATCACTCTCCCCGTTATCTCCCTAATGCTCAAAGGAACTGAAGTGAGATTCAGAATTTAAAATATTCAGTTTTCACACAATTGTGCAACGTGTTGATGGTGTCCAAGAATGGAAATAACTATTTTCACTTAACTGTAATGGAGAAGAAATGGAGTGTGGGAGAGCAATACCCCGTTTGAAAGATAGTAGAATTGTGTGGTTGAAAAAACAACTTCTGGATTTGGAGTTAGAAGCCTTTCATTGAAATCTGAACTCTAGCTATGTAACTTTGAGTATATCACTTTCCCCTCAGGTTCTCATATTTCCCATCTGTAAAATGAGGGGTTTCAATTGCCAGTAGTTTCCAGATTTAAATTCTCTAAGTTCCTCTATTTGTCATAGGTAAATCACCCCTGTTCAAAGAAAGAAAAAATAACAAAATGCTGATGCTGCTAAGGTGGCACAATGTGCTGGACCTGGAGCCAGGGAGCCCTTAATTCAAATCTAGCCTTGGATATTTACTGAGTGACCCTGAGCAAAGCATTTAACCTCTACATCTACCTTAGTTTCCTTAAGTATAAAATGGGGACAAAAGGATCACCTCCCTCCTAGAGTTGTGACTGTCAAATGAGACTATATTTCTAAAGTGATTAGCACTATGCCTGGCACATAGTTAGCCTACTGAATGCTTATTTTCTTCCTTCCTGGAACTATATTCATTTTTCTGATGTCCTTCTTTGAAGAGCCAGAAGTCACTTCAAGATCTTGCAGGGGCCATCATAATAAACAGAAGCTATTATTATTCAGCCGATGAATGAGGTGACTGGTGTATTTCCAACAAGAAAAATGCTAAGTGACAGAATGACTCTTATATTCCTTATATCTGTCTGACTGATTGGCTCAGTGGGTTAGAAACTAGGCCTGATGCCAATCAGTATCATGGCTTTATCTCTTATGGCTTCCCCTGGTCCATTCCAGAAAACTCACCCACTTCTGTCTTTTATTGGAAGGGCAACTGGGCTGAACAGTCTACAGAACTGCCAGTTGTTTAACCCTATTACTGAGGGAAAACTCCAAGTGTAGACTCCAGTGTTGTAGAATTAGTTCAGTTCTATCCTTCCATGAAGACCAATTCAGGCAGAATGCTGGCTCCCCTTTCTCTGACTAGCTCTTAATACATTTTCTCTTGATTTCACCTCTTAGCAATAGTGATTGGCACAATCGATGAGCACGCTTCCCCAAACAGAACTCATTAGCAGGTAGCTACATTCCCATTTGGGAAGTCATTGACCAAACTGAAATGTTGAGAAACTTTTTATAAAACATGACCCAGGTTGGTCATAAGCATAAGTAGAACCACGGGAAGATAGTTTAGAAGACTTTGCAGGCTAACTTTTTCATTTTACAGATAAGGAAAATGAATCCAGGGAAGGTTAAGAATATGATAGATAGTGGAAGGGATCTTTGAGATTTCAAGCTATAGGATCAGAGCTAGAAGGCAGCTCAGAGGTCATCTACTGAAACGCCCTCACTATACTCACGGATATGGGAGGGAAATCATATCCACAAGGCCAAGGATCCCATAGCGTTTGACCTTTACCAGAAGTCATGTTTCCTATTAAATCAGGTCATGAGGTAAAATGGTTCTGGAAAAGCCAGTGAGAAAGGTATCTTTGCACGACACTCCCCTCATTGTAAGGGCTATAGTGTACAAATTATAACATCATGTATATGACATGAAGGACAACTATTAATTATTACAAAAGAAGAAACTGAAGTTAAGTGACCACAGACAACTCCACAGTCAGTGGTTGTCTTTGGTGGGTAGAAAGAATGTATTAATAAGCAAAAGAAGGACAACAAAGACAAATTTTGCCTCCTTCAAAATGTTATAATGGAGAGCCCTGAATTAACGGTCACATCTCACTATTCTTTGTTGATTGCTTGGGGTTCATTTCATAGAGACTTGCATAGTAGTAATTGTTTCTTCATACAGAGGAAGAACCAGGAGGAAAGGCACTAAAGCTACTGTGGACCCCAGAGAATAGAAGAAATCACCGAACACAGTTAAGGCAATCAGTGTTGGGTTGGGACATGTTGTTTTTTTGTCCTTTGTTCTCAATGAGTACCAATGACTTCAGGAGGGTAATTTCTTGACTTACACATAAATTGAATTTAAATCAGGTTGTGCTGTGCAGAATCACCAGCCTCACTCTCTTTTCTAGAGTCATCAGAGCCCAGTGGCAAGACATAGGTCAGAATGACTAGAGATGGCTACCCAAGTTGGGAAATAGGAACCAATTGAAATTCAATTGAAATCCAATGGAGACTAGAATTTTTAGGCACAATCCAGGGCTATAAATGTCAGAGCTGCTCAAGGACCCCAGGGAAATACCAGTTTGCCATGTTCAACCCTTGTTTCAATGGGGTTCACTCTGACAAGCCAGCCACATACAAGTCATGCTACTTTTTACACCTTGAAGGGTTTGATCTCTCAAAAGTCTCAAAAGTCCAGATATGGACAATAATATTATTTCATCAGTTCAACAGCATCTATATTAATATATGCACACATATACATATTTGTATAAATATACATATACACACTATATATGTGTATATATCTATTTCTATATCTTAGATTTTAGAAAGGCCTTCCAGCAGGAATTGCAAATTATTTCAAGGTCCTGGATCCCTTTTCTTTCTTTAGACAGAGATCTTCTCAGAATCATGTTTAAATGAATAAAATAAAATACAGAGGATTAAAAAAGAAAATTAATCATATTGAAACACAGTCATCAAAATACTTTTACAAAACCATATTCCATAGACCCTAGGTTAAGAAGCCCTTCCCTACAGAGTCACATTAAGGCAGTAAGTGAAGATATAGCTAAATTCACCCTAGGGGACAGGAACTGGGGATGGGTCATTGCAGAATATGCTGCATGGCTATATGGATTTCTGCCACATTTTAAAAATAGACCTGAGGGTTCCATTTCCAGAAAAATTGTAAAGGTCATGAATTCTGTGGCTACCATATTCAGATATTCTCCACTCAAGTGAGAATTTAGTACAGAGCAGCAACCATAATATACCCATTCTTTTACATATGGAAAAGAAATCCATCCTTAGAAAACTGTTCATCAGTTGAAAATCCTAAAAATGAAAAGTCTATTTCTATTCATTTGAATAGGGAAAATTATTAACTATTATTAACCATTGCTTTCAAGTCAACCCTTTGCACCATATAATAAACACCTAATTAACTGAGTGGTCAATAAAACTAACTGAAAAGAAGAAAAAGATGGCATGTGGCTGGTAAGGGAGGATGTGAAAGTGAAGGACTATGAAGTATTACCCAGCTGGTGAACTTTCATATGATCAAGGAAGGAAAAACCAAATGAATAATAATCACACAATAATTTCACAAAGGAGATAGATGGCAACAAGACAGTAGGGGCACTTGGTAAGTGTATCTTCTACTTAGACTCTGGTTTTGCATCAGTTTTGTGGCTATAATGTAGAGGCATTCCCAATAGCAGCAAGTAGTAAAGTAATGACAGATTCTGAATTGAAAGGGCTTCCTCTAATCCAACCTAAATAGCAATCTTCATTCCAACATACCCAACCAGGGCAGAATCCCATTACCTCCCAAGGCAGTTCTTCTCACTTATGGACATGACAGCTCTTTAAATACTTAAACACAATTGTTATCCCCCTGAGCCTTCTCTTCACTTAAGTTTAAGATGCCCAGTTCCTCCATCACCCTAGTTGCCTATCTCTGGACTCTCTACAGCTTATCAATTGTCTTACTAGACTGGTTTTTCAGAATTGAACCCAATGTCTTCTAGATGTAGCCTGAGTAGAGAACAGCAATCCATTTCCTGATTTGTTTCTAGAAGCCTTTCCTTTCTTAATGTCATCCCAAGGTCACATTAGGTTTTGGGGGAACCGTCATATCCCATCCCTGCTAAATATACTGGACTTTGTTGTCTTGTTCAGTTATAGCCAATTCTTCATGACCCTATTTGGGGTTTTCTTGATAAAGATACAGGAGGGGGTTGTCATTTCCTTGTCCAGTTCATTTTACAGATGAAGACACTAACACAAATAGGGTAAAGTGACTTGCCAAGGGTCACACAGTTAAGAAGTATCTGAGGTCAGATTTGAACTCATGAAGAAGTCTTCCTGATTCCAAGCTCAGCAGTCTATCAAATGCCCCACCTAACTGAACTAGTAGGCTACAAAAGCTACTTAGATATGTCTCCTTTCTAATGCTGCTGAAGTTAATTTGTTTTCATTCAAGTGTTAGACCTTACATTTATTTCAACTGAATACTGTCTTATTTGATTCCAGCCAATGTTCTAATCTGTCAGGATTTGGTTCAGTGTGTAAACTCTCCCTCCCAGCTTTGCATCACTATTGAGCATGCCATCTATGTCTTTATCTAAGTCATTGACAAAAAATGAGAAATAGCACAGATCTCTGGGGTTATTCACTCCCCTGGCACTCTCTTCTGGATTACCACAGAATCCTTCATTCCTTATTCTGATTGTAGCCATTCAACCAGTTCTGACTTCACCTAACTGTATGATGGTCAAACCTACATTTCTCCCCAAGATTGGTATGACATACTTTATCAAATGTTTTGCCCATATGTAGGTAAGCTGTATGTATAGCATTCTCCTCATAGTCCAGTTTGCTGTCACTTTAGTTAAAAATAGGGATAGATCACTATTTTCTATTAAGGCAAAGCCCTATAAATGGGTGGTGTATATAGTGACAGATGAGTATACTACTATTAATAATAAGAGCTGCTATTTCTATAAAGCCCTAAGGTTTGCAAAGTGCTTTAGAGCCATTATCTCATTTGATCAAATGTAGAACTCCCTGAAGCTAAAAGTTCTTTTCTCCCTTCCCCCTCTCTTCTCTGGCTTTCTTTTATCTTGTTTTGCTCTCAGTTTAACTTTACTTAGATGTGGTGAATTGAAAATGAAATCTAATTCCCATTTCTCTGTCTCTAAGTTCAGTTACAGGCCATTTGGTGGTCATGGGCTTAGAAGAGAAAGGACCTGCAGCCCAGATGCTACAAGAAGCACAAGCTGGATGAAGGGTCAGAAACAAGGTACAGCATGATACCCTGAGGGAATGGACTTAGTCATGTGGAGCATGCTGTGCTTAGGCCAGGACCAAGGCTCAGTTACCAAGGGGACAGGAAATAGACCCAAGAGGGAGCTCTCAGCTGTGGTCCAAGAGGGAGGAAGGAGAGGAGAGAAAAAGGGAGAGAAGAAAGGAACCATATCTGGTTCCTTAGAGGCAGATGTCTAGAGAGGGAACCTAGAAGTCTTGATGAAATGTGGAAATTCTGGTCTACCCTTCAGATGTTTGATCCACACTAATAGGTCCCCCAATTTTTCAGTCTGCCAAACCATTCAAATGAGCAGGGGAAGGTTCTTTTTGGCATATACCCTTACCCTGTCACCTACAGCGAGGTCAACTTGGAAAGGAGAAGAGTGGTACTCCCTCCCTGTGAGGGAGTTCAGAATTTGTGAATTCAGACAAGGAAAAAAAACACAAATATGGCATTTATGTCAGCCATATTTGATGGTCTATGTGAATGACCATTGAATATGAAGTCAGAGGACCTGAGTCTGGAACCTGGTTCTGCCACTTCCTAACTGTGTGACCTTGGGCAAGTTACACTTTCTGGGCACCAGCTTCCTCTTGTGTAAAATGGAAAGAAAGATCACTAATACAGTTTTGTGGAGCTGTGAATTGATCTAATCTTTCTGGAATGCAGATTATGAAAATAGTATCTGAAACATCCATACCCTTTGACCCAGAAATTCCATTGGTAGCTAAATACAATGAGAAGAACAGTGACAATTGCGTGTGTGTGTGTGTGTGTGTGTGTGTGTATACACACACCAAAATATTTATAGATGTACTTTTTGTCATAGCCAAGAATTGGAAACAAAGTAGGTAGCCACTGATTGGAGACTAGCTAAAGAAGTTATGATGCTATGTTATAAGAAAAAATGAATATGATGAATACAGAGAACCAGGGGATGATTTAAAGTAATTTATGCAAAGTAAAGTAAGCAGAAAAAGGAAGACAATATACATAATGCCTCTAACAAATGGAAAGAACAATACCGACAAAAACAACACTGAAGGCTGTGTAATTAGAATGACCAAGTTTGGTCTCAAAGAGAGAGGAAAATATGAGTACAGAATCATGTATATAACTGTCAGACCCAATTGATGTTTTAGTTTGTTTTGCTGAGCTGTGGCTTTTTTTCTCTTTCCTTTTTTATTCTTTGTTACAGAGAATGGCTCTCTAGGGAAAGGAAGGGGTGGGACACATATGGAAATGAAGGCCATTTGAAAAGGAAAGCTATCAATAATAAGTTTTAAAAAGAAATATAGCCAACACCGAAAATAATTCCAACCAAAAGGGGGGAAAAAAAGTCCAAAGAAAGCTTGGTTCCTTGGAAGCAAAAGTCTTTAAAGAAAACAGTCTACCTGCCCTCAATTATATTAATGATGACTCTAGACTAGGATCTAAGAGAGCTGGGCTCTCTTCACTTAGAGAAGTGACCTTAGGCAAGGCACTAACCCTTTGGGGCTTGCTTTCATCACCTCTAAGAAGAGGGGGGTTAGTCTGCATGTATACTCTGATCCCTCCCAATTCTCCCGTTCTGTCTTCATGAATGTCCCTCCCAGAGGTTACATAGTCAGACCTAAGCCCCCTCCACATGCTGCTATTCTGAAATCCTGAGAAAGATTTGTTAATTTCTCTTTGGCATCATTCTTCAGGGCCCCTGCAGTGCTACTCAAACACTAAACTGCTGGCATCTGACCCTCTCTGACCAGAATCCTCTGGAACCTGAAGGCATCTGGAGTTGCATCCCCACCCCACCCTTCACCACTGCTAATCTCTTGACCCAAAAGAGTCCTCCTTCCTTTTCCCCAGTCCCAGCCTTTTAGGACATAGCCAGGAAACAGTTCAGAAAAGAACTGAGCTAACTGGAACTTTCCCCATCCTTTGAATCTCACTTACAAGGATTAATGAGTAGGAGAGGGAAGCTTTTGTTGGAGGAATGCAGGAAGTCTTGGAGCCTTTATAACAACTATTTGTTGATTTAGTGGAAATTGTGTTCCACTAGCAGGGTCATTCATCAGCGGGAGGCAGTAGCAGTGCCGCATGTAGGAAAATCAATTTTGCAGACGACTCAGAGCTTACCAGAAATCTCAGGCTTTGAAGCTGAAGATTTTGTTTGGTTGCTGAGGACGGGTAAGGAAGAATGAACCTGGGCATTTGAGAGCCAGGTCTTCATCAATGATGAGTGTCAGAGATATTTAACAAGCATCCATTGGGGCCAGACAAGGTGCAAGAAACTCGAGTGGCTGGAACACCCTATGTGCAGTAGCTATTAGCAATCCCATTGTCGTTAGTGCTTGTATTATTCTTATTTGGCTTATATGTCTGTAGCCTGCAGACGACGGGCGAGAAGGAGGGTGTTTTCACTTCAGTTCTTTCTTTGATCTCAGCACAATGTTCATGCCCATTTTACACAGTGAGGTCAAGGCACACTGCAGAAGACCAGAACACATACATGGCAGACTCAGGGCTCTGAGGAGGTTGGGGATTAATTTGTGACTCAAGCTGATAGAGTTCCTGATCTCTCGTGGGCATATCTTGAGGTTGGTTTGCAGGTACTTACCAGGCTGAAGGGGACCCTAGATAAAAAATATTAATAACAATAATAATAATTATTATTATGGAATGCTATCATTTAGATAGCTAGTGTTTAGATTACAAATATTATCTCATTTGATCCTCACAGCGGCCCTTGGGAGTAGGGGCTATTAGCATCTTCATTTAGACAAGAAGAAACTTAGGTAAAGAGAGGTGAAGTGATTCCACCTAGGTTGCTGTGGTTGTGAGGATCAAGATTTCAGGGAGGTGATGCCATGACTTGCTAGTGAATTGGATTTCAGGGAGGGAGGACTATGCAAAGTCACCAACCTCACTCTCTCCTTCCAGTTACCTGTTTTCAGAGGAAAGATCAGGTGGACTGGAGATGGCCCTAAATTCTGTGGGAGACCTTGACCTTTTGAAGTTAAGGTCTTTATCAGAATCAGTTTGAAGCAACACCCACTTAGTGATTAACACTAGGTAAGAAATGAAGCAAAGAATGGCTCCTTTTATCTAGTTTAAAAAATCAATCTGGGAAGGAAAAACCCTCAGGGTTTGCAACCAAGACAGAAACTATTGTTATTTATACTCACTCTGAGCCTGCAAGGCTCAAAAAATGACCAAGTGAAGCTTTGGCTGAGATCTATGGATCAACAGAAGCAGCTAGGTGATGTAGTGGATAGAGAGCACAGACCTAGGAATCAGGAAGGAAGGAATTTGAATTTGGTCTCAGACCCTAGAAAGGTACTAGCTGTGTGACCTTGGGCAAGTCACTTAACCCTATTACCTTGCATCCAGGGCCATCTCCAGCCTTCCAGATTCACATCTGACCACTGAACCCAGATGAATCTTGTTTTGGTTTCTTTGCAAGGCAATAAGGTTAGTTAAGTGACTTGCCTAAGGTGTCTGAGACCAAATTTGAACTCAGGTCCTCCTGACTTCAGGATCAGGGCTCTATCCACTACACCACCCAGCTACCCTGACCCCAGATGACTCTGGAGGACAAAGTGAAGCTGGTGACTTAGCACAGTGCCCCCTCACTTAAATCCATTCATGTACTTGTCACGGCCTCACCTCCCTGCGGTCAAGGTCTTCCAGAACAAAGAACAAACATCATTTGTTGGCCAACTAATGAGAGACAGAGTTTTTGGTTTTGAGAGTGGTAGTTAAGAAAGAAATCTAGCCTATGACTTCAGGAAGGTGATGCCATGACAGACACATGCATTGGATTTGAGTGAGGGGTTGCTGTGCTAAGTCACCAGCCTCACTTTCTCCTCCAGAGCCATCTGGGTCCAGTGGCCAGATAGGAATCAGAATGACTGGAGATGGTCCTGGATGGGAGGCAATCAGGGTTAAGTGACTTGTCCAAGGTACATACTACTAGTAAGTGTCAAATGTCTGGATTCAAAATCCCATCCTCCTGACTCCAAGGCCAGTGTGCTACCTAGCTGCCAAAAGAGGGAGACAAGGGAGGGAGGGAGAGTAGGAGGATGGTATAGTAGATAAATCAACAGGATGATCGGGTTCAAATGTAAGTTCAGGCAGTCACAAGTTGACCCTGGCAAGTCATATCACACTACTGGCCTCAGTTTCCTTATCTGTAAAATGAGGATATGAAAACCATTCTATCTTTGCCAAGGAAACCCCAAATGAAGAAATGACACAAAGAGACAATGTGCTGAGCACTTTACAAATATTATCTCATCTCATCCTCACAATAACCCTAGGAGGGAGGGGTTATTATCCTTATTTTACAGATGAGGAAACTGAGGCAATCAATGGTTAGGTGCCTTGCCCAGGGTCACACAGCTAGTAAGTAAGTGGGAAGTTGAAAGTTGAACACAATCAGATCTTTGTCTTAATATTAATCAAGTTCTGCAACAATGAACACTTTCTGGGAGCATGTGGGATGGAGGAAAGAGGGGGTCTTACCTGGTGTTTCTCTGGGTTTGACTTCAGGGAGAACAGAGTAGAGTCTGCTACATCCATTTTACAGATGTAAGGATGTGCTACAAGGCTCCTAGCAGGCCTTAGCTGACTACATTTACATATGAAAGGGCCTGGAAGGAAGCTGAGCAGATGGAAGAGACAAAGACCTAACTCCCTGGGCTGGGCATTGTCTCCACTAACTATTCCCCACCCACTCAACTACTTGAAAGAATCAGTGATTTAGGATTTTAAAAACTGGGAAATTGAATCCCAGAGCTGTTTGTTGGTTGTTGGACAAATAACCATTACCAGGTTTACCATCTGGTCTCCAGAGATTAAAAATGGGAGGTGGGGTGGGGGGAGAAGGTAAATAGAACTTTTACCTTGAGCTAAGACAAGATTTCCTATGGAGATCCCAAAGTCTGGGACTTGGAAGGCTAATGCAAAGAAAAGTTTAAGCCTGAGGGCACAAGCTAGCTTTCTCTTTGTTTTAAAGAGATTGGCGCCCCAGGCTGAGAACCCCCTGCCTAGGAGATGAGAGGCTTTGTAGCCAAGACAAAAGAACCCAAGGAGGTGGGTTTTTTTTTTTAATTCCTTGGTAAAAAGTTTCTTCCCTTTTCTCTTCCAAAAATCTATAACAAGAAAAATCCTAGAAACTTTAAGCTGAAAGAATATGGAAACAAATCTCTCTTCCCTTGGGAGGATGCTAGATAGGGCAAGCAACAAATAGCTAAGTAGCATCCTGAGGAACTCCAGTAAGCAATGTCTGGCAGTTATGGTGGAGTCCATGCAGGTAGGTAGTCCAGCAGCATCCCTTATAGACTAAGACAGTTAACAAGTATTTATTAAGCACCTATGTACCAGCCATTGTTTTTGTTTCTTCCTTCTTAAAGGGGACCAAAGATATCAAGAGAGTATTGGATGAGAATTAGGGTCTCCAATAGAACATGAGGGTTAGTGAAAGTAAATGAGTTCACATAAGCCTTGGGGTTTTAAACTGCTCAGGATTTATTATGGAGGTTTACAAAATATACAGATTAAAACTCCTGGAAAAGCAGCAAGCACTTTGAGGACAAGCTAGGGGAGAGAGAGAGAGAGAGAGAGAGAACAAACAGCCATGAGGGTTTGACTTAGTCTGGCCACATGGCATGGGGACCCATGATGCTCCAACGGGGCCTAGGCTGGGAGCATATGGTCTAGGAAGGAGAGTGAGAAAAAGCCATCCTTGCAATGTGGAAGAGAGATTCAAGAAGAAGCAGGAACGGGCAGTGCTGCTCCTTAAATACACTTCTGTAGTGGGTTGGACAAAGGGTGGCACTTGGGGAGGGGTCTAGCACCTTGTTCAGGTATTCTTTAATGGGCAAGCTACATACTGGTATTCCCTGTCCCAAGGTGTGTGATCTCTAGGCTCAACAAGTCTTTTCCTGTAATGCAAGTGTCAGTGGGGAAGGTCAGGTAGCTGGAAAGTGGAAGTTGGGAGTTGGGAATGAGGAAATAGTACAAATTTTACATTTAACAATGGAACAATAGAACAGTAAAAAGGATTACAAAATTTGTTTCTAATTACAAATCTCCTGTAGTCATAGTTCCCTGCTTCATCTTGACTTGTGAGTCATTTGGGTAAGTGTGGGACTAATGCCTATTCCCCCAAGGTTATCTCATTTGATCCTTGCAACCCTAGGAGGAAACTGAGGCAGTTAAAGGTTAAGGGACCTGTATAAAGTCTCAGAGAAAGTAGCTGGAGCCTCATTTGAATTCAAGTCTTCCTGTGCACAGGCTTTGAGTTCCTTCCACTGACCCACCTGAGTAGGACCTAGTGAACTATGACATCAGTGGGAAGAAGTATCTTGGGAGTTATATAATGGCATCACAGGAAGACAACTGCAGTCTTGTAGTGTCAGTTTGCTCTTTTATGTGTGATTTTGTATGCAAATGCAAGCCAGGTTCATGGAAGAAATGTATTGGTACTACTTTTCTTAATATCATGTCATAAAATGCCTTTGTTCTGTGTCTTTTGGCAGATTATTATTGAGAAATACATTATTGAGAGCTATGGTTTTAGGAGACGTGGGTACCCCAAGATGAGGGGCATCTTGAAGTTCAGATAATTATTTCCTGGGGAACTGCTCTGTGACTGGAAAAGGGCATGCTGCATAGGTGTGGTTGTTCAAACTTCTAAGTCAAGTAAGTTACTTGAAGTCCTGTAAGCTAGTACTGGTGAGATGATGTCTGGAACCCAGGTTTCCTAACTCCTACTGCAGAGTTATTTTGTGACACCAATGTACCTTTGCTTCTCACTTGTGTTTCTAAGAAGCCATAGCATGTGCAACAGTCACACATGGCTAAAACTATCTTGGTAGATGGGTTAAACCAGGTTGAGGGTGTCAAAGTTAATAATTTTTACAGACTTTGCTACTGGCCAAAGTTAAATTCTCAGTCTGTAACTAAAGATTATGAATTTGAAATTTCTATCTCTCCTATTGTTAATTTAATTTTTCTGACAATCACGGAGACAAATGATTAGAAATTGGGAAATCTGACTAGTAATCTTTGTGAGAACCACAGAGATTTCCTGTATTGGTTTAAGTATTAAACCAAGTAAGAGATGAATAGCCATCTTCTCTATGAAAAGGAAGCAATGTAAAGATGACATATTTTTGAGCAAGTGTGTATTTTGATTCATTAGCTACAGGAGGTTTAATAATACTTTTGTTCCTTTTAATGTATAAATACTCCCTTTTCTCTGTGTTCAATATGGTCATCTTAGATAGATGGCCCCCACCAATAGGTTTCTTGGTAAATCTTAGAGAATAAACTTCATATCTAACATTTCTGTTATTTTATTTTATGCCTAGGGTCACAAACCTTTTGGTGCATTAGGGGGATGTTTATCCCAGGCATGTGAAGATTTGCCCCAGGGGAATGGGCAAATGAGAACTATTTATCCCAAAGGCCATGAAGGCAGCAGGTATTATGGAGTGCTTAGAACTTAATCAGGCCTCTAAGACACCAAGGTCATCCACTGCATTCCTGACCATGAGTGGTCATCTTGAATTTCTGTCTTGCCACCGAATGAGAGAGTAAGGCTAAAGACTTATATAACTCTGTCTCACTTAAATCCAATTCACGGGCAAGTAAAGCTGCCATTCCATGACATTGAAAATGTCTGAAAATGAAGGACAAACTATAACATCTTTGCCTCTCAGAATCTCCACTTTTTTAAAACTATCGACTCCCCGATAGAATATAAACCTCGTGAGGGCAAAGGATATTTCTGCTTCTTTTACAATGCTTGCATTATGCCTGTAACCATGGTAGGGGATTAATAAATAGATTGGCTGATAGAGAATTGTAATGTGGAGAATGAGGAATCAAAACTTAGTTTCTTCACAACAAAATGTATTGCAGACTAAAAGTGATCTGGGAGCATTTCATAATTAGAAAATGTGTGTGAGACTATGATAAGATGAATCATTTACTCAAAGAAATGGGTGATTTTTCTATAACAAAAAGTTTTATGTTCAATAGCAAAATATTCCCTGAGATATGATATGTTAGCTGCACAGGGGAAAAGGTAGGAAATGAAGATTGATGTTTATTTTCCTCAAATCCCTTTGAAAACACATTCCACTGGGGAAATAGCCATTCATTTTATGGAATTATGAGATATTTACACTTCATGATTTATTCAGAACCAAGCACAGAGATACAATAAGGAATGTGTGCTCATTTATGAAAAGGGTCTTCAGGGGGCACTTTTGTATTCAACTTTCTTCTGTATGGATGCGGATACTTGTGTTCTGGCCAAAAAGAATTTCTAAATCCTGTGGTAACACATGGGATATGCTTTCCTTCAATGAGGAAGAATATACACCTTGATTAATTTCAATGGGATTGTTTAGATGAAGAGTCAAAACTGGGAATCATCAACCAATCAGCTCGGAACAGGCAGCAATTTTTCGCTGTGATATTTTGATTAAATTAATTTGACACTGAATTTGGCCAGACTAACCCACCCTTTCTATGCTTGCCTCAAAGCTGGAAGGGACTTTAGAAACTATCTAGTCCATCCCCCTAATTTCATAAATGAGGAAACTGAGGCAAATACTAGCTGAGTGACTTGCCATACAAATGATAAATTAATTGTCAAAGGCAGGATCTTCCCAATTCCAAGTTCATCACTCAATGCATGATACCTTTTTCTCACATATCTTCACACATGAGCTCCTGCTGAATGAGAGTATAACGTGCTCCACAAAAGCTAAGTGAGCTAGTGTTTGAGGGCTTTATCAGTCATCTTTGGATTAAAATATGTAGTTCTGGTTACTATATAATGGGAAAAAAGTAGCCCCCAATTTCTTCCCATCTACCCTTTAGATCTCTTAATTAAGCACAGGTTTTGTGAATATTAACATGATATCCATGTACATCTCTCCATGTTCAGGACTTCTCAGTCTAGCATTCAAAGCCCACCATAATTTGACCACACCCTACCTTTCCAACTTTCATGTCACAAAATCTGTGAGTTCCTAGAGACCAGGGGCTGTCTTTTACCTGTCATGGTATTACATTATGCCTGTAACCATGACAAAGGATTAATAAATTGATTGTCAGATAGAGAATTGTAATATGGAGAATGAGGAATCAAAACTGGCAAAGAGTAGGTACCTAGTGCTGACTTGACTAGACTTTATTTACTTATGCTTACTGCCTAGGTAATTATCCTAAGGGACCAGATGGGCAGTTGGGAAGCTACATCTCTAGGACTTGTCATCACTGCCTAGATTTCTCCCAAGATGTACTCTGGATCCTGGCTGTAGACAAGAACAGGGTCTGAGAATGGATCATGTACACGCCACACTAATCTCTAGCTGTCTTTTGTGGAGACTTCATAGCCTCAGTTACATATAACAAAATAGGGGGAACTCTATACCACCATAAGATCTATAGAGGCTTACCTGCCACCCATTCCACTACACTCTCCTGTGGAACAATGAGAGATTGCCAAAAGCATGGGTTGGTTTGACAAAGGGAGACCTTTGAAGTCAGTACAAATCAAATTTAAATAGCAGGAGCCCTTGAAATTCATCTGAGATTCATGTTCCCAACTGTGTTCCTGTAACCTTGCACTTCAGAGAAACATCCCCATTACTACCCAACATGAATCACTTTCCATCACCAAGCCAGTCTTCTTCCTTGCCATATTTATTTCCTATTCATTTCCAAGAACAAGTTTTTGTTATTTCCTCAGCCTTTCTAAATCCTGGCTACCTATCAATGTTCAGTTCAAAGTTCACTATCCAGTGTTCAGTGAACCCCCTCCTCTGAATTCCTATAATAACACTTGTAGCCTGAAACACAATCTGACATTTGGCTATATGTAGTCTAGCTTTATTCTGAAGATGACTTGTCTGTCTTTGTCAACTAAGCTTGCAAGTTCTCAGAGGACAGGAACTGTATACTTCACTGTCCATGGTACTTGGGACAAATTCCAACTCACATAATAGCAAGCATGAGTCATACGTGGCTTGGACTCTGCCAAAGAAATAGATTAATTGTCCAGTCACTAGAGAGCAAAAGGTACCCCAGGGCACATACTCAGAGCCCATTAACAAACTCCCCCTCCACTAGGCTGAAGCCATAGTTCCATAGGAGTAGCCCTGTAACCTTGGGTCTAAAGATGAAGTCAAGAACTCTTTCTTACTGCTGCTTAGGCTGAGGTTGGGTGATCTTCAGTCTTCTTTTTTTCTTAAGGTTTTTTCCAAGGCAGTAGGGTTACGTGGCTTGCCCAAGGCCACACGGCTAGGTAATTATTAAATGTCTGAAGCTGGATTTGAATTCAGGTACTCCTGACTCCAGGGCCAGTGCTCTATCCATTGCACCACCTAGCCACCCCAGCCTTCTTTTTCTATATAATCTTGAATATAATCTTCTCTTCTCCAGTCATTGCCACCACCCTACTTTAGGCCCTCTTGACTAGTCCATCTCTCTCTTGTACTAATGTAGTCACCTCCTCACTGGTATCCTTGCCTTAAGTCTCTCTCCACTCTAATCTCCAATTCCTACTACAATAGCCTTAATGACTATCTGTAATTATCTGAAAGTGCAGGTCTGACCAACCTTCTCACCAGGAATTCCTTTGATTTTTACTCAAAGTATCTCACAACCTGCTCCTTACTTCTGCCTCTTGGAAGCTCTGTTTTCCTTCAAGAATCAACTCAGGTACTCAACATCTTCTTCTCAAAGCCTTTAACACTCTCCCTGGTTGCAATTGTCTTCTCTCTCTTAATTAATTATATTAACATAATATAAAGTTCATATTATATTATTATTGTATGTTATAATCATAGCTACCTTATATATTCATTTTGTATATATTTTGTATGACACACACACACACACACACAGTCACACACAGTGGGGGGATGAGTGAATTCCCCAATGCAAGGAATTCCCAGGTGAAGAAACTCCTTCTACCACTGTAGTACATCATCTGCAACATTCAAACCTAGAATTACCTAGAAGACTGAGAAGATAAGTGATTTTCCCATAGTCACACAGCCAACATGGGTCAGAGGCAAGATGTGAACCTTGGTCTTTCTGATTTTGCCTCTCCTGGCACATAGTAAACTGTTTGACCCTGGACAAGTCACTTAACCCCTATTTATCTCAGTTTTCTTCTCTGTAAAATTGGAAGCTAAGTGGTAGAGAGGATAGAGCACAGAGTCAAGACCTAAACTCAAATCTGGCCTCAGACACTTCCAAGCTATGTGACATTGGGCAAGTTACTTAATGCTGTTGGTCTCAGTTTATTCAACTGTAAAATGAGCTGGAGAAGGAATTGGCAAACTATTCCATTGTCTTTGCCAAGAAAACTGCAAATGAGGTCACAAAGAGTCAGACATAGGGGCAGCTAGGTGGAGCAGTAGATAGAGGACCTGCCCTGGAGTCAGGAGTACCTGAGTTCAAATCCAGTCTCAGACACTTAATAATTACCTAGCCGTGTGGCCTTGGGCAAGCCACTTAATCCCATTTGCCATGCAAGAACCTAAAAATAAAAAAATAAAAAAATAAAAAAGTCAGGCACAACTGAAATGACTGAATAATAACAAAAATGAAGATAATAATTACACGTCCTAAAATTATTGTGAAGCTCAAATGACCTGAGTTGTGAAGCACTTACCACAGGGCTTGGAACATTCCAAATGCTTAACGTGTCAACTATTATTATCTAGTCTAAAATTGTTATTTCTATAGTTGCTGTAACTGAAACTAAGAGAAGTTAGGTGATCTGACAGGAATCCAACTCTTAGGTCTTCTGACTCAAAGTACAGGACCATTCCCTGTGTACCACACCACCTCTTCTCCAGGCCCAGAAACCAACTGAGGCTAGTGCTGGGCTCGGCAGGAGGGGAAATGAGCCCACCAAGTTGGGCAAAATCAAGTTGTTGCTTAGAGGCACAACAACACAAGTACTTTCTCTGTTCCTTATAAAAACCTGCTTGAAATAACAATATTCTTGGGTGAAGGCCATGGACAAAGTGACAGTGATAGGCCCTTCCAATGTTAACATTTTCAAACCCAGGTTACATTGTTTGTACTTTATGACTGGGTCCCAGGTTACGTATGCAGTGACTTGCCTAGGTTCTGACAGTGCCTGCCTTCAGAAATAAAGGGATATACTTGACTCCCAGGCAGCCAATCCTAATGGAAACACTCCCTTTACATCATGTTGTCAATTCCTAAAGCAGATAAACTAGGACAGCAGATGGTGGACGATATCACCTTTGCAAACTAATCAGCCAAACGATGCTGTTGGGAAGCCCCCAGGAGAAGATCTTAGCAGCTACTTCCACCAGCAGCTCCAAATGATGTCCTATAAATAGAGACTTGTTCAGCCAGGGAGAGAATTTCTGTCTGACAGACTTTCCGCTTCAGAGTCACCAAATTGCAGCAGCTTAGACTTGGAAGGTACCTCCTGAGAACCACTAGTGCCACTTGCACCAGAACAAGCTTCCCTTCTCCCACATACTGACATCTAGCCTTTACATGAAGACCCCCAGTGAGAGGGAGTCATTGCCTAGTGAGGTAGTCTGTCTCACTTTGGGATTGCTCTACTCATTAGGAAGATTTTTTCAGCAAGCTTTATCAGTCTGGGGGCTTCTATGCCATACTTCAAATTCTGACTTTTCCAGCTAAAGAAAATGCAATCTTTCTACAGAACATTTCAAATACTTGAAAGACAGACATTATGACTCCCCTAAGGTCTTCTCTTCTCCAGAGTGAAACATCTTTAGTTCCTTCAACTGATTTTCATATAGCATTGACTCTGTTACTGTCACCATCTTGAAGGTTTTCTAGTTCAGTGTTGTCAAACTCATAGAAATGGAAGCCACTGAACCACACCCAGGAGCAGCTAGGTAGCCCAGTGGAGGGAGTACCTAACCCAGAGTCAGGAAGACTCATCTTCCTGAGTTTATATCTAGCTGTGTGACTGACCCTGGGCAAGCTGCTTAACCCTGTTGGTCTCGGTTTCCTCATCTATAAAATGAGTCGGAGAAAGAAATGGCAAATCACACCAATATCTTTGCCAAGAAAATCCCAAATCGGGTCACAAAGAGTCAGACATAAGTGAAATGCCTGAACAACAACAACAAAAAGTATACCTAAGGATCCCTTGGGACCGCAAATTGACATAGTTTTCAAATGTGATATATAACCTAAGTTTTGTTTTATTTTTATTTATTTTTTTAAATATATCCAAATTACATTTTAATTGAGTTCATGCTCAGTGCTAGGCCACTCCGGTCTGGCTTATCAACATTTGTTGTAAAAGTTGGGACCCAGAACAGAACTTAAAAATACTCCAGATATGGTTTGACCATTGGAGACTACTGTTGGCCTGATCCCAGATGTACACTTTCTTCTAAAATCATATTAGTTATTGATTTATATTGAATTTGAAATCTACCCAAATCCCCAAATCATCATCAGACATGCTACATAATTATATGCTCCCACATCTTGTACATGGAAACTTGATTTTTGGAACCCAAGGGTAAAACCTTACAAAATTTTATTCCTTTTAAATTTCTCTTTGGGAATTTTTAACAAATGTAAGACTTGTTAAAACTCTATTCAAAAACAAGTTATCTCAGATCAAGAAATAGTATGTAAAAGTAGATTCTTCCTGGAACCGAAATCCCTCATTGAAAGAGATTAATGCACAAATCCCTTAACAGAGGGTTTTCAAGGTATTTGGCATGGTCTGGATGGGAGAGGATGAGTAGCTGTGAATTGGAATGGGATGCATCAATATGTTATCCACTATAGCAGGGAAGGGTCATATGGTAAGGAGGTTTGTTATAAGAAGGGAATCATAGAAAATCATTAAAAGTGTTGCCAAAATATGATTAATAATAACAGTAATGATAGCACTGATGTAGAATTTTAAGGTCTGCAAAGCACTATAAAATATTGTCTCCATTGCATGGATGCAGAAACCACTACTGCAGATTAAGATTAAGTCACTTGCCCAGGATCACATAGCCAGCCAGTAAGTGTCTAAGGCTAGATTTGAACCCAGTTCTTTCTGACTCCAAATCCACTGTTCTACCCACTGTACCACCTAACTGATCAAATAAACTAGAAAAGGAGATGATACAATGACTATTATTACAGAGTGAAGGGACTAGACAAGAGTACCCAAGAAAGGAGAAATTATTACAATAAATTCTACAAGGCCCCCACGAATGACAAGGAAGAACACCCAGAATGGTTCATGAAAGCAATATAAATATCAAATAAGACCCAAATTTAGAAATTAAGATGACAGAATTCTCAAAACATCAATACAACAAATACAAAAAAGAACGTGGAACAAAAGAAAGTACAGCTCTCCAAAACAACAGACTCTCTGAAAATGAGAGTGATAGACTTGAAATTCAAAAAAATTAAGAGACAGAAGAAAAATCAATGGGGAAAAAAGCAAAAGAAAATAAGATTGTTACACTACCAAAGAGAAGTTTTATAAAGCTAGACAAAATAATAACAAAATTCACTTGGAGGAACAAGATATCTAGAATTTAAAGGAAAAAATACATGGGGAATAACACTTCCAGATCTCAAACTCTATTAAAAAAGCAGTAATCATCAAAACCATTTGCTACTGATTATAAATAGAAAGGTAGGCCAAGGGAAAGTAGGTCAGAAAGGTAGGTAATATAAAAAAAAAAAAAAAAACAAAAGATACGACTCATTTTTTAAAAAAAATGAGATTGGAAGAACATGTGACAGCTCTATAGACCAGGAAACAGAATCTGAATTTCCTCAAGGTGATGAGAAAAAAAATCAAAATATTTCAACAAAATTCTTCAGAAAATAATACAGATAAATTCCCCAACAGAACTGATACAATGGAGCAATGTGTTGACAAAGAGAAGCCCTAAATGTAACTCACAAAGAAATGTCACAAATATCATGACCTCAACACTAAAGAACAAATATATGGAGGCTTGAGAAATCTCTTTAATCTCACCATTAAATAACAAATATAGGGAAGCATGAAAAATCTCTTCATTTATTGAAAAAAACAACCAGTCAGAATCACTCAGGAATAATAATAACCATTTGTGAGAAATCAAGGGAAAAGTTAGAATGTGATATTCTGAAATGAAATGGAGATGGATACATCCTGAAATAACAGGATAAATTTAGCAAAAGAGAATATTCGAGTTGCTTTTTTCAAAAGAAACCAAAAGTGATCAGAGCATTTGACATATTAATTTGACAAAGAGATAAAAGAAATGTAAAATGTAGAGTTAAGAAAAAAAGATTAAGGAGTGAATGAAAAAGCATTTATTTAATGCCCGCTATTTGCAGAGACAGTTTCTATCCAAAGTGAGCTTATATTCTTTATAGGAAGACAATAAAGAGAGGAGGTAGACCCTAGTGGCACACTGGTTGGTAACGTTTCAGGGATGATGAGAGGAGCTTGACACACTCCATCTAGCAACTATGGTACAGTTGATTTGATTGTGACTCCAGAAGTAAAGATGGAAGAGGAAAGGAGACAGACTAAAAGAGAGGTTTAATTCTTCTAATGATAACCAAGAATCTTTTTTTACTCCCGAAAACTTTAATATTGTTTGAGAGCTACTGATAGACTATATGTGAACAAAAGAATCTAAAAGGGTAGGGGAAATTAAAGGGAGCTTAAAATTAGGAAAAAAAGATTGAATTAATATTTTTCTGAACAGTCTCATTAGTAAATCAATATTTTGTTCACTGGAATAGAAAAGAAAGATTTTCTTTTAGTGGATTGAGGGGATTAAAAAACTGCAGAGGCCAGGACCTAGAAATGTTACTGTATTTTCCTTTTCTGATCTTTCTTCCTGTCTTTTGTTCATTGTGAGAGTGAGGGATAAAAATGTTTGTCCTTTGTTCTCAAAGAGGACCATGATATCAGGGAGCTGATGTCATGACAAGCATATGAATTGCATTTCAGTGAGGGGTGCTGTGTTAAGTCCCCAGCCTCACTTTTTCCTCTAGAGCCATCTGGGTCCAGTGGCCAGATATGAATCAGGACAATTGAAGATGGCCTGGATACAAATCAGGGTTAAATGACTTGTTCAGAGTCATACAGCTAGTGAGTATCAAGTGTCTGGGAATGGATTCGAACTCAGGTCCCCCTGACTCCAAGGCCAGTGTTCTATTCACTGCACCACCTAGCTGCCCTAGAGAGTGAGGGTGGGTCACCATTGTAGAGGAACAATACTCTGGGATCATACATAATAGCAAACCCCCCCTCCAGAGGGTAGAAATTTGTGCTAGAGACCTTGCCATGAACTCTGTCTCAAGGGAAACTAGAGCTTGGTTGTGACACCACGAAGTACACGAGCAGGGATTATATTCCTTAAAAATGTCTCTTTCGGGAAGGATTTGAGTCACTTGGAAAATCTTGCTCTAAAAATGGACAGATGAGGCAGAGAAGCATCGGTCCAGAGAAAACACACTTTGACACCAATGTTTCCAAGAAGTAAAAACATTTGGGAGTTGAGCAACTAGGACACAGAAAAGAGTAATATAAATAAAATTACCAGACACTCTTCTAAAGAATTGAAAAATTCAAAAGAAATTAATTGTTCATTCATAAGTCGTACCATCATACTTAAAAAAATGATGATACTACCTAAATGAATATCTAGATTTAGTGCTATGACAATTAAGCTATAGAAAAAAAAATATGAAGATTTATTTGTAGGAATCATTTCAAGGCAAATCATAAAAATAGGATTGAAGGAGTTTTAAATTCACCAGATTTCAAACTATAGTATAAAGTAAGAATTAAAGCCTTTTGTTGTCTGAAAAGTAGATCAGTGAAACATATTAAATAAATGAGACCTAGAAACAAAGGAAGATAGCCAGTCAGTGTTAAATAAATTCAAGAATGAGAACTATTGGTGGAACAACTTCCTGTTCACCTAGAACTAATGGAAAAACTATAAGGTATTTTGGCAGAAAAGAAGTTTAGATCATAATTTACAGCATATATACCACAATAAGCTCCAAGTAAGAAGTCTGAATATAAAAAGAAACATTTTAAAACACAGAGGAGAACGGAAGAAGGCTTCTTTGCAGGTCTATGGAAACAAAGAGAATTGAAAACAAGATAAAGGTTAGGGTTGATTACAAGAGAATAGGCAATTTTGATCATTTAAAATTAAAAAGATTTTTCACCAAAAAAATCAATGCAGTTACAGTAGATTGACTAAGGAAGTTATTAGTAAGGGAAAAATTCTTTGCATATTATTATACCACTGATAAAAGTTGGATATCTAAGATATAAAAGGGAACTGTCACAAATATATGACTAAACATTCTTTCAACAGATAGTAGTCAATGGATAAGAACAAATCATTTTTGGAAGATGAACTCAATGAACAACTTTATAAAATGCTCTAGATTATTAGCAACAAGTGAAACATATAAATTCAAACAACTCCAAAGTGTTACCTCACATACAACCAATTGACAAAGATGATAAAAGACTGATTTTAGCAAATGTTATAGCAATTTAGAGAAGATAGGGTTCTAATTCTAATCTAGTATGGGCAAGTGGCTATGAAATGACCTGATTGTTTTGAAAAACAATTTAGAAATTTATGAGGGAATTCATAATGAGGGCTTGGAGCATATCTGGATCTCCTAACATGGAAAAGCCTATTTCTTGGAGGAAACACCCTATATCATTCCTCTTGGATGGGAGTAATGCATAATCTATTACATTGTAAGGTATCCCTAGTCCAGTGCCTGGTACTTTTGGAGAAAGTCAAGAAATGGTGATTAATTGAGTAGCCTTGTTTGATTGGCTGAGAAGCTGGAAGAGGTTGAGTCTTTTCAGATTGCCAGACTGGGATAGCCTTTCCTTTTCCTGCTGTGTCTAGAGGGTAAAGCTCACAGTTGACCCACAAAATCAGTACCATGAATTGAACTTTCCCTTCTCTCCTTTTAGTTCTTAAGGTTTAGCCTTAGAGTGTTCTCTTTCATTTGCTCTTCTCAATTTCTGGTGCAGGCAGTGATCTCTGTCAACCAGTAGTTCAAGTCATGATAACCTTGGAGCTGAGATTGCAATTGGGATGTTGGAGCCAGCCAGTTCAGTTGAGAAGTTCTGAACAACCAAGGTGCCTGGGATTCAAGTCCAATGGAGGTTTGGGACTTGAGACTGCATGCTATAGCAACTGAGCTATGCCAGTAATCTAGTCTCCTTCTTTTGCCCAGAAACTGATGTGGGAGGGGGGGGATTATGTATCCCATGTGTTATGGGATATGGTTGAATATTTTTATTATACCTTTGAAGTAAATATTCCTTTATAAAAACTCATCTAACTGTAAGTTAAATGTAATTGGGGTATAAGTGCCCAACCCTTATACTTTAGGAGGCAGCTCAGTGAATGGTTTTGAGCCTGGACTCAGGAAGACCCGAATTCAAATTTGGCTTTAGGTACTTAGCAGCTGAGCAAGTCTCTTCACCTTTTTGCTTTATTCAACTGCAAAAAGAAATGACAAACCACTCTAGTATCCTTGCCCAAAATCCCAATGGACAATATGGTCCACAGGGTCACAAAGAGTCAGATACCACTGAACCACAAATAACAACTCATACTTTAAAGAGGGAGCTGGATTATTGTCAGAGGATCTAGATGCCTTAATGCTCCTTGAGGGTTCAGAGAATACGGTAGAAGGTGAAATGTAACATGCCTGGCCTGAATGTGGTAGCCAGGGTTATTAGTTTTACACATACATGCCCTTTGACTCAGCAATCCTACAACTTGCTGTATATCCCAAGGAAAGTCAAAGACAGAAAGAAAGGCCACATAAATTCTGTAATTTTTTTAATTCTGGCCCTTTTTGTGGCATCCTAAAAAAAGGAAGCAAAGTAGGTGCCTATCGGTTATGGAATGATTATGGATATTGTGTCCTCTGTTGAGAATATAACAATAGCTATCTCTGAATATTGGATTGAATTGGGGGGAAAAAAAGCATTATTTTTGTTCTCTAAGAACTTATAGGCTAGGGGCGGCTAGGTGGTGCAGTGGATAAAGCACCGGCCCTGGAGTCAGGAGGACCTGGGTTCAAATCCGGTCTCAGACACTTAATAAATACCTAGCTGTGTGGCCTTGGGCAAGCCACTTAACCCCATTTGCCTTGCAAAAGAACCCCAAAAAACAACAACAATAAAAAAAAGAACTTATAGGCTAAATGGAAAGGAAGCTAAGTATACATGGTATCACAGTTTCAGTGTCAAAGGGGTAATATGGGCACTAGGAGTAACAGGAATTCAAATGTGGGAGGAAGAACTTAGGGTCAGTTAGATTGGGTGTTGAGGGAAAGTTTGAGGTAAGGCCTTGAGCTAGGCCTTGAAGGGTAGAGAAGATTCCTAGAGAACCAGAGATGACATTGACCATCTGAGGAAACTGGGAACAAAGGCTAATGCCGCCATAAATCCATATGACATTTTTCTAGGACACTGGTCTGAAGAAACGTTCAGACCCTATGTAAGGGAGGAGGTAGAAGAGCTAGACTGGCAGGTGGTAGAGCAAAACCAGATATATAAAGCCACTCGGCAACAGCTTTCAAGGCTGGTAGAGTCTGTTTAGCACAGAGTATAGTCCTAAAGAATTAGGACTTTATCCTATAGCCAGTGGGGAGCTTTACAGGTACCCTGTCTCTGAACAACACCAGGTAGGCAATACATTTTGGAAACAGGGAACTTTGCTTTTATCAACTGTAGAGTAATTACTCTATTTAAAAGCTTATCTTCTTCCTAAATGTGTTTTACAAGCTTTGTCCTGGCATAACTTGGATTTGTAACTCTAGACTCTTTAACAGAAAACAGCATGTATTGGCGAGCAGAGGTATTTGCACTTGTGAGTGATAGTTGTTGAGGGACCATTTGGTGCAAATTAATCAGTAAATACTTAAAAGATAGAAACTTGATGGAAACAGGAAGCTGTCTATTTTCTCAAAGGCAAAATCACTCCCTTCTGATTAGGGAAAAAACCAACACTGGGAAGTCACATGAAGTACAGGCATACTGTGTGGTCATTATCAGCACTATCAATTCAAGGCAACGTAATTTCAATACAACACAATTAAAGCCAGCATTTAAAAACTGGATCAAACTAAATCTGGCATCTACCAATCTCCATGAATAAGAAAAGCAGAGAGATGTTAAAAAAATCCTAGTAGAATTCTAAAGAATAAAGACAAAGCAGAAACATGAACTTAGTTTTGTACAGTCTGGAAACTAACACCAAATCAAATAGATAATATCATGGTGTTAGTAGTAAGAATGAAAATGTGCAAGTTCTAATGTGGCTGTGCACCGGATATGAGAATCAGGGGATCCACCTATACCCAGGAGAACAAGACTAGGTGTTTAAAGCAATTTTATATTGCTTTCAATGTTGGTGTACCCTAGGAAGGGAAGAAAGTACCACCATTTCAAGGGTGATGATCTTGGAAAGAAGTGATAGTTGTAAAGAATGGAAATCACTATGAGGATAAAGGACAGGGTTAGGAGTCATAGGGTATGGGGAAATGTGAAGTGATAAAAGATTATGATCATATAAAGGAAAAATTTTGAATTCAAGAACATATAAATAAAACACTTGTAGGTAATGAAATGGAGGCTGAGGGAAATCAATGGATGTTGGCCATTAGGATCTGTATTTTGTGATAACAACATGAACAAAGGAGGGGAGGTTGCTTAGTGAAGGTGGTAAAGGAAAAATCTGCAAGTGGCAATGGGCAGCCAGGAATATTCTGACTCCTTCATTGTAATCAATGAGTCAAAAGACAAGGGAGTCTGTGTTGCCAATATTAGACAGTGTGACAAGAGAATTAGTGTCATCAGGAAGGGACCAAATCTCGGTAAATGCTAGAACATGGAAGGAACAACAAGGAAAAATATTAAAATCAAAGTAAATCAACAAACATTTGCTACATTTGCCTATGTACTAGAGAGTGTGGGCAGAGGGCAGAAAAATAAAATTATATAAAACATTACTGAGCTTAAGGAAGTGACATACTTTTAGAGAGGGGAGACGGGAGGGAGGGAGGGAGGGAGAGAGAGAGAGAGAGAGAGAGAGAGAGAAAAGCATGATCTAAAATAGGTAGCAGGTAGCAGAGGGGACAAAGAAGAGATCCAGACAAATTGTCCTAAGAATAATTGATGAGGGAGAGAATATTAAAAATTCAGAGGATCAGGGAAGGCTACATATTGCAAATGGCATTTGAGCAGAGCCTTACAGGAAGATTAAAAGCATTTTAAAGTATTAAATTATTTTCTATTATGTAATTACAAATCATGAACAAAAACAAATATTCCAATAAACAAAGAACCAAAAAAGAGGATATGTAGTAAACCAAGAACTTGGGTTTTTTTAAGTTTTATAATAAATTGAGTAGAGACAGTAGCGACAAAATCATCCAATTTATTGGTACACATTTCTGAACATTTTTGTTTTCTTATTTGTATTTTAAATATTCTGTTGATGTGCATTTCTTTCTTTTTCTTTTTACATCTTCAATAGGTTCCACCACCTCAGTCCTTCTCTTCTAAATAGATGTCCTCCCACTCAACAGATATGTATAATCAAACACCACACTGGCCATAGATGATTAAATTTTCCCCATGTTCTAACTCCATCCCATCAGCTCTCTGCCAAGAGGCAGAAGGGATGCTTCATATGCAATCTTCTGAGACCGTGATAAGTTTAGAATTGTATAAGAGTCATGGAAGGTAGCGATTAAAATGTCTAGGAAGAGGGGAGAAATGGCATGTTGAGTGAAGGGATCAGTTACTTATCCAGTTTAAATAGAATAAAGGAGAATAAGGAAGGAAGATGAGGCTAGAGTCCTATCATAGAGGTCCTTAAATAATAACTTAAAAAGTTTGTATTTTGCCCAATGGAAAATTGGGAGGGGAGTGACATGGTCAGCCCTGTGCCTCAAGAAAATTATTGTAGCAATTGTCTGATAAGTATATTGGAGAGGAAAAAGAATAAAGGAAGTAGAGTCAATTAGAAGGTTTTTATGATAATCTAGTCAAGAAATGATAAGTCTGAACTAAATGGTAGCCAGGAGAGTAGGAAGGAGAAGATGGTCATAAAAAAAATGTGAAGGTTGAATCCAAAGGATTTGGCAACTGATTGAATGTAGAAAGGGAAGAATTAAAAGTGATTCTAAGGTTTTCAACCTAGGTGACTGAGAAATTGGTGGTACCTCCAGAGAGTCAAGAGCATTAAGAAGAGGGTTTAATAGGAAAGATGAATTTCATTTTTAGTTTATACTGATGGAAGGATTCCCCATGTTTGTGAGGTTTTAAGGGCTTAAGTATTATGTTAGTGAAGTTCTTTTAAATAAATAGGTGAATTTTTTTCATTTGTTTCTTGGGATATACTAGGCAAAAAGCACCAACTGTAAACTTGGAATGGAACTTCCTTGGACAGAAGTCACAGTCTTTTGTTGAGACTGTACTGGGAATATTTCTAGACTGGTAGAACTTACCAGTGCTCCAAATGTATATAACACTTAAAAGACCAGGGTAACCTTTATGGGGTAACACAATGGGGCATTAGAATAGTTATTTATAGAGACCTTTCTGACCCACTTCCTTTTGTGTTCATGATGATAATGATGATGTTTCTCTTTCATTCTCAAAGAAGACCATGACATCAGGGGAGGTGATGTTATGACAAGCACATGAATTGGATTTGAGTGAGGGGATGCTGTCCTAAGTCACCAGGCTCATTTTCTCCTCCAGAACCACCTGGGTCCAGGGGTAAGATATGAATTGGGACAACTGGAGAAGGCCCTGAATGCAAGGCATTCAGGCTTAAATGACTTGCCAAAGTTCACACAGCTAGTGATTATCAAGTGTCTGAGGTAGGATTTGAACTCCTGTTCTCCTGACTCCATGGTTAGTGTTTTTATCCATTGTACTTCTATCTGCCTTCCTTTTCATCATGATGAAAAGTGAACAGAGGGTACTAAGAGTCATTCAATTCCTAGAACATTTGTAAATATTAGTTTAATCATTATAATACTAAATGTGAAATCCTTATTTGTCCAATAACCAATGAGTTGAGGAGGAAATGAACTACTGACATTCTAATGCAAATGAAACCAGATGACCTAAGGAAATTTTAAGTAAATTGAGGCATGAATTACATATTCTGCTTGGAGAGATGAAAAGAAGTTGGTTTTTTTTTTTGTTTTGTTTTGTTTTCTATGTCCTCAAAGCCAACAAGAAACATCACTTGGGACACTTGGTCATCTTGTTTTGAAATGCTAAAGAGTAGTAGGGAGATGATGGTAGCTTGCATACAAATATCAGCAAAACATGATGAAAAGGTTGAAAATTCTCTAAAGAATATGACCGTATCCTCCAAACCACATCGGCATATATCTTTACACTTGTTGTTCAGTCATTTCAGTTGCATCTGATTCTCTGTGACTCCATTTGGGATTTTCTTGGAAAAAAATCCTGGAATGTCTTGCCATTGTCTTCTTCAACTCATTTTACAGTTGAGGAAACTGAGAGCAACAGGGTTAAGCAAATTGTTTAAGGTCATATAGTGAGTGACTTACAGTAAGTGTCTGAGGTCAGATTTGATTCCTGACCCCAGGCATGGCACTCTATCCACTATAGCACCTATCTTCCCAATCTGTACAATAGATGATTTTAATTCTTAAGGCATATGAGAAGATAATGAAATAATATGTTGCCATAGTTCAATATTAAGAAATAAAAGAAAACGAAACAAAAGAATCACACCTATCTTGAGCTCTTTCATCATGCAGAAAGTTATAAGGTCCTAAACATAGTGAGCACTGAATAACCTCACAAAATAACATAGACTCTATCTTAAGAGACAGGGAAGGGCTAAAGCAGCTCTCTAGGTGAAGTCAGACCATGAACTAGTTAAAGCAAATGTACAAATCAACACCAAATCAAGAGAAAGATAAAAGATCAAGTGATCAATATTGTGCAACTAGTCGAATAACTTCAATATGACCAATTCAAATGGATTTATGATTTTCTCAAAAGGGAAAGGATAAAATGAAGAATGCTAAATGCAATTATCACCATTTCTTACAGAAATATAACTGATGTGAAACACATCAGTTACCATAACAAGGAAGCTGAAATAGATCACAGACTGTCTCAACAAACAAATGCATGATGTCCTTGGCAAAGTGAGAGACATAGCAGCCAAAGGTAACACTAGTTTAGAATATAAACTGATTTGCAAAAATGTTGAACAGCAGTGGTTGAAAATTAATCTGCAGAAAGATTACCCTCAAGTCCTTTTATTCTTTTAACTACTAGTCAGTTTACTTACATACCTCCCCACCTGTTTCTCCTCCTCTTTTGACCCTTTTCTTTCTCTCTCTAGCTAGAAGTGAAGTATAAAATCTTACCACCAACTTTTTTTTAATCTTTCAGTAAATCTTTTTCTGAGAAGATTTTCTTTACTTTGTCCTCATCTTCTAATTGATCCCTAATTCTATTCTCCCATTTGAGGGGAATTACTTTCTTCTCATATTTTACTCCATTTTTAATTTTCTCAAAAGGGTTAAATCTTCAAGAAGGGAGAGCTTACTGAGTACTAATTTTGTTCTTCCTCCTCTCTCCCATTTCCTTATTATTGAATTTGTATACCTGATCTAGTTTTCACCCCACCCCCTCCGTGCTTCACTCTTAGAAATATCAATTCAAGAAGAAAGCAATGCTTAGTGGTTACAGCATCATGTGAATAGGAATCATTATGTTCTAAGACAAGGCTATCCAAAATGCTGCCCATAGGTTGCATGTGGCCTGCAGGATGATTTTACATGGCTGGCCTGTGAGTTTGCTAAATGTGTTAGTAAACAAAGACAAGCTACTGCAGAACTCTCCCTAAAATGGCAAACCAAAATATATTGTCAATTGTTTCAATAAAAACTTTTAAAAGTAAGGTCGGACAGCCTTCTTCTAAGACATGAAATACAGTCCTAAACCCTACCCTTACTATGACTGTTCACTGTTTCTAAGGCCCTATTAACCTAACTGTATTTCTATGTGTTTCTTAGGGAATCATACAGCACCATATGTGGTGCAGGATACAGACCTAAGAAATAGAAATCATTCTCATAGAAACTAGTCTCCTAATATGCAAACTTCTACCACCTCAGACTAGACATTTCATACGGTTGCCATCTCTTACCACAGAAACTCAATTTCCCCTATTCCATGATAATATTTATTATTGGCAGCATTGCCTTTCCTTTTCAAGGAGTGAGACTGCTCCTCTTTCATATCTGTCTTCTATCATTGCTATTATCCTCTCCTCACACAAATCCTATTACGCTTGAAAGAACAATAGAGTTATTATTGGGATTGGGGTACTTCTTGTCTGCGCATGTATTCTTCCCCCCAAAAGTTATGGTTTCATTAATAGGCTATTACAGGGTTTAATCCATGAAGTAGTATTACTTTAGCTTTTCCTTCTTCCAGATTCTTTAAGTTTCCTTTTAAATTTTTAGCCCCTGAAATGCCTACAACCCTTGACCCAGAGATTCCAAAGCCCAACATAAACCCCAAGGAAGTCACCGGAGAAAAGAATGGTTCCATATACACCAAATATTAATATCAGCACTTTTGTGGTAGCAAAGAACTGGAAACAACTTAAATGTCCATAAAAAGGCTCAACAAATTATGGTATATAAATGTAATGCTATAAGAAATGTGCTATAAAAATGATGACCATGATATATACAGAAGAGTATGCAAAGGCTTACATGAACTGAGGAAAAGTGAAGTAAACAAAACGAGAAAAACAATATACATAATAATTATAGCAATATAAATGGAAAGAACCACAAAGCAGCTAAAGTAAATTTTGTGAAATTATAAAGAATAAGTTTGACTCCAAACACAAAAATATGATAAAAAAGAACCTCCCTCAATTCCTTTGCAGAGGTAGGAGGATCCATGGTTGTGAAAGATGGACTATAATGTTAGATTTTTTAAAAAAATATGTTGTCCAGTTTTACTGGATTGTTTCCTTTTTCATCTTCTTTTTCTATTAAAAAATTGTCATAATGGATGGTTCTCTGGGAGGAAGGAGAAGGAAAGTTAGAGGGAAACCTAGATGATATAAAAATTAAGGTCTAACATAAATCTATTTTAAAAATCTTAAGATTCACCTTTAGCCAAAGCAGTGGGGAAAAAAGAAGAAAAAATCAAATTAACAAAATTGCAAATGAACAAAGTTAAATCATAACCAAATTCAAAGAAATAAAAAGAATTATCATAATCTAGTCTGAAGCCATATAACAATACAACTGAGAACACAAAAGAAACTGCATTACTATAAGAAAATATAAAACACTCAAACCAAAAAAATCACTAAACAAAGGTGTTAAAAATACAAATTCAAAAGAAGATATTTGAACTGACTGTAAAGGAACTACCAAAAATGGGGACATAGAGGGGGCAGAAAAAGGGAAGGGAAAGTCTTGATAACTAATAAATTAACAGGAGAATTTTGTCATTTTTTTTATAAATAAACCTTTTTGCTGTGTTTAGCTTTATATTATTTAAATTTCTAATTTTTAAAGAACAAAGTGGTAAGAAAAGAGGGAAGATAGCAAAAAGGTATGAAAATGTTTGCAATGTTTCACAAGTACAGACCTCTCATTTCTCCAAAGTGGCAATGGGAAGGAAAAGGTCTTCTCATAGCTCTTCTTTAGAGTCTTGTTTTTTTGTAATTCTGAAAAATTCACTTAAGATTGTTTTTGTTACTCTTGTTCATTCTACTTACTACTGTAGTTTTTGTACACAGTATATGATCTGTTTTCTTCACTCTCTTTCCTTTACCTTGCATTGGTTCATGTAAGTTTTCCCATGCTTCTCTGTGTGCATCATGTTCATAGTTTTTTACACATTAATTAATGTACCATAACTTTGTTTCCAATCATTTGAAGTTCTGCCACAAATATTTTGGTGTAATATGGCAACTTTCAGATAGATGCCATTCTATCATGTGCCAGTCTCCTTGCTCAGATGCTTCCTACTTGCAGGGGCAGAGGAAATCAATCATATTCCACTGCCTATCTTCTGGTCTAGACTCTCCTGACAGAGAGAAACACTATTCCATTCTGTTCCCCAAACTGGTCTCCCTGTGGAGTTGCCTCACACCCTGAGAGATCTCCACCCTGAGTTTCAGTCTCTAGAGATAATGAAAACCTACCTGAACTCATTCCAATAATGATTACAAAATTCATAACAACTCACTACCTTCCCATCCTGATGATTCTGAACCTCTTGATGTCATAATTTAAATTCTATTTTCTTTCTCCTCCTGCCCAAACCTTTATTCCCATCCCTCTCAACCCAACTCCTCCAATGTACCATTCCAAAGCCAACCCTTTCCAGCCTTGGTTGTATTTTTCCCTTCTAACACAGTGGTCCATATCCACACAGCTGGGATATACCTTGCTCCTTATTGCCCTTCCAAGTTCTTCCCCTGCTACTATTCAGTGATCCCTATTTAGTAATCTCTTAACCTTTGAAGTTCACTTAATCCATTTTTACCATCCAATAAAAATTCTGGAAGCTGTTTTCTACCAACTTCTAGAACACTCCCTTTTTTTCTCAGTGATTTCAATTCCAAATCAGCCTTTCCTCCTTTTCACTCATTTTGAGATACTTCAACAAATCATAGTGATATGTCCCTCAAACCCCCCAACCTTACAGTTACTTATACGATAATGATGATGATGATAAGCACACTTCCTATGTGTTTTGTGTTTAATACTTTACAATTATCTCATTTAATCTTCACAACAACTCTAGGAGGTTGCTGCTATTATTATAACTATTTTTATAGGTGGGGAAACTGGGCAAAGAGAGATTAAGTGACTTGTCCAGAAACATAGCTAGTAAGTGTCTGAGGTTGGATTTGAACTTCCTGCATTCAGGGTCAGAGCTCTATGCATTTTTTCGCCTACTTCTCCAAACTATCTCAATACACACAGCTTTGATCTTGATTTTGTATCACATACCAATATACCAACTATATGGTGGTGAATGAATATGGATTCATGTATTCTGGAATTCCCTTATCTGATTACCATAGTTTCTTGTCATTCTATATCCCCCTCTACTTTGAAAATCCAAACCACACTTTTTTGCCCACACTATGACCTTCAATCTCTTAATCACTTAGTGCTTTCCCAGGTTACCACGTCTACACTGGCTGTATTCTCTTCCCTTTCCTATCTTTTTTTTTTGTTTTGTTTTTAGTTTGTGCAAGGCAATGGGGGTTAAGTGGCTTGCTCAAGGCCACACAGCTAGCTAGGTAATTATTAAGTGTCTGAGGCTGGATTTGAATTCAGGTACTCCTGACTCCAAGGCCAGTGCTCTATCCACTGCGCCACGTAGCCACCCTTCCCTTTCCTATCTTGACCCCTTAGTGAACCAATTCAATTCTACACAGTCCTATTCTCTGGAGTTCTTTACCTCCTTATCACCAATATTGCCCTGCCAAGCTCAGCCTTATATAACTCTCACCATCTATTGCTTTTTCTCCTAACTCATGTGCTGCTGTGTGAAGTTAAAGAAAATTGTAAAACCCTGCTGACTTGTTCCACTATAAATTGGTTACATAATTTCAACTGAGCTCTCACTGCAGCAAGTCAATTCTTTTATATTTCCCTAATCACCTCATGATTCAGCTCACTACAGTGGTTTTTCTGAATCGTTTCATTCATTCCATCTCATACTCCCCTCAAATTAGGATCCTACCTCATATTTTTCACTAAAAAAGAGACCATTTTCTGAAAGCCCCCATCTTCTCCACTGAAATGCATTCAGCAACTATCTCATTCTTCACTCCCGTCTCACATGAAGAGGAAATTCTTTTCCTCACCAAGGCAAACCCTTCTATAGGTACAAGAAATCTATTTCATTCAATATTCTTTAGCAGATTTTCCCCTTTCATCCCCATTCTCTTACTTATTTTTAGTCTTTCCCTGTATTTTGGCTACTTCCCTATTACTTATCTCTTACTTGAGTCATTCATCTCCACTACTCCACCATATTTCCCTCCTTTTTATGGCTAAACTCCTTGAGAAAGACATCTCAAAAAAGTGTCTCCTCTTCCTTTCTTCTCACTCTTCTTAACTCTCTCTATAGTCTGGTTCTGACCTCATCATTCAGCTAAAACCACTTTCTTCAAAGTTGCTAATAATCTCTTCATTGAGAAATCTAATGGCCCTTTCATAATCCTCATCTTTCTTGTTCTCCTTCTAGTCTTTGATATTGTTAATCACCTGGTTCCTCAAGTTTCTATGTCATTAATATATCTTGATTTTTCCTTCTACTTGTCTGACTGTTCCTTCTCAGTCTCCTTTGCTAGATGCTCATCCAGGTCACACCTGTCAACTGTAGGTGAGTCACAAGGTTGTTTCCTAGATCCTCTTCTCTCCTCCCACTGCTATTTCAATTGGTGGTCTTAATAGGTTCCACAAATCCAATTTTCTCTATGCTAATGATTCTCAAATCTACTTACCCAGTGCTAGCCTTTTTCCTGTCTTCCATTTCACATCATCAAATGCACCAAGTCTTAAACTGAATGTCTCCGAGACATCTTAAACTCAACATGTCCAAAGCTGAACTCATTATCTTTTCCCCAAACCCCCAAGTCTCCCAATTTTTCTATTACTTTCCAGGGTATCACCATCCTCCCACTCCAGGATCACAATGCAGGTATGAAAATGCACTTTGATTTCTCATTCTCTTTCATACAATGATTGTTTCAACAAGTTGTATTGATTTTACACTTTTAACATCTCATGAATACTTTCTTTCCTACACTTAAACTCAGTACAAGCCCTCAATAACTTTATACCAGACGTATAGCAATTGTATAGTTGGTTTCCCTGCCTCAAGTCTTTCTGTTTCATTCCATCCTACACTTAAATTGTTCAACTGATCTCCCTAAAGCCTAGGCCTGAACATGTCACTCCCCTGTCCTGATTTGATGAACTCCAATGGCTTTTCTATCATATCCAGATCAGATCTAAAATCCTCTTTTTTGGCATTCAAAGTCTGTAATAATTTGACTCTCTCTCCTATTTTTCCAGTCTTCCTCCATATTTATCTGCACTCTAATGATGCTGGCCTCCTTGCTATCCTTTGTAAAAGACACTTGTCTGACCTCTGGCATTTTAATTGACCTTCATCTGAAATTCTTTCACTCCTCTTCCTCCTGATTTCCTTCAAAATTCAGTTAGCATCTCACCTCCTATAGGAAGCTTTTCCCATTCCTCCTTAATCTTAGTGCCTTCCTTCTGTTGAGGGAATTACCAATTTATCCTGTATATGTCTTGTTTGGATATAGACATCTCTCTCATTAGCTGTGAGCTCTTTGAGAGAAAGAACTTGCTTTATATCTCTATCAACTTAGCTCAGTGTCTGACCCATCGGAGGGGCTTAAACAATTAATCTTGACCAATTAACTCCTTGGAGAATATAGTATAGTCTGAAAAAATTGAGAAGGCAAGAATTCTACCAGATTCCTTTTATGAAATAAATATAGTCATAATCCTTGAAACAGGGAATGGTAAAGCAAGGCAGGCAATATCAAGGCAGTCCTTTTATACTTTCTAGCTAACTTACCACAATAACTCTTCTTAACCTTCTCATCCCCCCTCAAGTCTCCTATGCTTCTTAAGCACCCCATCCTCTCAACTGATCAATATAAACCAATATAATTAATGAATATTAATTCAAAAGTTTTTTTTAAATAAATCTTGGCAAGCAAGCTACAGAAATTCATCCAAGAAATTATTCATCATGACCAAGCTGAATTCAAGTAGGATTCAATTCTAGGAAAATAAACATCAATTTTGCATATTAAAACCAAAAAATCCAAAATCTTGTGATTATCTTAATAAATGAGGAGGGAAAACTTTGACAAAGCACAACACTCATTTGTGCTAAAATCCTATAAAACATAGTGAAAGAGGGATCTCTCTTAATATAAGCATTTAGGCAGTGAGGTGGTACAGTGAATCTAGTGTTGGGGCTAGAGTAAGCAAGAACTGAGTTCAAACTTGACCTCAGACACTTATTAACTGCATGACCCTGGGCAAATCACTTCACCTCTGCCTGCCTCAGTTTTTCCAACTGCAAAAAATGGTGATATTATTACCTACCTCACAGGGTCATTGATATCATTAAATAAGACAATATTTCTAAATTTTTTAAGTCAGAGAACTGTATAAATGCTTATTCCCTTCCCTATCCAAACATAAAATTTAATTTGGATGTACTAGAGGTTTTTCTTAATATATAGAGAAGAAAAGAAAGGATTCCTCTTCGCTCCACTACTGTTGGATATAATTATGGAAATGTTAGAAACTTTAATAGAAGACAAAACATTTAAAGGCATAATCACAAAGGAGACAACTATTTCTACTTGCTGATGACAAGATGACTTACTTAGAAAATCCTAGAGAATCTACAAAGAAGTCAATTGAATGGCTTCAGCAAGTTGTAAGTTATAAAGTAATCTAACAAAATTAAAAGCATTTCTATGTAATAAAAAAATTCAAAGTTTAATGATAGAAAGGAAAATTTAATTAAAAACAATTAAAAATTTTATAAAGTATTTGGTATTCAGTCTACTAAAACCAATTTCAATGGAGCTATTCTGAATAGGCCTGCAGGAGACCCTCCTTCTTTTCTTAATGAGTTCCATGACTTGACTCATAGTCTGTCTACTCTTCAGCTACTGTCCCAATACAAAGAGGCTCAAACACCCTAACCTTAAAATTCCTCAATTTGCGGGGCAGAGCCAAGATGGTGGCACAAAGCTAACCCATTGTGCCTTTCCCTTCCAAAGATAAATAAAGCCTTTACTCTGACTTTCACACTTCAGATTCCACCAAGAAAAAGAGAAGATTCAAAGAAGTTTTTAACTGTAGACACTGTGGAAGATCTTCAGTGAAAGTCTTTCTTTTTGGGGGGAAAAGGGAAGTAAAGTCCAGAGGCAGGAGAGTGGGGAAAGCTGGGAAAGCCAGTAGGAAGCTTTAAGTCACAGTGCAATCCAGGTCCCGACAACTTGATAATAACAGAGGTCCTGGCAGCTAGATAACAAGCCAAAAAGGAGGATCCCAACCCCCAAAAATCTGAACCCTGAGAGAACTGGGGTAAAATACAGGACTGGGTTGGGAACAATCCTCTGTTAAGTCAGAACCTGGACAAAAAGGAGGAAACAAACTTCTGCAAAGGCAAGGTCTGAACTGCATAGGAAACATCTTGGCCAACAACCAGCCAGGCATCAGATCCCAGATGCAGCAAAATAAAACCTTGGATCTATACTCCATATAACCTAGGAGCAGAACTACAACAGAAAAAAAATGAACAAAAAAGCTAAAATAGTGTTCATTATAGAAAACTACTTCACAGATAAAGATGACAGCAATGTATCAAAACAGTCTATAAAATGGACTCAAATACAAAAGCTCATCAAAGAGCTTAAAAAAGAATTTAAAAACCAAAGAAGAGAGGAAGAAGAAAAATGGAAAAAAGAAATGAAAGTCATACAGGAAAATTGTAACAAGTTGATCAAAGAAATCAACCGCATTAAAAAGTAAAAATAACCAACTGGAAAAGGAAACACAGAAACTAATTGAAGAAAATAAAATTCTAAAAATTATAATTGAACAGTTAGAAACAAATGAATCTACAAGATTCCATCAAACAAAATGAAACGGATGAAAAAATTGAAGGAAATGTACCTTCAAAGTACCTTCTAGGGAAAACAAATGAACTGGAAAACAGGTCCAGGACAGACAGTCTATGAATCATTGGACTACTAGAAAGCCTGGACCAACAAAAGAACCTGCTAAACATCATGCAAGAAATTCTAATGGAAAACTGCCCCAATCTAGTAAGACAAGATAACAATATAATTGAAAGAATCCACAGAACCCCTCTAGGAAGAAACCCCTGGATAAAAACTCTAATGGCTATGATAGCCAAATTCCAAAACCCTCAAATAATAGAGAGAATATTGCAAGCAGCAAAAAGAAAACAATTCAAATACAAAGGGAACACAATCAGGACCTTACACAGGACCTATCAGCCTCAACATTGAAGGATCAGAAGAACTGGAAAGAACATATTTTGGAGAGCTAGGGACCTGGGATTACAACCCAGAATGTACAGCATATATTTGTCAGGGGAAAAGATGCATGTTCAGTGAAATACAGAGCAGAACTGAACAGAGAATTCAATCACCAAATACATGACTGAAGTTACATAAAAAAGGTAAATAAAAACGGGGACTGAAAAAAATATAATTGTCTTAAACAAATATTGGTCCCTAAAAGGGAAGATATAACAATTCTAATTCATTAGAAGTTTACTTCCCTAAGGAAAATTAGAGGGTAGAATAAAATTGAAGAGAATGAACCTAAAGGATATGGGTATAATTTGGTCTTGTCTCTCAATTGAAGAGGTCCAAGATCAGATCACTATGTTTGAGACAAAAAGCTCTGGACAAAAAGCAGGGGTGTTAACATGAACTTGTGTCTCATTACACTTTGACTCACTTTAATCACAAGGTGTTAAGCACCTTGTCTAAAGAGGGCATCATAAACTGTGAGGACCTGAGACAATGTCTCTGTACTTGAAATCATTTATAAGGTTCTCAGGTGAGATCTCCAGAGTCTCCCAATGCTTAGAGATCTTTAAGCATCATAAACTGCAATGACTTGAGACAGTGTCTATATTAATTACAATCATTTGTAAAGTTCTCAGTGAGACCTCCAGAGCCTCCCAGGACTTAGAGATCTTTAAGATTCTTACAGTTAATTAGATCAGGATACTTCACTTAATAAGGGGTTAAGTACCCTGGGTGGGGAGGGGGGAGGTAAAGTCAGAGAGACAATAGACCTGAGGGGAGGGGCACAAATAGTTCAAGAAATGACATGGCTTTGGATGATATTTTGGCTTGTGAGGAGGGTTGCATGTAACTTGTAAGATACTTGAAAAGGGTGGTAAGGTTAAAAATGATTATAATTAGAATTTGATGCAATTTGAGTCAATGTTGTTTATCAAGCAATCAACAATCTGTGATGATATCTTGATAACAATAGTCACTTATCAAGCAATAAAATAATCAAACTGTGACTGATGATACCTGATTAATAATATTAGAGCACCAAGGGAAGAGGCACAAAGATTTATAATTTTAGAGTGAAAGGAGGGAGAATGTGAATGCTGAGTAAATTCTATTCAATAGATTTAGCCCAGTGAGGGAATAAGATACATTCCCACTTGGGTTTAAAATTCTAACTTAATCTACAGGGAAGAGGGTGGGGGGCTGGGAACAGGAAAGGGAAGGGAAGAAGGGACTGATAAAAGGGAAGGGAGGGTATAAGTGAAAATAAACTGAAAGTTAAATTTTTAAAAGAAAAGTCAAAAGGGAAAGGTAGTAAAATTTTGGTGAGGAGGAATAAGAGAAAATGAAAGAGATAAATGTAAATGGAGAAAGATAGCATGGAGGGAAATGCAGAATTAGTCATCTTAACTGTAAATGTGAATGGGATGAACTGTCCCATAAAACAGAAATGGATAGCAGAATGGATTAAAACCCAGAATTCTACAATATGTTGTTTGCAAGAAACTCATTTGAAGCAGAGAGATACAGACAGGGTAAAGGTAAAAGGTTGGAATAAAATATATTATGCCTCAGTGGAAGTATAGATCCTACTCAGCCAAAATCAATCTCATTAAAAGGGATAAGGAAGGAAATTACATCTTCTTAAAAGGCACCATTGGTAATGAAGTTATTTCATTACTAAACATGTATACACCTAGTAGTATAGCATCCAGATTCCTAAAAGAAAAGCTGAGTGAGTTACAAGGAGAAATAGACAGGAAAACTTTAATAATGGGGGATCTCAACCTCTCTCACTCAGAACTAGATAAATCTAACAACAAAATGAACAAGAAGGAAGTTAAGAAGGTGAATGAAATCTTAGAAAACTTACATATAATAGACCTCTGGAGAAAACTTAATGGGGATAGAAAGGAACATACCTTTTTCTTGGCAGTACATGGCACCTTCACCAAAATTGACCATGTACTAGGTCACCAAAACCTTAAAATCAAATTCAGAAAGGCAGAAATAATACATACACACTTCTCATACTTCTCATACCATGATGCAATAAAAATGACATATAATAAAGGGTCAGGGAAAGATAAAACAAGAACTAATTGGAAATTAAATAACTTTGTCTTAAATAATAGGTGGATCAAACAAATAATAGAAATAATCAATAATTTTATCCAGGAAAATAATAATAATAATAATAATAATAATAATACATCATACCAAAGTTTATGGGATGCAGCAAAGGCAATTTTGAAGGGAACTTTATTGCTCTAAATGCCTATAGAATAAAATAGAGAGACAGGAGATAAATGAATTGGGTATGCAACTAAAAAAGCTAGAAAAAGAACAAATTAAACATCCCCAAATAAATACCAAATTAGAAATTCTGAAAATCAAGGGAGAGATTAATAAAATGGAAAGCAAGAAAAACATTGATCTCATAAATAAAACTGAGCTGATTTTATGAAAATGTCAACAAAATAGACAAACCACTGGTTAATCTGATAAAAAAAGATAACCAAATTACCACTATAAAAATGAAAAGGGTGAACTAAGCACCAATGAAGAGGCAATTGAAAAGATAATTCATAGTTACTTTGAGAAATTATATGCCAATAAATTGGACAACTTGAGTGAAATGGATGAATATTTACAAAAAGACAAACTGCCCAGATTAACAGAAGAAGAGGAAATAAATAACTTAACCCCATTTCAGAAAAAAGAAATTGAAGAAACCATCAATAAACCTTATAAGAAAAAGTCTCCAGGTCCAGATGGATTTACAAGTGAATTCTACCAAACATTTAAGGAACAATTAATTCCTTTTCTACATAAACTATTTTAAAATATAGAAGAGGAAGGAGTTCTGTCAAACTCCTTTTAGAACATCAACATGGTGCTGATACCTAGACTGGGAAGAAAGAAAATTATAGACCAATCCCCCTAATGAATATTGATGTAAAAATCTTAAATAAAATTTTAGCAATGAGACTACAGCAAGTTATTACCAGAATAATACAAAGTGATAAGGTTGTATTTATACCAGGCAGACAAGGATGATTCAACATTAGAAAAACACTCAGCATAATTAAACATATCAATAGTAAAACCAACAGAAATCATGTGATTATCTCAATAGATGCTGAAAAAGCCTTTGATAAAATGCAACATCCATTCCTATTAACAACACTAGAAAGTTTAGGAATGAATGGGGTTATTCTTAAAATAATAAATAATATCTGTTTAAACCATCAACAAATACTATATTTAATAGGAATAAACTCAGAGCATTTCCAACAAATTCAGGGGTGAAACAAGGATACCTGTTACCACCATTACCATTCAATATAGTATTGGAAATGCTAGCACTAGCAATAAGAGAGGAAAAATAAATTGAAGAAGGAATCAGAATTGGCAATGAGAAAGCAAAACTTTGATTCTTTGCAGATGATATGATGGCATACCTTGAGAACCTGAGAAAATTATCTAAAAAACTCCTTGAAACAATTAACAAATTCAGCAAAGTAGCAGGATATTAAAAAAACCCCATAAATCATCAGCATTTCTATATATGAACAATAAAGCCCTAGGACAAGAGATAGAAAGAGAAATTTCATTTAAAATAAAAGTAGACAACATTAAATACTTGGGAATCTACCTCCCAAGGCAAACCCAGAAATTGTATGAACATAATTATAAAGCTCTCCTCACCCAAATAAAATCAGATCTAAATAAGTGGGAAAATGTTCATGATTAGGGAGCTAATATAATAAAGGGAAGGGAGGGTATAAGTGAAAATAAACTGAAAGTTAAATTTTAAAAGAAAAGTCAAAAGGGAAAGGTAGTAAAATTTTGGTGAGGAGGAATAAGAGAAAATGAAAGAGATAAATATAAATGGAGAAAGATAGCATGGAGGGAAATATAAGCTAATATAATAAAAATGACAATTCTACCCAAATTAAATTACTTATTCAGTGCTAAACCAATCAAACTACCAAATAACGATTTTACCAAGCTAGATAAAATAGTAACAAAATTCATCTGGAGCAACAAAAGAGCAAGAATAGCAAAGGAACTCATGAAAAAAAATGTAAAGGAGGGTGGCCTAGTTCTACCAGATCTAAAACTATACTATAAAGTAGCAGTCATCAAAACTGCCTGGTATTGTTTAAGAAATAGAGTAATTGGGGGAAGCTAGGTGGCACAGTGGATAGAGCACTGGCCCTGGAGTCAGGAAGACCTGAGTTCAAATCTAGTCTCAGACCTTTAATAATTACCTAGCTGTGTGACCTTTTGCAAGTCACTTTCTTGCCAAAAAAGAAATAGAGTAAGAGATCAGTGGATTAGGATAAATTCAAAAGAAACTGCAGTAAATGACTACAGCAACCTACTGTTTGACAAACCCAAAGACATCAGCCTCTGGGATAAGAACTCACTATTTGACAAAAATTGTTGGGAAACCTGGAAAATAGTATGGCAAAAATTAGACATAGATCCAAATCGTACACCCTATGCCAACATAAGATCAAAATGGATACAGGATCCAGACACAAAGTGCAATACCATAGATAAATTAATAGACCAAAAATACTCTATCTTATCTATAGACAAAGGGATAAATTTATGACCAAACAAGAAATAGAGCACATTATAAGCTGCAAAATGAATGATTTTGACTATATTAAATTAAAAAAGTTTTACAGTAATAAAAGCAGTGCTGCCAAAATTAGAAGGAAAGCAGAAAGCTGGGAAACAATCTTCACAACCAAGAGTTCTGATAAAGATTCCATTTCTAAAATATAGAGAGAATTGCAGCAAATTTATAAGGTCAGAAGTCATTCCCCAATTGATAAATGGTCAAAGGATATGAACAGACAGTTTTCAAATGAAGAAATTAAAGATATATATAGATAGATAGATAGATATAATCATATGAAAAAAATGCTCCAAGTAACTACTGATTAGAGAAATGCAAATTAAAACAACAATGAGGTATCATTTCACAGCTATTAGATTAGCCAAGATGAGATAAGGGTAGATGATCAATATTGAAGAGGTTTTATGAAGACTGGGACATTGATGCATTGCTGGTGGAATTGTGAAGGGATCCAACCTTTCTGGAGAGCAATCTGGAACTATGCCCAAAGAACAATAAGACTATTCATACCCTTTGACCCAGTAATTCCTATTCTAGGACTATATCCAGAAGAAATTGTAAAAAATGGGAAACGTCCTACATATTCCAAAATATTCATAACAGCTCTTTTTGTAGTGGCAAAGAATTGGAAATTGAGGGCATGCCCATCAATTGGGGCATGGCTAAACAAGTTATGGTACATGAATACCATGGAATATTATTGTTCTATAAGAGACCATAAATGGTTGGACTCTAGAAAAGCATGGAATGACTTATGGTATGTGATGCTAAGCAAAGGGAGTAGAGCCAAAAGAACAATGTATACATCAACATTATGAGATGAACAACCTTGGTGGAAGCAACTCCTCTCAACAATCCAGAGAGCTAGGACAACTGTATTAGACTGGTAAAAAAACAAAATAGAACACACAGAAAAAAAACCCCTACTAAATCTGATGAATACTTTATAAAAATGATCTCTTATGTATCTTTCCCGTAATCCTAATTCCTCATGCCAAAATTTACTAATTTCTAAATATCTTTAACAAAACATGCATGTAAAATGCTAACCTGACTGTTCCCTACTGAGGGGGGGGGGTAGGAAGGAAGGGTGGAGGGAAATTTTGTAACTTGGATATATGCATGTACAAATGGATTAAAATAAATAAATAAACAAATAAATAAATAAAATCCCTCAAATTTTTTCCATTTAAAATGACCTACTCTTCTACCACCTCCTTAGCCACATGCAAAGATGGTCATATGCTCAATCTTGATATCACTTATAAATGTTCCACTTCCATGGTTATGAATTCTGAAATTCCCTTATCTGATTCCAATTTATTGTAATTTCACTTCTCCCTTTGTGTTCTATTACAATGCCAAATCCCCTTCTTCAACTGCACCACGAACTCCTTAAACCCTCAGTTCTCTCCCAGGTCATCACCATTATACTAGCTATACTTTCCCACTTGACTTCTTGGCAAACCAATGCAATTCTATGCTGTCCTCTTCTCTTGACTCCCTTGATGCCAGTACATTGCTAATCTTATCCTGCCAAGTCTCAACCTTGGATTACTATTACCATCTGTTGCCTTTCCTTCTACACATATGCCTCTGAATGAAGCTGGAGAAATAATGAGACCATGCAGATCAGATTCAGTACAAATTTATGTTAGCTAACCTTGACTGTACCTTCACTGTTGCAAGGTAATCCTTTTATACTTTCCAAATTAACTAACTCATTCATCACAAGGGCTCTTCCAAACCCTTTCATCCCTCATAAAACCTACTATATCTCCTCTAACATCCCATCCTCGCAGCTGAGAAACTTTCCTCATATTTTGAATGAGATCATTATCTGAGAGTTCCCTTGCTTCCAATCCTCATCTTTTTATTACTCTGATACCATCTGTTACTAACTCCTCCTTCACTGCTGTCTCATCCGAAGAGGAAGTCCTTCTTCTTCTCAAGGCACACCTCTCTACATGCCCAAATGATCTCATTCCATTCAGTCTTCTCCAGTAAATTGTCCCTCTATCATCTCCACTCTTATTTACTTTCAATCTCAGTCTACCGGCTACTTCTTTTTATTCCCTGCCCACCATCAAAGAAAGCACATTTAATCCATCCATCCCCTCTCGTTATCATCTCACATCTCTTGTCACATAAATTCAATTATCATCTCTATGCTGATGATTCTCAAATCTACTTATACCCTAGCTTCTCTCCTGACCTAGCATCTCAAACTGCCTATTAAACATATCAAAGCAGACATCCCATAGACATCTTAATCTTAACATGCCCAGCACTGAAGTCTTTATTTGTTGCCCCAAATCAGCTTTTCTTCTTAACATTTCCATTATTGTCTTTGGCTTCACAATTCTCCCAGTAATCAAGGTTTTCAAAGTAGGTATCACCTTCAATTTCTCACTATCACTGCCACCACCCCCCCACCAGCCCCCATACCAGTCTGTTTCCAGGCCCTATTGATTTTATCTTTGTAATATCTCTTGTATACTTTCCCTTCTCTCCTCAGACATTGTTACATATCTTGTGCAGGCCCTCCACAATCCATGTCTGGACAATTGCAATAGACTACTGGATTGTCTATTCCCACAAATTTTTTCTCGCTTTTTTCCATCTTCCACTTGAATGTCAAAGTTATTTTCATGGAGTATAGATCTGGCCAACTCACTCCACTACACAGTAAACTCCCTATCACATCCAGAATCAAATATGCAATCATCTTTTGGCCATTCAATGCCCTTTATAACCAGCCTTCTTTGTGTCACTGTCCTCCTTGCTTTAACTTCACATAAACCTCCTCTCTTGACTCTAAGCACTTTCATTGGCTGTCCATCATTTCTGGAATTAACTTTGGCCTTCTCATCTTTGTTTCCTGGCTTCCCTCATGTCCTAAGTAAAGTGCTAGCTACCTTCTGCAGGAAGCCTTTCTTAATTCTAGTGCCTTTCCTCAGTTAATCATCTCCAATTCTATATATAACTTGTTTGCACCAAATTGTTTACATTTTGTCTCTTCCCACTAGACAGTAAGCATCTTTAGAAGAGAAACTGTCTTCAGCTTTTGATTAGCACAATGTCTGGCTTGCTAAATTTCATTGACACTTGTGAATACAAAATGCTTCTTGAAGACATTAAGGACAATTTTCACAGCCAACTCTTGGATAGGCCATGATAATCCATAAAACTAAGACTTACTACCAAAATTATTTTAGATATTTCTTGATATACTGCTCAAACTATAAAAGTGATCATTTACAGAACTAGATAAAATAAAAATGAAATTTGTTTGGAAAGGAAAATCTAGAATATCCACGGACACAATAAAGAAATGTAGGAAAGAAGAGATAATAATACTTCCAACCTGCAAACTTCAGTGTAAAGTAGTAATCATCCACCAATTTAGGACTAATTTTGCAAAAGTAGAAGAAATGAAATATCAATTGAATACACCAGACAAGGGAAAGAATCTCACTCTACAATACAGAATTTAATGAATACAAAAATATAAAACACCTCTTTATTTTATTAGAGAATTTCATGGTGTGGAGATGAGGTGAGAATAAATTCCAGGCATTCATTAACTTGAACTGTTTTCCTTCCTTGTCAAGAGACAGCAAGCACCAAACTCCGAAAAATCAAACAACCACCATTATCACCACCATTAGCACCAATTCCTCTCATACCCTGAGAGGGACATCCCAGGACCCCAAGAGCTTTGGGAATAAAAATGCTACCCAAACCACCAGATCTTCTTCCAACCCAGGCCTCAAAGCCATCATTGAGGGGAATTAGTGTGGAGAGGAGGCCTACCTTCTCCATCATCACAGTCAGATAAGTAAGGGAGCCCTAGTTGTAACAGTACCGTCCAGACCACAGATCCTTTTTCCAGCCTAGTCCTCACAGTCATTCACACTTACTGTCACATAATAAATCAACCTACCTAACAAAGCCTCTGAGGGAAGAGATAGGAAGCAGCATGTGCTAGGCAAGTAACAGAATCTGCTGGAGACAGTTCAGGACCTTGAACCCCAAATTCTTGGAAATACTCATGCTTCCAGACCACTGTCCTCAGTCATCATCCAGGGAAGCTAGTCTTTGCTAGATGCAGCCTGGTCACTACTCCTTCAGGTGCTATACCTACAGTTGTTGAAGGCTGTGAAAAGAAAGTCCTAACCATTCAACTTCTTTGATACCTTCAAACAGTTTAATATCAGAAACTGATATCATTTTATCTATTCTAGTGGAAAATGCTTTAAAAAAGAAGCATTAACATCTACTTTGTCACTGTATTTGAAGGACCATGTGACTGACAACTGAAACTTTCCATATAGATTGAGTCCCCCATTAGAATATGAACTTCTTAAAAGCAAGAATTGCATTATTTTTCTAACTGTATCCCAAAGCAGAGCTAAGCACAGTGTTTTCATTTACTCATTAATATTTAGGGAAAACTGGAAAGCACTCTGGCAGAAATTTAGTTTTAGACCAACATCTTATACTGTATTTTCCAACTAGAAATTGAGGTAAGACTTGAATATGAAAGGTCATATAAAATTAGAATAGAAGAATATCATGTACTTTTCACAGTTATGAGTATGGATTTAATTTTAGCCAAATAAGAGATAATTACCACAAATAAGTAGGTATTTTTGATTATGTGACATTGAAAATATTTTGCACAAAATGAACACATCTAAGATCAGAAGGGAAGAAGCAACTGATATAAAAATTGTTATATTAAATTATTTGATATAACATTGATGAGTATTTGGCATCCAAGATATGTATACAGCAGAGTTATAGAAATAAGATCAAAAGCCATTTTCAAGTAAATAAGTAGGAAAAAATATTTCAACAGGGGGCAGCTAGGTGGAGCAGTGGATAAAGCACCGGCCTTGGAGTCAGGAGTACCTGGGTTCAAATCCGGTCTCAGACACTTAATAATTACCTAGCCGTGTGGCCTTGGGCAAGCCACTTAACCCCTTTTGCCTTGAAAGAAACCTAAAAAGAATATTTCAACAGTTTTCAAAGAATAAATGCAAACTATTAACAATCATTAAAAGAAATTTATAAATCACCAATAATAAGATAAATGGAAATCAAAACATCAATTAGATTTTACTCTCATATCTAGACATTGGCAAGGATGGGAATAGTTAATGTTGAAAGGATTACAAAATGATAGGTATATTGATGCATTGTTGCTGGGGCTTTTATCAATAAAATCATTTTGGAAAGCAATTTAGAATTATGCAAATAAAGTAGCTAAAGTTTCTATATCCAGAAATTTCACCACTGTGTATATACTTCAAAGAGGGTCCATGTACACCAAAATATTTATATCAGTACTTTTTTCATGGCAAAGAACTGAAAATAATATTGACAGAGGAATGGCTAAACAAGTTATGGTACATGAATGTAATGGGATATTATTATATTATTATGGTATAGGAAATAATAAACATAATACTTACACTGAAATATAGAAACCAACATGAACCAATCAACAGTGAAGTAAGCAGAACAAGGAAAACAATATATAAAAAGACTACAGCAATGTAGATTAAAAGAACAATAAAGCAATTGAAAGGAATATCCTAAAATTAAAAATGAAAACTTGGCTCCAAAGAAGAAGATACCTATCCCAGACCCTTGCAGGTTTGGAAGTAGGGATGGAGGAGGAGGATTGGTTCTTATATGTGGAAGATTGTCTATTACTGAGGAAAAATAAACAGCAATAATAAATGTGAATAGGATGATGCACTACCATAGAAAAAAAGACATTTTACTAAACATTTTCCACAAGATAAATAAGGCTCCAATATTCAAACGAGGGATATGGAAAGTAGAGAAAGAAAATTCTAAAGCATTATTATGAAAATATTGATTTAAGTAGATTTTATTTTATTTCTTTTGCAAGGCAATGGGGTTAAGTGGCTTGCCCAAGGCCACACGGCTAGGTAATTATTAAGTGTCTGAGGCTGTATTTGAACTCAGGTACTCCTGACTCCAGGGCTGGTGCTCTATCCACTGTGCCACCTAGCTGCCCCCTCATATAGATTTCAAATGTTACATAATAGAATATTCCAAAATTATTTGAAGTATTTTTTTATTTATGAATTATGAGGATTGCAAGGATTATAAAAAGTAAACTTAAATACTTTCATAACAAAAATAATAATCACAGTTCTATCAATTGATGCAGAAAATATATTGACAAAATATAACAATCATTTATGTAAAAATGCTAAAAGTTATAGTTACAAAAGAATTTCTTCAATATGATCAAAAGTATCTATGTAAGTCAGCATTATCTGAAATGTGTTCATCCTCAACACTATAATTAAGATAAATATTAATCAAGAATGATTACTGTATCTACAATAATTTGGTAACACTAGAGATGCCAGTTACATAAATAAGGGAAGAGAAAGAAACTGAAGAAGCAAGAATAGTCAGAGAGTAGGCAAAGTTATTTCTTTTTGCATATGATCTGAGTTTTTTTTTTAAAGTATACTTGAAAAATCGAAACAATTAACTGAGACAGTTAATTTTAGATGCTGAGAGACAGGAGAAAGCTGGTCTTGAAGTCAGGAAAACTTGGAATAATTTCCTTCCTTTGATAATTACGAGTTGTATGATCCTAAACAAGTCACGTAGCCCCTCAATGAACTTGGTCATTCTCCCATAATATAGGCTAAATAATATTAGGGGTCTGCACTGGGACAGGGAGTTTCTTCACTTGGAATTCCCAACACAATTTCCAACAAATTGGAATTCCCCCCAAAACAACACATGTCTATCACATCTCTCCTTTCCCTCTCTGAAAAACTGGTGGAGTACAATGGAAGGACACACAAAATGTAGACAAAAAAAATCATCCTTTTTTCCTCCAGATTATTAGCAAAATTTAGGAGTAAGAAAAATTCTTTTTTTTCTTTATTTTTTTAGATTTTTTCAAGGCAATGGGGTTAAGTGGCTTGCCCAAGGCCACACGGCTAGGTAATTATTAAGTGTCTGAGGGCGGATTTGAACCCAGGTCCTCCTGACTCCAAGGCTGGTGCTCTATCCACTGCGCCACCTAGGCGCCCCAAGAAAAATTCTTCTAAATAAAACAATAACAGATGAAATATCTGGGAATCTACTAATCTGCATATCATTTCTAGTAATATAACTACAAAACAATGCTTACATTAAAAATGATATCTATTTAGAAAGAGAAAGAATGTTTAGTCAAATGTGTCAATATGATAAAAATGATACTATTGGAATTACAGATTTAGTTTCATGCCAATAGAATTACCACAAAGATACTTTATAGAGCTAGACAAAACAATAAAAAAATTAATTTGGAGGAAATTTCAACAATAGCAAGGGATATAATAAAAAGGGAGGAAGGGAGAGAGAAATGACACTATGGGACCTCAGAATCTACTACAAAGCAGTAATTATCAAAATATGTGGTTCTAGATAGAAACCAAAAATATATCCATTGGTAAAATAACCTAGATAAGTTATACCTGGAAGAAATGTTCCAACAAGCTCCTTTTTGTAAGCCCTAGAATCCATGCTACTGTGGAAGGAACTCTTTATTCAATGAGAACTACTGGGAAAAGTTAGAAAGCATTTTTGTGCAAAATATTGGTTTACATTAGAATATTGTGAGAGTTCCAAGAATCAAGATAGCAGAGTAAGCAGTAAATAGCTGTAACTCTCCCAATTTCACCTCCAAACAACCCTAAACTAGCTCACAAAAGAAATCTTTTTTTTTCATTTTAAAGATTTTATTTATTTTGAGTTTTAAAATTTTTCCCCTAATCTTACTTCCCTCCCCCCCAACCCCCATAGAAGGCAAGTGGCCAGTCTTTACATTGTTTTCATGGTATACATTGATCCAAATTGAATGTGACAAGAAAGAAATCATATCCTTAAGGAAGAAAAATAAAGTAAAAGAGATAGCAGGATCAGACAAAAAGAGATCAGTTTATTTCCCTAAATTAAAGGTAATAGTCCTTGGTCTTTGTTCAAAGACCACAATTCTTTCTCTGGATACAGATGGTATTTTCCATTGCAGACAGCCACAAGTTGTTCCTGATTGTTGCACTGATGGAATGAGTGAGTCCACCAAGGTTGATCATCACCCCCATGTTGCTGTTAGGGTGGACAATGTTTTTCTAGTTCTGCTCATCTCATTCAGCATCAGTTCCTGCAAATCCCTCCAGGTTTCCCTGAATTCCCATCCCTCCTGGTTTCTAATAGAACAATAGTGTTCCAAGACATACTTATACCACAATTTGTTAAGCCATTCCCCAATGGAAGGACATTTACTTGAGTTCCAAATTCTTTGCCACCACAAACAGGGCTGCTAGGAATACTTTTGTACAAGTGATGTTTTTACCCTTTTTCATCATCTCTTCAGGGTATAGACCCAGTAGTGGTATTGCTGGATCAAAGGGTATGCACATTTTTATTGCCTTTGGGGAATAATTCCAAATTGCTTTCCAGAAAGTTTGGATGAGTTCACAGCTCCACCAATAATGTATGTGTCCCAGATTTCCCACATCCCTTCCAACATTAATCATTGTCCTTTCTGGTCAAATTGGCCAGACTGAGAGGTGTGAGGTGATACCTCAGAGATGCTTTAGTTTGCATTTCTCTAATAAGTAATGATTTAGAGCAATTTTTCATATGACTGGATTGCTTTGATTTCCTCATCTGTAAATTGCCTCTGACCATTTGTCAATTGGGGGATGGCTTGTTTTTTTTAAAAAAAATTTGACTCAGTTCTCTGCATATTTTAGAAATGAGTCCTTTGTCAGAAATACTAGTTACAAAAACTGTTTTCCAGTTTACTACATTTCTCTTGATCTTGATTAAAATGGTTTTGTCTGTGCAAAAGCTTTTTAATTTAATGCAATCAAAATCATCTAGTTTGTTTTTAGTGATGTTCTCCATCTCTTTCTTGGTCATAAACTGTTTCCCTTTCCATAGAACTGACAAGTAAATTAGTCCTTGATCTTCTAGTTTGCTTATAATATTTTTTTATGTCTAAATCCTGTATCCATTTGAATCTTATCTTGGTATAGGCTTTGAGGTGTTGGTTTAATCTAAGTTTCTTCCATACAAAATTCCAATTTTCCCAGAAGTTTTTATCGAAGAGAAGGTTTTTATCCCAATAGCTGGACTCTTTGAGTTTATCAAGCAGCAGATTACTATAATGGTCTCCTGCTACTGCACCTAATATATTCCACTGGTCCACCACTCTAGCCAATACCAGACAGTTTTGGTGACTGATGTTTTATAATATAATTTTAGATCTAGTAGGGCTAAACTACCTTCTTTTGTACTTTTTTCATTGAATCTCTGGAAATTCTTGACTTTTTATTTCTCCATATGAATTTACTAACTACTTTTTCTAACTCATTAAAGTAATCTTTCAGAATTTTGATTGGCAGGGCACTAAACAGGTAGTTTAGTTTTCTTAGAATTGTCATTTTAATACATTAGCTCAACCTATCCATGAGAAGTTGATGTTTGTCCATTTATTTAAATCTGATTTTATTTGTGTGAGAAGTGTTTTGTAATTGTTTTCAAAAAGTTTCTGAGTCTGCCTTGGCAGACAGACTCCATGTATTTTATAATCACACAAAAAAGATCTTGAGAAGCAGACCAGAAAATAATGGGGTGAAGCAATCTTTAAATCAAAGAAAGTTGCAAGATAGCAGTAAGGTCTGTCTCAGGTAAAAGAGAAGCACAGCCCAAGACAGAAAGCATCCCAATTAGTCAGCAGCAAGTATCTCCTCAGCAAGCCAGTAGTAGATCCTGAGCCACAGTGTGGTGGAGTAGGCAAGTGCAAACTCCACAACCCCCACATTTCTCAGCATAACCATGAGAAGAGATAGTCTTCAGCTCCTGGAAGTGCCACATGCTTCAGCACAGCCCTAGGAAAACATACAATCTCTAGAGACCAGACCACTATATGCTTCAGTATAGCCTGGGGGGAACAGATAAACACTTCACTGGCCTCAACATATAGCAGACACCAGCAGCAGGACTTCAGTTGATCCGTTGGCAAGCTGTAAGACCCCTATATCCTCTTACAGTGTCAACCAGTCCCCATATCATACCATTAGTACTATAAGCAAACTAGAAGATCAAGGAGTAGTTTACCTGTCAGATCTATGGAAAGGGAAGCAGATTCTGACCAAGGAAGAGATGGGGAACATCACTGAAAACAAAGTAAATGATTTTGATTACATTAAATTAAAAATCAGGATACCAGTCATGAGGGTCCACCATGGACCTTAGGGTAACATGAGTGTAGTACCAGATAAACAGTCAGGGATTACAACACCTAGTACAAGAAGTCCCAAACAATGCCCCTTTCACCTGAGGAATGGAGCTCAAATTTAAAAGTAAGGAAAAAAGGTTAAAAAAGATGAGAAAAAAAAACAATAAAAAAATCTGACCTTATAAAGTTATTATGGTGATAGGGAAGATCAGATGAAGACAACAATGTCAAAAGACCTTTGGGAAAAGCTCCAAACAAAAAATGGAAAGTGGTCTTAAGTACAGAAAAAACTCATAGAAGAGTTCAAAAAGGAGCATTAAAATCATGTGAAAGATCAGCAGTTCAGAAATCAAGGGCAACCCTGAGAGACCTGCTATGGATAAGGTCATCCTTATCCAGAGGGAGGAAAAACACAGAATCTGAATGCATATTATGTTCACTTTTTAAAAACATCTGTGTTTTTATTTCCTATCTTATGGTTTTCCTTTCTTTCTCCTAAATTGCAATTCCTCTTACACAAAATGACTAATAGGTAAATATGTTAAACACAAATGTACATGTACAATTTCTCCCAGACTATTTGACATCATGGAGAGAGGAGAGTGAAGGGAAGGTGGTAGAAAAATATGTAATGTAAATTTGGAAATGGATGAATGTTGAAAAACTATCATAGCATATAATTTAAAAATAAGATAAAATTTCAATTAAAAAATCATTTGAAAGGTAGAAGAAACACTGGGGAAATAAATGAGATGATGCTAGAGAGTTAAGAAAAAAGAGCTAAAGGTTTAAAAAAATAAATCAACATCTTAAAAAAGGTAGAATTGACTAAATGGAAAAAGAGATTTTAAAAATTCACTGAAGAAAACAAATCCTTATAAAGTACAATTGGCCAAATGGAAAAAAAAAGTACAAAAGCTAACTGAGGTAATCAACTCCTTAAATGATAGAACTGGACCACTAGAAGCTAATGATTATAAGACACCAGGAATTAATAAAACAAATTCTAAAGAATGAAAAAATAGAGGAAAATACAAAATGCCTCATTGCAAAAACAACTGAAATTAGATTCAAGAGAGATAATATCAGAATCATTGAACTACCTGAAAGTCATAATTAAAAGGATGAACTAGACAACATCTTTCAAGAAATCATCAAAGAAAACTTTCCTGATAACCTGGAACCAGGGGGTAAAATAGTCATTGAAAGAATCCACATTTCACTTCATGAAAGTGATCCCAAAATGTCCAAGGAACATTATAACCAAATTTCAGAACTATTAGGTAAAGGAAAAAAAAAACACTGCAAATATTCAGAAAGAAACAATTTAAATATCAGGAAGCCACAATCAGAATCACAGAGGACAAGTTGATACATTAAATGATCTGTGATCATGGAACATGATATTCCAGAAGGTAAGGGAACTAGGACTATAACCAAGAATTACCTACCCAGTGAAATTAAGTATACTACTTCAAGGGGGAGCATGATCATTCAATGAAATATAAGAATTTCAAGCTTTCCAAAGGAGATGCCCAAAACAAAACCAAAAATTTGATCTCCAATATCAGCCAGAGAAGTCTAAAAAAGGACAAAAGGAAATGAAAATATTAAGGAATTTAATGGAGCTGAACTCTTTTTATATCCCTGCATGGGAAGATGATAATTGTGATTCTTAAAAATTGTATCACTTATAATAGAGCTAGAAGGAATATACATGGGCAGAGGATATGAGTATAAGGCAAATTTGAGGGAATGACATAAAATAATTAAGGAGTGAGAAAGATGAATATACTGAATGCAGAAACAAGGGAGAGGTAGAATGGGGTAAATTATTTCACATTAAGAGACATGGAAAACCTATTCTAGGAGAAGGAAAAATGGGAGGATGGGTGATGGACATTACTTGAACCTTACTTTCATCAGTATTGGATTGAAGAAGAAACAATATACACAATCAATTGAACATAGAAATCTATCTTACCAGACAGGAAAAAAGGAGGGGAGAAGATTAAGTATGGGGGGGGGCAGGAGGGGAGAAAATAGGAAAAGAGAGGGCTGATCGGGGCAAGTGGTAGACAGAAGCAAAATTTTGTCAAGGAGGGAAAGGGTGAAAGGAGATAGATGACAAACAGGAGGAGAAATAGGATGGAGGAGAATACTAAATTCTAATTAAGGCAATCATTAGGAAATATTTTGCCCGATTATATTTCAATAAATCTGAATGAGTAAAATCAATGAACATTTATGAAAATATAAATGAACTAGGTTAACATAAGAGAAAATAACCCCATTTTGGAAAAGGAATTGAACAAGATATTAATGGACTCCCTAAGAAAAATTCCTCATGGCCAGATGGGTCTGCAAGTAGATTCTACCAAACATTCAAAGAACAATTCCTTATAATATTAGATAAACTACTTAGAAAAAGAGACAAAGAAAGAGTCCTACACAACTTTTTGGGACATAAATATGGTGCTGATACTCCAACCAGGAAGAACTAAAACAGAGAAAGGAAATTATAAATCAATTTTCCTGGCGAATATCAATGCAAATCTTTTGAACAAAATACTAGCAAAGTGATTACAGCAATATATCACAAGGATTATACACTATGAGCAGCTGGGATTTATACCAGGAATGTGGGATTGGTTCAATATTAGGAAAACAATTAACATAACTGACCATATCAGTAACAAAACCAACAAAAATCATAGATTGTCTCAGTAGTTGCAGAAAATGTTTTTGACAAAATATGGAACCCATACTTATTAAAAATATTAAGGATCAAATAAATAAATGGAAGATTCCTTAAAATGATAAGCACTTTCTATCCAAAACTATCAGCCAGCATTATCTTTAACAGGGATAATCAAGAAGTCTATCCAAAAGGATCAGGGTTGAAGTAAGGATGGCTATTATCAACACTATTATTCAATATAGTACTAGATATCTTTGTTATAGCAATAAGGGAAGAAAAAGAAATCAAGGGAATTAGAATAAACAATGAGGAAATAAAACTATCATTCTTTGTAGGTAAAATGATGCTTACTTAGAGTAACCTAGAGATTCAACTAAAAAGCAACTAGAAATAATTAACAACTTTAGCAAAGTTGCGGGATATAAGATAAACCCACATAAATGATCACCATTTCTCTATATAAATTACAAAGCCAAGAAGCAAGAGATAAAAAGAGAAATTTAATTTATAATAACAATAAACAATATAAAATATTTAGGAGTCTACCTGCCATGGCAAAGCCAGATATTATATGCACAATTACAAAACACTTCCCACAAATAGAGTCACACCTAAACAAGTGGAAAATATCAATTGCTCATGGGTAGGTCAAACCAATATAATAAAATTGACAATTCTACTCAATTTAATTTATTTACTTGGTACCATACCAATCAAACTATCAAAACCTATTTTATAGAGCTAGAAAAAATAACAAAATTCATTTGGTAGAACGAAAGGTCAAGAATATCAATGGGATTAATGAAAAAATTCTAAAGAAAACAGCATAGCAATACCAGATTTCAAACTATATTTTAAAGCAGTAATTATCAAAACTATCTGTTCCTGGCTAAGAAATAGAGGAGTGAATAAGGGGAATAGACTAAGTACACAGGATACAGTAGTAAATTACCATAATAACCTAGTATTTGATAAATCCCAAACCCCCATCTTTGACATTAGAATTCATTATTTGATAAAAAAAAAACTCTTGTGAAAACAGTAAGATATTAATTAGGTATAGACTAACATCTCACACCATATACTGAGATGAGGCCAAAATGTATACATGATTTAGTGAAATATCTTATTGGAAAAACAACCTGGAAAATAGATCCAGAAGAGATAATTTAAAAATTATTGCACTACCTGAAAGTCATGATCAAAAGAAAAGAGCCTATACATTATCTTTCAAGAAATTGTCAGTGAAAACTACTCCAATATTCTGGAACCAGAGGGCAAAATAGAAATTGAAAGAATCTATCAATCACCTCCTAAAAGAGATCCCAAAATGAAAACCCCCAGGAATATTATTGTCAAAGTCTCGATCTTCCCAGGAAAAGCAAAGAATACTGCAAGTAGACAAGACAGAAGCAATTCAAGTATCATGGAGTCAGTCAGCATAACACAATATTTAATAACTTATACAATAAAGTATTGTATGGCTTGGAATATGATATTACCAAAGGCAAAAGAATTTAGATTACAAACAAGAATTACAGCTACCCAACAAAACTGAGCATACTCTATCGGGTGAAATATGGACATTCAGTGAAATAAAGGATTTTCAAACTTTCCTGATGAAAAGATCAGTTGAACAGAAAATTCGATCTTCAAATAAGAGACTCAAGTGAAGCAGAGAAAAGTAAACAGGAAAGGGAAATCATAAATAACTTAATGATGTTGAACTGTTTTTATTCCTACATGGGAAGATGATACTGATAACTCATATGAATTTATCCATTATCAGAGCAGTTAGAAGGAACATATATAGATATAGGGCATGGGTATGAATTGAATAAATAAAATAAACAACAAAAATAATAAAATAATATAAATTAAGGGATGAGAGAGAAATGTACTGAAAGAAAGGGAAAGGAAAAGGTAGAATGGGGTAAATTATCTTATGTAAAAGAGGAAAGAAAAAGTTTTTTAGCAGTGTGGGGGGCAGCTAGGTGGCATAGTGGATATAACACCAGCCCTGGAGTCAGGAGGACCTGAGTTCAAATCCAGCCTCAAACACTTAATAATTACCTAGCTGTGTGACCTTGGGCAACTCATGTAACCCTATTGCCTTGCTAAAACAAAAACCAGTGCAGGGAAGAGAAGGGAAGTGAAAGGGAGTGAGTGAACTTTACTCTGATCAGAATTGGCTCAAAGAAGGAATAATGTACATACTCAGTTGGATATAGACTGAAGCATACTTTTTAAACTTTATTTTTTGTGAGGTTTCTTTTTTGGGAGGGTTGTCTGTTTTCTTTCATAACATGACTATTATGGAAATGCTTTTCATAACTATATATTTATAACCAATATCAAATTGCTTTGTTTCTCAATGCAGTGGGGAAGGGGCAGGAGGAAGGGAGAGAATTTGGAGCTGAAAGAATTAAGAAAAGATTGTCAAATATTGTTTTAATGTATCTGAGGAAAAATAATGTATAAATAATTAAAAATATGGAAAGAAGAAAGATGGAAAACTTTACAGCACGTATCTCTGATAAAGGACTCATTTCTCAAACATACAGGGAACTGAGTAAAATTTAGAAAGATATAAACTCTTTCCCAATTGCAAACCAGTCAAAGGATACAAATAGGAAGTTTCAAATCAGTAAATTAAAGTCATCTATACCATATGAAGATGTGCTCTAAATCATTTTTAATTCAATAAATGCAAGTTAAAACAACTCTGAGGTACCAATTTATACTTATCAAATTGACTAAAATGACAAAAAAAGAGAAATAATGTATGTGGGAGAGGATGAAGAAAAATTGGGACACTAAAACATTGTTGGGGGAGTTGTGAACTGATCCAACGATTCTGGAGAGCAATTTGGAACTATGTCCAAAAGGTAACCAAGCTATTCATACCCTTTTATCCAGCAATACCTCTACCAGGTCTGTGTCCCAAAGTGATTATACAAAAAAGAAAAAGAAATACTCATGCAAAAATATTTATAGCAGTCTTTTTGTTATGACAAAATGCTGGAAATTGGTTGCCCATTAAATGGAGAAAGGTTATGATGTGGTATATGAATATAATGGAATATTATTGTGCAACAAGAAATGAAGAGACAGACTTCAGAAAAACCTGGAAACACATACAAAATGATGTAAAGTAAAATGAGCAGACCTAGGAAAACATTGTATACACATCAACAACATTATGTAATGATCAACTAAGAATGACTCAGCTCTTCTCAGCAGAACAATGATCCAACAAAGGATTCATGAAGGAAAATGCAATTCATAGCCATACAGGGAACTGATGGACTCTGAATGCATATCAAAGCATACTTTTTTCATTTACTTCATTCTTCTTTGTATTTTTCCCTTTTGATTTGTTTCTTCTTTCCCATCTATGACTAAGATGGAAATGGTTTTCATGATGGCCCATATATAACCCATATCAAATTGCCTACCATTTTCAGAAGGTAAACAGAGGGCAGGAGGGAGAAATAGTTGGAACTTCAAATCTTGTAAAAATGAATACTAAAATTGTCTTGACATGTAATTGGAGAAAAAATAAAATAAATAAAATAAAATAAAAATATAATATAATATAATTAAAAAAGAAAAATAAATGAACTATTGAGATATAACAATATAGTCTATATTATAATAAATTAAAATGGATGAATAATCTTTTCATACTCAGCTATTATTACTAGTGCTGTAGATCCCTTCATCCCATTTTCTTCTCTTTTTCTCTTGTCTCTTCTCAAAAGTCTATTTTACTTATCATCATTGCCTCCCTTAATCTGTCTTCCCTTTATCATTCCCCTTTGCTCTTATCCACTCCCCCTCCTGCTTTTCCTATCTGGATAGGTCATATTTCTGTACACAAACTGCTTTTTTCATTCTACTATTTTCAGAGCTAGTTTTGGACATCTGAAAATTTTCAGTGCTTTCAAATTGGTGTTATTCTGGGAGAGGTGTGGTCACTTTTCTTGTCTACACTGTGGTCTTTACCCAGAAAGGACCATTGTTCCCCTGAAGCTGCAAGTACTAGTGTTCTTCTTGATCCTGAAACTGTGACCAGGACTCCTGCTCCCGTGTGACCAATCACAAGTACTCTTTTCCACTCTAGAAGTGTGACCTTGAACTGTATATGGGGAAAAGAGTTGCCAATCAGTGTCATCTATGACCCCCTTACTGAGTCTGAACTGAGAGCTCCCAAAGTTGCTGTTATGATTGTTGGTATTGCTGTCATACTTGCTTCAATGTCTACCATTGTGTTCTCACCCTGCTTCAGGTCTGCATCTACTCCCTCTGGACCTCCTTTTAGATCAGATAAGTGTCTCCCTCTATCATTTTGTTGACTCTGCCACTTCAAAATTTTATTTGAGGTATTACTTTAAAGTTGTTTGGAATTTTAGGAGAGTTCAATTGTGCTCCAGTCTGTATTCTGCCATCTTGGTTCTGTTCCCTGCTCTGTTTTAAAAGAAGAAATATAAACTACCAACAACCACCTGATAAATTTTGGGGATCACTGACAATCAGAGAAAAAAATGGAAACTATAATATGCCCCTCCAACCTATCAAGCTAAAGGGGGGGGATATTGCTTCTTGAAAGAATTCATTCTATATCAAGGTAACTTTAATTGTTAGGAAGTTTCTTATAACATCAAACTTAAATTTGCTTCTTTGTGGCTTCTAGTTGTGATGGTTAATTTCTCAAGACTAGTCCAAACAGTGCTTTTAAACCAGAATTTCTTAAACATTTTATGTACTGGGTCCCTTTGACAATCTAGTGAAATAATATTGTTTCCTTCTCAGAATAACATTTTTGAAAACAAAAATAAAAAAAAATATAAAGCATTACCAAGTAGGTGGTATTAATAAAGTATTACTAGGTGACACAGTGGATAGAGCACTGACCTTGGAGTCAGGAAGACACGAGTTCGAATCCAGTCCCTATTGCCTTGCCAGAAAGAAAGAAAGAAAGAAAGAAAGAAAGAAAGAAAAAGAAAGAAAGAAAAGCAAAGAGGACAGTATCATTGAATTGTAGAATATATGGAAAGGCTGGAAGTGGAGGGCAACTTAGGAAGGGCTTTGAATATCAAAGAGGGACTTTTTATATTTGATCTTAGAGGTGATAGCGGGCCATTATAATTTACTGAGTAGCAGGAGACTGGGAAACAGTAATGCAATATGGTCAGACCTGCATTTTAGGAAGATAACTTAGATGGATTGAGGAAGAGATGGACCTGAGGCAGTCACTAGACATTTACTAGCTGTGTGCCCTTAGTCAAGTCACTTAATCCTGATTACCTTGCACATCCAGGGTCATCTCCAGTTGTCCTGATTCATTTCTAGTCACTGGATCCAGATGACTGGAGGAGAATGTGAGGGTGGTAACTTAGCACAGTATCTTCTCACTCAGATTCAATTCACAATCTTGTCTTGGCATCACCTCACTGATATCATGGTGGTCTTCAAGCAAGAAGAACAAACATCATCATCATCATCATCAATTATAGTGAAATATAATTATCAAAATAGAGTACATGGACCCAAGTTTAAAACTCATGTTCACAATGTTAACATTCTATAAAGACCTAATGGTCTATGTTCTTTATTTAAAGGTTCTTTCATCTAGTTTTATCTAAATCAAGTCATACAGCATAATATTTTAGAAAAGAGTACTTGGATATAGGACCAGGAAAGAACCCTGTTTAATTCCTGCATCTAAAAACAACTAACCATGTGACTGTGAGCAAATTATTTAATCTTCTTTAAATTTTTTTATTTTATTTTTTTAGGTTTTTGCAGGGCAAACGGGGTTAAGTGACTTGCCCAAGGCCACACAGCTAGGAAATTATTAAGTGTCTGAGACCGGATTTGAACCCAGGTACTCCTGACTCCAGGGCCGGTGCTTTTTCCTAGCCAACTAGCCACCTAGCCACCCCTAAATTATTTAATCTTAATCAGCTAACTTATCTGGTAAAATGAGAATAATAATAATAATAAAATAATTACCTTACAGGAGACTTGTTGAGGAAGGCATCATACAGATAAATTGTTATTAAGCCACCTGCAATGGGACTGAATTTACTGGTAATTTGGGCACCATGGAATATTAGATACAAAGTTGAATGATTTCTTGACTGTTTGGAAATAGTGTAGTCAGTCAATAAATGTTTATTGCGTTCCTACTATTTTCTGGGTACAGTATTAAGTGATAAGGATCAAAAGAAGGGCAAAGGACAGTCCCTGTTCTAAAGAACCTCACATAATAAAGGAGACAATATGCAAAATAACCCTATAGACAAAGGAGTTACACACAGGATAAAATGAAGATAATAAGCAGAGGGATAGTAACTAGAATTAAGAGTGATGGGGGGGGCAGTGGATAAAGCACCGGCCTAGGAGTCAGGAGTACATGGGTTTAAATCCGGTCTCAGACACTTAATAATTACCTGGCTGTGTGGCCTTGGGCAAGCCACTTAACCCCATTTGCCCTGCAAAAAAAAAAAAAAAAAAAAACTAAAAAAAGAGTGATCAGGGAAGACTTCTTGCAGAAGTTAAAACTTTAACTGGTTCTTAAAGGGAGTCAAGAGGCAGAGATGAGGAGCAAGAATATTACAGACAGGAGGGACAAACAGTCAAACTCCCCTAGTCAAGAGATGGAGTGACTTGCAAAAAGTAAAGCAAAGAGACCCCCCCCCCAACAAAAGAAAGAATCTGACTAACTTTGGGGCATCTAGGTGGCACAGTGAATACAGCACTGACCCTGTAGTCAGGAGGATTTGAGTTCAAATCCAACCTCAGATACTCAATGATTACCTAGCCATGTGACCTTGGGCAAGTCACTTAACCCCATTGCCTTGCCAGAAAGAAAGAAAGAAAGAAAGGAAGGAAGGAAGGAAGGAAGAAAGAAAGGAAGAAAGAAAGAAAAGCAAAGAGGACAGTATCATTGAATTGTAGAATACATGGAAAGGCTGAAAGTGGAGGGTAACTTAGGAAGGGCTTTGAATATCAAAGAGGGGATTTTTATATTTGATCTTGGAGGTGATAACAGACCATTATAATTTACTGAGTAGCAGGAGACTGGGAAACAGTAATGCAATATGGTCAGACCTGCATTTTAGGAAGATAACTTAGATGCATTGAGGAAGAGATGGACTTGAGGCAGAGAAACTAATCATCAGATCATTTCAATAGTCCAGGTGTGAGGTGATGAAAGTATACTCCAGGGCAATGGCAGTGTCAGAAGAGAAAAGGGGGCATGATTGAAAGATGTGTGAAGGTAAAATGGATAGGCCTTAGCAGTTGATTGGATATGAAAAAGTGAGAAAGAGTAAGGAATCAAGGATAACACCTAGATTACAAACCTGGGTAACTGGGAGGATCAGTGGTAACTTTAACAAAGCACTGGTTCTGGAATTGGTGGACCTGGATTAAAATCTAATTATGATACTTAGTAACTGTATGACATTGTGAAATCACTACTTCCTTAAGCCTCAGTTTTATCACATGAAAAATGGGGGCAGGAGGGTTTGAATTAGATGGCCTAAGAGAAATCTTTCAGTTTTAGGTCTATACTTCCATATTCCTATGATCAAACCAGCTGTATATTAGAAATAGTCTGAGTAAAATGCAGAGGAGACAAAAATAACTGATTTTTTTCTTCCTTTATTTTCCCAGCTACATGCATAGATAGTTTTCAACAATCATTTTTGGTAAGGTTTTGAGTTTCACATTTTTCTCCTTCCCTCCCATCCTTCCTCCTTCCCCTGATAGTAGACAATCTAAACACATTTCTATATTAACCATGTTGTAATAGAAGAATAAAATCAAAATACAAACAAAACAACATTAGAGAAGGGAAAAACCATAATGCATGAAAACAATTTTAAAAACTGAAAACAATAAGCTTTGGTCTGCAGACTCCATAATTCCTTCTCTGAATGAGGATGATATATTCCATCACATGTTCTTTAGAATTGTCATTGATTATTGAACTGTTGAAAGTCCATAATACTTGGTTATTACACAATATTGCTGTTTATTGTGTACAATGTTCTGATTCTGCTCACTTCACTCACCATCAATTCATGTAAGTCTTTCTAGGTTTTTCTAAAGACCCATCTTGATGATTTCCTTTTTGAATTTAATTCTTCCAGTTACTTGCAAAAGGTAGTTTTTAACATTCATTCATTTGCAAGTTCATGAGTGCCACCTTTTTCTATCACTCTCTCCCTTTCCCCTTCCCCAAGGTAGGGATCAATCTGATAAAGTATATATATATATATATATATATATATATATATATATATATATATATTCTCTTTTGTTTAACATATTTCCATATTAGTCATGTTTTTAAAAGAGGAATTAGAATTAAAGGGGGAACTATTAGAAAGAAAGAAAAAAACATCCCATTCATATTTATAATTATGATTATTAACTCTGTATTTCCTTCCATGCTATCTTTCTGCATTTATACCTTTCTCTTTCCTTTGCTACTCCCCCCCACCATGTTTTTCTTCTGATTACTGCTTCTTGATCAAGCCTTCCTTCTATCCGTCCTTTACCTTTTTTCTTCTCACTTTTTCCTTTTCCTTTTCTTTTTAACTTTTCCTTTAGCTTTCTCTTTACTTTTGCCCTCCCTTTTATCAGTCCATTCTTTTCCCTTTCTATTCCCCTTCTTCCACTATTTCCTTGGAGGATAGGATAAATTATTAAATTCAATTAGGAATGTATATTATTCCTTCTTTAGGCCAATTATGTTGAGAGTGCTCACACTCTCCCTCCTTTCTCTCTACTTTAATAGGTCTTTGTACCTTTACATGTGGTGTTATTTATCCTTTAATACCTTGCCTTCTCCTAGTATAATCATGTCATGAATGTTTTAAGCCTGCCTTGTACCCAGTCTCTTTCAAGATATATTCCTTTTATCTGTCCTGATAGAAGTACAGTTCTCAAGAGTTGATTGATTGATTGATTCATATGCAACATTACCTTATAGCCACTTTATACCCAAAGCTTCTGTTGAAATACACTCCCCTCTGTTGTGTCATTAGAAATACGGTTCTCAAGAGTCATAAATATCATAAAATTATAATCAATTTATACCACACCCTTTTCTAAGTACCCTCTTTAGAAAAACAACCCCCATGAGCTGAAGTATTATGCAAAATAAAATTACTCAAGAGCTAAAAGTTTGATCTTATACCCACATCCTTTGCCTAAATATGATCCTTTCAGTTATTTTAAGTGAAATACAATTCTCAAGAGTTAGCTTTCTTCCCACCTTCCATTTACCTTTTTATGCATCTCTTGAGTCCTATATTTGAAGATCAATTTTTTTGTTCAGTTTTGGTCTTCTTATCAGGTAAGTTTGAAAGTCTTCTATTTGTTGAAAAGCCATCTTTTTCTATGAAATAATATGCTGGATTTTGATCGGTGTTTAATTCTTGGCTGTAATCCAAGCTACTTTGCCCTTTGGAAAATCATATTCCAGTTCCTCCAATCCTTTAATGTTGAAGCTGCTAAGTCCTGCGTAATCCTAACTGTGACTCCCTGATATTTCAATTGCTGCTTACAGTATTTTCTCCTTTAGTTGAAAATTCTGAAATTTGGCTCCAATATTCTTTGTTTTTATTTTGGGATCTCTTTCTCAGGATGATCCATGAATTCTTTCATGGACAATTTTATCTTCTTATTCTAGAATATTACAGCAGTTTTTCATGATAATTTCCTGTATAATATTATCCAGGTTCTTTTGTGGATCATGACTTTCAGGTAGGTCAATAATTCATACATTATTTCTTCCCGATCTATTTCCTAAGAGGTACTTTAAATTTTCTTCTATATTTTCATGCTTTTGTTTTGTTTGATGGAGTCATGGTGTTTCACAAAGTCATTCATTTCCATTGTCTACTTTTAGTTTTTAAAGTTCTATTTTCTCCCCCCTCCCTTTTTAGGGTTTTTTGCAAGGCAATGGGGTTAAGTGGCTTGCCCAAGGCCACATAGCTAGGTAATTATTAAATGTCTGAGGCCGGATTTGAACTCAGGTACTCCTGACTCCAGGGCCAGTGCTCTATCCACTATGCCACCTAGCCACCCCCAAAGTTCTATTTTCTTAAGTTAGCATTTTTATTTCCTTTTCAAATTGGTTAATTTTATTTTTTAGTAGTCAATTTTACTTTTAAAATTATTGTTTTCTTCAGTTAATTTTTTAATTCTCCTGCATGACTATCATTTATTTTCCCAATTTTCTTCTTCCTCCTCTCTTCTTAAATTTCTAAAAGCCTTTTTGAGCTGTTCTAAGAAGTATTTCAGGATTTTAGACAGTTCATCAACCCTTTAGAAGCTTCACATGTAGGCATTTTTCTACTGCTTTCCTTTTCTCAGATGGTGTTTTTATCATACTATTAGAATAGTAGCTATTACTTGTAGGTGATTTTTTATTTTGTTTTTCTGGTCATTTTGATAGATGAGCTCTCCACCTGTGGTATAGGTTGTATAATTGCAAGCTTTTTTCCCCTTTTTTGGCTGGGGGCTGGGGTTCTAGTCCATGGCTTCCTGCTCTAACTTTTATGATATTCCTGGTTTACTCCCGTTCTAGGGTAGCACAACTCTGTCCAGGCTTCCCAGGGCTCAAAACCTTGCTCTCCAAGCTGGGGTTGGGATCCTTACTCTTGGCAGAGCTGCACCAGGACCTGAGCTGCAATGTGGCTAAAAAGTCTAGCTGGCTTTCCAGATCTCCCACCTACATTGAGCTATACTCATCTTTTACTCACATGACAAATCTTTTCCTAAAGTTCTTCCAAAGATATCTCACTGAAAAGTTGTTTCAGAGTCGGTGTTTTGGTGGGTTCTGTCACTTTAGATCTGTTTAGAGACTTCAAATTTTGTAACTAATTTTTCTAGTCCAGAACAATGCTACCATGGTCATTAATACTGGTAGCAAGGAACATTGATTTTGGCTCTCCATTTCGTTTTCTTTTAAGTTTTTGCAAGGCAAATGGGTTAAGTGGCTTGCCCAAGGCCACGCAGCTAGGTAATTATTAAGAGTCTGAGACCGGATTTGAACCCAGGTACTCCTGACTCCAAGGCCGGTGCTTCATCCACTGTGCCACCTAGCCGCCCCCGGGCTCTCCATTTCATAGGGAGTAACCCACACAGCAATGTCATTGATGCATAAGATAGAAGATAGTTAAGCAAGCAGTACTTGTCTCCTTGGTGGGGGACTTCTAGAGTTCAGGGAGGTTTTCCATCTTTCTAAATTCTATCATGGATTTCAAGTATTGATGGCTCAAGTCCCTGAAAGTGACTGGCTCAGCTCTTCCTTCTATGGCTAATAGTTCATATTTTTACAGAGTTTACAATAATCTTCTGCATTAGGGAAGTTAGAGTTCAAAGTTGTCTGAACTCACAGACAAAAGAAATGAATCAACTTTGACAATAGTGTTATAATGGGGTCCTCTGAGCAGTAAAGCATCATGACATATTAGAATTGGGAGAGTATAGGCAAAAAACGTCAGAGCAGGAAAAAGACCTGGAAGAGAAAAGATCAAGTGAACAACTGTAGAACAAAGACTTTTGAGATACCTTAGAACTCAGAATGTTGTGACTGGGAGCACCTTAGAATACAGAATGTCAAATTGGGAGTATCACAGAACATAGTTAAGACTGAGAGGCAGTTTAGAACATAGATTATCAGAGCTAGGAGGGAATCTTAAGAACAGAGAATGAACTCTAAAGACCCTCAAAACAGCAGAGAATGGCAAATGGTACTTAAAACAGAGAGAAGGAAAGGACTTTGGAAGAGAAAAAAATAGAATTTCAGAGCAGAAAGGAACCCTAAAACAAACTAGATCATAGCTGAACTTAGAAAGACCTTAGATGAGGACATAGAGAAGAGCATGGTCGATCTAGGAGGGATCTCAGAACTAAGAACGTTAAAACTTAAAGAGAATTTTACGGTTCATATACTATAATCCCACTATTTTCCAGATAAGAAAATTGAGACTTGGGCTAGGGATTAGATTTACCCAATTCTAGACAAGTGTCAAGACCTTGGACTTTCATTTTGTGTTTCATTTCAGACACTGATAAAGTTAGTGGTAGTTACCCTTTCAAAGTGTGCCCCTTCCAAAGTTGATCACCTGATGAACCTCTTGCCCTTAACAAAAACTCTCAACAGTATATATGATCCGCCTTTCCATATCTCTGACCTAGATTCTGGTTATCACCTTTCTCCTTTTCTTTCTCATGTTTGCCTTGTCCACTTGCTTGGTTCTAATACTTCAACTACTCCTCCCCTTCAGAAACTCAGTTTGACCCATCTATAATGCTTCTAGTTCATATCAATAGACTATATGGTTTCCCCTTGGCCTTGATCACTGCAGTTGGGTGATTGATCCTTAATTCCCTTCCCCAATTTTAAGGTGAAGACCAAGGTGCTAAGTGGAGTTTGTCTGGGGCTGCAGTGGAGACTCTAAAAGCTATGAAGATCCTTGGGAAGCCTATTGATGTCTATACATAGAAGGGCATGTTTTGCCTTTGGATATTTGCTCAACAAAAGGCCTAGGAGAGAAACATTCATCCTAAGCTTAACTGTGTGTGCTGTTTAGAAGGATGAATTCCAAATGACCTCTCCAACTTGCAGCCACTCTGGCATTTTGGTAGACTCAGATCTGCCCCTTTTTCTCTTCCATAGCAAAGGTTTTGTATATATTTTTGGAGTAGTGGTCTCTATGACTTATCACATAGTTATTATTATTATTATGTTGAAATATAGAAATGTATCCCTTGGTGATGTACTGCCACCTAAGTAACCTGCATATGGTAGCAGCATTCATATAATCAGGAAATGCTATAGAAAAGGAAACTGAGGCCTGGAGAGAAGGGAAATGTCCAGGATCATAGAGTAAACCTATGGTAGGATCACAATCAGAGGTCAAGCTCTCTGATTCTGAGTGCATACATGCCAAATCAATTCAATTGTCAGTCTTTTTTCTCATGGCACCTTTTTCTTTGAACAAATTGAGGAAATCATACTTTGAAGCCATTAAAATAGGAAGACCTCTTTTTTTCATGGAGATGATCCTTTACATCTTGTTATCACCAGTGCTTGGTATATAGTATGCACGTAAGCTTATTGAATGATTGAGGCAGCAGTTCAAGCACAACTTTCTACTTAGATCCCTTCGTGATACTCCCAAGTGTTTATGCCCTCCCCTCCCTGCCTATTTTATATTTAATCACTTTGTATTTATTTCTGATTTTCCTAGGATAATAGATAGAGGCTGAAATATATCTTAGAAGCCATTTAGTCTAACTCTTTTATATCATAGATGGGGAAACTGAGACATGGCTTGCTCAGGGTCATAATGTAGTAATATAGAGGCAGAAGAGAACCCAGATCTTTTGACTTCAAAGTCAGTGCTCTTTCTTTCACATAGCATCTCTCATATAATTATTTAAGCCTTCGCTGTCTCTGTCATTAGACTATAAGTTCCTGGGAGGAAGGAATTATTTCATTCTTTGTATCCTCAGGGCCTAGGACTGTTGGGCACATAGAAGGTACTTAAATAATTTTAGTTGATTTACTGATTTATCAATAAGAAGCTTAGGGATTTAACTGCATAGCCTTCACAAATGATGAAGTCAAGTCTGTTAGAGATGGTTAGTTCTACTGACTGGTGATAATTATGTTACAGCAAAAACCTTTTCTAAACCAGATTCAACATCACTGATCTGAATGAAAGACTAGGATTTAGTGAGACTAGAAAATTGAATTATTCAGCACAGAAACATCCCAAAATGGCCCCCTCATAAAAAAATGTCACCTTCCATAAATCTCAGTGATTCCCTAATTTGTGTAGGCGGGTCTGTGTTCAGGAAATGGCAGCTGCAGTCACGTTTGTCCTTCCCCATGGGATTCTAGATGGTAAAATTAAATACTTCCTCAGCTTAGTCTATTACTCATTTAGAAACTGTTCAGCATCCCAGGATTCATTGTGTTTATGGCTAGAATCACACAAGGCCTTCTATAATGGCCTCAGGTTGAGATCCTGTATCTGAAGGCATTCACAATATTCTTGAACTGTCATCTGGGACAGCTGAATGGCATGTCTCATTTTAAGGGGAAAAAAAGAAGTCTGCTTTTTCATTCAAATTGAGTAAACCTCTTGGAATAAGTGCAGATGAGGAGGTTTGCATACTCAAGTAACTTACCATGGTTCCATACTAAGCCCATTATCCTGAAACATTTTTCAAGCTTTATTTAAAAGCATGAAGTTGGCTCTGCAATAAATTTTATTCATCACTTGAATCTGAATTGTCAATTTACATCTTTAAAAACTGGGAAGGTAGAGGCATCAGGACCTAATTCATAGTGAATTAGTAAAGTGAAGAAATGAAAAATAGCAGACTGTATTACCTTATTGGAGAGGGGAAAAAATAGATACTTTAATTATTAATGAATATCAGACCAAAGCTCCCACTGACCATTTGAGAGGGAAAATTACTCCACCCCATTCCCTACTACATCAAAATCTTTGTGGTAGAGAATTGTATTAGGACATTAGTGGCTACTTATGAGCTAGAATGGTGAACCAAGGGATCTGAGCCAGTTGCCATTGGAAATTGATGTCCAATGTTCTGAAAGCTGGCCACTATGAAGTCTTTTGTTAGCTTCATGGAATTATAAAATTTCCAAGTTGGAAAGGACCTTAAAAACTATCTAGTTCAGCTTATGCACAAAAGAATCCTATAATAACATACCCAACAAGTAGTTATTCAGGTTTTGCTTGAAGACCTCTAATAAGGAAGAACCCACCACTTTCCTGAGGTACCTCATTCCATATTTGGATCACTCAAATTGTTAGGAAGTTTCTCATGACATCAAACCTAAATGTAGCCCTTTGTAACTTCTACCCATTACTCTTGCTTCATCCCACTGGGGTCAGTCAGAACAAACCTAATAATTCTAACATGACATCCTTTCATATATTTAAGGACAATGACCATGTTCCCTTTGAGTCTTCTCTTCTCTGGGCTAAACTTACACGGCTCTGTCAACTGATTTTCACAAGTCATGAATTCAATGCCTTTCACCATCCTATTTTCCTTCTTCTTGACATATTCTATCTTTTCAATGTCCTTAAATTATGATTCCCATAAGTGAAAACAATCCTCCAGGTAATGTTTGACAAAGGCAAAGTCAGTGGGACTATATCTTAATGAAGCCCAAGGTTACATTAGTTTATTTTGGCTGCCACATTACACTGTTGATTCATATAGAGCTTGCAATTCACTAAAAGACCCCAGGTCCTTTTCAGAATAATTGCTATCCATCCATACTTGCCCCTTCTTTTATTTGTGGAGTTTGATATGTTGGTATCCAAATTCAATGCTTTATATTTTCCTCTCTTGAATTTCAACTATTAAATTTAGCACAGAATTCTAGATTGTCAATATTCTTTCAGATTCCATCATCCTGTACATTGGGTATTCATCTTAACAAATTTTATGAGCATTTCATCTATGTCTTTTTCCAAGTCATTGATAAAAATATGTTAAACCACACAGGGGCAAACAAAAATCCCTTGGGCACTCCACTACAGACTTCTCACCATGGTGACATTGAATCATTTATTGACAACTACTTTTTGGATCCAGTCACTAAACTAGTCCTGAATAACCATGAATAAATTATCATCTAATCCACATTTCTCCATCTTTAATACAAAAAAGGATGAGGTACTTCTAAAAAAGATTTACTAAAATCCAGGCAAACCATATCCACAGTATTTTCCTTATCTACTCTTTTTTGTAATTCTGTTAAAAGGATAAGTAAGGTTAGTCTATCATGATTTGTTCTTGATAAAGCCAAGCTACTTCTTTGTAATTACTCCTTCCCTTTCTGGATTTTTGCCAACCATCTCTTTAAAAAGTCTTTCTAGAATTTTCCCAAGAAATTGATGTCAAGTTTATTCCTATATAGTTTCCAGACTATGTTCTCTTACCTTTATAAAAGTTGAGACAATAACTGTCCTTTTATGATCTTGTGATATTTTAAATGATCTCTTAAATATTCCTTATAGTGATTCAGGAAACACAACTGCAAGTTCCTCTAAGACCTGAGTATGTAGTTCATCTAGGTCAAATAACTAGGTGCTCTTTTACATTTTCCTTACTTATCTTCAGTATCAATTCCCTATTAGCCATTTTTATTTTATCACTTCAAGTGTAAACATAATTTTTCTTTGAAGAGAAAGAGAAACAAAATGAAAATCAAGCAGATCTACCATCTTCTTGTCAGTTATCATAATCCTTCTACCTCAAGAAAAGGTCTTACCCTTTCTTTCATTCTTTATGTCCCAAGATAATTAATTTTATTGACAATTTTATTGACATTAGCTTCCATTTCCAAGCTCAACTCATTCCAAAATTTAACATTTTTAATTCTATTTTTACAGAGGAGGGATTGTTGTGCTTTTACATTCATCTGTTGTTACCTGACCTTACTTCTATCTTAAGTTCATTTCTTTCAAAAATCTAAGCTGGTTGTTAAGTTCCCTATGCTTCTATATCGATCTCTGTAGACAAAATCCCATTTCTCCCTTCTCATTGGAATTGTTATCCTTTGTCTATCCCAAATTTTATTTTAAAGCATCTCCTATCACTCCTGGGTCAACTTTCTCTGAAGAATGTAGGTTGGGCCATCCTATCAGCTTTTCTTCTAACCTACTGAAATCATCTTTCTCAAAATCTATAGTACATGGCAAATTATATCCAATTTAGCTTTCCTTTTCTAGCATAAATTTTAGGACAGAGTAATCATTTTCCTCCAAGGTTCTCATAGTTTCCACACCAGGAACCAGTTCCCAACTATTTGGAAGAATTAAATCTATAATAGATTTGGCCTTGTTGTTTCCTCTAAAGTTATCACAAAGGCATCTCACTAAAATCTAAAATATACCATCAAATGGTGAAATGAGGAGAATCACCTATAGCTAAACTTTTCCACCCAAGCTGGGAGCAGAGAGACCTCCACAGTCTGATGGAAACTCTAAGAGAGACAAATCAGAGTGGGTTGAAATTGCAGCAAGAAGGGAAGCAACACCAACATGGCAGAAGCAGGGACATACCTGAACTTTCCCCCAAGTCACTTCTGATATCTTTAAATAATGATTCTAACCAAATTCTAGACTGGAAGAACCCACAAAAATACTGAGAAACCATTTTCTGGTCAAAGATAACTTGAAAGATCGGTAGGAAGGGTTTGTTGCACCAGGATTAGAAAAAGTCCTGTAGTTCAGCCTGGGCCACAATGGAACAAACCAGTCATCCAGGAACAGACTGAAGGCAATTGGATCAATGGCCATGGTGGAAGTTTCCACAAGTCTCAATCCAGGAATTTACAATAACAATTTGGAAGGTCAGCAGGAAAACTCTGCCATTCCAGGGTGAGACTGGAGCACAGTTCAGCACAGGCCTCAGAGGCACAAATCCAACCATAGTAGAGCAGGTTCAGGTCTCAGGAGCCACTGAATCAGCAGGAGAAGCAGCTGCTCCAGGAGTTGTCAGCCCACAGAGCGCAGGGGGTCAGAAGGAGATTACAGATTACAGGGATCTCTTTGCTATCACTGAGGCAGAACGCTGTTGCTATGCCCACACTCAGATATGGGTGACAGTCTGGAGCCACAATCCCAGGAAGAGGAACAGAAGCACAAGAGAGCTTATTGCCATTCTGGAGCAATAGCTCTCCTCACAGTTCCAGGGCAGGAAAGAGTACTTGTGGTCACCATGGACCAGAGCATAGAACAGGAGAATAGTCAGAACCTCTTATAAAACCTTGACAGAATTGAAAACTTACAGGTCCCTAGAAGTATCTCTGAAAACAGCTGCAAAAACCCTCAAAAGTTTGGGACAGTGCATACTCTACTCTGAAAACTTTAGCAAAGATAAAATCAAGTCATAGACTGGAAAACGAACAAACAACAGACAGTTACTATGGTCAAATGGAAGATAAAATACACACTCAGAAGAAGATAACAAAGTCAAAACTTTTACATCCAAGACCTCCAAGAAAAATATGAATTGGTATCAGGCCATAGAAGAACTCAAAAAGGATTTTGAAAATCAATTAAGGGATGTAGAGGGAAAAGTGGGAAGATAAATGCGAGTGATACAGGGAATTCATGAAAACTGAGTCAGAAGGTTAGTGAAGGAAATAGAAAAAATAATGAAGAAACCAGCATAGGGCCAGTAGATTGGGTCAAATTGGATTGGGTCAAATGGAAAAAAGACATTGAAAAAATCCACTAAGCAGAAGATTGCCTAAAAAATCAGAATAGGCCAAATGGAAAAAGAGATACAAAAACTCGTTGAAGAAAATAATTCCTTAAAATATAGAATGGAGCAAAGGAAAACTGATGAATAAATAACTAGAAGAAAATGTGAAATATCTCATTGGAAAAAAACAATTGACCTAGAAATCAATTCCAGAAGAGATACTTTAAAAATTATTGGTCTACCTGAAAACTATGATCAAAAAGAGTCTAAACATCATTTTTCAAGAAATGATCAAGGAAAACTGCCCTGATAGTCTAGGAGCAGAAGGTAAAATAGAAATTGAAAGGATCTACCAATCACCTCCCATAAGAGATCCAAAAATGAAAACTGCCAGAAATACTATAGCCAAATTTCAGAACTCCCAAGTTCTGGTTGCAAGCAACCAGAAAGAAAAAATTCCATTATCATGGAGTCAAGATAACACAAGATTTAGCAGCTTTACATTAAGGGATCATAGGGCTTGTAATATGACATTCTGGAAGGCAAAAGAACTTTGGATTACAACCAAGAATCAACTATCCAACAAAACTGAACATATTCTTTCAGGGGAAAAGATGGACATTCAATGAAACAGGGGACTTTCAAACTTTCCTGATGAAAGGACCAGAGCTGAACAGAAAATTTGATCTTCAAATACAAAACTCAAGTGAAGCATATAAAGGGAATAAGAGATTGAGCCAATGTCCAGTTGGGGACTGAACAGATTATGATATGTGACTTAGATGAAAGACTATTCTATCATAACAAATGATGAACAGGATGCTCTGAATAATAAACAGATGAGTAGATGCATTAGTAAATGTACTGTATGCAAAGTAACAGTAAGGTTGTAGGATTATCAACTATGAATGGTTTACCTTTTCTCAGTAATGTTGTGATCCAAGGGAACTCTGAAGGATCCATCCTAAGGACAGAGATGCATATTGAAGTGTACTTTTTTACTTTATTTTTCTTAAGGTTTCTCTTTTTTGGGGGGGGGTGTTATTGTTTACTTTTACAACATGATTATTGTGGTAATGTTTTTCAGGACTGCATATTTTTAACCTATATCAAATAACTTGATTTCTCAATGAGGGGGAGTGGGGTGGGAGGAAGGAAGAGAATTTGGAACTCAAACTTTTAAAAGTGTATATTGAAGGTTGTTTTTGCATGTAACTGGGGGAGGGAACAAAATAAAATAATTAATTTAAAAATAAACTCTCTGCTTCACTGTTTGTCCTTTCATCAGGCAGGTTTGAAATGTCATTTTTAAATTAAAAGTTAATTTTTATTTCATAAAAATAAGAAATTGCAGCATGAAATAGCCTCTGGCATCTGGAGCATTTCAGGCTGGGTTGGAGTTCATTTGCCCCACCTTCCACATGAAATATAATGGAAATAGGGCATAAAGTATACCAGACAAATCCTGCAGGAATAGTGTGATTCTTGAATACCCTTAATGTGACCAGCATTCAGCAACTACAGCAGTTTCAGAACCTAGAAACAGGGGGAAATGACCTTAGGCAAACCTATTGAGGGTTCAAGGTGGTAGCCCAGAAGTTCTGTGGCAAGAGAAAGACCTAGGTGGAACCCAACTTCAGAGTCCCTTGAAGGAGGATCTAATCTTTACCACCACACTCAGGACTATGCACAGTCTGCTCATCTGATTCAAAAGTACAGAAATTGAGTCTGACCCAAACATAGGCTGTTCAACCTGGAAAACTGCAATGAAAACAAAATAAACACACACAAAAACCCCAAGGAAAACACTGAATGCTATTGAAAAATATTGTGGACCAGAAAACACTGGGGCTAAACTCAAAGGAAGAAAATGACTTCACAAGCCTGATTAAAAACTTGGAGAAAAATTATATCCAAGTCACAAAGACTACAAGAAGACCTGGAATACAGAAAATACAAAAACTAGGGGGAGGGAATAGAAAGGGAAAATGCCTCCTTAGTACAGATTGTGAAAAACCTTATCCAAGAACTAAATGCCCTGAAAATTAGAATGGGTCAAATAAAAAATGATTCCATTAGAAAGTGCTGCAATGTTAGCTATATTGTTATTATTGCTATTATTATTATTATTATCATTATTAATTGGGAAAACTCACATTGATGGGAGCTGAAAATCAAGTTGAGAGAAAAAGAAGGTTCTAATTGGGAACAAGGTGGGGAAAGTCTGAAGACTCAGAAGTAGAATTTGGAGGGCAACAATGGATCCCTAGCCTGGGTTCTTCTTCAAAATGGAAGCTCTGGGAGGAAACCACCAATTATAGAAGTGGGAAGCAGACTGGAAAACATTTTCTAGAATGATAAAGGAGACAGAGGATTGTGAAGAGAGCTAGTAGGAATATAAAGAACAGAAAGCCTGGGGCAGCTAGGTGGCGCAGTGGATAGAGCACCAGCCCTGGAGTCAGGCAGACCAGAGTTTAAAACCCACCTCAGATACTTAATAATTACTTAGCTGTGTTACCTTGGATAAGTGACTTAAGCGTTGTTAAAAAAAAATGGCAAGTGTGAATTTTCCCTCAAAATGGAGGTTTCTATATATTACAAATATAAACTGGTAAGAATTTTAAAAACTAGAATATAATCAAAATATAGAATTCACCAGTCATTTCCTGCAAGAAACCCCTAAATGAAACCTCCTGAGAATATCGTAGCAAAAATCCAGAGTTTCCTTATCAAAAGAAGAAACTACAAAAAGCCAAAAAGGAAGAGTTCAAATGCAACAGAGACACAGTAAGAATCATGCAAGATTTGACAGCTGCTTGTGAAGAAGAGAAGAGCTTGGAAATTGATATTCCACAAAGCAAAACATCAAGGTTTATAGGCAAGAAAACCATATATAGAAAAACTAATTATAATCCTATAAGGAGAGAATTGACTTTTAAAGAAATGAAGGATTTCTAAGAATTTCTGATGAAAAGGCCAGAACAGATATTTTGAAACACAAATCCAGTCCCCACCAAAAAAAGAAAAGTATACATCTTTGTTTAAGTGGGGATGAATATGAGAATGAATTGCTTACATAGAAAATAAATGTCTTCTCAGAACCCAAATATCCTTGAGTCATTAAACATATGACAGAGGACCTGTGGGTGGTTTTATTCTATTGGAGAATGCCTAAACAAACTGCAGTTTGTGAATATAGTGCAATTTTAGCATGGTATATGAAGTGATAAAGTAGATAACTTCAGAAGATATTGGGAAGGCCTCTACAATCTGGTGCAATTATTTGAGCTGAAATGGAACAATTTACACAATGACAATGGAATTAGGGAAAAAAAAAACAACTTTTAAGGACTTTAGAGGCACAACTCTGAGCAATTAACTTGTCCAGAGAACTGAAGATGAATCACACCACCCACTCAAGAGGTGACAGACAAAATCCACATTGAGACAAGCATACTTTGACATGAACAATGTGTGAATTTATTTTGCTGGACAATGTTTATTTATTGTGAAGGTTTCGGTGGGGAGAGGAGCTCAGGAGGAGAGAAAGAAAGATAATAAACACTTATGAAAATAAATTTAAATGAAATTTTCAAAATAAATTTTAAAAAATTTATTAGCTTTTCTGATTTTGGCTGAAGAGAACTCCAGCTAGGAAAAGTCTTTATCTATTCTTTCTTTCTGTTCAGGTGGTCTGAATTATGTTTCAATGACAAAATCTGAATTACATTTCAATGACAAAATCATTTCTATTTTTCCCCCCTTTCACTCAAATATACTTTATCATGTTTCCTCCATTTGGTTTCTGAATTTTCTCCTAGGATTATGCACTTGTAATATAGAATGTCACTGCTCCCCTTTTTAGCTATATTGTTTCTTTTGAATAATTAGAGCCACTCAGAGCCATGGACCAATCATAGGTTTCATCTCACCAAATGTTAGAGATACCTATGGGGTCAGTTTGCCCCCTTGTGTTAGGACTTAGTTCTTCTTGTGTGTTGCTTAAACTTTGGGCATTTTTGAACATAAAAGACATAAGGTCATTTATTTTACTACCGGCTTTTTCCTTGGGTTTTGTCTCCTATAAATTTCTAGATGTTTCAGTCAGGAGCAGTAATGGTGTAGCTAGCTATTCCATTCCAGCAAAATTTCCCCAGCATTCACTTCTATTCTGCTGGGAGTCATTTAATCTGTAATAATCACACAGCTAATTTAAATTAAATGCTCAGTTAAAATATTCAAGAAACAAAATTGAATTTATTAGAGCAATTATGGGGACAACATTTATTTGCATTGTTCAAATAAGATATTCAGACCTTTAGAAATAATCCTGCAACATTTTGATACTTTTGACCTGGACATCTGAAAATTCTAAGTTTTCTAAAATTCTAAGATTTTTTTCCAATTATTCTTTCTCAATGAATAATATTGATCAAATTATGAACAAAATGGAAAGTTATTACCTCCTGTCTAATCCATTTTGTTCTTTTTTTTCTATTTATCACTAACTAGTTGAGTAACCTCAAGAAAATCATATTTACTCTATAGGCCACTATTTCCCCATATACAATATGAGACAGTGGGTTACATAAGAACCATTCCAGCTCCAATACTATGCCATCCTATGATTTGTAGGTTTTAATTCTATTTAATCAACATTTATTAAGCATCTTCTATGTCAAAGTACATTACTAACTGCTAGAAGCTTATATCTTGGTGGAAAGTTTTCACATACACATAATTCAATAGAAACTGTATCAGGAGGGGAAGAAAACTAATAACTGGAAACTGATAAGTTGAGACTTTGAATGGCAAAAAAAAAAAAAAAAAAAAAAAAAAAAACTTTACATAGGATGTGGCATTTGAACTGAGCCATAAAGGAAGCTAGGTATTCTGGGAAGTGGTATGCAGTTAGTGAGAAAATGTAGAGGTTTAAGTGATGAAATGCCAGGGAACAGTCAGTAGTACAATTTGATTGGAACTTGTGTGAAGGGGAATAATGTGAAATAATTTTGGAAAGATAAGCAGGAATTGGATTGAAGAACTTTAAATGTGAAGTTGAGAAAACTACAGAATGTTTTTGATAAGGGGAGTTACAAAGTCAATTATATTGTTTAGGAAAATTATTTTCCCTGCTATGCAAAGGAGTAATTGGATAGGATAGAGAATGGAAGTACAGCCAGGAATGGAATAAAACCAGCATAGATACTCTCAGTTCCTTGTTAGGTATTGGTAGGTTCCACGAGTGACGACACTCACTTTCCATTGTATGTTTGACTCACACTCTAGGCTGGAAAAATGTAAATTATCTTAATGGGTGGAGCCTACTTGGAAGAGACACTTTCAATGAGAACAGAGAAGAAATAGTGATGAAATAGTTAAGTAAGAGTAGGAATTAAAAAGCTTGGGTTCTCATCCCAGTCTTACCATTTACTAGTTTGACCACATCACGTCACTTTTTCTACCCTTAGAAGAATTTTCTCAGTTTAAAAATAGGATTAGACTAGATAATTGATTTCTTAAAAATTCATAATGGTATTTTTTTACGTTTTTGCAAGGCAATGGGGTTAAGTGGCTTGCCCAAGGCCACACAGCTAGGTAATTGTTAAATGTCTGAAGCCGGATTTGAAGTCAGGTACTCCTGACTCCAGGGCTGGTGCTCTATCCACTGCACCACCTAGCTGATTTCTTCCCAAACATCATTGTATTCTTAGTTTTTGTGTTTCTTATGGAATGATAATATTCTAATATATTTATACTTTGTTCATACACTCCAAAATTAATATGTCTTTATTTTCAGTTTGTTTTTATTATGAAACAATAAGCAATAACAAGTATTTTAGTATATATGGACCTTTCTTTCTTTTACCACACTGGGATCTCTTTGGTCTCATTATAGGTTCACTGGGTCAAAGGGTATGGTCATTTAGCAACCTTCTTACCATAACTTCAAATTGCTTTCCAGAATTGTTAGACTAATGTTTTGTTTCATTGACACCTTATTTTCCCCATCCTCTCAATCACTGACTATTCCTATTATTTATCATCTTTGTTAATTTTCTGAATGTAAGTAGAAATCTCAGAGGTGTTTTGATTTCTATTTTTCTTTCTCATGATTTGAGGCAATCTTTTTTCTGGTTGTTAGTTGTTGCAATTCTTTTGAGAATTGTTTGCGTATAGCCTTTGACCATATCCACTGGGCAATAGTTCTGCTCTTGAAAATCTATGTTCATTTTTTACATATTTTGAAAATCCGACCCTTAATCTGTGATATTTGATACAAAGATCATTTTCTGTAAATCACTTCTGAACTAGTTCTTTTAAAATAACTTTTCCAGGGTGGATATTCAGTGATTTTGTTAACCTTTGTGATAAGAACTTAGATAAGGTCATTCCCTTCCTTAGTTATGCTCCAAGAGATTGTAGATTTTTCTTTAATGACACTGAATCTGGGATCTCATAGATTTGTGCCTTCTTGCTAACATGCAAAGTGGTATTGTCTAATCTTGGGTGAATTTTGTTTGTCTTGTCACAAATATTCTATAGAGGGTTTGTCAAATATGAAGTGCTCCTCTAACTTTCTTAACATTAGATGGGAACTAGTAGAGTACTTAGGAAAGTCACATTTTTCCTCCATACTCTCAATGACCCAAGCATATTTCATTTCTGGTCAGATTTTCCATTTATGATATCCTTCACATCATGTCTTTCATGCTAGTCATCTCTGGTAATATGCTATGGCTTCTTAATGTCAAGTAGTCATTTTCATCACCTTTTGGAGTTTCTAGGCTTCAATTAATCAGTCAAGAAACACTTATGAAGTGCTTAGAATGTTCCAGACAACCGGGACCCCCCAAACAGTCAAAATAGTCTTTTCCTTCAAGGATCCTACATTCAAATTGTGGAAACAAAATGAAAATAAATAGATCAAGATGTCTCCAAAAGAAATTGAAAGTAGTAGAGGAGAAGGATAGGGAAACCCCCAAAACTCATGCAAAAGGTATCATTTGAGATAAAACTTCTAGAAGGAAGTGAGAATGGAGCTCATTCTGGGCACGGGAGACAGGCATGATGCTGGGAAATGGAGTGTTATTGAGAGGAAGGGCAAGTAGGTCAGAATGTCTTGACCATAGAGTGAACGGCAAGAAGTAGAATATAAGACTAGAAATCAAAGGAATTTATATGTATATATATGTGTGTGTGTATATATATATATATATATATATATATATATATATATATGTATGTATATTTGATGCTGGAAATAATAGACAATCACCAGAGATGACTAAATCAAGGGAATGTCATGGTCAGACTTATGGTCATGGAAAAAAAAACTTTGGCAGTTGAATGGAGGATAAACTGGAATGTGGAGAGTCTTAGGACAGGGAGACAGAGAAAAAATCTTTTATGATAATCTAGGCGAGGACCTACACATAGTGGTTACTGGGTGAGTAGAGAGGAGAAGATACTTGTGATAGATCTATGTCTATTAATATGTCATTTATATGTGTTCTCTCTCTCTCTCTCTCTCTCTCTCTCTCTCTCCCTCCCTCCATCCCTCCCTCCCTCCCCCTCGAAAAACAAACAGGAGACCTGTAAATGTCAGTAAACCTCCCTTCCAGAATCAATATGATGCAACAAAGCATGGATCAATTCTCTGCTGCTTGTGCTCATTTTGGTTTAACAATTAACACCAAGAAAACCCAGGTGCTCCATCAGCCAATACCACACCATCCATAGGGAGAACCATTGGTTACAGCAAATGAAGTTTTGAGTACTGTGGACAAGTTCACTTACCTCAGTGGTATCCTTTCCAAGGAGGTACACATTAGGAAGTTGACACACACACACACACACACACACACACACACACACATTGCCACAGCTAGCTCAGTATTTGGGAGGCTCCAAAAGAAAATGTTAGAGAAAAGAGGTATTAGACTGACTACCAAACTGAAGGTCAACAGAGCCCTTGTGTGAACTCAATGTTGTATTCCTGTGAAACCTGGACTCTCTACCAGTGCCATGTCAGGAAGCTGAATCACTTCCATTTAAATTGTCTTAGGAAGATTCGGAAGATCACCTGGCAGGAGAAGATATCAGACACTGAAGTTCTTACTTGAGCTAAATTGCCTGTTATTCCAATATTACTACAGAGAGTGCAACTATGATGCACTGGATATGTTGTTAAAATGACAGATATATGCTTGCTAAAAAAATTATTTTATGGAGAACTCACACAGGTTCAGTTCTCACAAGGGGGTCAGAAGAAGCCATACTGAGACCTCCTGAAGGTCTCATTGAACAACTTCAGAATTGATTCTACAACATGAGTGACACTGGCACAGGATCATCCAGCATGGCATGCCCTCATAAGAGAGGGTGCTGCACTCTTATGAGAAAGGCAGAATTGAAGCCACTCAAAGGAAACATGACATATGGAGTTTAGAGTACCCATCCCAGGGGTTCACATGGACTATTTGTGCCCAATCTGTGATAGAGCATCCCAAGCTTGTATTGCGTTAATCAATCACAGTTGGACACACTGTAATATGGCCTTCTTCAATAACAAAGGACAAGAACCAACCAACCAACTAACCAACCCACTTCCAAACACATGTCACACAACGGTAAATCAAATCAACTTAACTGAAAGAACAAGACATCCTGGAGAGACAAGATCCAAAATGTGCCAGGAAAGTCAAAACATCAACACCATTTTCTGCATCTTCTCTCAGACCCTAACAGAGACAACTCATGACTCTGAAGTCAAGACTCTTTGGGAATAAGCTGTGCTTCCTGCAGAGTACCCTCAGATATCAGCCTTGCAATCAATCTCTTTTAGAAATTCAGCCTGGCAACTACTGCAACAAATTCCACAGCCATACCTACTGAAGACCCAAGAAAGAAAGTTGTTGAAAATTGCTGCCATCAAAGTCTTTGGCACTGTCAAATGATTCAACAGCAAAAACTAATATGAATTTATCTGAGGAAATGACACTAAATAAAAGGAATCAACACCTGCTTTTGGCATAAGGACTGTGGAACTTTTCCTTTTGACTTGCAGCTGAGACTTGCAATAAATGTGGCTTCCACTCATTAGAATGCAAACTTTTTGAGAACAGGGACTATTTGATGTATATCCCTAGTGTTTAGCACAGCATTTTCCACATAGTTGCTAACTATTTAATATGTGCTTTATTCATTCATTTATATGTATTAAAAGTTAAAATAATGAGACTTGTTGAGAAATTGGTTATGTGAGATGAGTGAAGTGAAGAGTCAAAGATGATACCAACCCTGTAAACTGAGGTGACTTGAAGTATAGCTTGTACCCTAGAGAATAAGAGGGAAGTTGTGAAAAAAGGAGGGGTTTGGAGTACAAGATAACACATCAAGTTTGAGGTGCTTCTATCTAGTCTTAAATGTCCAATAGACAGTTGGCGAGACTAGAGTACAGGCAAGACAACAGGGATGAATATATAGATCTGGGAATAATCTGTAATCAGTTTCCATGGGAACCGATGAGATCAACAAGTTAGTAAAGGAAGAAAAAAGAATGCCAAGGACAGAGCTTTAAGGGACAATGATGGAGATGAAGATTCAGCAACGGTGACTTAGGAGAAACAGTCAAGATAGGACCAAGGCTGTGGTTTTTTGAGGTATACATAATAAAATATGACAAAGGATGAAAGATTTGAGAGTACATGACATTGGAGAGTTGAGCTAGCTCACTAATACGTTGAGATGAGATAGGGAAGAGGGAAGAATGTTGCCAATGCAGCAATGAAGGTCTAAGAAATTACTGAAAGATTAATGTCTCAGGTAGGCCAAAAAAACAGACATAAGTGGTCATAAAACTTAGAGAAAAATGATAAAATATTATGATTGTTCCATGATACATAACAATGAAACATTGCTAAGAAATTATTGTTACCAAACTACTGTTTGATCAAGATATATGTGCTGATGGCATATTTTAATCTTTTTAAAAATATGTGCCTTGTTAGGTCAAACCCTTCTTTGAGCTCACTAAAAGTTATTAAGTCCAAGGACTGGCTCACCCCTGATATCCTTGAATAACACAGCACTCCAGATCTGGAAAAGGTAGCAGCAGGACCCAGAAAATACAAATTGTGACCAAAGAAAATTCCAGGATCCCCTCCAGAAGTGCCTGGCCTTAATAAGTTTTGATTCATGAAGTAAGCCTTGAAGAATTCATAAAGAAAAGAAGATTTCTAGAATTAGGGAGTATTATAATGCCATTGACACCCAAGACATGACCACAGAAGAATATAATAATATCAAAATATCTATAAGCAAACTTCAAAGAAAAATATAGCTTGTCCTCAAGGTAAATTCAAATTTCTGAGATGAATGAAGTGAAAGGAATTTTTGTAAAAGAAATTGTTATAATATCATAGATTAAAATATATTATAAATGACTGATGAAAGAATAAATAGATTAATATTTAATAAATAGGTAAATTATATAAATTAAATGAGAATGATGAAAGAAGGAATTGGAAGTGAGATGAGAAAGCTGTGGAAGGAGAATTAACAGCATATATCATGAGGTAAAAAACATTATCCAAGCAAAACAGTCCTTGAAAATTAAAAGGAACTAAGCAATGATTTCATGAGACAATAAAAAGAATGATTCCATGAGACAGCAAAAAATATCAAAACAAAATCAAAAGACTAAAAAAGTTGAAGAAAATTTGAGGCACAGCCTATTAACAATAGCTGAACTAAAAAAAAACAGATCAAGAAAAGATAATTTAAGAATAAGTTATCTACCTGAAAGCCATTTCAAAAAAAATTTCAAATATTAAATTAATCAATAATTAAGACTACCTAGATCTATTAGAAACAAAAAGTCCTTTGGGACTTCTTCCATTTTCTGACTCTCACTGAGATCTAGCTCCCTTATGTTGATGGTCACCCTGGCACCCCTTTCCAGCACTGGTTGTATTCCTTCATTCCCCCAACTCACTAGTTGAGGTTGAGAATTTGGAATATTCTTTGCTCCCATTGACATAACCTGGTTCTCCTTCTACCCCCCCATCATTAAGCAACTTCTCTGTCTTTGAGGTTCACTCAATCCATATTTATCATCCAATCAAAATTCTGGTAGCTGTTATTTACTAATCTCCAAGACATTCCTCTTCTTTCCTCAGTGCCTGATTCATTGTCTTTCTCTCATCTCCTGCCCTCAAACTTGTGGACTTCAATATACATAATAAAACTCACTGAAATAATAATGGCACAATTCCTCAATTTACTTATTTCTCATGTCCTACTCCCTTATTCTTCCTGGGCTACACACAAAATTGGTTATAATCTTGCTCTTGTCATCATTCACCCATGTTTCACTTCCATGGTTGTGAATTCTGAAATTCCTTTATCTGATCAAAACCTACATTTTCCATCTTTCCCTCTACCTAACAGACCAAACCCAATTCCTTGTCCTCCACATGACATCTAATCCCTTGACCCCTCGATTCTCTTTCATACCATTATCAATGCACTAATTTTGCTCTCCTTTTTCCTTCACATTGAAACCTAGATGAATCAGTTCAACTTCACACATTCCTCTTTCCCCTTTCTCTTGAGTCTCTTGCCCCTATATCATATCTCTTGTATTTCCCTGCCAAGTCTTAGCTTTGGATCATTCCAATACTTTCTGCTTTCATTCCTATATTCACTCTGCTTAAGGAAGAGGGAAAAAGAAATACTTGAAACTGAATTTATGAGGAACTACAAATTTATGTTATAGAACCTCAACTGGGCCTTCACTGATGCTAGGCAATCTTTATACATCTCCTTAATTAACTCAGCATCCCACTCAACAAAGCTGCTCATCTGAACCTTTTCATCCTTCCTTAAATCTCCAATGATTCTCCCTTCCCCAACCCTCTCAAGCTGACAAACTTGTTTATATCTTATCAAAAAGAAACCTTAAGGTCTTTTGAACCTCTTCTCTCTTGCTCATCTCTCATCACCAAGATGGCTTCTCCCGCTTTCTTCTCCTTCAACCCTAACTCATATGAAAAAGTGGACCTTCTCTTGACATCACAAATCCCTCTCCTTGTACAAATGATTCCATTCCACCCAGTCTTCTCCATCAGATTGCCCCCTCTATTATCCCCATTATCTCATTTATCTTCATTCTCTCCTTTCCTACTGGCTGCTTTCCTACTGTCTGTAGACATGCCTGTGCCTCTCTAATCCCTCTTTGTTAAACTTTATTTTTTCAATTATATGTAGAGATAATTTTCAACATTCATTTTTGTAAAGTTTTCTCCCTCATAGCCCTCTCTCTCCCCTCCCTATAATAGCAAGTAATCTGATAAAGGTGATAACTGAACAATCATGTTATACATGTTTTATATTGGTCATGCTGTATAAGAAAAATCAGAGTAAAAAGGGAAAAATCATGAGAAGGGATGGGCAAAAAAATTGAAAAGGCAAGGATAGTGTGCTTTGATCTGCATTCAAATTCCATAGTTCTTTCTCTGGATGTGGATGGCATTTTCCAGCACAGGTCTTTTGGGATTGCCTTTGATTGCTCTTTTGCTGAGAAGAGCTAAGTTCATCATAGTTGATCATCACACAATATTGTTGTTAAGGTGTATAATATTCTGCTAATTCTGTTCCCTTCACTAAGCATCAGTTCATGTAAGTCTTTCCAGATTTTTCTGAAATCTTCCTACTCATTATTTCTTTTTTTTCTTTTTTAAATTAATTTTTATTAAAGATATTATTTGAGTTTTGCAATTCCCCCCCCATCTTACTCCCCCCTCCCCACGGAAAGCATTCTGTCAGTCTTTACTTTGTTTCCATGTTGTACCTTGATCCAAATTGGGTGTGATGAGAGAGAAATTATATCTTTAGAGAAGAGACAAGAATTCTAAAAGGTAACAAGATCAGATAATAAGATATCTGTTTTTTTCTAAATTAAAGGGAATAGTCCTTGAACTTTGTTCAAACTCCACAGCTCCTTAACTGGATACAGATGGCACTCTCCTTTTCAGACAGCCCAAAATTGCTCCTGATTGTTGCACTGATGGAATGAGCAAGTCCTTCAAGGTTGATCATCACTCCCATGTTGCTGTTAGGGTATACAGTGTTTTTCTGGTTCTGCTCATCTCACTCAGCCTCAGTTCGTGCAAATCCCTCCAGGCTTCCCTGAAATCCCGTCCCTCCTGGTTTCTAATAGAACAATAGTGTTCCATCACATACATATACCACAGTGTGCTAAGCCATTCCCCAATTGAAGGACATTTACTTGATTTCCAATTCTTTGCTACCACAAACAGGGCTGCTATATATATTTTTGTACAAGTGATGTTTTTACCCTTTTTCATCATCTCTTCAGGATACAGACCCAGTAGTGGTATTGCTGGATCAAAGGGTATGTACATTTTTATTGCCCTTTGGGCATAGTTCCAAATAGCTCTCCAGAAATGTTGGATGAGTTCACAGCTCCACCAACAGTGTAATAGTGTCCCAGATTTCCTACTCATTATTTCTTAAAGAAAAATAGCACTCCATCACATTCATATGCCACAACTTTTTCAGTCACCCTTCAATTGATGGGCATTCCCTCAATTTCCAATTCTTTGTCACAACATAAAGAGCTGCTCTCAATATTCCTGTACATGTGGATCTTTTCCCCTTTTTATGAGCTCTAGGTGATACATACCTATATACAGTTGTATTGCCCTTTGAGCATTATATCTCTCTATTCTCAAAAAAACTCTTATTTGATCTATCCATAACTGCAAACTGTTATTTCATATCTTTCCTACTTTTTATGGCTAAACTCTTTGATTAGGCCATTTATGAGAGGTGCCTCCAATTTCTTTCCTTTTATTCTCTACAGCATGGTTTCTGGCCTCATCATTCAATTGAAACTGCTCTCTCCAAAGTTACCAACGAACTCTTAATTGCCAAATGTAATGACCTTTTCTCAAGCCTTCTTGACCTTTGACACTGTTGATTACCCTCTTCTCCTAGATACTCTCTCTCATCTGTAAATTTTCTCTTCTGGTCCTATTCCAACTTCCCTGACTGAGCCTTCTCAGTCTCCTTTCCTGGATCTTCATCCAGGTCATGTCTGCTAAGAGTATCTCTTAGAGCTTTGCCTAGACTCTCTTCTTTTCTTCTCAATTCTTTCACTTGGTGTTCTCATCAGCTCTCATGGATTTGATAAAAAATACTTATGGTGATGATTCCAAAATTTACTTATCTAACTCTAATTTTTCTCCTAATTTCATATCCCCAATGATTACATGTGTAAAAATGAATATTCCACAGAGAGCTTAAACTCAGCAAATCTGAAGCTGAACTCATTATCTCCCCCTCCTAAAAACTCCCCTCCCCCATTGCAAACCTTCTATTATTATCGAGGGCACTACCATCTTCCACAGGTCTGAAACTTAAATGTTATGCTTGAGCCCTCATTCTCTATTACCACTCCCCTCCAAAACCAACTACTGCCAAGGTCTACCAATTACACCAGTGGAACACTTTCAATATGCCCCCTTCCCTCCTCTGACATTGCTACTACACTTGTGCAGGTTCTTATCACCTCATTGCTTGGACCACTACAAGAGCCTGCTAGTTAGTCTCCCTGCCACAAATCTCTTTTCCCACTCCAGTTTATCCTCCTCTGCTCAGCTCATAGTGATCTTTCTAAAACTTCGCTGCCATTCCATCTCTCTATCAAGTCCTGGATCAAATATAAAATCTTCAAAGCCCTTCATGACCTATCTTCTACCTTTCCATCCTTCTTTTGCCCTGCTTCCCCCTTCCCTCACATACCGTTCAATCTAATCACAAGTCTCCTTGCTGTTCCTACCAGAAAACACATTATCTCATAACTATGCCTAGATTGCTCTCCCTCTTCATCTCTGTCTCCTGAATTGTCTGACTTCCTTCAAGTCCCAGCCAAAATTTTACCTTCTATATCAGGCTTTCTCCAAATCCACTTAATTCTTTTTCCCTTCCTTTGTTATAGTTTCTAATTGATTCTATATAAAGATTGCTTAACATACATGTTTGTGTATTGTCTTCCCCATTAAGCTGTGAGTTCCCTGATAGCAGGTACTGTCGTTCTTTTATTTGTGTCTCCAGCACTTAAAATGTAGGGAATATAGAGTTCTTGCTAGAATAGGGGATGATTAATGAATGTTCACTGACTGATTGACAAACTATTTTATCCAACCATATGTCAATAAAACTGATAATTTAAATGAAACGAATATTTACAGACTAACAGAACAAGAAAAACTTTAAATATCCCAGTCTCAGAAAAAGAAAACAAATAAGCTACAAATGAACAGCAAAAGGAATAAAAAGGACTAGATGGATTTGCAAGCAAATTCTATCAATCATACAAAAAACAAATAATTCCAAACTCTTTGTCAAAGAAGGAATCCTACCAAGTTCATTCTATTGATAATTAAATGATGGAGAATCAAAACTGAGAAAGAAGATCATAATTAATATCCCTGATGAATATTTTTGCTAAATGTCAAATAAAACATTAACCAAGTAGCTAGAGTAGCATATCAAAAGATTATAAACTATGACCAGATTGGATTTTTACTAGAAAGAGAGAGTTGCTTCAATATTAGGAAAACTATCAGCATAATAATAGGTCATATTAATAAGAAAAAAAGTTTTCATGCTCATATCAGTAAATTCAGAAAAGATTTTGGCAAAGGAGAATACCAATTGCTTATAGCAACACCATAGAAAACAAAGAAATAAACTGACCTTTTCTATAGTAAGTAGTACCATAGCACGAGAGGCACAATAAAGAAATTACCTTTCAGATTTATGGATCAGGGAGGAATTCAGAACCAAAAAAAGGGAGAGAAGAGATAAAAGAAAATAAAATGAATGATTCAGATGATCTAAAAATTAAGTTTTTTTCCCCACAAACAAAACCAATACAATTAGGATTAAAAGGGAAATAGTTAACGGTGAAAGAACAATATTTCTAGTGATTTACAAGTATAGAAATCCAAACTATCAATCACCATATGAAAAAGTGCTCCAAATTACTAATAATTTCAGAAGTGCAAATTAAAGCAATTCTGATATTGTGCTTTACACCCATTAGATTGATCAAATTGGCAAAAAAAGGAAAATGACAAATGTTGGAGGGGCTATGGGAAAAATAGACCCATTAATACACCATTAGTAGATCTATGAATCATTATAGTCATCCTGTAAAGCAATTTGGAACTATGCCACCAAATTTACTAAGCTGTGTGGACTCTTTGGGGCATCGATGCTAGGCTTATACCCCAAAGGGAGCAAAGTACAAAGAAAGATGTTTATAGCAGCTCTTTTTGTAGTGACAAAGAATTAGGAACTAAGAATGCCCAGCAACTGGGGAATGGCTACAATAAGTGTGGAATATGAATATAATGGAATTCTATTTTCCTTTAATAAAAGATGAAAGAGACAGATTCATAGAAACCTGGGAAAACTTGTATGAGTGAAAGGAGCAGAGCCTGGAGAACAATGCACACAATAACAACAACATTGCAAAGATAAGCAACTTTGAAGAACTCAAGCACTCCAATTAAGGCAATGATCAACCACAATTCTAAAGGACATATGATGAAGAATGCCACCTTCTCTTCTGACAAAGAGATGATGATCTAAATATGCAGAAAGAGGCAAACAATTTTGAATATGACCAAAGTGAGAATTTATATCATTTGACAATGTTTATAAGGTTTTGTTTTTGCTTTTTTTTAGTTTTTGGAAGGCAATGGAGTTAAGTGGCTTGCCCAAGGCCACACAGCTAGATTATTATTATGTGTCTGAGGCCAGATTTGAACTCAGGTACTTCTAACTCCAGGGCCAGTGCTCCATCTGCTGCACCACTTAGCTGCCCCCTTTGCTTTTGTTTTTTGATGGAAGGAAGAGAGGGAGAGACAATAAAATGCTCATCATTTGAAAAAGAAACGAAAGAATAAAACTGGAAGCAAAAGAAATCATGCTAGTTTGATACTAATTTTAATCTGTTTTACTCCTAGATTCATTTTTAAATATTCTTGCAATAATCTGATTACTTTTTACTGCCTTGATTTTCCATCACCACTCTTCATTGTTTTAGGAAGTGATGTTGCTCATAATTTCCATTATCCTGCTCTGTAAGAGGTTACAAAATAGTTTATATTTTGACTAGTGTGGATTTGAGCTATTATGTCCCTCTGCTAGCTGACTAAGATGATTTCTAGGTTCTTTCTACCTCTGCATTATAGTGATTGCTTCATATCAGTTAAAAATTTCTGGGAAATGGTATTAGTCCATGTTTTTGTCTTTTGTTGTGATCCATTTTCCTTTATTTTTTGAAGCAATAGGTAGCACAAATAAGGTCAATTTGCAACTCTTTAATTTAATGATTTCTTTTATGACTTTTCCCCAAACTTTCACTAACAAGTCAATAGAATGGCAACAAAAAGACAAATGACTTGGAGATTACTTTCATATTGGTAATAGTTTTTTCCCATTATAAGATAAGGTATAGTCCATTTTAATTTTTTAAATTTTGTCCGTCCTTTGTCAAATGTACTGCCTTATGACTTTAAGATATGGGATTTCTAAGTTTTCTACCAAACTTTGGCGCATGATTTTCCTATTTCTAAACCATATTACTCCCATCTTCCCTTGAGTCTACATTTTCTTTGAAGTCACTGAATGTAATGATATATGTTGACTTAGTTCAGAGGATCTTATCAAGTTATTCATAGAATTTCTCGATTTCTTCATCCTCTGCTACACACACACCAGTGCAAGGTGACCAAGTATCCCATGAAATGATGTTTCATGTTGCTTCAGTAGTTAGGAATGTTGAATACAAAAACAGATGTCCCTCACCCTTTCTGTGCAAATACCTCTCTTGGGCAACAGAAAAGAAGACAGCTAGGAACAAGACAGAATTTTAAGAATCTTTGACATGGGAGGGATCTTGACAAAAATATTCCATTGTCATCATGCAAGTGAAATATTGAAATCAAGTGAGATATTCCAAGGCACTCCAGAGGTCAAGACCCTACAAAGATTCTACAGTTTACTTTAACTTCCTGTTCCAGTCATTGAAAAGTTGAAAGTCAAAAGGTTCTTTCTTTTGTCTAAATTTTTCCTACTTTGGTCTAAGCCCATTTTTCTTCTCTTTTTTAGTCACAGATTTAATTCTAGTCCCCTCCAACAGAGTGGAAAAATCTCTATAAACTGGTGGAAAGGACCAGGAATTATGCTCCTGTTTTATACCAGCCATGTTCAACCAGACTTTCCTCATACAGTTAGATTTGAGATTCATGTTTTGATATGTGACAGTCCCAAATGAAATACTGGACCATAATTTTTAAATATCTTAGCAGATGCTCAGAGCATCATAAAAGCCAACAAATGCTGAAATGGTAGTTTTGAATTCTGAAAAGGCAGACAAGCATGAAAGGTCAAGATATAGGGACAGGAGACTAAAGTGAGGAGATGAAAACCAGGAATCTGCATAGAGCCTGCATAGAAGAATAGAAAATAAAAACAAATCTGAATGGACTAACAGACCAGGAATTCATATTCAAGTATCAGAAAACAGGTACCAAGGCATTCTGAAGGTCTTGGAAACTGACTAGTTGCTTGGTGGGAAGGGGAAGGAAGAAAATAAACATTTACTAAGTACCAATTAAGTGCCAGGTACTATACTTTTTTTTCCCAAGTATTATGTCATTTGATTATGTGTTTTCCAAATAGTATGTCATTTGATCCTCACAACTCTAAGAGGTGTTTTTTACAGTTGAGAAAACTGGGTAAGGGTTAAGTGACTTGCCCAGGGTCACACAGCTAGTAAGTAATTGAGACTAGATTTGATTTCAGCTCTTCCTGACTTCAGACCCAGCACTCTATTCATTGTGCCACCTAACTACCTGAATTCATCAAGGGGCAAGGAAGGAGCAAATCATCACTTGGGCATTTAATTATTACTCAATATGTGCTAAGCACTGGGGAGACAAATACAAACATGTCAGATGGGCCTTGTCCCCAAGGAAGTGTAAGGGAAGATGATATGTATGTGGGAAGGGATGGTAAATGGAGCCATAGGGCAATTGATTAACAATTGCATTCCAGGAATGGCTGTTGCTTGTCTTTCATTTTTGAAGGGAATCAGTGGCATTACAGGGTGATGTTTTCAATTGTACATGAATTGAATTTAAGTGAAGCAGTGGTGTACAAAGTTGTCAACTTCACTCTCTCTTAAAGAGCAATCAAAGTCCAGTGACAGGACAATAGTTAAGATGAGTGGCAATGACTTGAAATGCAGCAGATGACCCTAGCATCATTTTGATGTCTGACCAGGTCCTAAGCACTTAACAGAGCCTAATTTGGCTGCCTTTGTGGCCAATGGAACAAATTATTCTCATCCATCCATTCCATCAGAAGAACTTTTCACTTCTTTAGAGCAGACATCCCCCAACTCACTGATAGATTTGAGATATGTTAGCTACCCTTAACCAGTTATGGCTTGATGGGGTATGGATACTCCTCATGCTATGCTTCTTGGAGCCACAAGTGAGATTTGGGTGAGAGGTAGATACCAAAGGTAGGTAAGCAGCCCTAAAAAGGACTCAGCCCTGGAAAGGAGTCAGTAAGTCCTCTCATCAGAAGTCTTAGTTTCCCCTGAACATCCCATATACTCCTAGAGGTATGGTAATGTTCATTTGACTATGATTTCATTGTGTGGTGGGGAAGGAAGGATATAGAACTGGTGCCATGGCAGGAAGATGACCAGCTTACAGCGTAAAAGCTCTGGTCAGGCTAGAAATGGTTAAATCTCACAAATAAGAGACCTGGGGCCCCAAGGAAGGGGTAGTCTAGAACCAATTATTTTCTAAGACACCCAGTCTCCTCAAGAAGCAGACACTAATTGGTCACCAGAGTTCATAATGATTGTCCACCTGGAGAGTCAGTAATGAGTAACCAAGCAAATTCACTTCTAAAAGTCCAAGGATCAGCATCAGGAGAGAAGACGAAGGTAAGAGACCTTGAAAATCATAATACTGACCTGAAAATTCATTGCCCCAAATGCAAATACTTTTCTACTCAAAAATTCCTCCCTATTGGCTGGCATTCCAAGATTCCATCATCTGGAACTACTGGAAAGCTTCTCTAATATACTTCTCTAACCTTCATGTAGTATAGGATCCAGCTAAACTAAATAACTTTCTGCCTTCCCCTATCATTTCTACCCTCTCTGTCCAAATGGGTCCTAAATCTTTTATCTCGGTGTTTGTGCCCCCACTATGAGTAGAATGATCTAAACTTTTCTAGTCCTATACTCTCTCAGTTCCACTCTATTAAATTCTTATTTTTTCCAAACACATTTAAAAATATCTAACAATCCAATCTATGCCAGGAGAGTTTCCAAAACCCTTACATTTGATTCACCTTTTCTAAAATCTTGATTTCATTTCCAAATTTTTTCATTCCCCCAAACTCCCCCATCCATCCATTGAGAAGGCAAGAAATGTAAAACTCATTACAAATATGAAGCCAGGCAAAACAAATGTCCCTATTAGCCATGTTCTCATTTTTTAAAATGAGAAATAGAAATAAAGAAAAATGGATGCTTCAATCTAAAGTCTCAGTTCATGAGTTTTCTATCTTAGGGTAGATAGCATTTTTCATTATGAGTCCTTTAGAACTATGGTGGCTTATTGTATTGATTACAGTTACTAAGTTTTTCTTAATTGACTATTTTTATGATCCTGCTATTACTGTGTACTTTGTTGTCCTGGTTCTGTTCACTTCACTTTGCATCAGTCCATACAAGTCTTTATGGAACCATCCCCTTCTTAATTCCTACAATAGTTTTGTTGTAAAAGTAAACAAAACCTCCATCCCCCCACAAAGATAGAGACATCTCAAGAAAAATAAAATGAGGGGGGAAAAGTATAATTCAGTTTGTTTTCAGATACCACCTTTCTTAATTTCTTTTTTTTACTTTAAATTTATTCATTTATTTTGAATATCACAATTTCCCCTAATCTTGCTTCCCCCCAACCCCCACAGAATTCAGTCTGTTAGGCTTTACCCTTCTTAATTTCTTATAGCAAAATAGTATTCCATTACATTCATATTCCATAAATTGTTCAGCCATTCTTCTTGGTTTCCAATTCATTGCCACCATAAAAAGAGTTGCCATAAACATTTTTGTACATATGGGTCCTTTCCACTTTTATTTGATCTCTAGGGTATAGACCTAGTAGCAGTATTGCTAGGTCAAAAAGTATGTGTACTGCCAACCTACTGAATTTCTTAGTCGATCCTGAGTGACTACTTCTGATATCTCCTCCATCTCCCTGAATGTAACAATCTTTCCCTGACCCTTTCCACATAGTATGTTGTAGCTGTTAAAAAATGTATGCATAAAACCCCCCAAATATTCATTAAGCCCTGGAGATGCAAAGAGAAATGGTACATACAGCACAAACTCAATGCAACTTAACCTTTGGGGGAAGGCCACCAGCAGCTGTCAGGGGAAGGGGGAAACACCAAAATGGACCTCCTCTAGATGGCAGCACTTGAGCTGAATCTTGCAAGAAACCAGGGATTCCAAGAGGCAGAGGTAGAGGGACAGTACCCCGAGCAGAAGGGACAGTTAGAGTACATGATCCAGTTGTTTATGATTGCACCTTATTTCCCCAGGTGACAGTAAAATTACCTCCTTTTTGCATTATTTCACCCCAAAGACTTTTTAATGCCAAGGTTGTACCAAAAACAAAACCTTTAGGTCAGGATTTATATGAATCATTTCCTTCATTGATTCTTAAATCTATATAGAAGTATCATGGCCTGGAAATGGGCAAATTCATCTCATTATCTTGAACATGGCTCAAATCTAGAAAGCCAATGCCACAGCTCAACTGGAATGTTTGTCAGGCAAAATCCAACTCTATGTTACTTCACCTGTATGCTCAGCATCCTTGAGTCTATGACACTGTAAGTTTCTCAAGGGTAAGGATGAAGTCGAGTCAAATTTCTTTCATTCTCTAGTAGCCAGCCTAATGTCCTGCACATGGTAGGCACTTAATGATTATTTGTTGAATGAAGTAAATGAAGACATTTTTTAAGTCATATGAACAGAAAGGCAGTACCAGATAGTAAATAGGGTGCTGAACCTGAGGTCAGAAGACCTAGGTTCAAATCCTGATGACATTTATCATCTGTGAGATCATGGGCAAGTCTCTTAACCCTTCTGCTTCAAGCAATTCTCTGAGGCTTTAACTTAAAGTTGGATTATGATCTGCCTTTAGAGCAGGAATTCCCACAACACATATTGACATAAGCTGTAACGTTTTAGCCTTTTGGCCCAAGATATTGTTATGGAAGAGGAAAAGAATGAAAATGTGAAGAGGCCTAGTTTAGAGATGCTCTTCTCCACAGGCCTGAATTTTGATATGAAGTCACTATTCAAATGGGATTTAGTTGAACCCTAGCTCTCTTGACTTATAGGGAAATTGAGAGTAAAAAAACTAGGTAATATGATTTAAATTTTCCCTGACCTTTTACTCCCATGAACCTTTAAAATGTGATCTCCAATATTAACCTTCTATGGGTGGGGCTGGTTTTCTATATTTCCATGTGTTTTTTTGAAATAATGAGCTGAGTTTGCTTATTTCCAGTCCATCATGTATCCACCTGGAAATGAGCCAATGAAGGTAATGTTTCACACAAGTCCAAAGTTACTTTTGTTTCTTTTGGATCATTATGCTTAAAAAGTAAATAATTCATGGATTTCTGGAAAAGGGGAAGGACATAATTTTGGTTTTGGTTATAGTTTGACTTTTGGCCTTGGATGAGTCTATGTGACAAAAAGCAATATGTAGAAGTAGAATTCCCTAGTGGACACAGGTGGTGGGGATGTGGAGAGGTGCTTAGTTCTGGAATGGATTCTGGCCTATATACTATTTTGTCAGGGTTTTTGAAGCCAAACATATGTCCCTAGGGTGGGAAGGAGAGGTCAGGAGTTGGGGGGGAATCTTCTGATTGGCTCTTAGTGAGTCACTCCAAAGGCAGCCCCTTCTTTGCTTTAATCCCCTCCCTCGTTCCCCATAAAGTCACTATACAGAAAGCATTTGAAGGCAAACAATAGAATATAGCTGAGAATGCTGATCTCATGTACACATACACATCTTTCCAGATGTTTTGATAAAAACAACATTTCTTAAAGTATAGTCAATACAATCTCTGGATTTTGTCATCCTTCAAACATAATAATAAATGTATGACTTCAAGTTTACCTCCTCACTGAATTCTTTACCCAACTTTTCCCAGAACAAACCTCCCGCAATCTATGGAAAGTTGTATGTAGATAATGCTTGTGTTGCCATGATATCAGACCATGTCACAAATGGAAGGGACTTCAGAGGTCATGTGTTCCAGTTTCTTTATTTGATAGAGGAGAGCACCGAGCCCCAGTCTGGAGAAGGGATTTGTCCAAAGGCACACAAATAATAGAAAAATAAAGACTGAATGCCTACTAATGGGATGTGCTGAAGTAAGGATTCCTTTTCAGGTGTGGGTTGGACTGCGTTAGCAACTGAGATCCCTTCCAACCCTAAATTAGATTATTCTATGAAATAGCTGAGCTAGGATTTGATCCAAAGTTATCCGACCTCAAGGTCCAGATTTTCTCACCAGTTTCTACACTGTGCTGCCACTGAAATTGGAAGTATTCTAATGCACCATGTCAGTCCTTTGGATTATAGATTTGTCTGCACATGACTAGTAAGTTAATTCAGTCACTGGTCAATTATATCAAAAAACAATCTGGTTAATGTTTTTCACAGAATGGGGAAAAATCAATTGGTGGTTTTGGCATGTGCAAATCTATTGTGGGTCTTCTTTTTAACTATTCAGAATGTCTGCTTATAATGTCTTCTTCACCTTTTGATTATAAACTACTGCAGGATTGAGGTCTTTTCGTTCCCAAACCCAGTCAACCAAAATAGCACTTACTAGAACTCAAGCAAGGGGCCGAATGGTTTTGTCTAGGAGGTCAGTTCCTGCTAACCTTAAACTTCTTGGATTCTCTGGTTTGTTACTGAATGTGGGAAAAAGAAAAGGGAGAGAACTACAATGAGCCAAAACAACACTATCCTGAGCTCTCTTGAGAGAATTTCTATAATCAAACACCCCAAAGAGTGCATGTTGAACAGATTCTTCTAGATATCCTGCCTATCTCTTTAAATATATGATTTGCCCTTTGGAGAAGCAAGAGACCCAATCTATTCCAGAATCATTTAATAAAATGAATGCCAAAAAAGTTATATAAAAGTTATTTATCATCTCAAGTCACATTGTAAAGGTAGAGCGGAGTTGAACATTTTTTCTCTTTAGATAAATAGTGAACAATCTGATTAGAAAGATCTGTTAGACTAAAATATAGTATATATTCCATGACATTTGATTAAACATGAATCTCTTGCCTGTGTACTGTGGGCTCAATGAATCTATCTTCCATAGAAATTCATTCATTCATTCATAAATGGAACCCCACAAAAACCCAAGTTGGCACCAAGAATTAACTGAGACATCATCTGGATAATGTATTCACTCACACAGAAAATGAAGACAGAGACAAGACGAATAACCTATCTCCCAACTCAATTTATTATCCCCACTGATTTGGCAATGAAATGACAATTGTCAGAGATATTCACTTTTCCCTGAAGTTTCTCATATAGGAATGGGAGACTGCTATTCACTCCATATAGAAGGATTGTTTGCTTTTGAGGAGTTGGCAAAAGATGAAAAGCTTGGCTCAGATGCAATGGGAAAAAGGACTATTAGCAGGAAGAGCAGGAAGGCATCACCCATGGTCCATACCAAGGCAGGGTACCAGTTTCTTCCCATCTATGGGACTGCCTGTAGTCAGCAAGTTGAAGAAAAGAGAATCAGGGTTTTACTCCTGATGTTTGAAGTGAGCTTCAGGACAATGAGGCAGAACATTATGTGATGGAATAGGATGACAGAGAAAGAATCTGATGGGATCTTTGCTCAGTAGAGCAGTACAGCTTCAGGAATTGTGAGTTCCTCAGGAATGTTTGCTCTATATCTGTGGGTGAGTTCACCCTGTGAAGTGAATGCTTTAGGAGAGAATCTGGGTACCAAACAGTGCTGTGGGAGATCTTGAGTATGGAGAAACACTGAATGGACTCGACTATAATAGATTCACATCACAAGGTCAGTAAAGAATATAGCCTTGATAGCATCACTTTCTAAGATTTTCCAGTTTTCCTAAAGCCTGTCAGTCGCAGAGGTCAGGAGACTTCAAAGTCAGATGCTATGTATTCTTCATGGGAGGGTCCTTAAAAAAATTCAAAGCTACAAATAACATTGGAGACCATCTAGTAAAAACCCCTCATTTTTTTTTTCAGAAAAAGAAGCCAAGGCTGAGAGCAGGGGAAAAGTTACCCATGGAACACTTCCAGAGTGGAACCATAAGAATGGATGAGGGGGATACACTACATACTATTTGTTTAGTACTTATTGGACACAGTATATCAAACAGGTAGATCGACAGATGAGTGTGGTTTGGCAATATCTTTGTTAATAAATAAGCAATCCCTGTTACAATGCATTTTGGGAATTTTTTTTTTTTTGCCAATTGCTCCTTTTATAATAATATTCCAATGGAACTAACAGCTCCCCTATATGGTGGTTCTTCCCAACAAAATGTCTTGTGGAACAAATTAGTGATGCTAGGAGGGGTTTGGCTAAGCAGCCAGGATCAACTTGGTTGCATAATAAAATACTTTTCTTACTTCCTAATATCCCCCCCTGGAATAATTATGGAAGTTCTGCAGGATGAATTATGTCAGCTGAAAGTCACAGTAGACCTCCAAAGTAAGGCTGATAGAAGTAGATAAAAAAAAGGACACTTGAATTCAGAGGAGGTAGCTGGGGAAGTAGAATTGAGAGTGTCCTGCACTGTATTCCAGGCCCTTCTACTTAGTCCGTGTCTCCTTGGGCAAGTCCTTTCCTTGGGCCTCAGTTTCTCCATCTGAAAAAGGAGATTTATAATAGTAGCTCTATGTTTTTCACAGAAATTTTATATAGAAAAGCCTAGCAAAATATTATATAACCTTGAACTATTATCATTATTATAGAGAATGACAACCCCTAAAAAAACTACTTTTATCTATAGGGTTTTATGGCATTAAAAACATTTTGGGGGTGCTTTCATTATATGATTATTTTCTGGTTTTCATTGATTTTCTCTCTCCCTCCTCCTCCCTCAACTCTGAGACTCCTTTTCCAGTGAAATTATACATTGATACCTTTGTAGATGAATTAGAAAAGGAAGGCTTCACTCTGGAATTCATTGGTTCTTCTCTGCCTTTAATATGTAAGGTCAAATTTCCTTCCAGAGATCTAAGATGAATAGCACTAAACCTTCTCTATCAGGTTTTGGCAAAAATGAACCCTGGACTTTGTCTCAGAAGGACCAGGTCGCATTCCAGCTTCTACCATACTTCTAAACTGCAGTCTTGGGCAAATGACATTCTATCTCTGAGTCTCCATTTCCTGATCTGTGAAATATGAATGATTGTATACAATGATGCAATCTGCATTTAACTTCTTATTATCTACCAGACACTGTGTGCACCCAAACATGAGATGGAGACAGAGAGAAGATGAATGAATGACCCATTCCCAACCCAGTTTGTTCATTATCACCACTGATTTGAGGAATGGAAAATCTATGAAAGGTGACATTTCCCGAATATGTCTAAACATGGGAATGGGATGCTAGGGGTACAAAGAAATAAAAATACTATGGTCATTGTTCTAAAGGAGCTTATATTATTTCGGGGGAAATAAGATGTATTTTCATAAACTGAGTAGTGGTTTTAGAGGAGAAGGCATTTATTTGTCTGAGGGAAGAAAACTAGTGCCTATGACTGTCTTCTGTTTTTTCCCCTTTCTCCATCTACTCTCCCCTTTCTCTGTCTTCCCTCCTCCCTCTTCCCTTGCCCCCCAGCTCTTGGAAGGGGAGAGGGGGTGAGGTATGACTTTCTCTTCAGTCAATTAACTCACTCTACCCCTGGGAAGGACATGGTTCTTTAAATGAGCTAGGGGAGAAAAACTGGGAGGGAAATATGCCTGAGGCCACTGTCTGACAGGGCTTATTTCCCCAATCACTTACCAAACTTTCAACCACCAGAAAAATTACTCAGGACAGTCAGGATTTATTTATTCACCTATGTTTTGGGAGAACTATAATGATATGTATAAATAGAATCTCTTTTGTTCAGCTGGAGCCCTCAATGGATATTCCCAGTGATTAAACAGAGAATCTATACCTCTCTCTTCCTTTGTACATCTGGCCACCTATAGCCTTCCTCTCACCAGCATTAAGTCCCCCAGAGACTCATACAAACAATGAACTATATCTTAGAGCAACCATTTTCTTTTGCAAATACATGCCAAGTACAGGAAAAGAACACACTTTAAAAACCAGAAATGGGAAATATATAGGCTCAGGATGAGAACCATAGTAAGATAAGGGACGGGGAACAAGGAGAATCATCAGTTTTATTCTTCCTAAATAGGTAGAGCTACAGCCATTCTGCATCATTCTCTGTGTATTTTCTACATAATTCAGTTATTTTCCTCAGCATCTGCCTCCTGGTTAGGAAACAATGCTGGGAAGCCACTCTTGCATTCTCTCTCCTTCAAACAAGGTTGCACTATTGTTGAACCTGCTTGGCTGAGGTTGGGATTGGTCCCAGTGACTTCCTCCTCATTTCACCTGCTATGATGATATTGATGATGATGATGATGATGATTTGTCCTTCCTCTCAAAGAAGACCATGACATCTGGGAGATGGTACCATGACAAGCATATGAACTGGATTTGAGTGCAGGGGGGAGGGCTGTGCTAAGTCACCAGTTTCACTTTCTCCTCCAGAACTATCTGAGTCCAGTGGCCAGATCTGAATCAGGATGACTGGAGATGGCTCTTGTTGCAAGGCAAGCAGGAAAAAGTGATTTTTCCAAGGTCACACAGCTAATAAGTGTCATTTGAGGTCAAATTTGAACTCAGATCCTCCTGACTCCAAGGCTGGTGCTCTGTCTACTGTACCACCTAGCTGCCCTATCAGCTGCTATACAGGAGATGTCACTTACTCTCCTCCTGCAACATGACCTGCTCACTCTTTGCTTCTTGTAAGATTTCAGCTCTCCCTTGTTTGGGGAAGATGCTCCCTTTCAGAAACAGTCCTAGTCTCGAAATTCTTTAGATCATAATGCACTGAGAATTTTTGTCCTATCTTTCAGACATTTATTTCACCTGCACTTTAATTCCTGGATTTAAAGGTTACTCAAGAAGTATATACAATAGAGTGCAAAGTAACTTAGGGGAAAGAATACTAGAAGGTAGGGGGATCATGAAAGGCCTCATAGAAAAGGTGGCATTTGAGCTCAGTTTTTTTCTTTGTTTTGTTTTTGTAGAGCATTAAGGTAAAATGACTTAACTAAGGTCATACAGCTAGTAAGAATCAAGTGTCCGAGGTCACATTTGAACTCAAGTCCTCCAGATTCCATGTCCAGTGCTCTATTTACTACAGTGCCATCTAACTGCCACATTGAGTTCAACTTTCAATGGAGTCAGGTCTAGAGACAACATATTCTAGGCATGGGGATGAAGCACAGAGAAGGGAGATTGAAATGTCAAAGTGAGCAGCTGGTATTTGTTCTCTTAGACAATTAGGAGTCACTGGAGTTTTGTGAACATGGGAGAGATGATCAGACCTGCACGTTAGACATATTGCCTTGGCTACTGTGTGGAGGATGGATTGAAGAATAGAGAATTGAGTCAGGGAAAACAAGAAGATGGTTATCACAATACTCTAGACAAGAAGTGATGAGGGCCAGAATTAGGGCGGCAGTCATGTAAGGGAAGAAAAAAAGGAATGGTGATGTGATATGTTGGGGATGTAGAATCAATAATCCTTATTCATTGAGTGGATTAGGAGAGACAGGGCAGTGGTTAGGGAGAGGGAAAAGTCTAGGTTGATTTCAAATTTGTGAACTTGGGTGACTAAAAAAAATAATGATGATGCCTTCAACAGAAATGGGGGGAGAAATGGAATTTGTTTTGGATATGTTGTGTTTGAGATGTTGACAGGCCTTCTGGTGGGATTTGTCAAATAACACAATAGAGAATATGGAAGAAAGACTAAAGCTGGATATAAAGTGTTGGACTAATCTATATAAAAAAAGATATTCGAACCAAGGTAAACCGATAAGATCACTAAGATAATGTTGTGAAAATAAAGAGGACCCAGTATACATGGCATGGTATCCAATTCTCTAACAATTTTGGTCACCTTCTTCTTGCTGGTTATCAGTGTCCCCCCCCGCCTAAAATATGGTACCCACAACTGAATCTAGTACTCTAGGTGTGATATGACCATAACAGCGACTATCACCTTTCTACTACTTAAGCCAGTCCAAGGTTGAATTCTCCTGGCTGCCATATTCCACTGCCGACACATATGGAACTTGCAGCCTATCATAACTTTCAGACATTTTTTCATATGAACAACTGTCTAACCATGACTTCCCTCACATACTGAAGTTATGAAGTGAGTTTTTTTAATGCAGAGACTTGAACACATAGTCCTTATTTCAATTCTCCAAAGATTATTCACACTTAGTCCTTATTTCAATACTTCAAAGATTATTATATGTTCTTTTTACTGTAATTCCATAAGACCCAGGAATTTCCTGCCATAGTCACTCCCTATCGAACAAGTGAATGCTCAAGAGTAATTGCTAGGAAAGTGTGTGTGTGCGCACATTATCTCTAGGAATAATATAATGGTCCCTCAGGATGATGTGGTCCCCTCCTTTGATGTTTTATGAAGTTTATATTAAACTAAAAGTCAGGACTATAATAATAACTTAGAGCCTCCAGTTAGGAAATTACTACCATTTAGGTGGGTCTCTGCCCTATTTAAATTAAGGTTTATGTCTAGTTAATCCATACTGTCTTTATGGCTGTGGCAAAAATCAAAGATACCAAAAGAAGTTTTATTTAAAAACTAAGCAAAGTGTGCAATAGTGTCTGTTAATGAAGGGGCACTGGGAGGGAAAGTTAAAAAAAGAACAGATCTCTTTCTTAGAACTTTCATCAATCCTTAAAGAGGTAACTTCAGTTTGAGACATCTTTTCCCATATGACGGGAGGGGTCAATGGTACTCTTTAACATTCTCCTTCTCTGCCATAGTTCAGTTTTCCCTTTACTTTCTCCTCTTTCCTGTTGCCCTTTTGTCACAGATTCTTTCTGACTCAGCTTCTTCCTAGGCAGGGCTGGGGTAGTTGACCCCTTTGTTGCTGCTGCTGCTGCTGTTGCTGTTCAGTTCTGGATGCCCCTGCTGCTTCTTCCTTTCTTTCTCAGGTGGCATATATCCTTTTACAAACTCTTGAACATGACTCAAGTCAGCTTTCCAGCTCAAAGATCACAAAAGTTGATAATAGAAGATCTCTCTCATGTCTGAGAGGAAATCCTTGTCTCTCTGAACCAGAGACTCTACAATTCGATCAGTTTTCAAATCCATGACACTAACAAAATACAGAACATCCACACTTGAGATTTCATCAAAGTGGTGACTTCCACTCCCATTTCAAATGATAAGGATTTATCACTAAATGTAAAGTAATCATATCATAGTATGTAATGTAATGATATAATAGGCTCCCCGAAGTCAGGGCCTGTTTCACCTTGGTTTTGTATTTGCAATACCCAACCCAGTGCTGGCCACACAGTAGGTGAATAACAAATATTTGCTGGTTGATGGGAAACAAATTATAGGAAGTTCCCAGTAATAAAAGTGGGAGCAATGAGTAAGGAAAGGGTTGGATAGAATAAGCTCTTTCTCCTCCCCATTTTGCCCTCCTGTGCTGTGTTCTAAAGCTCCCTTTACCTCTGATGGCTTATGACCCATTCTAGGTCTGTTGTTCTGGGGCTTCACTCTGTCATCCTATATTATCTGTGCTAAGATCTTTTCCACATCGGACATGGTTAAGTCTAAGTTCTAAGACCTGTCCCAGCCTTTAGCATTCTCTACTTCATTTTCAAAGGTCCTTTTCAGTTCTAAAATTCCATGTTCTGTGCTCTAAGCTCTCATTTTAAGTATCTCAGTAAGTACCAGTAATCCTTGGCACTGAAGCCATGCATGAAATCAAAGAAAACAAAATGTACTATAGAAGAGAAGTGGAAATAAGCAATTTAAAACAAAAGAGAAAAATATAAACCCTGACAAATCCATCTTTATTAGTGCCAGAAATCAATCTCCCCCACTTCTCCTCTTCTCTCTCTCTCTCTCTCTCTCTCTCTCTCTCTCTCACACACACACACACACACATACACACACACATATACACACATACTTTAGATGTTATATAAGGGCAAATGACATGTCTCTTCAAATAGTTACATTAAAATATTCTTTTCACGGCTTGCTTGTTGAACAGCTTTGCACAAAAGCTTTTAGATGAACAATGAAAAGCTGAGCTACTGCCCAAATCCCACCAGGGAAATTTATGAAAATGTGACGACTATTTCTGCTTTGTAGGGACCCAAGTCTCAAGTGATTTTTGTCTCTTGCCATTTGCCAATAGGTGTGTCTTTAACCATGACAACACCTACTGAGTTTGCAGTACACTGAAACCCTTAGGTCTTTTTTTCCTTGCATGACTATGAACTCTTGTCTCCACATGCTCCCACCATCCTATGCTTGTGCAGTTGATTTGCATTTTAGCCTCTATGTTCGAATTGACATTTCCTTCAACACTTCAATGGTTATTCAGCTGCTGTGGAACACAACCTACGATCCCTTTCTCATGTTGGTCAGTCCTCATTCATATGCATCCATACACACTCTGATGTACTGCAGACCTTCTTATAGTTCTTTGAATACTTCCTAGAAAGGAGTGTAGAACATAAGCTGTCTAGTTCTTGTCATGTGACCAGTCTATTGTTCTTTGTTCTTATCAAAACAAGCCTTCAATGAGATCTACATTTTTTTCTTAGAATATGCTATCCTTGACAACATACATATAGCAGTTTACTGAAATCCAGTCTCTGATTTCCATTGCTCTCGAGGTCACATGGAATTGTCATTCTTAGCAGATCACAGTGTTCCATAGTCCACTGTCATATAGCTTCATTAGGGAAATTATCTTTAGTATCAATGAGCAACTTCAACACTGCCAAATCCTATCTAACTTATTCTCTTACTTAGTTTTGGATCCAGATCACTGCAAGTCTCAAAGATCTATCCAATATATAGGTACAACTGGACAAACATAAAGAATGGTTCACTCAATTACTCAATTACATGTTGTAACCTAGGCAAATCAGTATTCTTCATCTCCTTTACTTTTGCCATTGTGAATGATAAAGTCAATCTCTTAAATTACAGTGTATCTCAATGTCCTGCAGGATTCCTCACCTCAATGTAATCAGAATGTACAAATTAGAGCATCTGAAAAGTTTCTCCATGAGTAGGGCATACCATTTTTCCTTTTTGGAGACAACTGGCGATAAGTGACTTGCCCAGGGTCACACATCTAGTAGGTGTCTGAGACTGGATTTGAATTCAGACCCTACTGACTCCAGGGCCAGTGTTCTATCCAATGTACTATCTAGCTGCCCCTAGACATCACTCTTCTACTGAACAACAGATGTGTTGGAGGTAAATGCTTGGAGAAGATCAGCTAAAATTGTTTATTTTCTCCAAGCCAAATGATCTTTTGTAAGCAGTAAATAGTAAAATATTATACTCACTATACCTCTTAATCCATTTTGCAATTAATTGCAAAGATGTAGTCTGCTAGAGAAAACCATCTGCAAAAGCCTGCCAGTTTCCTATTCATGTTTTCATCAAGGATATTCTTGTACTTAACCCATTTTCATAAGGATTATATAGAGATGAGAATATCAGCATATGGGCAGAATGTTGCTGATGTCATATTAATCAGCATTTTTGGTAATGATGCTGTTCATTATCTTTTCCATTCTTTAATGATCTCACTTGATTTGAAATGAATATCTTGAAAACCAATGTGTTTCTTCAAAATTCTTCTCCCTTACCACAGATTTTTTTTTAGATATTTGGCCATTGAAGGGTTATAGCATTGGAATTCAAAAGAGAACTTCCCCAAAGGATTAGATTAATTAACACTGAAAGCAATAGGTATTTTATTTGGCACATTTAAGGGAAGGCTATGTGGATTAATTGGTAGAATCCAATGGAGCACTGTGGTAGAAGTAAAGACAAGAAGGAAAAAATAATAGAGCAATGTCCATGCCTCAGACTGTGAAGCCAAAAGTGGATTGGGTAAGGGATATGGAGGGTTATTTCCATGATGTTACCAAAGAGGTTCAGGTATAATAATCTTGAGGGGAGGGGAGGTGCAGGGAAGGAAGAGGAAGTTAATGATGGACCTATAAGACATATTTCCATAACATGCCTTCATATTTCATTACACAATGTTTTTGTAACAACAAAGTATGAGACTCTTAGGTCCAAAATCATTCAATCCATCAGGGAAACTCAGAAAAGCTGAGAAAGATCACTTGATATCACCACCTTCTTTGGATTCTACAGCCCTCCCTATTGAGATAGTTATCAAGTCTACATATAAACCTTATCTCTGTCCTGAACTCTAGTCTTACCAACAGCCTGCTAAGTATTTCTTCCTGAATGTCTCAACAGCATGTCAAATGCAAACATTTCAAAAACAGAACTCATTTTCTGTACCCCCAAATTTCCTATTTCTGTTGAGGGTACTACCATCCTTCCATAAACCCAAGTTTGCACCTTCAGAATCATCTGTGACTCCTCTCTCTCTCTCTCTCTCTCATCACCAATATTCATTCAGTTACCATGTACTGTCTATTTTGCTTCCACATTTAGGACCTATTTTCTCTTCTCTCAACTCACACTATAGCCACCTCCATTCAGGTTCTTATATTACTCCACTAATCTCATAATTGGGCCCTCTGCTTCCAGTCTCTTCCTTCTCCATTCCACCCTTCCATGTGGCTGCCAAAGTGATGTTCTTAAAGACATGCAGCATCCCTATTCAAGTGTAACATCAATGTCTCTCTGATTCAAAGACCAAATGATGATGCCTGTATTTGGCATTGAAAGGCCTTCACAATTTAGCATCAATTACCTCCTCAGAGTTATTACATAATATTCTCCTTCATATATACATATACATGTATGTATATATGTATATAAGTTCCAGCCAAACTGATCCACTTATGGTTCCCTGTACATGATATTCCATCTTATATCTCCATGTTTTTCTTCCTTGATCCCCAGTCTTGGAATCCCTAATTTCTTTCAAGGGTCAGCACAAGTACTATTTCCTAGTGAAAGCTTTGACAGAATACTCTCTACTCTTGTTAATCCTGACCCCTATTCTCAAACTTTCTTTGTCTTTACCAGGGATATATTTTACACTTACTAATCTGTTGCACATGGAGAATATAAGATCTTTGAGGTCAGGGATTATTAATTATTTTTCCTTTATATCCTCACTATTTGTTAATCAACCATACATTTATTAAGTATCTACAGTGTTGCAGGCTCTGTGCAATCCATCCATGCCCTTCCAAACCTTGTGAAAGAAAAATAAAAGAAGGAACATAGACCGTAAGTAATCTGCTTAAATGACATTGTCAAAGTGACTGAAAAGATCTTTCAAATCCCAATTCAAGAAAATTGTCTAAAAATTTAACTGGAAGACCAGATAATCAGATGGCTCAGAGTTTCTCCATGAGAAAATGTCCCTAAGTGTCCATCTTATCTGACAAGAACATATGTTACTCACTACATATAAATCCTGAAGTCATTTGTTAGCATATAATTCACTGGAATCTGCCAGAGTCAACATGGTTGTGTATGTCAACATTTTTGCAAATGCTTCATCTCCTGAGGGTATTGTCTCATTAATATTTGACCATTCTGTTTTTGTCTGACAACACTCCCACTACCTATGTAGATATGACCTTTTGATTAGCATACGACCTTGCTGTCTATCCTCACATATGTTTCTAAGCTTTTTAACACTTAGCAAAGAATTTCCTCATGCACCATCTTATGAGATTTACGCATAAAGTTTATTACTGTAAAGGACAATGTCCTATGTCAAGTCCAAACTAAAGAAGCAACCTCTATCAATGGCAAAGCTCTGGATGCATTATTAGCCAAAGCTGGCATTATGATGACTGCATTGAGCCTCAAAACACCGCAAAGACCTTTTGGTAAAATGCATAATAACATGAATGGGATTGACATAACCATCTAAAGTGGAAAAACAAAGTGGATGAAAATTAATATTGCTCCAGTATACTATTAGAGGACAATTCATAATTAATCCTTCAGTATACTTCTTTTGGACAAGATCTATAGATTGACAATAAGTGGAGCTCAGAAGTAAAGAGAAGGAGAATAGACTGAAAATTATTGTGAGATTATTCACTGCTTTCAATGATCAGCTTTATTCATTACCACAAAACCCCATCTCTTAAATACTAATATTCTCCTAGTAATGTTGTGAATCATGGGACACCACGATCTTGGAAGGATCAAAATTATAAATAATCCAAAGGGCAAAAGAAAGATGTGTGGTGGGCGGAAGCAAGCTGCAGCATTTAATCAACAAGGACTTAAACACATAAAGTAGCATACAAGATATTATCAAAGGAAATAAGACTGCAAAAAGAAATGAGTTAATCCGATAGTGAAAATAAGAGAAAACAGATAATCCAAACAGTACATTAGTAACCTTGAAGCCTTAATACTAAAAAAGCCAGCAGAATTCATGGTGATAAATCCCATAGCTCTTAAGCTGGGAGAGACCCCAGAGGCCATCTAGTCCAATCCCCTTATTTATATATAGAGATGGGAACTGACAAACAAGGAGGGGGAGTGATTTGCCTAAAGTCACACAAAGAAGCATAGACTTAGAACTATTTAGACCAGCCCCTTCATTGTACATCAGGGGAAACTGAGGATCAGAGAAGGTGCCCAAGATCACATCAGTAGTATCAGCAGTGATGATCCAAACACTGGTTCTCTAACTTTCAAAACAATATGATCTTTGATCGATGGGAAAACATAAATCAGGATCATACAATATGAGAGAAATGACAGACCTAGGGCCAGAAGGAACCTCAGACTGAATCTAGTCCAACTCCCTCTTTTCACAGATGAGAAACGTGGCATGATCTGTAATCCTGTATAAATTGGGGGGGGGGGGGGTCAAAGATTTACAGCTGAAAGGATCATGTGACTATCAAAACAGGGATTCTGCTTGATCATGAGCAGCAGGTCAGGGATGTATTCTTTATTCTCATTTATCTAATAGCTCTGAGGCTCAGAGAGTTTAACTGTCTTGTCTGATGTTAGGAAAGAGCAGAGACTGGATTTTAAGTCCATGCATTTTCCACCATACCTACTTCTCAATTGATGTGACTCGCTGCCGGCACACTGAGGATACTATTCTAGGGCAGTTTCTGGTTAACCCTAATGAAAGAACAGAAATTCAACTTTGGGGTCCATTTCCAAGCTAGCCTTTTCCCCACAAACCTGGGCTACATTGCTCCTAATTCTACCTCCTTGACCATTCAGCATTTTTAAAAATCAGGAGTTTTCTGTTCTATGGCACAGGGCATTACCTTGACCTTTGCAGTGTTCCATAATTAGATTGGCTCTGATTCCACTTTTTCTCCTGTTTACAGCATAAGTGGCCTCTGGGAAAGGGGCAGAATGGCCAACTGCTCACAGTCACAAATATTTTAAAGGTCAAAGAAAATAGAACGTTAGAAGTATAGGCTCCACTGACTAGGTTGGCCTCTTTCAGGGAAGACAAAAGGAACCAGGTCTGTGCATTCTCTGCAAGTTCATAAGGGAACCTTGTTCTTGGATGAAATATCATATGCCACTTGAGAAAACACTCTGCTGAATGAAGGCATGACTTAGCCACTTAGACAATATGAAAAGTTCTTCTTACATTCCCCAAAATACTTCATATTTGTTTTCTCAACCTATTCTTGGACATTGGCACAAAAACCAGAAGACTACCAGAAGAAGAAGGAATACAAGGACTACTTTTTAAGACTCATCCATCAAGTGATGCCTTCTTAAAAAAAATTAATTTAGTCATTGTTGAATGATACTTCCAGCTAGATAGGACTGGATGATTTTTATAATCAAAGAATCATATTCTTTGAGGTAAATGTGACCAGTTCTCTACCTAAATATGAGTCCCCTGCTCATCTATACTATGCATAGACATATATATGTGTACATACATGTGTGCATGTATATATGAAAGTATATGCTGACAAGTATATACACATATATACTTATATGTACATAAACGGCGTGCTCATTCACACACATGTGTAAATATACAAAATGTGTTCACATAATCAATGTGTGCATGTGCAGTGTGTTGTATGTATGTGTACACACATACATATGGGTCACCATGTATATGTGTATATTCATGTGTGTCTTTATATGTGTCTGTATATAGAAGTGTGTGGTTATATATATATGTATTTATATGTATCTATATATAAGCATGTGGTCCTATGTGTATTTATATGCATCTGTATATATGTGTGGCTATATGTGTCTGTATATGTGTGGCTATATGTGTGTCTATACATGTGTATATTTGTATATATATATATGTGTGTGTGTGTGTGTTATTCACTACATAACTTAACCAAGCTCATTTACTTTTGGGGAGAAAGGACTCAGATTCCTTGAGAAGCACGTCCTTAGGTTGAATCAAAATCTACCTTTCTAGAAGTTCTCATACATTGGTTCTGCCCTTTAGGGTCTTGTAACATAAATTCTTCATGGAACCTAAGAGTAGAATTCAAGGATCAACAGAATGACTGCTTTGGTTAATGGAATACTGGAATTCATGGAAGATTACCCAAAAAATCCTTGATGATTTCCCTTTTAAAAGAGAAGGAAAAAACCTCATTTTTTCCTCAGTTATATTTCTCTTTATGACTTTTCATGGGACATTTAAGAATCCAAATCCTCATTCCAAATATGAAGGATCAGTGTCCAAAATTAGAGATAAAGATAAAATTAAAAAAAGGTACATTGACCCTAGATTGCTGAAAGTTATGTTAGTTTCTTTTTATATAAATCAAGCTTATTTTCTTTGATGTTGTGCATTTTATCTGTTTTGAGTAACACGTATAAGCTCAGATGGGAACAAGAAACTGTAGACTTGATTTGTATTTGAAATGCGCTGGATATCTAATTAGCCCTAGAAGAAAGGAGCAAATAGCTTCTATATGAGATGGAAAACAGAGCCCAAGGTTGATATGCCCACTAAATGTCTGGAGCAAAGCTATACAAAATTAAGGGATTTGAGTCAGGGTTTAGATGGCAAAACTTTGCCAAGTGAGATTCTGAATAGATTCAATACATTCCAAGTAAAAGGAGTAAACCATATATCTAAAAATGAGCTAAACATGCTATTAAAACTGTTGAAATGAAAGAGAATTATAGGGGCTATTTTTCTCAAAGTGTTGCCACAAATGGTTGTTGTTCAGTTATTTTTCAGTCATGTCCAATTCCTTGTAACCCCATTTGGAGTTTTTTTGACAAAGATACCAGAGTGGTTTGCCATTTCCTTCTTGACCTCATTTACAGCAGAGGAAACTGAAACAAACAGAATTAAGTAATTTGCCCAGGGTCACACAACTAGTAAAGTGTCTGAGGCCACATTTGAACTCAGGTTTTCCTGACGCCAGATCCAGGACTCTAGCTGCTGTGCCACCTAGCTGCCAAATATCTTAGTATTCATATAAATGTACATACTAATCATTTAAATAGCAGATTCATTCAAATATTGTTCACAAGGTTAAAACAAGACATCTTTTTAAAAATATTTTATTTATTTTGAGTTTTACAATTTTTCCCCCATCTCACTCCCCTCCCCCGAACCCCACCCCACAGAAAGCAATTTGCCAGTATTTGCATTGTTTCCATGGTATACATTGATCCAAATTGAGTGTGATGAGATAGAAATCATATCCTTAAAGAAGAAATATAAAGTATTAAGAGATAACAAGATCAGACAATAAAATAGCAGGGTTTTTACCCCCTCAATTACAAGGAATAGTCCTTGATCTTTGTTCAAACTCCACAGTTCTTTCTCTGGATACAGATGGTATTCTCCATCACAGACAGCCCCAAATTGTCCCTCATTGTTGCACTGATGGAATGAGCGAGTCCTTCAAGGTTGAACATCACCCCCGTGTTGCTGTTAGGCTGTAGAGTGTTTTTCTGGTTCTGCTCATCTCACTCAGCATCAGTTCACGCAAATCCCTCCAGGCTTGCCTGAATTCCCGTCCCTTCTGGTTTCTAATAGAACAATAGCGTTCCATGATATACATAGACTGCAGTTTGCCAAGCCATTCCCCAATTGAAGGACATTTACTTGATTTTCAATTCTTTGCCACCAGAAACAGGGCTGCTATGAATATTTTTGTACAAGTGATGTTTTTACCCTTTTTCATCATCTCTTCAGGGTATAGACCCAGTAGTGGTATTGCTAGATCAGAGTATGCACATTTTTGTTGCCCTTTGGACGTAGTTCCAAATTTCTCTCCAGAAACGTTGGATGAATTCACAGCTCCACCAACAAATGTAATAGTGTCCCAGATTTCCCACAATTCCAAGAACAATCATTATCCTTTCTGGTCATATTGGCCAGTCTGAGAGGTGCAAGGTAGTAGCTCAGAGAAGCTTTAATTTGCATTTCTCTGATAAGTAATGATTTAGAGCAATTTTTCATATGACTATGGATTGCTTTGATCTCCTCATCTGTAAATTGCCTTAAAACAAAACCTCTTTAAGGGAAAAATATATAGACCTACAATGAGAAATAGTAATTATTTTAGACTATTCTCAGATTTTATACAGGCTAGATATGTGAAAAATTATATGCTATGTTTTTACCAATATGGAATTTATCCTCAAATATTTATTTTGAAACTTCAATGGATCTGTGATCTCATTTGTGTTTCACTCAGTGAAGACTTAAATCTATTCATGCCTTCTTAATCTGTGTGACTGTTGTCATGATGCTTACATTATTATTTTAATAAAGAGCTTAAATTTTTGTAGAAAAAATATTCCCATGGAATCTTGTTTTTATTCTAGGTTATTCATACCAGAGTCTAATCAGGAAATTTGCATTCTATAACCCAAAGCATTACCAACATAATGGCACCTACTTGAATTACAAGCATCATGATGGAGAATGACTAGCCTTTAGGTCATATACCTGTCTTTAGGTTATATACCTTGCATATTCACCTCTCTGCCAGAGCCAAAAAACATCATAAGAGATAGATAGACCCCTCTTAGTTCTAGAATCATAATAGTAAAATACAACTTGTGAATTGCTGTATTTGTATGGCAGGGGGAAGTTCCAATGTAATAACCAATTTTCAGTTAAGCTCATTTAGAAAAAAAAATCTTGATCCTCTTAAATAAAGACCCATAATAGAAGTTCCATACCCTTTTATGTTATTAAGGTCCTACCAATCACTGAAGTCACCTTTTTATCAAACCTGATTCAACTGATGGCTATAATTCTTGCAGTATTTCAGACATTCAAATAATTGCCTTTTGGTACTTGGAATGTGTATGTGGTGGACAATTATAATGCTTTAAAAGCTATTTGTTTTAGAGGAATCTATTTGACTGTATTTGCAGTGAAAAAAATCTTCATTCATCAGCACAAATGTAAACCAGAGGGGGAAAAAGAACTCTTGGAAAGCATTAACTATCATAAATTGCCCACCCAGCCCAAATGGTACGGTATTTCACTTGGCATTCCTTGATGGGCATATATTATAAACTAAGAATGCCGCAGAGCTATGATTTATAAAGGCTTGCTTAGAACATTACCAAGGAAGAGCAGTGATTGCATTTAGATATCCCAATATGCATACACTAATGGTAAATAACAAATGCATCAAGGCAGTAATAAACCAATAGTATGAACAATCAAATTGTTCCCAGAGAAAAAGGCAGGCTGCTCTTTTCTAGAGGAATTTCTTTCCAAACTCCAGGTGACTAGTTTCTAAAATGTCAGGGTGTTGCGGAAGAATCTGGGTTCTTTTGACTCCTTAGACTTTAAGTCCCTTAAAATAGGGATGGGGTCTGTGATTTCATTAATATATATGGAGATATTCTTGGGGAGGAAACTTACTATTGTAAGTTGGTACTTTCTCTGCAATGTCTAGTCTTACAAGAATCACATTGAGAGGGTAAGAGAATTTTCCAGGGTCACACACTAGTATGTGTGACTTGAACTCAGCCCTTGCTTGCTCCAAGCATGACCATCTACTACTATGTCATGATGATGATGATGATGATAGCGTTTATCCTTCCTTCTCAAGGAGGACCATGACAGATAGTGAGGAGGGGCTGTGCCAAGTCACCAGCCCCACTTTCTCCTCTAGAGCCATCTGGGTCCAGTGACCAGATATAAATCAGGATGACTAGAGATGGTCCTGGATTCGAGGCAATCAGAATTAAGTGACTTGTCCAAGGTCACACAGCGAGTAAGAATTCAGATTTGAACTTCTGTCCTCCTGACTGCAAGGTCACTGCTCTATCCACCATAACACCTAGCTACTCCTCTACTATGCCATACTGCTTCTTAGACCCTTGAATGGGATTAATCTGAAAAGGCTTCCCAGAAGAGAGGGGATGGGTTAGGATGAAAATGTGGTGATTAGGACAGACTAGAAGAAAGGAGGTATAAGGACTGGCATGTCAAGGGCAGGAATGAACAATTCACTCCTGCCTCCCAGTCTCTTAAATGATCCTTTAGCCAATTATATTGTGGGGTGGGGTGACGGGAGAGGGAGAAAACCCGTGATTTCATCTATGTAGGAAACTACCAGTGAGGAAACTGCCTTCATCTGCACAGAACAAAGTGTACCTTATAGTCTGAGAAAGTTGTCTAATGTAATTAGCAGAAACAAATGTTGCATTTGTTTTCTCTTTGGAGGACTCTGGATCGAATTACCCTGTACATCTATGGCATCTCTGATGATCTCTACTTATCTATCTCCTTGATAGAGAATGTAGGAAGTTTGGTTCAACAAGGAGAAGGAATGTTTAAAATAGTATGTACTGAGGGGCAGTTAGGTGATGCAATGGATAGAGCACTGGCCCTGGAGTCAGGAGGACTGGAGTTCAAATCCGACCTCAGAAACTTAATAATTGCCTAGTTGTGTGACCTTGGGCAAGTCACTTCACCCCATTGCCCTAAATAAAAAACAAATTTGAATAGTATGTACTGGATCAGCAAGGTAAGGTTGTACCTGGGGACATGGAGGCATCATGGTCCAAAAGATGGACTTGGGACCAAAAGACCTGGGTTCAAATCCTATGTCTGTTTCTAAACTATCTGTGGGATCCAGGGAAAGTTACTTCCTCTCTTTGGGCTTCAGTTTCCTCCTTTGTAAAAGGAGGGAATTGGCCTGGATGACCTCTGAGGGCCCTCCAGATGTAGGGCCCTGTGACTTACAGGATCTAACTAGCCCCACTGTTGATACCAACATATCCTCTTTAGAATCCTAAAAGGTATTACCTCAGAGCAATTTTCTCATAGTTATATTGCTTTCCAAGATTTGAGGAAAGGAGGAGCAGAAATCAGCTATGGAGCAGGAAAGGAAAAGGGAGAGGGCCATCCGAGATTGGTGCTTCTCACAGAGCTGTTGAACTCTTTAGGAACTCACTCAGGTTTTTCTTGGCAAAGACCCATTTCCTACTCCAGCTTGTTTTACAGATGAGGAAACTGAGGCAAGCAGAGTTAAGTGACTCACCCTGGGCCACACAGCTAGTAAGTATCTGAGTCACATTTGAACCCAGGAAGAGGGGTTTTCCTGACTCTAGGTCCAGGGTTCTATCCACTGCAGCACCACCTAGCTGCTCACAGAGTTAGCAAATCCTAATATAGCAATGTAACACATACCTCTGCTCTACCTCAGCCCCCATCACATACATTTGTGTTTGGGTGGACTCTGATTTTCCCTGTATAGGCTAACCCAACCTCACTTTAACTATGAGAAGATACCATCTAAGTCAATTTTCTGACGCCTATTAGATCCTAAACAAACTGACTCTGGATGGGAAGGTCGCTGCCCTTTAATCTACAGATAAAATTCAGAATTGCAGCAAAAGAGAATAAAAAAATGGCATGCAGACAGAAAAAGGGAAAGGAGAGAGGAGACGGGGGGGAAAAAAGGGGAGGAAAAACAGAGGCACAAAGAAGAGAGATGGAGAAAGGAAAGAAGGAAAAAAAAGAGGGACAGGTTTGACACACTAAACCTCCATTGCTTTTGTCAAGGAACTCACTGAGATATCTGGGACAAATCCCTTTCCCTCCCTGAGCCTCAGTTTCCTCTTTTTTAAAATAAAAAAATTTTCAATTACGCTCTAAAGTCCCTCCCAGATGTGAAGTTCTTTGCTTTGGTTTTTTCCCAGGCAGAACTAACAATTCATATTACAATCTTCATCCAAAGCCTCTTTCCTTCTCAGAATCATTTTCTGTATCCTGGCTCAGATATAGAAAGGAATTGCTAACCTTGCCATATTGATTCTCTCATTGTGTTTTGGGGCCATGCTCCATTGTGATAGATCAAAATTCAAAGAGAAAAATGCTCTGCATCTTTTCAAACCCTCGGCCTTTGTGGAGTTTCCATATTTGATTTTGCAACGTTTCAAGAATATTCTTGCTATTTCTAAAACTAAAAAAAAGGAAAAAATCAGCAGATTTTGGGTAACAGATGTCAGAAATCATTAAGGCCATTAGAAAGTAATTATTTACCAAAACATTATTTTAAAAAGATTTCAATTCAGGAATAATCAGGGCTCTCTGTATTACTCGCTTGTGCCATTAGAAATTTCTTTGAGGCCCATCCACTAGCAAGTTTCCCAGAAGCTTTGCCTGGCCCACTGCAGTTAAGTACTCTACCAGTCCCTCCTTCCAGCTGCATGGGAGAGGCAATGGGGTGACTCAGCTGCTCTCATTCCCCTAAGCTCTCCCAGAGCCCTCTAGACAAGGGTGAAGGGAATGAAATCAGATCTATGTTGAGTAAAGATCACTCCCTTCTCTCCAAATGTGGGGAGATTTCCCTAGAAACCTTACTCAGTTGTTCTTCAATAAAAGAACATGGCCTCCATAGAAAGCTCTAGCTTGGCAGTCAACAGTTTCAATCCTGTCTCTGCTATTCACTCCTTTTGTAACCTTTTACAAGTTCCTCTCCATCTCTGGACCTAAGTTCCCACCACTGTAAAATGAGAGAGTTGAAATAGGTGTTCTTGAGAAGGTCCCTAACTGTCCTAAAGCTCTGGTGTTCTGTCTAATTGCCATAGGTAGGTCATTCAGATTGACTAAGCATACAATTGTAGAGAGATGGGTCAAAGTCAGTCATTATTTTGTCTATCAGATCTATAATTTCACAGTTTTAGTGACCTCTCAGTGAGGGAAATTCATGTGTTAATGCTATTCAGCAACCTATCCTGAAACTAATAGTCTTCCTAAGTTTCCTGGGTACCGATAAGCACTTTGCCCAAGGTCATACAGTCAATATAAGCATCAGGGGCAAGATTCGAGCCCAGGTCAGCTCTCTCTTTGACAAATGAAGAAATTCAAGGCCAAGTTGGTTGATAGATTTAGATCTTGAAGGAACTTGTCTATCCATTTGACTTTCTAGATATGAAGAAACTGAGACCTAGGGAAGTTTTCCTAAGGTTTTTCATAGGATTCGAGATTCAGAGCTGGAAGGTTCATGTAATTGAACATCATCATTTTACAAAAGAGGAAACTCAAACCCAAATAAGTAAAATGATTTGCCCAAGGTCACATGACCAGTATGTGTCAGAGATGGTACCTGCTTTCAGGTCTCCCTGATTCTGAGGTTTTCTTGCCAATAAGCCTCTCAAAAGCAAACAAAAACCCTATTTCTTTCAATTCAACAAAATGATTTTCAAATAGTATATGTTTGGCTGAATTTAAGAAAACTTTGGACAACTAAGTGGTAGAGTAGATAAAGTGCTGAGCCTAGAGCCAAGAAGATTCATTTTCCCAAGTTCAAATCTGGCCTCAAGACACTTACAAGCTCTGTGACCCTGGGCAAGTGACCTCTTTTGCCAGTTTCCTCTTCTGTAAAATGAGCTGGAGAGAGAAATGGTCAATCACTCCAGGCTTCCAAGAAAACGCTAAGTAGGGCACAAAGCGTAGGACATGGCTGAAAATGACTGAATAACAACAACAAAGGAAAACTCAAATGAAGTATTTGCCATTTGTAACAAGTTATTTTACTTTTGTCTAGATATGGGCATCATCTGCTCTGAACAGATAGCTATAACATAGTATTTGGCAATAGGAAGCATTTGTGCCACCTGGGAAGGGAAACATACCCAATACCTGTGTGTTCTCTGAAGCTGGGCTGGCACTGATATGGCAAACGTGGCCCTGGTGCACTAAACTGGCCCACTAGTACAAAACTGTCTTGTGAAAGGTGAGTAATCCATGGGGCAATTACACCAATTTATCATTCCCACTTTGCCAGATGCAAATCCTCTCTCAAAGCAACTCAATACAACTCTAAAAAAGTCAGATTGTGACAGTTGTGTCAAAAGTAACATACCTGCAAGGCCCAACCCAGGAGGCGTTAAGGGTTTTAACCTTGCTTGTGTCCTGGACCTCTTCATTGACTAAAGCTTTGGGATAGGTTTCTTAGAATTGTGGTTTTGGACACAAAATAAAATACATAGGATTACAAAGGAAAGCAAAGATTAATGAAAATCAAAATTCATTTTTTCCCATACAAGTTCATAGACCCTCTTCAATCTATCTTAGGATATCAGGTTAAGATATAGAAAGATTATCCTTGGAAATACAGCTCAGTTTAATTGAGTATTTATTAAGCATTCTTGATATGACAGACGCTAAAGACAGAAGTCCAACTGTCTCCCCCTCAAGGTCTTGCATTCTTTTGGATGGCTATTAGTTATGATTAATAATGATAACCAGGAACTGGGAAGCTGGGTTTCAAGCTCAGTGAGAAACTGCATTCTGAGCCAGCCTCTGAATTTCTTTCTTTTTTTCTTTTTTAGTTTTTGCAAGGCAATGGGGTTAAGTGACTTGCCCAAGGCCACACAGCTAGGTAATTATTGTGTGAGGCTAGATTTGAACTTAGGTACTGCTGACTCCAGGGCCAGTGCTCTAGCCGTTGTGCCACCTAGCTGCCCCTAGCCCCTGAATTTCTACACTGTTCTTTAGAGTTTATAAGACCATTACTGCATCTAACTAATTTAGTTTTTATCTTGTGATATGAGGGATCATGATCCATGCTTGGCTAATCAAATTTCTCTTTTTGATTCTTTCTCATGGGTGGTAGAAGTCTTGTATCACAGATCTGGAACTGAAAGTAACATCCAAGTCCAATCCCCCTATTTTATGCCCAAAGTCACACATAGGATTATAAATGGAGACCTGGAAGGGACCTCAAAGACCTAGAGCTAACCCAAGCCCATCATTTTAGATATAAGGAAATGGAGGCCTAGGAGAAAGAAGGAACCGGCCCAAGGTCACTTGTACTAAATCATAAACTAGAGCAGACCTAAGAGACCATCTAGTCCAACCTCCTCATTTTACAGATGAGGAAACTGATTCTTAGAGAGAGATAGAAACTTAGCTAAGTTGACAGAGGCAGAAAAAATGAGTGACAGAAGTGCCTCAATCCCTGGAGGGTGGGAATAAAAGAGATGAAACAGGTAAAACAGAACATCAGGACTCTGAATCTTAATTGACCCCCCTCCCCCAGTTTGAGTAGCTGGCTAAAGAAGTCAGGGAATCACAGATATAACCACCAGGGCAGCAAAGGATGCTTATCCTTGGTCTAAACCAAATTCACTCTAGTCCAGTGCTGGGGTTTAGCTCCATGTTCATTTGCTTGTCCATTCAGAATCCATTTGCTTATCCAAATTGCCTTTTTTTAGGGTTTTTTTTGCAAGGCAAACGGGGTTAAGTGGCTTGCCCAAGGCCACACAGCTAGGTATCCAAATTGCCTTTTGCCTTCTATTTTAGCTTACCTTTAGAACTTGACTCCAGCTTACAATTCAAAAATTCACTGCCAAACCCATTTCCTTTCAGCTGGGTGATATTCACTAGTGTAGGAGTCACTAGTTTTCTGGGCCTGGCATTCTGCAACAACTTCATCTCATAATTAACAACTCTGGTCCTGGCTCCTGCTCACCAACTTCCATCAACAATCCACAGCAGTTGACTTCCTGGCTTCCCATTTCCTGGTTTGCTTTTGACTTCCTGCTATTTTCCCAAGGTGCTCAGTCTCTGGTTGGTTGTTCTCCCCAATCTATTGCCTGCTGCTTCTCTTTCCAGCTTTCTGTAACCATCCCTTCCAAGATGCCATTCATACCAGGCATGCCACTATCTACCTGGTCTCTCTCAGAAGAGAAGCCTGGAATAGATTTTTGATTTTTCTCATCCTTCGTCTCCCACTGTTTTTGCAAAAATTTTAGCTAGTTTTGGCTAATTCTGTCTCTACAATTCACGTGTGCCCTCTTCTCTACACCAATTGCAATCACCTTAGACCTTTACCATTGACACCTAATTGACCTTTTCACCTCTTGTCTCAGGTGTTACTCCCCTCAATCTTGCTGCCTCAGGTCTTACTGCTTTCAATCATTCTTTTCTAAGCTCAAAGTCCACTTGCAAGTGCTTTTTCCCCTCCCAAAAGGGGCCAGGGTCTCTCTTTGCCTGGTCAAAGACTACTAAGGGCTTTAAACTGTGACATATTCAAATACATCACCTCTTCCAGGGCTCTTACAATGCTCTTCCCCACAATTGGAACTGCTCTCTGGGGAGGGTACAGGGGCATTCAATCTCAATAGCTAGCAAGGCTAGGACCTGGATCCCAGGCTTGGGATAATGCTAAATAGCTGAGACCTCAGGCTTGTTCTCTTGCAGCTGGAAGGGAGGGTCTGATTGCCTACTCCTCCCACAATTCTTGAGTCAAGGTTCACTTCAAGGGCCAACTTAAATCTCTAGGAATCCACAGCTGGTCTTTCTCTCACTTCTCCGCAGTTATTTTTCTCTTGTTAATTCTAGCCTGTTCCTGGCTGTTCACTTGTACCTGCTTCTCTTCACAATAGTTTCTGCTCCCATTAATCTGCACAAAGTGAAAACTTCATGCTTTCATTTCAGAGACCCAGAGGGGGGTGGTTTCCTAGTCACAGCTACCTCCCAGATTGAATATTAGAAAAAAAATCACAACTATGGCAGCTGAAAATTTCCTTTCCTTATGTGCTTATCTACTGAGGCAAGAGGTCCCTGGAGACAAAGATTGAGGGATGGATCCTGGGAATGTTGAAGATTTAATCCATTTCCTTACAATTTACCTTGCCTTCTACCTTTTGATTTGAACATGCCTATCTATGTGATGGGTCTGGGAAAGATGAAATAGAAATGGGTGCTCAAGTTGTGAGATTGACTAGTCAATGGAGCCTGAAGGAACCATGAGCCTGGGAATAATGAAAATGGCTGATATATAATATTCACACTCATTCCCTTCAAGAAGGAACAAAGTACCTTGCAAACTATAAAACCTAGAAGCATGCATGGTCAAAACAATAGATGGTCAAAATCAGCAATAAAGATTAGATAGCGATGTTATGTATTTGTTGAATTGAATAAACACCTCTTTATTTTAAAGTCTTCACTAATGCCTTATTTCCCTCTTATTCAAATGAAACATTTCCCATGATCATTTCCTTCTTCCCTGTTGAGACCTCTTCTTCCTTGTAAGATGGGTTAGGTTGGATTTTGGTGGTTGTTTTTAATTGAGTTAATATGTGACACCTGAAAGACCAGTTTTCCCTACCCTAAGGGAACAGACAGCTGCAAAAATTTGGTGTTTGCTATGAAAGGCAGCCTTTGAATTTTAACTTACAAGTAAGACATCAACCACAGAGAGGAATTGGAAGGGGGAATCCTATATTTTACTCTTAATATCCAAAGTACATCAATGCAGGAATAGAGGTCCAGATGCTAGAGTATTTATTACATTTATGGAAGAACAAAACTTGGTCTTCGTCCTGGGGATTTTCATCTTTATTATTTTCTTAATATCATGGAGGTCTTCCCCACCAAGCTAGTCACATTACCTCTAGAGTCTTATGCTCAATTCTGGTGGCTAAAATTTATAGAGGACATGGACAAGCTGAAGCACATCCAGGAGATGGAGGCAGGATGAGATTTTTACCATATAAGGAGCAGTTGGAGAAATTAGGAAAGTTTAGAATGGGAGAAAGAGACAGAGACAGAGAAAGGCTGGGTATGGGTGTGTGTGGATATTGAACAGGACTTTCATAAATTTCTCAAAAGCTGTCAACTGGAAGAGTGGTTAGACATTTTCTTTGACTGGGTATAGAAATAAGCAAGCTGCCATGAAGAAAATTTGGATGCCGTGCAAAGTAAAAACTTCTGAACAATTTGAGTTGTTGTTATGGGTTTCGTTGTAGATAATGAGCTCCTGAAAGTATATAAGTGGAGACTGTATTGCTACTTGTCAGATGTGCTGCAAAGGGAATTCCTGTACAGGTATCAGTTGGACCTATGAGTTCTCTTCTAATTATGAGACTAAATTTATGAGACTCCCAGATTACTTTGCCCTGAAAACTAGTAAATTTCTGTCATCTTCAGTCCCCCACCCTCATCCCATCAGCCTATCATCAGTATATTCTCAGGGAATTCAAAATCATGTTAATGGCTGTGTAAACAAAACATAATTAGGGAGGTTCATATCTTTCAAATAAGTCATAGCATGCATTCAAAACCCAAAGGAACTGATTAAAGCATTTTCACATTTTCTGCAATTGTAGAACTCCTCTTGTCATTGGATCACAGGATTTTGGAATTACAGATCTAGTCCAACCCCCTCATTTTACAGAAGACCAGTAGGCTTGAAAAGGGGCAGGGAGTATCACAAGGCAGTAAAGAGCAGAGACCACATTTGAACCTGGATCCTCTGGTTCCAAATTCAAAGCTCTTTTTCTTGGTAGTTACAGTTTAATTTAAGTGGTTTGTTTTAAATGACCATAGTATGTTGACAGCAGTGAACTAGCCTCAAGAGAATATTCTCTGAACTAACCATAAGCTTCCTAACCTAAAAGTCTCTGCTGGTTTTGCCCATGTCTTGGGATCTTCCCTGACTTGCCAAGAGTATATATACACATCAATATCTCTACCATCATTAGGAAGTTAGATGGCTCAGTGGATGGAGAGCTGGACCTGGAGTGGGAAAGACCTGAATTCAAATCCGATATTGGATACTCTTTAGCTGTGTGACTCAGAGCACTTAAACTCTGCTTGTCTTAATCCACTGGAGAAGGAAATGCGAACCACTCCAGTATCTTTGCCAAGGAAACCCTAAATGCTGTCACAAAAAATTCAGACACAACTGATTTTATTTGTTTTTTTTTTAAGTTTTTGCAAGGCAGGTAATTACTAAGTGTCTGAGGCCAGATTTGAACTCAGGTACTCCTGACTCCAGGGCAGGTGCTCTGTCCACCTAGCTGTCCTAGACACAACTGATTAATACCATTACTACCACCATCATCACCTTGATCATGAATATTGATCAGATTTCTGAAGTACTTTAAGGTTGTCAAGTCTTATTTACAAAAATTATCTCATTTAATCCTCCCTGGGTCAGTATTTAGCCAATGAGTCCACTCACCTGTAGTTACTACCTTAAAGAGATGGAGCATTTGTTAAAGAATGGGCCTCTTGAGGAGGAAGTAACCGTGTGGTCTGATTCTATTTACAGGCACGAAAGTAGGTCAATAATAAATAAGGTGCTTGCATTGATTGTTCAGAGCAACAGATTTCTTTTTTTAAAAAATGTATTTTCATCCATTTGTACATATATATTTCCAAGTTACAAAATTTCCCTCCATCCTCCCTTCCCACCCCCTCCCCTCAGTTGGTCAGGTTAGCATTTTACATATATATTTTGTTAAATATATTTGCAAATTAGTAGTTTCTGGCATGAGGAATTAGAATGAAGAGAAAGAGATACATAAGAGATGATTTTTATAAAGTGTTCATCAGATTTGGTAAGGGTATGGTTTTTTTCTGAGTATTTTGATTTATTTTGTTTTTCTTCTGGTTGAGGATAATATAATCCATAATCCATCAAATATGGTTGTTCAGAACAACAGATTTCAAAGAGATCAACAGTTATGTGGAACAAGGGAGAGAGTTCTGGGTCCAGAATCAGGAAGACCTAAGTTCAGATCCAGGCTCAGATACTTATTAGCTGTGTGACCTTGGGTAAGTCAATTAACCTGTATGCCTCAGTTTCTCATTTATAAAATGAGGTTAATAATAGACCTACCTTTCAGGTTGTTCAGAGGACCAACTGAGATAATAGTTGCAAAACTCATGTACAATGACTGACATATAGGAGATACTATATAAAATCCAGTTGTTATCACCTCGGTTTGTTTTTTTCTAGAAAAAAATTCTTGGTCTGCCTGCCTTTGGCCTCTATCCCATTCCAATATATCTTGCACAGATGGTCAGACAATTCTTCTCCCATCATCACATTTATTATGTTACTTTCCTGCTCAGAAACTTTTTTAAAGATTGTATTTATTTTGTGTTTTACAATTTTCCCCCTAATCTTACTTCCCTCCCCCTACCCCCCACAGAAGGCAATTTGCCAGTCTTAACATTGTTTCCATGTTGTATACTGATCCAAATTGAATGTGATGAGAGAGAAATCATATCCTTAAGGAAGAAACATAAAGTATAAGAGATAGCAAGATCAGACAATAAGATATCAGGTTTTTCCTAAATTGAAGGTAATAGTCCTTGATCTTTATTCAAATATCACAGTTCGTTCTCTGGATATAGATGCAATTCTCCATTGCAGACAGCCCCAAATTGTCCCTTATTGTTGCACTGATGGAATGAGCAAGTCCACCAAGGTTGATCATTGGCCCTATGTTGCTGTTAGGGTGTACACTGTTTTTCTGATTCTGTTCATCTTGCTCAGCATCAGTTCATGCAAATCCTTCCATGCTTCCCTGAATTCCCATCCCTCCTGGTTACTAATATAACAATAGTGTTCCATGACATATACATATATATATATATATATATATATATATATATATATATATATATATATATATATATACCACAGTTTGCTAAGCCATTCTCCAATTGAATGACATTTATATGATTTCTAATTCCTTGACACCACAAACAGGGCTGCTATGAATATTTTTGTACATGTGATGTTTTTACCCTTTTTCATCATCTCTTCAGAGTATAGACCCAGTAGTGGTCTTGCTGGACCAGAGTATGCACATTTTTGTTGCCCTTTGGGCATAGTTCCAGACTGCTCTCCAGAAAAGTTGGATGAGTTCACAGCTCCACCAACACTGCATTAGTGTCCCAGATATCCCACAACCCTTCCAACAATGATCATTATCCTTTCTGGTTATATTGACCAGTCTGAGAGATATGAGGTGGTACCTCAGTAAAGCTTTAATTTTCATTTCTCTAATACATAATTATATAGTTGCTCAGAAACTTTGAATAGCTCACTATTTTCTACTGCATCAAGTGTAAAATTCACTAAAAAGGCTTTAAAGACCTTTCATATTATGACTTTATCAACCACTTTCTCCAGAAGCACATCATATAGTATGTTTGGGCTGGGCTCCTTTTTTTATGGAATGCTCACCTCTTTCTTTTCTCCATCAAAATACTGTTTCTTAAGGCCCACTCCAAATGCCTTCTTCACCATAAACCCTTTCTTGACTACTTCAGCCAGTGTCAGGACCCTAGTCTTCAAACTTTTAATTTAGTACTTTTCCCATTATGCCTGTACTTTTTGAGATCTATTTATGTCCATTGGCAACTTATCCATTGGAAAATGCCCCTTGGTTTAGTACTTTTGTTAGTAATTGTGTTAATTCCATATGAATCCCAAATATCAGACTGTCCTTCTCTTAGCTGCATTGATTTTGTTTGTGCAAAAACATTTTAATTACATATAATTTCAAAGACATTCTTTTATCTTTTATCACTTCCTCTATCTCTTCTTTGATTAAGAATCCACCCCCAGCCATAGCTGTGAAAAGTGCTTGATAATGTTCTCTTATAATTATTTTTTATGGTGTGACCTTTTAAATTCAGGTATCATATCCATTTCGACTTTATGTTGCATTTGTTGGAAGATGTTGATTTTCTGGACCAAAAGTTTCAAACTCAAATATAACTGAGAGTCACCAATTTTATATGTAAGGATCCCTGAAGATTTCATATTGATTTAGAAAACCACCCATGTGTACAGATTTCTTTTGTTGTTAACATATTAACACATTAAAATCAAATAGGAATACATTCTAATCTGATTCAGGCCATACGTGGGAATGTTCTAGGCTATATATTTGATACTTTACTTTAAGCCTAATTATTATGAAACTACTTTCCAAGAAGTTCTTATCAAAAAGGGATTTGTTTCTCAAATAATTTATATTCTTGGGTTTATTGGGCATTGGGCTACTGAGTTTGATTGGTTATTAAATATCTACTATGTCCCATATATTGTCTTAAGCATTAGAGATAGCAGGACAATAATGAGATAGGCTATGCCCTCAAGGAGATTATAGTCTAGATAGGGAAGAAAACAAGAAGAGATCAAATTTCCCATGTACAGTGCAAATAACATATTCTGTCAGTATTTTTCATAGGAGAGGGGTGGAAATTTGGGAAGAGGGTGAGGGACAAAATCTATTTAAATATCTGAAAGCTTATTTTTTAACATGACTGATTTACCAGGCAAATGCTACTACTACTATGCCTGCACTCTCTTCAGTTCTCATGCATAGTACACAGGCAGGCAGCTAACATATAAACAATTTGCACTCAAAGCACTGCTCATTATTGATTAGTGCTTGCCCATCTATCTTAAATAGATAATGTTTTCATTTCTGGTTTCACTTTAATCAGCAAGGATTAATGGTTAAAATACCTCTTTCCAGTCTGGCATCAACTTGAATAGGCAAGTATGGAAGCTTTCATGAAAAGTCTTAAGTCAAAGAGACATTTATAAGGACTACATATTATATTTAAGGAAATCAGAGCGCTGACATTATATAGTATTTTGTAGTTTGTTACAAAACATTAAATAGATATTTTGCCAAAGAAGAAATCGATATTGTTAATAATCACTGGAAAAAGTGCTCAACTTCACTAATAACTAAAAGAGATACAAAATGAAACAACTTGGAACATGCAACAAATTGACAAAATCAATTAAAAGTAATGAAATTCCAAGCTGGCAAGTTTGCAAGAAAACAGGTTCACTCAAGAAATGGAAACAGATTTTTCTTTGAATAGTAATCTGACAGAACACAGCAATATTAACAAATAATCATACCTTTTGACCCAATAATTCATTGTTAAAAATATACTCTGTGTTAGCAAAAACAACAAAAATAACTATCTGTTTAATCTTTATAGCAGAATTATATGTGATTATTAAAAAAACTTGAGACAATTTAAATGTCCATAAAATAACTGGGAAATATTTTAAAGAAGTGCGGTACATGATTGTAATGGAATACTTTAATGCAATTAAGACTGACAAGTATGAGGAATATAGAAGAATTTGGAAAGACATTTATAAAATAATTCTAAAGGGGGGAAAAAGTGGCACCCAAAGAATGTAGACCGCATTAACAGTGAACAAAGATATAAATGAATGAGAATAAATGGATGAAGAATTCTAAGGACTTAAAAGAAGTGATTTAAAAATTGTTATTATACGCATGGAAATTAATTAATTTTCATGGGCACACAAGCTAATCAAGTTTAGTTGGCTATATTGATATTAAATGTTTTGAGCAAAACATTTAATTAGAGAAAATTAAAAGGTCTAGTATAGTAGGTATTGCTTGAATTATGTTCCAGGGAAAGCTAGGAAAGGTGTAAGTGAGGAAGGAGTGCACTCTAGGCAGGGGTTCCATTTCTGCAAATAATGTTTCTGTCACTCATTTGCAAAGAAGACCACAACATCAAGGAGGTGATGCCTTGACAAACATGCAAATTGGATTTGACAGAGGAAATGCTGTGCTGAGTCACCAGCCTCACTTTCTCTTCCAGAGGTATCTGAATCCAGTGGCCAGATATGAATCAGGATGACTGGAGATGGCCCTAGTTGTGAAGCAGTTGGGGTGAAATGACTTGCCCAAGTTCACACAGCTAGTCAGAGTCAAATGTCTGAGGCTGGATTTGAACTCCTGTCCTCCTGACTCCAAGGCCAGTGCTCTATCCACTACACCACCTAGGAGCCCTACTTGTGCAAATATGTGGAAGCAGGTACTATCATTTAATATATAGGGAATAGCGAATAGACCAGTTTGACTTGAATGGAGATTGTGAAAGGGAGAGTATGATGTAGTGACTAGAAATACATGTGGGAACCATTTTGTGGAGGACTTTAAAAGTAAGACTGAAGAGTCTATAACAGAGAAAGAGTAGTTGATTACCTTTGCAAAGGATTGGGGTGAGGGGAGGGGCACCAAGTTCAATTCAGGATGGATTAGAGAAGAGAGAATCTGGAGGTAGAAATGTTATTTAAGAAATTAATGTAATAAGTTAAGAAAGAGCCTGAGATGGGATAGCAGAAGTATGAATGAAGAGAAGGGGGTGAATGCAAAAAACAATGGAGAGTTAGGAGTGACAGGACTTGGTATGTGACTAAATTGAGTTTGGATTTGTTTGGAGGAGGAAGTATCATGAAGTTTGTCTCCTAAACTGTTTGATTGGAAGGATTGTGGGGCCAACAACAGAAACAAAGAACTTTCTAGCAGAAATGGGTTTGAGGAGAATTATGATGAGCTCCCCTCAGGAACACTGAGTTTGACACATCTCTAGTGTATCTAGTTGGAACTGTCCAGCAGGAAGATCTGTAATGGACAATTGGAGTTCAGAAGAGAGACTAGGTCTGGAAATATATCTGTGAGTGTTCTGCATAGAGATGATAACTGAAACATGAGAACTAAAGTGATCATCAAGGAAGAAGATATAGAAATGACCTTGGAACATAAAATGGCATATCTGGAAGTAACCTCAGAACAAAAAATATTAAAGTGGAAGAGAGAAAAGGCCATAAAATGTAGAATTTCAGGGCTAGAAAGGATCTGAACACACAGAATATTAGACCTTCTTAGAGTACTATGACCTTAGTTCATAGTACATGGAATCTTAGTGTTGGAAAGGGTATTAAAACATAGGGAAAAGAATTTGAGAGCTTGAAGGGAATTATGGTTAGAGTTAGAAAGGGTCTTAGAACATAGAAACCATTTCAGAACTGTAAACAACTTTAAACTTGGGGCACAAAATATTAGAATCAGAATCAGAATATGAGATAAGAAAGAGACCTTAGAAAAGAATTTCAGAGATGGGTGGAGCCTGAGAAAATAAAATTTTAAAACTGAAAAAAGACCTCAGAGAGTCCTGTAGTCCCACTCCCATCATTTTTCAAATGAGGAAATTGAGGCCCAGAGAGGGAGAATGATGCTTGTGTTTGGCTAAGCTAGAAACATTCCAGCTAAATTTGCTAGTAAATGTTTCCATCTGTGTGTCACATTTAACTACTCAGTATCAATTTCTGTTCATTTTGTACTTGTAGATTATTTAGAGTGCATGATTCAAAATCAAATCCAAGTTGGAAGGTATGTAATCAGGTCAGATCCTTGCAACACATTTTAACACAGATGAAAATTCTGTAACTCTGAAGAAACTTATTATCTCTATTATTTGGAGAAACCTGCTTATCTTAAATATGAATAATGTGGCATTATTGTTTTGCACCAATTTTATTTTATTATAAACTTAACAAACATCAACAGATATGAACATTTCCATACACAAAGAACATAAAAGAGGATTGCATCTCTTTTACACAGTTTCTTTTTTAAAAAAATATGTCACATTTAACATGGTAACTATAACATCTCTCTAATTTTTCATGATATTATTATTGTCTGAAATTTAGATTAGCATTCTCATTTTGAAGAAGAGGAAACTGAGTTTCAGAGAGGAAAACTGATTTATCCTACTTCAGTCAGGACCCTTCCCATTCTCATGTCTTCCATCTGGCTTCCATGTGCCAAGTGTCCTCAAACCACTCCCTGAATGGTCCAGGCCCCCTGTTGTGGTGCTTCAGCATTGCTCATTCCTCTGAAACTTCTTTCTTCCTCATCTTCATTGTCCTAGCTTCTCTCTGTTTCCATCTCTGTGATTATGATTTCAATCAGATAAATTAATTTTTAAAAATGTGTTGGCTAGAAAATGCATCAGTCCCCTCTCACAGATCAGTTAATGTCTTCACTCAGCAAAACACCAAAGATTGCATGGAATAGTGGAAAGAGTATTGGTAGAAATATATATATTTTTAAAATTTTGACTAAATGGAACCTAGCATTACCAAATCTAAAAGTATACCACAAAGTAGTAATCATAAAAATTATTTGGCAATGGTTAAAAAAAGTGGTAGATCCTTGGGATAGATAATATGAGCAAGATTAAGAAGCAATTGAACCAAGTAGGTTAGTGCTTGAAAAACTTAAGAACACGAACACAAGTCCTGGAGGGAAGACTTCATATTTTACAAGATTCACTGGGAAAACTCAAAAGTAGCTTGGCAGAAAATAAATATAGACTAGCATCTTACACCCTGTATCACAATCACTTCCAAATAGTGACCTGACATAAATTTTAAAAGTCACATCACTTTAAAAAATAGAGTAGAATGAAAGGATACACCATTCAGTTCTATGGATAGAGGAAAAAATTACTAGTTGAACAAGGGACAGAAATGACAAAATGTAATGAAGTAGAGAATGTCAACTGCACAAAACTTTTGTAAAACCAAATCATTCTAGCTAGAATAAAAAAGTGAAATTGAGTGGTGAAAAATCTTTGCATTAAATATCTCCAATAAAATTCTGATATCCAATATGTAATTGACACAATCCAATCAGTAATTGACACAAATCAAGAAAATCAAGTCATTCCCAAATACATAAGGACTCAAAGAATATCAACAGTTTTCAGAAAGAAGTATATAAATTATCAATGACCATCTAAAAGAATACTCCAAATCACTAGTAATAAGAGGATCTAAAGTTTAAATTTCTCCCTAATTGATAATAAACATGACTTTTGACCAATACTGTATACCTCTCTAATGCCTTTATATAATATTTTATATCATATTGTTATCTATGTGTCCTATGTCCCTACCAGTCTGTGAGCTCCATAAAGGCTGGAAATGTGACTTCATTAAACATTTTATCTCCCTTAGCATTTGGTAAATTTAAAAAAATAAATGTTCAAAAAAAATAAATGTTCATCAAATGAATGAGATTTGATCCTCAGCATGAAATCACAGAATGAGGAAGTGATTGCACTAATTACCTGTGTCTACATGGTGCTCAAAGAGCCAGTCAATTTAGAGAAAAGAAAAACACTCTAACCAGTTATTTGGATTCCTGGAAACTAAATGTTTCCTATTCTTTGCCTTCCTGACCAGGTGCAGAAAGAGAATTCAGTCAGTGATACCTACCCAGTTCTTTGCTTCAATTCATCTGCCCTGAGCAGGGCAAATATTCTGGACTGCTTCTCTCAGTTTGGATGTGCCTGACTGAAGAACACTTGAACAGTGCTTCCATCCATGACTGTAGCTTCTCACCAGTCATTTCTAAAGTTATAAGCTGTTCGGTTTCCTGAAATGTGAGTGAGATTTCTAGTAAATGGGAAAAGTGGTCAGTGTCTGGAACCATTGAGATGTAGAAGAGTGCCTCTGTGAATTAGCACAGGCTGTGTAGTTCATGGAAATGAACCTGAAACCAACCAAGAGGAGAAAGAGGAGTTTCCCCTTGCTCTTGTTTAATTTTAGACTTTTTCTCAGCAAAGTACAAGCACAGACTGTTCAGGTTTCATTTGAAAGACATCAACTAGGCCCTGGGCTATTGGCTAGAGATAGAGATCAATATTTCCCTAGACTGGTGACCTCAATAGAATGGGTACTTTCTCTGCTGTTCCATACTGCATCCCAACTTCATCCTGTGAAATTCTTGTATGTGTCTTTCTAGTTGAACAAGGGACAGAAGTGCACAAATGTAATGAACTAGAGAATGTCGATTGCACAAAACTAAAAAAGCCACTAGAATAAAAAGTGAAATTGAGTGGTGAAAAATCTTTGCACTAAATATTCTCCAATAAAATTCTGATATCCAATATGTGTTTGACATAATCCAATAAGTAATTGGCACAAATATAGAAAATCAAAAGTCATTCCAAATAGAGTACCCAAAGAATATCAACAGTTTTCAGAAAGAATCATGTAAGTTATCAATGACTATGTAAAAGAACACTCCAAATCTCTAGTAATAAGAGGAACTAAAGTTAAAATTTCTCCCTATTTGATAATAAACATAATTGATAACAAAATAAATCCCTTGTAGAGAACCCATTCAACATTCTGAAGGTTTCTCTTTGAATCTTTTAATATATCATGGCTACTAGGGCAGCATACTCTAGCTACTTGATGAGCCCAACTGCTTTTCAAGTTCTGTGTATGCTTGGTGCTAAATGTTACATTGATTCTTATAGGCAAAATGCTATGGTCTGGTAAGATTCATCATATGTCCTTCCATTGTCCTTTGTATCCCCTGTAATCATAACTCTCCTTTAATCAGAAAGTTTTGTGATTCTACAGAACATCAGTGGGAATAAGATGTGATTTTTAGATAGAAAGTAGCCTGGGTTGTGGATACCAACATGGTGTGATACTAGTAGGGCTCTCCAATTTTGGATAATCATGTAAAGCCACTTCTGATTGAACCAGACAAGAGTGGATAACTAGATGATGAATTCTCAACCTGAGGTACTCAGGGGTCTATGGAGAGATTTCAAAGGGTCTAAGAACTTGAAGGGGAAAAATACATTTTTATTTTCACTATCCTTAGGCTTGCTTTGTAATTTTTGTCTCTTTTGCTGCATTCTCGTCCAAGTCATGCTTGTTAACCATGAGTATCCTACAGGGCAATCGATATCCCTCTGGTCCCTCTTCTCTTCTCCCTCTATATTATTTTACTTAGTGATCTTATTATCTCCCATGGATTTGGTCATTATCTCTGTGCTAATGATTCTCAGATCTTATTGAACTCTGATTTCTCAGCTAACCTTCATTCTCACATCCCCAATTGACTATTGGCTATCTCCAACTGGATGTCCAACATATCATCTTCCCCTCTTAAACCATCCTTTCTTCCTAACTTATTACTGTGAAATACTACCATCCTCTACGGTAGTGGTGTCAAACTCAAATAGAAACAGCTCCGCTAAATGTAAGGATCCCTTTCGGTTACATATTGAATTAGAAAACCACATATTAACATTATCTACATTCTATTGTATTTTTATTTTTGTTAAATATTTCCCAGTTACATTTTAAATTAGTTCAGACAGCACCATGAAGTGTGAAGTGGCAATGCAAACTACAATGTTAGACACCTCTGTTCTAAATCACCTAGACTAAAAATATAGAGGTGATCCTCAGATCAGCACTCTTTCTTACCCCCTTCCTCCATATCCAATTTGTTGCCAAGTCCTGTCAGTTTTGGCTTTTTAACCTCTCTGATATGTTCCCCCTTCTTTCATGAGACATTATCATTATCCTGGTACAAAAAAATCTAATCTCACACTTGGATTATTATAACAACCATTTGATTGACCCTGCCTCAAGTCTCTTAACATTACAGTTCTTCTTCCACTCAGCTGTCACATTGAACTTCCTAAAATCATAGACAACCATGCCACACTCATAGCCAGTCAGTTCTAGTGACTCTCTGTCTCTTCCAGGATCAAATATGAAATCCTCTGTTTAGTGTTTTAAGTCCTTTAGAACCTACCCCCCCCACATACACACTTTCCAGTCTTCTTATATCTCTATTTGCCTTCATTAGTTCTGGAATTATGTGATATTAGCCTCCTTGCTCTTTCTTAGACAAGACTTCATCTTCCCAACCCAACATTTTACTGGCTATCTGCCATGCATGGAAGACTTTCTCTCTTTATTTATATATCTCTATATCTCTATATCTCTATATCTCTATATCTCTATCTCTATCTCTATCTCTATCTCTATATCTATATCTATCTCTATATCTATATCTATATCTATATCTATACCTCCTAGTTTCCTTCTTTGGTTTCCTTAAAATCACAGCTAAAATTCTACCTTCCCACAGGATGTCTTTTCCCAAGCTCTCTTAATTGAAATGCCTTTCCTCTATTGATTATTTCATATTTATTGTGCATATAGCTTGTTTGTACATAGATGTTGGCTTGTTGTCTTCCCCATTCAATTGTGAGCTCAAGGGCACAGACTATCGTTTGTGTTTTTTTGCATTTCCAGACCTAGGACAGTAACTAGCATCTAGTAGGTTCTCATTTATTGACTCCTGCCTGGATGACCAGTCCAGATGTACAGTCGCCAAAACAACAGATAAACCCAAGAAAGACAAGAGGAGAAAGTGCCAGATTACCATGGCTAAGCTCCAACTTCTTAGAGCCTTGTCTGTCATCCACTTCTTCCCTTTATCATGCTTCATGCAGAATCTCTCTTAAGGAATATGTCTGTCTAGGGTTTGCTGTTCAGTCATTTTTTTTTTTCAGTTATGTCCAACTCTTGATGACCTTGTTTGGGATTTTCTTGGCAAAGATACTGGAGTGGCTTGTCATTTCCTTCTCCAACTCATTTTATAGACAAGGTAACTGAGGCAAATAGGGTGAAGTGACTTGTCCAAGGTCATACAGCTAGTCAGTGTCTGAGACCAGATCTGAACTTGCAAAGTGAAGTCTTTCTGACTCCAGCCTCAGCGCTCTATCCACTGTAGTACCACCTTGATGTCTTCTTTCTAAGGTGTGGCATCTTAAATGCCTGTTGGATCTCAGTAGAGTGACAGATGCTCATCTCCATGGTATAGGTCCAGCTGACATCCTCTATGATCATTGTTTACAGACAGCACAGGATGAGTATTGTGGCATAAGGTAGGTTTAGTTTCAAGAGAAAACCATGTCATAAGATCATAGAATCATAACTATACATGTGGGGAAAAAATCACGGAGGCTTTCTAATCCAAACTCCTTATTTGACAGATAAGAAAAGTAAAACTTATTTGTCAAAGGTTACAATGAGAGCAGGTAACAGAAGCAGAATTTGAATCTAGTTCCTTTAACTGCAAATCCAGGTCTCTTTCCAATCTAGAATTCTCACCATTGCACCACACAACCCTGGACAGATAGTTTAGATGATGCTAGGGAAAGGTTTAAATGCTGTGATATGGTCAGCGTGAGCAAGTCCAGACCAGAGTAACAGAATGGGGTGGGGGTAGTATGGCTGTTAGAATAGCCTGTGTACCCACAGTAGTGTATGATTTAAGAAATATGAGACAGGCAATATGAAAACATGGGACAAGGGTCACAGGTAGAGCCTACAAAAAGAGAGGTTCTTGACCTTCTGGGTCAAGTATTTTACCATGGTATAATAAAGCCTGGGCCTTGAATTTCTCCAAATTCTTTCCTTCATTTTGTACATCAAGAAGCAACCTCTATGTGGAAATGCACAAAGAAGAATTCTTACAGTCTTGACTGGGATCGAAAAAGAGACCTCAGATGACCGCATGAAATTAGTAAGGAAACAATAAACACCCTGAGGGGATCTTGTAAGCAAGCAAGGAGCAAACCCATGATGCTGCCTGCAAAAACAAATACATGACAGTGCTTAATGGCCTTCACAACCATAACATCTTCCCCATGAAAAAAAGTTGAAATTGCCTGTCTCAAAGAGGCACAATTACTCAATTGGAGAACTAAGCTTTAGTCAGACTCGGAAATGAATTTCTTGAGTTTTCTATCCAATGTAACTTTCCATTGAGTTTGCTTTGGTTTTATTGTTATTTAATTCTAAAGCATTTAGTAAGCACCCCGAAATCTATACTAGATGCTAGATACAAGTATGCCAAAGGACACAGACCATGCTATGGGGGAGCTTGAGCTTACTCTTTCCCATGGATGTAGGGGTTAGAAGGATAGGTATACCACATGTAAGATAACCCTACTTACACAGTTTAGGCACAACTGAATCATCATATTGGACCTAGCTGGGTCAGGCCTGGAGGCTCTCCTATGTTTTAGTTTTAAAAGTAAAATTTTATTGCTGACTTCGATGTTCACAATATCTACATTTCCTAGTATGTTCCTCCCTCCTCACCTTTCCAGAGGACCTTTCCTTTTAACAAAAATTAAAATGAGGGAGAAAACAGTTTAGAAAAACTAACCAACATGTGGAAAAAGTCTGGGTTCAACACTTATAGTCCTCCACCTCTGTGTAGAAGTGGGGAGAAGTGCCTTCTCATATCTTTTCTTTGTAGTCAAGCATAGTTATTATAATTTTGAAGCATTCAGTTTCCATTGATTTGTCGTTGTGATTACTGCTATTATTGCCATCATTCTTCCATTTATATTATTGTTTTGTGCCACGTTTTCACTAAGAAATTAATATCTTGGAGGATGGACATTTGCACAGCTCCATCCTTAAGCTAATTAATTTCCCCCCCAGCCCCACCCTGGGTATGGACAATGAGATACTCACCAAGTCTGTGAATTGTTGAAGAACTTTGTTATTGTGTTTCTTATAAGATGTTGTTGTTTGTCCCAATATATCCTTGCAAATTTCCATGTGCTAATTGATTTAATCATATATGGATATGAAATACAAGGAAAAAACATGTGTGAACTTAGTATTCTATAGGAAAACATACCTTACAGTCATATAAATAGAATGAAATGTAAAAGAAAATACAGTATCTCACTGTTTTGTGAATTGTTCACTGGGCTTTTGTTTAGAATATGATTCTGTAGATCAAGGAATCACTTTAAATACTATCCATCAACAAAGTATGTCCCAAACATGTATCAAAATCATACAAGAATACTTGAAAGATGTAAAAACACAGATGTCTATTTGATAACTCTAAGATTATTTATATCAGATGAGGCATATAACAAAGAGATGTGTGCCATATTTCATTTGCCTTCATGAAGAAGTTTATCCAACTTAGAGTTCAAATAGATGAAGTCCTCCAGATGCTCTTGTTTGCATATGGTATTGTATTGATTGTTTCAATTCCTAGAACATTTTAAAACCCCCTAATGAGATACATAATCATTCAGAAGAGTTATGCTTAACTATTCACACAGTAAAAACCAAGTGGATGAAATGTTATTTTGATTTTGATATGGATAAGTCTGTTATTGATATCCAACAAATATTTCTTCAAAGCGGGGGAAATTGCATATATGAAGTGTGTATTATAGCTAACATTTCTCTCCTTAAAGTCTGTCAGCTTTTGGTGATATGACTAAGTTCAGGAAAATCACAAGTTTATCCATCTAATTAATATAATGTCTTCTACATTACATCCTATTAAAATTGTCTTAAATTTCATGAGGTCCATAGAAGGGTAGATTTATTTCTACACTGAATGTGAGTTAAACTTTGGAAGAAGAGAACCCATAGTCATTGAAAGAGATTATGCAGGATGAGAAGGCATGGGTGGAGTTGTAATTTGTACTAGAGGAAGGGGTAGTCACATTAATCAACAAGGTTTTATTAAGTACTTAATGTGCACAGGACTAAACACCAAGGATACAGAGACAAAAAAAACCAGTTCCTGACTTCAAAGATCTTATATCCTAATGAGAGAGATGATAGACATATATATATATAATGCATGTGTGCATATATGCATGTGATATATATGTGTATATTTGCATGTATGTATATAATTATATACAAGATACACCTGAAGCTGAAGCTTAATTACCTTGACCACATAATGAGAAGATGGAAGTCATGAGAAAAGACCCTGATGTTGGGAAAGTTGTCATGGAAGCAACAAACATGAGCTTGGGCAGACTTTGGGAGACGGTGGAGGATAGATGAGTCAGTCTGGTGTGCAATGGTCCTTGGGGTCACAAAGAGTCAACATGACTGAATATCCAAACAATGACAACAAACATAAGCCACATGCAATGCTCCCCCTAGCAGTTGGAGGAATTGAGAAAAGCCTCCTACACAAAGTGATGTTTGAGCTGAGCCTTTAAAGAAAGCCAGCAGTGTTAAGGGGCAGCAGTGAAGAGTGATAACATTATAGGCATCCTCAAAGGCGCAGAGTAAATGTGTAGAGATCAACAAGTATGTCTATATGGATGAGAGAACAGTATATGAAGGCCATTAATGTAGCAAAGCCTGAGCAGATGGGAAATGGTCAGGTTGTAAAGAGTTTTAAATTCCAAACAGAAGCATTTATGTTTGCTTTGAATGTCAATACTGAGTTCCTAGTGTTTATTGAGTAGGAGGATGAAATTGGCAGATTGGTACTTTGGGAAAATCACTTTGACTATTATGTGATTGATGAACTGTAGTGGGGAGAGACTTAAGGCAGGAAAATCAATTGGAAGACTACACACAACTGTCCAAAAGAGAGGCATTCAGGTCTGTACTAGTATTAAGGATATGAGTACAGAGAAGACTGTAAGAGACGTGGAGATAGAAGTGATGAGTATGGGCAATGGCTTAGAAATGGGGGTGAGTGAGTATAAGCAGTCGGGGATGATACCTAGATGGTTGCCTAAGCAACTGAAAGGATAGTGGTGCCTTCAGTGGTAACAGAGAAATTCACAAGAGGAGTTAGAAAAGATAATCAGTTCTGTTTTGGACATATTGACATTGAGATGCATATGGACTATCTCAAAGATCTATCAAAGTATGTATGTATATAATTAATTAATTACATAAGAGGAATTATCTAACTATATTCAAGTATGTGTATATGCTTATCTATTTCTGTCTTTATATCTTTATCCTGTTATCTTTCTGTGTGAACCTTTGGGCTTCAGTTTTTCATCTGTAAAATGGTGATAATAAATTTACATAACTTACTTCATGGGGTTGTTATGGGAGAATATTCTCTAACAACCTTATAGAAATGATAGCCATTAATATTGAAGTATACCACAAATTTGCCTGCCTTTCAGATTGTACAGAACCTAATTTAGTATTTTAATAGCCTTTATTTTGTAGAACTCTCTCATAAGGGATCGTTTTTGAATGTGAGTTCAAATTCTATCTTGTCACTTACCATCTGCTTTGGTTATAATTAGATGAGGTTCCTTCTAGCTCTAGATTGATGAACCATTATCCAATGTGTGACCTTGGGCAAATCTCTTTATTTCCTTGAGACCCAGTTTCCTCTTCTGTAAAATGAAGAAATTGGGCTAAAGTACAACTAAAAGTCCAGTCTAAATCTAGGATTCCATGTGTTTTGAACTCTTCTTTCTCATTTTAAATTATAAGTTTTCTGCTTCTTCCATTGTCAATATTCATTTCTTCCTATTAGCAGCTTCCCTGCCATGGGCGGGGGGGCAATGTCTATGCATATAATTCTTCTAGTCTTCTGTGGGCTGGGAAATAGCAGGTCTAGTTTATGAACATACATATAATACGAATAAAAAGCCTTAGTGTCAAGACCTAAAGGTTCCACCTCCATGAAAAAAAAGTTCATGAGCTTGATGGCACCTAATTTAACTTCTCACAGGCTTTCCCCTCATCCTTTAAAATACATTTATAACATTGTATGCATACTTCTATATCACTGCACATTGTTAGGATTGAAATGCTCAAAAAAACGAGGTACACGGAGTGAGTTATGATAACTGCTAACAAGCACTTTACCAGCTAGAGTAAGAAAAGATGGAGAAGGCCAAGTGAGCACCTCGAGGTCAGAGTGGACCTCTTTCAATTATCCCAGTTGTGTTTAAGTAAAACATTTCTCCATGCTTAGCCCATCTCCTTGAACTTGTGAGAGCAGCCTCACCTGCTGAAAAAAAGAACAACATTCCAGCCATATGTTGCCTCATCTATTTCTGCCTTTATTGGCCAGCTTCTATAAAAAAGGATTGAGTTTTCCAAGTCTGCCGCCAATAGAATGATTGTTCTGAGAGATACTAAGCATAGAAGTCAACCTCTGGCCTATTTCAATTTTCTTATACAATAGCACTTCAAGAACCATTTAGATTTCTCTTTTGATGAATAATTTCACTCGCACACTTGGAAAGCTTTGCAGGATCCAAGTAGCCTACTTGCTTTGTCAGCGGTGGGAAAGGCAATGAAGGAATGTACAGTCTTTGTAAATATCATTCACCCTCTTGGGTGCACATCCTCCCTTCATTATTAATCCTCTGACCCCTCCCACAGGATCTCGATTTCCAGGTCACCAGGGTGGCACCCAAAGTCCAATGGTGCTTAGGCCTCCATTCTGTCCTCACTCTGGTATTTGATCAAACTCAGCGGTAGTCAGAGCAGATCAGGGTGGGGCTCCCTTCTCCCAGGTTCAATAATCATTGTATTACTAGTGAAACTGCATTAATTCTTTCAGGACTGCATGGGGGGGTTTTATGTAGCCAAGGCATGGCATCATCCTTCTTGCTTAGAATAACAAAATCATGGAATTAGAGAATTGGAAGGGATCTTTTTGACCATCTAGTTCCATCAGGAATCTCCATGACAACATTCCCCAAAAGTGTCCATCTATTCTCTGATTAAAGATATTAAAAGAGGGGGAACCTATCACCTTCATTGTGGGGAACTCTTTTTCATAGTACAGTGCTTAAATTATCTTTTTTCACTTCTGCCCATTGCTTTTTCTTCTGATTTCTAGGATTGGATGTAATAAGTCTAGTCTCTCCTTCATATGATAAGCCATCAAATAATTGATAGCTCTCATGTTCCTCTTACCTAAGGTTTCTTTTCTCCTGGCTAAATCTGCCTAAAATATGCGTTGCTGGAAAATTCTCACCTATTATCAGACTATATCTTGGATGGAGGGGAGAATGCAAAAGAAGCAGGGAGTAGCCCAAAAGGCAGTTTAACTCCCTTCACAGAAAATGGAAGCACATATTAGATTGAGGGCTGCTCTATACAGATTTTGTTTTTGAGAACTATGTTTTTCACATCTTCCTTATGAATTAGGCATATAATTGGGAGAGAGGGAGGAAAGAAGGTAGGCAGGCAGGAAAGAAGGAAGGAAGGTAGGAAAGAAGGAAGGAAACATTTATTAAGCATCTAATATATGCTAGGTTACTGTGCTAAAAACTTTATAAATATCTGATTTTTTCCTCACAACCCTGGAGATAGGTGCTGTCATTATCTCCATTTTACAGTTGAGAAAACTGAGGCAAACATAGGTTAGGTGACTTGTCTGAGGTCACACAGCAACTAAGTATCTGAGATCATATTTGAACTAGACCTTCCTACTTCAAACCTTATTCACTGAACCACAATGTTGCTCTAAATCACAAATTTAGAAAGCAGAATGGACAGTAATGATCTAGTTCAAGATCCTTTCCGCTATTTTATAGATGAGTCAGCTGAAATACACATTAACAACAGAAAGGATTTGTCCAAGGTCACAAGTAATAAAGAACAAAGCTGGAGTTTGAACCCATGGCTCTTCCCTCTATTCCCACACTGCTTCCCCTAAGAAAGTTATTCCCAATGTATCCATTATTTCTAATACTTTCAGGAAGTTGACTGGGGGAAAACAGATCAGCAGGACAATGGAGGAATGAAATACATGAAGACATTTCCTCTACCTGTCGCTTTGCAAGGTCTTCGAGTGTGCTATATACTCTAAGTGGAATGGGTGATCAGTCTGGTACACTCCTGGGTGCTTGTTGCCTTTGCTTGCCATGGCTGCCACTATTACTGAACCTGTACTGTGTGCAGAGAAAGACAATCTGGTGCAACTGTAGGGGTAAAAACGGAGACCTGGGGCAGAACTGGGACTTGAATATTATGGAGATCAGGGACCACCATGAGATGAGCAGGATGAGACCATTACATGACCAACAATCCCACAATTGCATCTGCGGCTGAGATCAGACTGTGAAAGAACTCTTATCTCCAGAGCCTCACCCCTGTTTTCTGTGAAAGGATTCAGGATGATAATCTTCCCTTCATTCATTCTCCCATTTATCAATTGGGAGGAAATTTGGAATAAGGGTAACCCTGGGATGAAGAAGTTTTGTTTTTTTTTATCAATTTTACTGTGTGGCAGTTTCATTCTAGTTTTATAGTTATTCACTTGCTTGCATTTCATATGATCTTGAAGGGTGGAGATTGAACCTGTGACTTTTTTGTCCAGGGATCTCCCAGTGGAGTACCTTCTTCTACCAATGCAGTTCACATGTGTGCTTCTTTGACAGCTGGAATTTAAATCCAGGCCCTTTGATTCTAAGTTCAAAGCTCTTCCTATGAAACAGCAGGGCCTCCCACAAGAAAGTTATTTCCAGTGACTTTTTTGAGAGTTGCCTGGGGCACCTAGAGGTTAAGTTATTTGCATCTTCTTACAGTGTGTATCTTTGAGAGGTAGCATTTGAATCCACATCTTCTTGTCTGCTCTCTTTCCACTGCAACATGCTGCCTTTCTTAATATTACTATACATATATGTTGTCTTGCTCAGCTGTGTATGTATCATTTTCCCCAGATAAGATATAAGGCTGAGGACTGTTTTGATTTTGCCTTTCTATCTCTAGTATCTCTTTCTTTCTTTTATTTTATTTTTTTTTATCCAATATCTCACACACTGCCTGGTTCACTGCAGATGTTTAATGAATGAATTCAGGAAGCATAAGGTGGATACAAATTATGAATGGTCTAAAATACCAGACTTTGGCCTTCAGATATTTTCTGATAGTCCATGACAGGTCAACAAAGATTGCTGAATAAGAGAATGATATGGTTAGACTTGTGCAGTAATATTTTGGATGTGACAGATGTTAGGTTGGTGTCCCAGCTGCTGTCATAATGATAGCAGCCCATACCTGGCTCATTTCCTACTTTATGCAACCTACTGAAAAGCAGGAAATCTTAATTAATTATGATTTGGCACTATGTAACAATACCTTTAAGTCACCAGTCACATGATTTCATCAGGACAAGTCAATGCTTTCCCGAGGACCGTAGTATTTCCATTGTTCACCAAAGAACATTCATCCACGAACTCTTAGACCCTTCATCATCATCATTCTGAATTTGTAAAACTTATCATGTGATGCTGGCTAGATTAAAGTTTTTGCTGAGGGGAAACAAAATAAAATATCTCTTTGAAATATCAGAATTAGAAAAATCTTAATCTAGCTTGATATAGGCTTGCTCCCACTCTACCTTTGAAAGATTATTGTTCTTGATAAGCCAAGCCCATTCATAAAACCCAGGCAATTAATATCTTCTTAGTGGTCATATGATTTACTAAATCATACTGATATAAACATTATATGATTCATCTAAACCTTGGAGGGAATTAGGAATTCCAAAAAGTTGAGATGAGGAGAGAATGAATTCAAGCTATGGTAGGCAACCTATACAAAAGTTTGGAGATGGGATATGGAATATTGTGTAGAACAAGTGCCAAGGAGGAATAATGTTCAATAAACCTGGAAAGGAAGAATGAAAGGATAGAAAAGGCAAGTGGAGGAGTTTTGTCCTCAGAGTCACTGGAGTTTCTTGAGTAAAAAAAATTTACATGGTCAGCCCTGAAATTTAAGAATATAAATTTGACATCTAAGTGGAAGAAGGATTTGAGAGGGGAAATAATTAGGAGGTTATTGTGGTTGACCAAGCAAGAGGTGGTAAAGGCCTGGGTCAGAGATGTGGCTATGTAAGTAGAGAGAAGGGAATGATACAAAAGATTTTATAGAGGTAGAATCAATTAAACCAAGCAACTAATTGACTTTGGAGCATTAGGGAATGGAAACAGTCAAGGATGATTACAAGGTTGTGAAACTAGATAACTAGAAAGATGGTTGTAGTCTCAATAAAAAAGGAACATGGGAAGACGAGAGGGTTGAGGGAGAAAGATGAGTTCAGTTTTGGACATGTTAATTTTTTTATATGTCCATTAGGCAACTGGTGATTTAGAACTGATATTCAGGACAGGGAGTTGGGTTGGATGTATAAAAACCCCATAACAGCTGATGAGCTTTCTGAGAAACTGTAGAGAAGTATGAAAAATGGTCAAGATAGATCCTTGGAGAATATTCATGGTTAGGAGTGATGAACCAGCAAAGGAAACTGAGAAGGAGCAGACAGAGAGGTCAGAGGAGAATCAGCAAAAAATTAAGGAAGAAAAAATATCCAATGGGAATGAATAGGCACATCTGTTTCGTTCTAGACACAAATATACCACTTCAACTTTCTGGTCCTCAGTTTACTCGTTTGTAAAATGTAAGTACCACACTCAATTATTCCTTAGCTCCCTTCCTTCTTGTGTCTTATAATACAGGTGTAGGGGAGAGGAGAGAATTAAAACATTTAACTCTAGGATCAAGATTGGGAAGGTATTTAAGTAAATCCAGAGGGTGGGGTGGGAAAGGTCTGAGGAACAGACAAACTGGAAATCAGGGTGAAAATAAAGTATAACCATTTTTCCAGTCTTTGCTCACACTTCTCTCGACTTTACACATTTTTTTCTATCCCCACCAAACTGAACTACAAGATGTTTTCTGGCCCCATGCCTGATGTGAGCTCTCAATTCTTACAATTGAAATCCTTCTCTTCCTTCAAGACCCAGCTCAGAATCTGTCTCTTCCATGGAACCTTCCCTGATTCTTCAGCTAAAAGGCATCTCTTTCACAGCTTTTCCTAGAGGATTTTGTCTCCTTAGTCCCTATCTCATTCTTCCTCACAAATAGTCTCATTGCACCTAATTTTTTAAAAATTTTATTTATTTAAGGCAATGATGTTAAGTGACATGCCCAAGGTCACACAGCTAGGCAATTAAGTATCTGAGGCCGAATTTGAACTCAAGTCCTCTTGACTCAAGGGCTGTTGCTCTATCCACTGTACCACCTATCTGCCCCTCATTGCACCAATTGAATTGTTAACTGACAGAATTGCATTATTTTTCATCTTTGTAATAATTCTAACCTACATTTGTAAATTATTTAATATTTATCATTTTTTGGAGCTTTATAACAACCCTATCATGTAGGGATTACAGATATTACCCCCATTTCATATTTTTTGTTTGTTTGGTTGGTTTTTTGTTTTGCAAGGCAATGTGGTTAAGTGACTTGCCCAAGGTCACACAACTAAGTGATTATTAAGAGTCTGAGGCCAAATTTGACCTCAGGTTTTCCTGATTCCAGGGCCGGTGCTCTATCCACTGCAACCCCTAGTTGCCTCTTCCTAATTTCACAGAGGAAGAAATTGAGCCTCAACCAAGCTGTTACTTGTCCATAATTACACAGCTCAAAAGAACCCAAAGCCAGAGTTGAACCTAGGTATTCCTGACTCCACTTCAAATTTTCTACATCATCAATCTATATTCCCTCTGCTTCTTATAGGCTCTTGTACACGACAGGCCATTATCAAAGGTTTGTTGCATTGAATATTGAGAATCAAAATTATCTATAGCTTGCAGAGATTTTACAGGATCATTATTACATCCTTCATAGATCAATCATGTTTGCAAATCCTTTCTTTTAGAAATTTCAAAAATAGTCGGAAATTATAGCTATGATCAAGTAGGGAGTGTATGGTGATTAGGTGATGATTTTAGTTATATAAAAAGAATAGTCTTCATTAGTTCCAATCAATGCCACATGGATTCCTCACTCTCACAAGTGGAGACCCACCTCTAGCTATGCTATTTCCAGCTATGTTCCCTGTGTTCTTGATAACAGAATCCAGATGTCAGTTATTTGTTGGCCTGACCTCAATAATAAAGCAGCCTGCTGGCTTCCTGGGGTATGGATCCAAGATGTGAACAAGAACCTCCCCAAACTTGGCAAGTCTGATGACTGCCCCCCAATTGTATGAGCCTGCCAGAAGGAAATCTAAAAACCATTACTCAGGACTATAAGGTCATGGGCAAGAACTTCACTTTAAGGGAATGAGTGGTATTTTTCATAACTGCTATTAACCAAACACAAGAGTTTCAAAACAGGAAAGCAGATTTGGAAAATCAAAGGCAGATAAAAATTGAGACAATAGCATGGCAAAAATGGATTGGGGCTTTCTGGATGGAGAATATCTAGTATGGCCTAGTAAGAATATAGCTTTCTATAGTCTAACAAACTTGATCAAAAGGATTTTAAACGGAAAAGGATGATGGTGGGAGAATCAACTGTCTACATGGCTTCCTAGGTAGATATCATAGAAAACAGAGGGTAGAAAGAATAACAACATGGATTCTCCAAAATTAACACACAAGAAAGTCCTAGAAATAAGCCAACGATGAGACCCACAGCATGGAAAACAAGCAAGGCAAACTGGGCAGAGACCTGAATACAAAGAGGCAAAATTGACCATATATATATATATATATATATATTTTGCTCAAAATGATGGAGATCCATCAAAGATGGGGCAGAGCACTAGACCAAATTGCAAAATAGTCATAGGAAGTCATCCAGGAACACAATAGTACTGACTTATGTGAGAGCATTTAGTGTAAAGATCACCAGAGTCAATCAGTCCAAAAGCATTTATTAAGTGTTTACTGTGTTCCAGCCATTGAAGTAAACGCAAGGGATACAAAGTAAATGAAAACACAGTTCTTGTCCTAAAGGATCTCACATTCTAAAGGGGGAAATGACATACAAAAAAGTGTAAAGATATATACCAAGTACAGGAAAAGTAATCTCAGAGGGAAAGTGGGATGGGAAAGGAAGAAACAAAAGTGCTTTTATCATTGCAAGAAGACCTCCAAATCTAGGGTTTCTTAATTTTCTTCGTATCAATCTGATGAAGTCTATTGACCTCTTCTCAGAATTATGTTTCTAAATAAAGTATATCTTACACACACACACACACACACACACACACACACACACACACACACACACACACAAACAAAGTTCAGGACCCCAGGTTAAGAAATGGTGACCCCAATGGAGGAAATAGATGAGGAATCTGAGAAATGGATCACAAGTCTATCCTGAAGAGATCTGATATAAGTGTGACTTCAATTATTCAGGCATCTGTTGAAAAGCCTCTGTTGAGACAGAGTAGACAGTGTCCTGGACTTGATTCTCACCAACCAGAAAGTAATGATTGCTGGGCATTTATGAGTCTTGAGGTGTGGCAGCAGTGGAAGAGACTATACTTTATTTTATTTTTTATCCTGAACTTGACAAATAGTAACAAACTAAGAACATTTACATATGAAAAGAACAGAAAAAGAGGATTTTATATGAACCCACAAATCCCTATTATGTACTGCTTGCTTTTTTTTTAAAAGGGCATAAAATAAATTGAACATGTTACTTCCAAAAGCTTCCCACATGCTTGTGTTCCATTCTAAACCTCTTATTGCTCTTCTTTGTATTGGTTTTTTTCTTTTTTTTTTTAACAAGGCAATGGGATTAAATGACTTGCGCAAGGTCACACAGCTAAGTAATTATTAAGGGTCTGAGTCTGAATTTGAACTCAGGTCCTCCTCTGTCCACTACACTACCTAGCTGCCCTGTGTTCTGTGTATCGTTAACGCATTTCAGTGAACTTTTATTTTTCTTTTTTGGGGGGGAGGGGAGCAACTCTGTTCCTAACTCACCTTTATATCTCCAAATCCTACCCAAAGAAAATACACAATATTTGAATCAAATTTGCATAATCTGGCTAAACTCATGTATCTCATTCTATACTTCGAGTCCATCATCGCAATCTCAGGAAGTGGGTAGCTTGCTTTTTTATAGGTTTTCTGGAGCTGGAGTTCGTCATTGCATCGATAATCCTTAAACCTTCCTGAGCTGTTTTTCTTTACAATGTTTTGTTACCATATAATTTTTTTCTTCTGTGTGGGCTCAACTTTACTCTGTATTGGTTCATATAAGTTTTCCCAGGTTTGTCTGAATCCATTTGTTTCACCATCACTTATAGCACAATAATTTTTCAATATGTTCATATGTTACAATTTGTTCAGCCATTCCATAATTAATAAACACCCTCTTTGTTTCTCTTTTAATGAAATTTTATTTTTACATTTAACAAGCATTATTTTCTCTCCCTCCCACTCTGTAGAAAAAAACAAAAACAAAATCTTTGTGACAAATATGCATTGTCAAGCAAAACAAATACATTACTCATGTCCAAAAATGTGTGTATCATTCTGTATATTTATTCCATGAATTCTCTATTAGGATGTGTGTATCATTATCAGTCCTCTGGAATTTATCTTCTAGAATGTATTTTATACAATAACTACAATAGCAAAGACATCTCTTAAGACTACGCTAATGGAAAAATTAGGTGGTGGTGCAGCAGATTGAGCACCAACCCTGAAGTCAGAAGGAAATGAGTTCAAATCCAGCTTCAGACATTTAATATTTACCAGCTATATGACTTTGGCGAAGTTACTTAAACCCATAGCCCCCCCCTCAAAAAAAAAGACTACACTAAGATTTTTGGTACAGTGTGTCTGTATGTAATATAGTATCATTTTCTTATTTGATTTCTTTGGACTATTAGCCTAGTAGAGGCATCATTGTATTGAGAGATATGCACAATTTAATTTACCTATGACTATAGTTCTCAGTTGCATTCCAGAATGACTAAGCAATTAAAAGCTCTGTCAACAGTGGACCAGTGGATAGGGACGTGTTTTCTCACAACTGCTGTTCTTTGTTATTTTTGTCATTCATAAGTATGAAGTAGAATCTCAAAGTTATTTTAATTTGTATTTTTATAATTTCCAGTGATATGGAGCATTTTTATATAACCACTGATAGCTTGAATTTCTTCCTTTGAGAATTGCCTGTTCATATTTTTTGGGGATTGCCATTTTTATATATTAGAGTGAGTTCCTAATATATCTTGGATATGATAGGAGAAACTTGCTGCAAAGATTTTTTCCCCCTCATTTAACAGTTTCCCTTTTAATTTTAACACCATTGAACTTTTGCAAAAAAAAAAAAAACCTTTTCAATTTTATATAAAATTGTACATTTTATCTTCTGTAATCCTTCTTCCTGTCTGATCATGAATCCTTTCTATACTGATATTCTCAAACCAAATTTTCTGCCTTGCTTTTCTAGTTTGTTTATAGAGTGACCTTTGATATCTAGGACCTATATCTATTTGAAGTTTACTGTGGTATAGATTATGAGATCTTGGTCCAAATCCAATTTCTGGCACACTGTTTTCCAGTTTCTCCAGCAGTTTTGTCAAAAAATAGGTCCTTACCATAGTATTTGGAGTTAGAAACAGATATACAATGTGTGTGTGTGTGTGTGTGTGTGTGTGTGTGTGTGTGTGAAGTCTGTAGTAAGAAGACCTGAGTTTACATCAGGCTCCAGATGTTCTATCTATGTGACACTGTGCAAGTCATTTGATATCTGCCTCAGCTTGCTCTTCTCTGAAACGGGACTAATAATAACACCTATCTCACAAAGTTGTTGGAAAGATCAAATGAGTACTTTGTATACCTTAAAATTCTCAGTAAATATTACCTATTATTGTTTCCGTGATTAATAAATACTATGTTCATTTACTTCTATAGTTTTTGAACCTAATTATACTAATCAGTGTTCCACTAATCAACTTTCCTATTTTTAAACCAGTACCAAATAGCTCTAAATATTACAGATTTGTATTTTAGTATCTGAAACTACTAGGCCTCCTTTATCCCTTCTCTTTTTTTGGAGGGAGGAGCTTGATTTTTGCAAGGCAATGGGGTTAAGTGACTTGCTCAAGGTCACACAGCTAAGTAAGTATTAAGTGTATGAGGTCCGATTTGAACTCAGGTTCCTCTGACTCCAGGACCATGCTCTATATACTATGTCACCTAACTGCCCCTCCATACTGCATATTCAGTTTTGTGGATTGCTTATTCTTGCTTGTAAATTTTTATATTTTACCTGGGGAAATAATTTGTTTCTAGCTTTCTAGACCTTTACGGTTCTAGCTGGCAGGTCTTTCTGTGTTACCCATTGAGTTTCCTTTATATGCAAACATGTTATCTTTGTTTTCTTACAATATTTTTTTAATTTGATGGGATTGCTCTCTGGGAGTTATGGGTGGATGCTTTCTATTTTTAGTATACCTTTTGATTCTAATATGTCTGGGAAGCTATCATCCATGATTTCTTGAAATAGACTATCTAGGCTTTTATAGATGAGTTTTTAAGGTGTTTTTCTGATCTTGAGATTATATTTTCTTGACATGTTTTTGAGGAAATTAATTTTTGATTTGAGACATCTTATATAGCCTTTTCCTTTAAGTCTTTCTAGTATTTTTAATTTCTTAAAATCATTTATCCCTGTTTAATACAAGTAATTTTCTTAGATTCTGTTATTTACATTAGATTTTGTACTTCTGGTGGTAAACTCCTAATTCTTCAAATTATTCCTTTCAGAACTCTTCTTTGTTTTCCCATTCTTTCATCTAGAATGCTAATTTTATTCACAATATCATTCTTATGTCCTACATGACAAAATTCCTGTAATTCCAAATATGGGATTTTATTTGAGACTTTTCATTTATAGGATTCTCTTTGTTTGAATTTATGTGGTGAGTGTCTTTGGCTTCATAATTTTCTTAATCATGGATGTTCTCTTCTGTTTGCTCATTTTCTTTGTCTTATGACTTGAATTGGAACTCTGTACCAGGACTAGACTGTGCATTTCTAAATGGAATGGTTGGACCTTTGTTTATGATATGTATTATATAATATTATGTAACAGAGCACTATTATTCTAGTACCACAAGAGTAACTCTGACTATTGAATTGTACTGGGGAAGTCTATGAGGAGTAGTTGCAGGTCTCAGGCATACTTAAGTAAAACCTGGTTCAGGTTCATGTCTTCTTTCCCTTGGGTATGGAGCAAGAAGCTCCAGATTTCATGGTTTGTCCCTGGTCCCTGAGTTGGAAGCCTTCTGTGAACTGAGCTCCTAGCCTGAGATTTTTTTGATGTACCACTTTCATATTGACTATAAACTTTTAGCTTGTTCACTGAGCAGGCCTGCATTGGCAAAATGCACACACCACAGTTTCTCTTTGGATTTCTTGATGATTACCCAGTCTGGTGATTTTTTTTTTCATCTTTGCTGGCATGGTTGTGAGAAAACTGGATTGCTCTGCTTCCATTTAATCTGCCAAATGAGACACTTTCTCAAGACAACTCCATCTTAAAATTAGTGATAGAGAAGTAAAGGAAAGATAGGAATAATCTGACATGCACCCTAGATTTTTAGACAGCTCTTGAGAAATGATAGGTAGGATGCCATGTAATAAAATTCTACAGGCAAATTCAACCTCACAGGGGTGGAAAGCTCTCAAGCTTGAACATCTAAAGACATAAAGAAAAGCAATTTCAAAGGGCGGGGATGGGGATGGGGGAGAGGGAGTTCCTTAAAGAGACCAGTATTATTACACAAGAAACTAATTGAACAACAAATTTGAAAATGATAAAAGATGGAAGCAATGCCGGTATAAATACAAAAGCATGTCACAGCCCTCTAAGTATAGTGTTAGGATTGCTTACATTCAGAATTAGATGGACAATGAAAGCAATATTTTTAAGATAAGTTGTGGAAAAGAGGAGGATCAAAGAAAAGAGAGGCACATTGCTTGGGTGAAAGCAATAATGATTATGGAATAATGATAATGGAAGGTCTTTCTGCAAATGATAATAATTCCTGTAAATTACAATAATACTTAATATATCTTCATCTAAATGTTTTGTTAAAAATATTCTTTGCTGGCTAGAGCATTGGGCTGAGCTTAATAAGAAGAAATTCACTAGGAATTATGTAAAGGTTTATACTTGTGTTTAGAAAACCATCATTACAAATAGAAGGTAGAGGAGGCTTTAGATATCAGTTTTATTTGATGAAGACCTGGAGGATTTAGTGAGTCTAATAGGAGTAACCACTATGAGTATGACAGTGAACAATAGGAGATTATAATCTTGCTGTCCTCTGCCTTGAGCATAGGGCACCTGGAATATTGAGTTCAGATGTGGAAGTTATATTTTAGCAAGGACACTGATAATACCCCAAGAATGATGATGAGGGTAATGAACTCTTGAGAGTATTCATTCATTCAATAAATATTTATTGAGCTCCTACTATGTGCCATACACATGGTCAATTGAAGAAATTGAGCTTGTTTAGCCTGCAGAAGAAATTACTTATGGCTTAGACTTAAATGTCTTCTAGTATTAGAAAGGCTATCACATGGAACAACCAGGAATAAAGGGTGGAAGTCACAAAGAGATAAATTTAGGCTTACTGTAATAATAATAATTTTTAAAAAATAACTTACCATCACAAGCTGTCCATGTGACAGCCTCTCTCATCCCTGAAAACATGTTGGGTGTAGTCATTGCTGTTCTCGCACTGTCACATGGAGCCATCCTTCCTTGGTAAGCTGAGGTTTTGAAAAATGACTTTTATGTCAGTAATCAGCTAAATTATTTCAGATTTAATAAAGATTGTCAATATTATATGAAATTCTCATTGAGCTTATCGTATTTGATTGAAATCTGTTTTTGAAGACTAAAAAAAAGTGGAAGATGCTACACTGAAAAAGAAAGTCACAGCTATCCCCTGTGTGAGTGTCCTAAGGCATAATGAAGACATTTTATAATTTGAAATGGTATTTTTAACCAACAGAGTATGACAAACAACTGTCATCATTAATGTTAAGGTTTAATTTGCAAGCAGTTCCCTGACAGTTATGAGGTGGCAGAGTAGGTATCAATCCATGCATCAAGTTTTGTTTCTTTCTACCAACTTATAGTATAGTGCAATCTGGCACAGTGTTATATCACATCTCATGGTCCAAGGAGTGGGCATTCCTCCATCCATCAATCATTCAATCACCAAACACTTCATATAATTGAAATGTATGTAATTTTTTGAGGTTTGCAAAGAAGTTTACAAATATTATCTGATTTGATCCTCACACGTACTCAGAGAAGAAAGTGCTATTATTTCCATTTTATAGATGAGGAAACTGAGGGAGTCAAAGATTAAGTCACATAGCTAGTAGTTGTTTGAGTTTGATTTGAATTCAGTTCCTCCTAACTTCCAATCTAGCATTCTATTCATTGGGCCATCTAATGCTAAAGTAAACCCCCCAAATAGGGCTCAGATATTGTGTTTGGTGCCTGTGAAACCAAGTAAAAAATAGAAAACTCTTCCACTCCAGAAATTCATAGTCAAATCAGTCAACTAAGGAACATTTAAGTACATGATTGATGCAAGGCAGAGTGCTAGGCACTAGAGATACAAAAATACAAAAAGATTGATCCTTGCCTTCAAAAGGTATAGTCTATTGGGGAAGACTACATATAAATATTGTCTGTGTGTGTGTGTGTGTGTGTGTGTGTGTGTGGTGTGTGTGGGATGTAGTATATATATATATATGTATATATGTTATGTTTATATATTATATAAATAGATATAGAAATATGCTGATTTGTGAGGAAGGCATTAGTACTTGGGGGGATTAGGAAAAGTTGAATGTAGGTGATAGCACCTGAATTATATTTTATATTTTTAGGGGTTTTTTTTACAAAGCAAATGGGGTTAAGTGGCTTGCCCAAGGCTACACAGCTAAGTAATTATTAAGTGTCTGAGACTGGATTTGAACCCAGGTACTCCTGACTCCAAGGCCAGTGCTTTATCCACTACACCACCTTGCCACCCCTGAATTATATTTTAAAAGAAACTAGTGAATCAAAGAGGCAGAGGTGAGGAGGGCATGCATTTCAGGCATGACGGCCAGCCTTTGTAAAAGCATGGAGATGCTATACTGCATTTTATGTACAGAGGGACAACAAGCAGACTAGTATGACTGAACCACAAAAGGGTGGGAAACTATACAAATCTGACCTCAGAAACTATCTGAGTGACCCTAGGTAAGTCATTTTATCCTATTTTAGCCTCCATTTCCTCATGTGTAAAATGAACTAGAGAAGGAAATGGCAAACCTCTCCAATATCATTGGCAAGAAAATTCTAATATGGGGCACAAAGAGTCAGGCATGAGCAAAACAAGAAGTAATGTTGGGCAACCAATTACGATTTCCTATTTTTTTTTATCTGTTAAGTAAAGATTATAACTGTCATCACAAGATTGTTTGTGAAAGTATTTTAGAAAGAACAAGATTCAGATATGTCTGTTGACAAGTTTTCATAAGCACTTTTGAGGTGATTTAAATTATGCCATATTTGCTATGGAAAAACACATTGTAGAAGGCATGGATCTTAGGGAACTTCCGATCTTGGGTAATCATGACTTCCACTGATTCAACAGACAACAATTCAAGATACTAAATGATTTATTTCCAAATTGATTATATTTGAGGTTAGCAGAGGGAAAGATCCTGGTGAACTTGCCTCATGAACAGTCATCTACCCTACTTGCTGTCTCTAGCTCTATGGATAATTGTGGGGATTTAGTTAGCAATGTGAAAAGGTGGGACCCTTCTTAGTGGGAATGGATTCCTTCCCATAAATAGTCTTTTTTCTCTTCCAGAGACCACCAGACTTATTATTTTCACTTTTTCTATCAACCACTTTTCAATCACCGATGCCAAGTAACAAAAGACTCATTGATGCTTCAGACAGTCTTCCAATGAGTGCCATAAATTCTTACACTTAATACATTGAGAAATTGTCATTTTTTTCCCCTTTATCTGTCTGGCATGTGCACCAAGATGTTCTCTAGTTGCTCATCACAGCTGATGGAATCTCCAGTCATCCAGATTATTATCTTTTGGTGAGATTTTCAAAGGGGTCATTATCATGGGAATAGTTGTCAGACAAAGACAATGGGAAGATGTTTTTCTTGGGGTGCTGCTATCAAAGAAGGAGCAAGCAGAAAGCAGAATGGAGGTGTACATCAGGTTAGGATGACCAAAGCTTGAAGGTGGTGGTGAGGGGATCAATTAGGGCAATGTTAGAAGAGAGAACTGGCCATTTCAGGGAAGAAACTACAAAATAGTTTTGAGATGGATGCTGCCCAGGGACACTCAATTCAATTCAATAACATGTATTCTGTGTCTACTATGTGCTAGTCATTTTTTCATAACCAAAAGAAGCACTTAGAATTTGGAAAATGCCAAGGAGATCCACAGTAATGTCAAGTTTAGATGTATGAGGGGAAAACAAAGTTGGAGAGAGTCATCTGTTTGGCAAATATGACCCCCCAAAATCTCTTGGAAGGTTATGAGAGACAAACACACTAATTTATTATTGGTGGAGCTGTATTTGGTCTAGCCATTTTGGCTAACAATTCAGAGATATACTCAAAAAATCAATAAGTTATACATATACTTTTATCCAGTTTCTCCCTATAATGCATATAGGATCATAGATTTAAAGTTGAATGGCGTATTGGAAACCAATTCTCTCACTGTGCAAATGAGGTAACAGGCTAGGTGACTTTCTTTAAGGCACAAAGTTAGTAAGCATATGAAGCAGTATTTGAATTCAGATCTTCTCTGACTCCAAGTTAAACACTCTATTCAGTATATGACCCAATTATCTCAGAGGTAAAAGACCAAGGAAATTGATATACACAATGTATATATGTAAATACACACACACACACACACACACACACATATATATATATATATATATATATATATATATATATATATATATATATATATACAACTGAGAGATATGTAAAGAATCCCAAAGGTCATCTAATCCAACCTTCTCATTTTACAGAAGGGAAACCTGAGGTCCAGAGGTAAATAACTTGTCCGAAATCTCATATGTAAATTTGTCAGAGGTAGGATTTGAATCAAAACCTTTGACTCCCTCCTTGGAGCTCAGTTTCTTCCTCTGTAAAATGTATTATATGTTTACTAAACCAATGCTCCTATGAAAGAGACAGATCACTAAACTTTCAGAGAGGAGAGAGACAGAAAGACAGAGATAGAGATAGAAAATGCAAGAACAAAACTAGGTCCTAAGAAAGAAACAGCCTCTCTCTCTAAATGGTGTCTTTGCTTTTGCACAGACAAAACCACTGTAACCAAGATCAAAGAAATGCAGTAAACCTGGAAACAATCTTTACAACTAATGTTTCTGATAAAGCACTCATTTCTAAAATATACAGAGAACTGAGTCAGGTTTTCAAAAACACAAGCCACCCCCCCCCCCGGATTGACAAATGGTCAAAAGATATGCAAAGGCAATTTACAGATGAGGAGATCAAAGTGCTCCATAGTCATATGAAAAATTGCTCTAAATCATTACTTATTAGAGTAATGTAAATCAAAGCATCTCTGAGGTACCATCTCAAACCTCTCAGACTGACCAATATGACTAGAAAGGACAATGATTAATACTGGAAGGGATGTGGGAAATCTGGGACACTAATACATTGTTGGTGGAGCTGTGAACTCATCCAACTTTTCTGGAGAGCAATTTGGAATTATACCAAAAGGGAAACAAAAATGTGGATACCCTTTGATCCAGCAATACCACTACTAGGTCTATACCCTGAAGAGATGATGAAAAAGGGTAAAGAAATCACTATTCATAGCAGCTCTGTTTGTGGTGGCAAAGAATTGGAAATCAAATAAATGTCCTTCAACTGGGGAATGGCTTAGCAAACTGTGGTATATGTATGTCATGGAACACTATTGTTCTATTAGAAACCAGGAGGGATGGGAATTCAGGGAGGCCTGGATGGATTTGCAGGAACTGATGCTGAATGAGATGAGCAGAACCAGAAAAACACTGTACACCTTATCAGCAGCATGGGGGTGGTGATCAACCTTGATGGACTTGCTCATTCCATCAGTGCAACAATTAGGGACAATTTGGGGCTGTCTGCAATGGAAGATACCATCTGTATCCAGAGAAAGAACTATGGAGTTTGAACAAAGACAAAGGAGTATTACCTTTAATTTAGGGGGAAAAAACCTAATATCTTATTGTCTGATCTTGCTATCTCTTATACTTTATGTTTCTTCCTTAAGGATATGATTTCTCTCTCATCACATTCAATTTGGATCAATGTATACCATGGAAACAATGTAAAGACTGGCAATTTGCCTTCTTGGGGGGGAAGGTGGGGAGGAGGGAAGTCAGATTGGGGCAAAATTGTAAAACTCAAAATAAATGAAATCTTTTTAAAAATAATAAAAAAAAGAAAAAATGGTGTCTTTTGCCTTCAGTTGGAATATGATAAGGATATCGTAAGAGAGATCCAGGTAACTCTAAATGAATTCATGTTTCCTGGCCTAGGCAAATTACACTGTAATTTTTGTTGAATGAGCTGGCAGATGGCATTTCTGAACTGATGTCAGGAAGGAGTGATCAGGAATTGTGGAGGATGGGATTGTCATATGTTTCTAAAAGATGGATTCCACAAACTGTAAACTAGCAAACCAGACATCCATTAGTAGAAACATTCTTAAACAGATCATTCAGTTGGTGATTTGTGAATCTTTAGAGACAAGATCACTAGAAACCAGCTTGGGTTCACTAACACATCATGTCAGACTAACTATTTTCATTCTTGATAAGAATACTAGACATATCACTTCGGACATTTTAGTTATTTCTAGATTTTACCATGTAATCAACACATATTTATTAAGCAACCAATGGGGGGAGATTCAAAGTTGATGGAAGACATTTAACAAATCTTCTTATTATGACTGTTGGCACAGGATAGCAGGGCCTTAGTGGGACGATAGTCAAGTGAAGTGAATCTGGAATCAATTAAATGGTAGTATGTAAGAATTATCATTAACAGAATGACAGAAATCTGGGATGGGGGAGGAAAGTCTTTAATGGTTCGGTGCTGACCATCCTTGACACAATTCTACTACATTTTCAATTAGCTGAAGAATTGTTAGGGATAAGAGAGATGAAATATTTCATTCTAATAGTAGGGAAGGAGTTAGTAGGAGTTAGTAGTAGTAGTAGTAATAGTAAGTAGTAGTAGTAGTAGTAGTAGTAGTAGTAGTAGTAGTAGTAGTAGTAGTAGTATTGGTGGTGGCGATGGTGGTAGTTGTCCTTCAGTACTGAAGAAGACCATGATATCAGGAGAGTGATATCATTACTTACACATAAAATTGAGGAGGTTTGGTTCAAAGATACCCTTCACACTATCCTATGTGAACCCAGTGGCCTGACATAGTAAGGGCAGGATGGTTGTTCATCAATGGGAGGCCTTGGCCATTTAGAGTATTCCCCATATCACTAAAGCTCTTTGGGTGTGTGGTGACAAACTTTCAACCGTAGGGTCAAGTTAATCCATTTCTTGATGCTCTAATTGTCAGTACAGTAATTTTATGGTAACAAACTTTAGATAGTACAATAAAACTAACCTATCTCTTGATGGTCTGATTTTATGATTAAGAAGGATGGTCAAGGGCATTTGTATTGTGCCACTAGAGGTGAAATTATTGAATCAACATAAGAAAGACCAGAGGGAAAGTATTTGCCAAGAATGTGTTCATTAATCAAGAATGAAAGTCAGAGGTTTGAAGATGATCAGATACTGTTGTAGTTCTGACCATAAATGATGTCAACTAGGTATTATTCCCTGGACAGCAATTAGGAAACCAAATGGTTGTAGAACTGAATAGATCATTGTGTGACAGGTTAGCTTTTCCATACTGTCAAAACTTTGTCACCATGAAATTTCATTCTATATTGTTTCAGAGGAGATAGTTAGAATCAATGGGTAGAAGGTATAGGGAAAGCATTCGATGAATGGAGGAAAGGAGGAATGGTGGCCAGTCAGGAGAAAAGTGCTCAAAGTTTGGTGATGGAATGTCTTATTGGAGGAATATAGCAAGGTTGGTATTAGAGGCTCAAAGAGTATCTGAAGTGGAGTTAGGGTTAGGAAAACTGACCACACAGAGGATTTATTTAAATCTTGAGGCAATATAAAGCCACTGGAACTTATTGAGTAGGGGATAGAGTGCAAGATCAAACCTACATTTTAGGAAGATCACTTTAGTAGCTGAATGTAGGATGAAATGGAATGGAGAGAGAGACTTGAGGCAGACCAACCCATTAGGAGATATTGCAATAGTCTAAGGGTAAGCGATAATTATTTAAACCAGAGTGGTGGCAGGAGAGAGGAGGGTATATGCTTTTCCTCCCCATCTCTGCCTCATGGCTTTTTTAGTGACAGTTAAAGTCTCTCATTCTACTGGTCCTCCTTTCTATTAGCACCTTCTTTCTGAGACTACCCTCACCAATGTATTCTGTATATCTACAACCAGGAAAGTAGGCATATGACAGATATCTATATTCGAACTAGATAGATACATAGATACATAGATAGATACATAGATACATAGTTAGATACATAGATAGATACATAGATACATAGATAGATGCTTAGATAGATACTTAGATGCTTATAGATACATAGTTAGATACATAGATACATAGATAGATACATAGATAGATACTTAGATACATAGATAGATACATAGATACTTATAGATACATAGTTAGATACATAGATACATAGATAATTTTGTTGGGATTTAGTTGTTTGAAAGCTATCTCCTTCATTAGACTATGCAGTATTTAATGTTTGTTGACTTGACTGATGTCCTAATGAGTATAATGTCATAGGAGTATAAATTTCGAGATGAAAGAAATCTTAGATATCATAACATTCAAGACATCTACTTTACAGATAAGGAAACTAAAAACCTAAAGAGATTTAAATGACTTGTCCAAGACCCTGCAACTAGTGATAATCTGAGACAGGATTCAAATCAAGTCTTCCTGACTCCAGATCAGGACTCCATATCCTATGCTGCATAGTTAAAGGTCTAGAAAGAGAGTGCTGGAGATATATTCGGCTGTCTCTTAATATACAGAGTTCTTTCTAGTCTTAGCCATCTTCATTCTGATCTGCCTTTCTATTCACAAAACCTGGTTCAGGTAGTGCTGGTAAAAAACCTATATGTAGAGTCATAACTAAGGTGGAACCACTGGAGCTTTGTACTAGGGTGCCAACATGGAGACATAATCCCCTCTCTAGGGAGGAAAGTTCTTCCTCCCTGTGGAAGTCTAGACTATGCTCCTTGTTCCTTGAGTCCTTCATCTGGCACTGCTTTGCCAGCATATTCCAAGCTCTTCGGTCCTACGCTTTCACTCAACCTCATTCCTGATGACATGGGTGGAATGACCATAGTATTCCTCTTCCCAGGCTTACTTTCTCTTCCCCATCCCACATGAGGTACAACCCAGAAAAGTATCTTTTGGGGACAGCACATTCATTCTTCTGATATAGTTGTAAAACTTTCCTCTATACCAGGGCTGTCCAAAATGTGACCAGTGGGCTTCATTTGGCCTACAGGGCAACATTATGCAACCACCTATGAGTTTACTAAATGCTGTAGTAAATGAAGCCAAACTACTGCAGAGCTCTCACTCAAATGGCAAATCAAAATATATTGTCTATTGTTTCAATAAAAACTTTTCAAAGTAAAGTTGGACAGCCCTGCTCTATACCAACACTGCCATCTCTGTCCCATCAGACTAGGCTCTGTGTCACTCTGATTGCTACCACCACCACCATCATCACATCCAGCTTCAGTGAAACTCTTCTGAGTTGTAGCTCTCCCAGTGTGTTGGCCTCTGGCTAAGGCCAAATTTGCCTTCCATTCACATTTTTAGGAAATCTTCCTTCAGAGAAGTAGAAACAAGATGTCAATTTCCCATTCCCATTTTTAAGGACTGATCTACAGAGGGGTCTGTTCTCATTAAAATTTTTCAAACCATTGAATATTAGTGTCTGTTAAGAAAATGTTGCATGCATGGCTAAATCTCACATTATATGCTAAATTTTCTTTAGAAAAAGGCACTTGTCCTTTGGAATCCAAAGAGTATGCTCATGGCCCCCTTTCGGCATGAAGAATTTTTTTATGCGTGAGCAAGGCAGATATCTCCAAGACCTTGATTCAGGCACAACTGCAGACTCTAAAAAGTCTTCAGATAAACCTAATGGCATTGTACTCAGTCTATCATCTGCTGGTGTCTTGCTTCAAGTGGTTAAAAACCCATAATGTGGTGTGCAGTGTGAAGGTCAGTCCTGGGCTGTGCAAGGGGAGCCAAGGCAGGGAGAGATCTACATATGGACACTTTGAATTTAATCTAATCATCCTTTGAAGAGCATTTCAGTGGTAAGTGAATGGTGCAGCTGTTGGTAATCAAGCGAGTACTGAGCTCTCTGGAGAAAGAAAGCTATGTGAATGCCTTGCCTCCGAATTTTGTATTCAAGCTGGTCTAAATCAGATTGAACTGCTTTTAGAAGGAGGGTATTCTCTAAATGCAAAATATAGTCCTTAAAATGCTTCCTTACAGGTTTGAGCTGGGAAGCAACATTGTTTTGAGTTTCTTAGATCTCTTTCCTTCTTATTTCCCTTCTTTCTTAGGGTACAGTATCACAGGTATCTTCCTATTTCCAATGTGTTGACCCCTTGGAAATGGAGATAAAGGATACATCACTGACCACTTTCTCTCACGAGCCATTTCTTGCCCATGGATGATCAGTACCCTAACTCAGGATTTCTTAACTCTTTTGTGTCCTGGATTCCTTAGCAGTCTGAGAAAGCCTATATATGCTTTTCTCAGAATAACAGATTTCAATGTATAAAATAAAATATATACAATTGCTTAGGAAACTAATTATTTTGAAATAATTATCAAAATATTTCTTAAACCAAATTCACGGACAGTTAGAAATTCAATTGGACAAACTCACTGGCAACACCATTTCCCCCATCCCTTCCGCATGCACATTGAGTTATCAGGGTCTGAATCTTTGTTTTTAGTCTCCCATGAAATGGCAAAAAGCCTGGTGTTCTTCATTGTCTAATTTTCCTACAGCTTCATTTCCATCCTCTGCTTCCAACCAATTGGACACGTCTGGAAATCTTGTCTAGGCTGCTTCGATGGGCCGCTAAAGGGCAATTGTACCCAGGGTTGTGATTAAGGCGTATGACTGTTCTTGGACAAGAGGAAATATGGGCAGGTTGCAGAATGTAATCTCTTATGCAGAATCATGAATACGTAGAATATTGGGACTAGAATAATAGCAACAGCAATAATATTGTAGAGGGAGGAAGGATGGGAGAGGAGGGAATAAACGTTGATTAAGGGGCCTACTGTGGGGCAGACACTGTACATTACAAATATCCCATTTATCCTCACAACAACATTTTGAGAAAGGTGCTATTAATATTTTCCTTTTATATTTAAAGAAACTGGGGCAGATAAAGATGAAATGACTTGCTTGATATTACAAAGATAATAAGTATCCAAGGCAGAATCCAAGGTCTTCCTGTGCCTACGTTACCTAGTTGCCTCTATAATAGTTAGACACAAGTCTATTGAGTATGAAATATGTGGGCTTGATGACCCTGGGAAAGGTTGGAAATTGGTTATGGGGGATATAAGAGATACTTGACAAGGAAGGAGGTTTGGGATTGTTCAACAGCTACAAGGGACTCATTGAAGTTCAAGGCTTTGAATTTGTAATGGACTCAATTCATGTTATTGCAACGGGACATGCCTGTTCAATGTCACACTAGGGAATCTTGAGCTGTTTCAATTGTTCCATCCCATCCGTTAGAGTCAGCTCCCTGAGGGCAGGGACCCCGGCTCCTCCCTCTACTATAACTCCCCTCTAGCATGGTACTGTGCTCAAGGTAACAATATTGTTGTTATTGTTTGTCCTTCATTCTCAAGGAAGATCATGACATGCCATGTAATATGTACTCAGTGAGTCTGCACTTGATGAATGCCACTGAGAAAACTGCTGATCCTACTTCCAGTCACTGGGCCCGTTCTGACCTGGCCTCTGCTTACTTTAGGAGAGACCGGAGCTATATGAATGAGTCTATTGTCCGAAGGGTTCAGTGTAGCAGATATGCTAAGAAGGAGACAAAAGGAGCTGTTTTCCAACTAGTCAGAGTTGCCAAAGAAGACCATGACATCAGGGAGGTGATGCCATGACAAGCACGTGAATTGGATTTGAGTGAGGGGGCTGTGCTAAGTCCCCAGCCTCACTTTCTCTTCCAGAACCATGTGGGTCCAGTGGCTATATGTGGATCAGGATGACTGGAGATGGCTGGAGATGAGGAAGAGATTATAGGCAACTCACCTTTCCACAAGTGAATCAGCTGTTACCATCTCATCAATAAAAATTCGTTTATCAAACATCTTTGCAAGCTTCGGGAGATGCAAAGGAAAAAGAAAACAGTCTCTGCCCTCATGAGGCTTATGGTAGACTAAGGAATCCTGTCACCTAGCCCACACCCCAGTCAACTACCCCCCAACTAACAAATTAATTTAACCACTCCAATAAAAAGATAGCCTGGGCAGAGGTTGGTTACTCTTTGCTGAGGCTAGAGTCCTGGACCTGGAGTCAAGATGGTCTGAGTTTGAATTCTGCTTCAGATACTTAATGGTTATGTGACCTCAGGCACGTCATTAAATCTTTCTCAGTCTCAGTTTTTCCATCTGTCAAACAGGAATAATTAATGCACCTACTTCACAAGGCTGTTGTTGGATTCAAAGGAGCCTCCTGTATGTGATGTGCTTTGTAAACTTAAACATTCAACAGAAATTGTAGCTATTGCAACTGTCTTTGTATTCACAAATCCCACTCCTAGCACATCCAAGATGTACAAGAGATATATGCTGATGATCTGGGCATCAACCTAAGCAAAAATCAATTCAAGTCAGTCCACAGACTGTGTCTAGTGCCTATTTTCTGTCAGATATGGTGTGAGGGTCCAAAGATAGTTCAGAAGGGATAGTTGTATCTAAGATTCTCAAAAGCCATTCCAAAGGCTACCAAAGGCTTCTTGAATTATCCAGGATTTTGAATGCTCCCCACATGACATCACTGCTCTGAGTATGACATCACTGCTCTGAGTTGCCTCCTCATCCCATTCATCGATGGGCTTGAGATTGTAAGGTGCTTCTCAAACCCCAGCTGAGAGCTCAGGCATGTGGACCAATGAGTGGCCTCAGGCTGTGTCCTCAGACAGCCCCAGCAGCCGATGGGCAGGTGGGCCTATTGCTTATGGAGAAAAGACAATTCCAGCTGCTGCATTTCTCCAGATTCACAGATCTAATTCCAAAGTAGCAGCTGCACTGCAGTCCATGAAATATTGACATTGTTTCTCTCTAAATTATATACATTATTTACCATATCACCTATTAAATATTTATTGTGTTTCTAACTGTGCCATATACTGCTCTCCACTGTTCTGGCTTCCTTTCGAAATAAACGACAGAAAAGTCCTCCTGAAGCCTTGCTCGGGTAACTATGACAAGGAAGAAAATTTAACTGTGCTTGAGGGTGAAGAGGCTTGAACTTGGAATCAAGAAGCTTGAGTTCAAATATCATCTCTAACATACATGAGCTATGTGACCATGAGCAAGGTATTTCCCCGCTGTGACCCTCAGTCTCCCCATCTGTAAAATAGGGATAATATACTTGTTGCCTCCCTCACAGAGCTATAGAAGTTTAGAGTTTTGTCAGCCTTAAAATACTAGAGAAACGAACAATACTGAAGAATAAGAGTCAGGATGAGCCAATGAGAGAAGAAATAAGGATTAGAGCACTAAATTTCATAGTTTCTTACAGTTTATTTTATCAATCATTATTTCATTTGCATCTCACAGCAATCATTATGAGGTAGGGAAGGGCAGGATTTTACAGAAGAATGAACTGAACTTGTAGAAGTTAAGTGATTTTAATGGTACCTGTGTGGATTTAGATAAGTCACTGAGGCTGCAGTCCTCCATTCCCTTCTCTGTAAAAATAAAGGTAAATAGTGATCTCTGAACTCTCTTCCAGCTATAGATGTTTGATCCTACGTGTGACCTTGGGACGTAACATTTCTCCTTTGGCTACACACACACACACATACACACACACATACACACACACATATATATTCATACCTAATGTATTTATGTATATATACCCACGTGCATGTCTATGTATATATGCATTTATATATGCATATATAGGAGGATTATAACTAAAGTACAAATTAGTGATCAAAGGCATTCATTTTTTTTAAATTTCCCCCAACACATCATAGACCTTTTTTGGCTCACTCATGCTGATCATGTCTCTCACTTCCTTTAGGGTTCTCAAATGCCAAGGTTAAGACAAACTAATAAAAATCACACAGAAACCTGACTGTGATATCTTTGCTCTGACTTGTACAGTGGAAAGAACTCTGAAATGAGAATCAAGGTAACTGGGTTCCAGTGCTGGCTCAGTCACCAAATAGTTGTGTGACCTTGGGCTTACTTCCCCTTTCTGAGATGTAGTGAAGGAAATCAGACTAGGAGATCTCTAGGGTTCTTTCCATTTTAAACAGTCTGTGACCATCTTATAACAAGATACTTTACAGACTTTGATAAGCTAAATTGCCCTTAATTTAAATGTTTTATTAGTGAAGAGATACATTTCATTGTATATTCAGTATTTTCTATATAATCTGAAGATTAATGCTCCAGGGAAAGGATACAGTATTAACAATCAAATGAATAAACACCATGAAGAAGTGAGATATTCTTCACCTGATGATGATGATGATGTTTGTCCTTCATTCTTAAAGAAGAGCATGATATCAGGGAGGTGATACCATAACAAGCAAAGGAATCAAATTTAAGTGAGGGGATGCTGTGCTAAGTCACCAGCCTCAGTCTCACTTTTTCTTCCAGAGCCAACTGGGTCTAGTGGTCAGATATGCTTTAGGATGACTGGATGCAAGGCAATTGGTGTCAAATGACTTACCGAAGGTCACACAGCTAGTAAGCATCAAGTATTTGAAATAAGATTTGAACT